>NC_069500.1:190201824-190820157 GCF_027579735.1 Bombina bombina
ATATTTTTTAAACAAACCTTAAGCCGAAAGTGCCTAGCCAGTAAATTTCATAAACAAACGTATCCTCTCTATTAATGGCAGGAAAGTGCCTGCTCTCACATAAGTACTGAGGTGAACTCAGTGAACTTTGGCTGTGCAACCTTCTGTAAAGTTCCCAACAAAAAGAAAGAAATAAACCAATAAAGAAAAACACATTTAAATTCTCTAGAGCTGCACACAGCAAACAACTGGTACAGAATTTAACTAATCACAGCAAACCTTATTTTGTAAAACAATATTCACTCTATTAAAAACAAAAAAAACTTTAAAAATCAATACATATAATTCAACTGCCTTTCATATATCATTAGAACAAATCAATTATTGCATAAAAAATTGATATTTCCATTCTTGAAAAACAGGCTGAAGACATAACTTTACAGTGATATGTCTGTGAAACTGGTGCAAGATAAAGATGTGAATGAAGAATGAATGTAGAGAGGAGTGATTTGGGTCAGCTAATGGTAATAGACTTCTGCTGGGCAGAATGGTATGTATGTTATGCTACAGGAACGCACCCTCATTCCCAAGAACAGGATGAGGCCCACAAAGAAAGTTTCCAAGGACTGACTGTAACTTACCAACCACTGCTCTTAATTTATTTCCAATTCATAAGACAAAAGCTATACATTTGATTGTATTGCATTTCAGACATATATATATATATATATATATATATATATATATATATATATATATATAGGGGAACACCCCTCCCTTGTTCCCAGTTTGTTTGGCTTTGTAAGCGTGCATTGTGTGGCTGTGTTAGGGACTAAGGCAGTGGAAAGGACTTTGAAGAGGTGCCTGAGCTTTTCCCATTTGGCCAGATGTGGTAACTAACCTTTCCAGTTGTGTTTTTAAATCTTATCTGTGAGCTAGCTGGTGAGTGCTGGGTATTTCTATGTGTAGTATTATTATTTGTTTGTAATCCCCCTATGTTTCTTGCAGCCATTCCGGACTGGGGTTAACTGCCTGTGACTCTGGTGACAGCACAGCTTTTTGGGAGTGCTATTTAAGCACCCAGGGCTGGGATGTTGCAGAGTCATTGGATATGTACCCGCTCCGGTCTTGGAGTGCAGTATATATATATATATATATATATATATATATATATATATATATATATATATATATATTTATTATTTAGGAACAAGACATACTTTTTTTTAAAATAATTTAGGAACCAGGTATTAGGTGACTTAAAGTTATCTTGGATTTAGAAGGGATGCTAGCACTCAAATATAACACCACAATATGTAGATATACATGATTATTATTATTTAAATATATCAATATTGCTCATTCAAATAAGTGGACTATTCATCTAGCTGTCATGAGATAAAAAATACAATACCTCACAGGACTGGTTTGATATTGGGGGCTCCGGCAAAAAAAAAAAGTCATCACCCCGTCACCATATAAATATATCCCAAAACCTCTTAATTAAAAGAGTGGGGAGCCACTCTATAAAAAAATCATCTGGCAGTAACCCCTAGCATCATTTTGTTGTGCTGGTTATCAAACAGTCCCAGGTTAGACCGGCAATAGGGTAATGTCCTCCATGGGAATGGTGCACAGTGAACAAGCTGGCGACCTCCAGCTCACTATACAGCAACACAATATTCCACAGCACCATATATCCTTTTTATTAAAAAGATTCTGATACGGATAGATGGTGCTGTGGAATATTGTGGTGTTGTGCTGGTTATGTCAGGGCTGATTTATTAGTGTTTCTGAGGGATAATAAAAAATGCAGCTATCCAAATAAATTAAAAAGTTGCGAGAGTATAAAAACAAAATGTATGCTTACCCGATAAATTCATTTCTTTTATGATGATGAGAATCTACAAGATATCACATGAGGTAAGTTACCCTCCTGTCCACTAGGAGGAGGCAAACACAACTCAACATATCAGAGCTTTAAATCCCTCCCACTTTCCTGAAACTTCAGTCACACATATAATGAAGTAGAGGGAGGAAACTGAAAAGCAGTAAATGCAAAGTGCGGCAAAATAAGTAGTAATGCCGCCAACTGAACAAAAAGAAAAGGGCAAATAGAATCTGGAAGGGGTTAAATTATAAGTGGGTCCTTATAATGGTCCAGAGGCCTTAGCTGCACCAGCTTGCTCCGTAATAAAGGTAAGGAAAATAGCTTTACCCTTTGAGTGGGTGCTAAGCTGTTTTAAGTTTGTTTTTTGAATATATATTTTTTTTTTACTTTTTTTTTTTAGATCCCCAAAACTTACACTGTTAGAAAGATTATTATTATTATTCTTTATTTATAAAGCGCCAACAGATTCCGCAGTGCTGTCCATGGGTAACAAAGGTAAAAGGACAGTACAATATGAGACACCAGACAAAATTTAACAAACAAATACAGGGGGAATTGGGAGCCCTGTTGCGGGGGGAAATTACAATCTAAAGATTAGGCAATTACCTTTCCAACGGTGGGTCTTGGGGGTCTGTAGCTGCTTAGATGCCTGAGATACAGGCTTCTAATCAGCATGTCCCCTGCTCCTATACTTAACATTGTTAATTTTAAATAAAGTTGCACAGTGACGTTATGTCACTGCGCGTGACGTCACCACGCATAACGTGAAGCCCCGCCGATGCCTGTTACTATGCAGGCCCGATCGCTGGGGTAGGAGTGGGTGGGAGCCACCAGATGTCCCTCAAGGTGGGAGAGTGCTAGCGACGGCTCTGAGCCGTTGTTGGCACCAGAGTGGGAAACTCTGCGACGGCTCAGAGCTGTTGTTAGCACTCAAGGGGTTAAGAAAAGTGACATTGACATTCTTATCCCTGACCATCCTTTAACACCTATCTGTGTGTTTTTACAGCATTTTGCGCTGTTTTTTTTACTATTTTTGTTAATGAATAAACTTTTTCACTTTTATGCTATCCACCTGAGTACCTGCTATTTTTTGTCTGTCAGTTACCTTTTTAAAATGGTATACTCTGTCTGAATCGCAAAATAAAAAATTTGTGTTTCATATCCTTTTTTTCCCCTTCCTGATTCAGACAAAGTATACAATTTTTAAACAACTTTTCAAGTTTAATTTTATTATCTAATTTGCTTAGTTCTCTTGATATCTTATATTGAAAAGCATACCCAGATAGGCTCAGTAGCTGAGAGCTAGCTTCTGATTGGTGGTTTCACATATATTACTCTTGTCATTGGCTTACCAGTGTATTTAGCTAGCTCCCAGTCGTGCATTGCCACTGGGAGCTTGCTAAAGAGAATGAAGCAAAAAATTGATGATAGAAGTAATTTGGAAAGTCTCTTTAATTAGGTAGCTTGCAGGGTTAATTTTAGAAACTCTGCCAGTACTAAAATAAAAGGCTCCCCCCCCAATAAATTATATATATAATATATATATATATATATATATATATATATATATATAATTAATATATAAGCTGCAACTAACTATTATTTTCATAATCGATTAATTGGCCATTTCAATGAATCAACTAATCGAATAAAAAAAAGAATCACTAATTGTTTCCTATATATAAAATAAAATCCACATACTGAGTGTTAAAAAAATATAAACTTCAGACTAAGTGGCCAATTTACTAAAGTGAGGACAGACATGATACGATGTAGCATATCTTGTCCGCCGCAAATCGATAAATGCATCATTGCACAAGCAGTTCGAGTGAACAGCTTGTGCAATGCTGCCCCCAGCAGATTCGCGGCCGCTAGCAGGGGGCAGTTTAGTTTTTTTCTTCCCTCCTCTCTCTCTTCCCTATCTGTTTTTTCCTCTTCTTTTACTTTCTCCCTACTCCTTTTCACATCCTCTTCCCTATGACCCGTGAACAGACTATTGTGTGGCTACTATACACCCTGAGAATATACTATGTAATTTTGTTCAAGACTACTGAGGTACATAATAGGCACGCCTCTATTGGATATATTATCGAATCCTGTTGATAATGTGACATACCATTAGTGTTTGCTAAATGTTTCGATAAAGCGAAAAGTATCTATGCAAATATTTTCAAAAACTTGACACTTTGTATACTGCTGTATTTGATGAATCTGTCTTTATTGGTTGACATCTTGTATACATTCATATTTGATGATTATTTGTTTACGGATGCAAAAAAATGTTTATGTAAAACAATTTTGGGGAAAAAAAAAAAGAAAAGAATATGCCTGTAGACGTCCTTTAGGCTAAGGGCATAACCATAAAAAACAATACTATGTGCATAAGCTAATTGGAGTGAAGCAGCTGGTGTTGTGCACAGACCAACTAATTGATTGTGATATTCGTTGACAACTATTTTCATAATCGATTATTACGATTAGTTGTTGCAGCTTTAATTAAAATATAAATATATATATATATATATATATATATATATATATAGGATACACACAATAGCAGTACTATCTCTTTAAAATTTGTTGGTATTGATCAGGGACTGACAAGTGGCAGAGGAGGAGACAACAATAAATGTCTTCTAAATAAAGAAGCTAGATGGACATATGTGTTAAAACCAGTGTCCCCACTTGGCTTAAATGAAAGAATTGAATTTAGGTCTTTCCTGGGATAAAGAAAGGAATAAATGATAAATCAACCTAGGTAGTCCTGATTAGTACAAATAACATCTCAAAAGTATTTCCTTTAAGATGGTCCTCTTCGAGTCATTTCTGTCATTCCTAATAAGGCAAAATATACACATGAAGATAAGAATGTGTATCCGAAAATAATATTTGTATATAATCTGTAACTTGTTATGTAAAGTAATTAAATCAAAGGTTTTTTAAAATTTAAAATTAATCTATTGTAGGTTCAACATTTTTGGTCCTTTTGATAGTGTTTAACACATTTATTGTATTTCAATCCTTTAAATTTGTTTAAATAAAGTAAATAATAACAGTTTGTTTCCAAACAATATATGCATGGGAATCTAGGTAACAGTAACGCCCTATGGCCATTCCCATTGGATAGTATGTATATGCCTTAACCACTCCCGCAACATTGGCAACAGATTTAAAGGAAAGAATGTATCTGTGACTGACAGTCCTGACGAGGCCCTGACGCAAAGCATTGTGGGGTGAAACACGCGTCGACACAGTCATTTGAAAACTCAGCGGCAGTAAGAAGTACCTGGTATGGTGTTGATTGATAACACTAAAGGTTCCGGAAGGAAGTGTGGAAGAGGCGAATGAAAGTGGATCTACCCAGGAATGAATCTCCCAGTCTAACTTGCACAGTTACAGTGTTAAGGAACCAGAGGAGAAAATTGGGTGAGACAGAAGCCGGATGCTAAGTCCCAGCTCACTTCATTTTATGCTTCAAGTTTGTGCCTAAAGATACCCGGTCTCAGCTGCCTGACACCTATCCTCACCTGGAAGAGGTTGTATTTGTTTTCCATTACCTTTTTTGCCGTCTTTGGAATAAAGCCTGTTGTTACTATCAAGCACTCATGTTTAACGTTAGCTGACATAGGAGGACGCTTTCACCTCAAAACCTGTCAGCTGTTTCATAAATAACGGTACAGCTTTTGTATGAGCTCGCATGTTGCAATTGCATGAAAAAAAGATATCTACACCATCACAGATAACATCTGTGGAACTTTTGTTTCTTTGGGACGTCATATCACTAAGATTTCCCATGCTTTTTTCATTTTTTGACCTGTTTATGCAACATTGATAATGTCATTATTTTGTACCCGTTTATCATGAGTTTAATGATATATTTTTAGGTCTTTCAATGCAGTGGCATATTTAGGTTCAGGATTACTTGCATTAATAAATGTGTTACATATTAATTGGACCATCTGTGTGTGAGCCTCTGTTTGAAACAATGTTTCAGCATTCCTTCTACATATTAGATTAAGAGAAGTCTTTTTGAGTGCTGCAATCCCCTACTTTCAACATAGCATCTCGTATAGCTCTGCTGTGTGTAACATATATTTACTTATATAAATATATTTGAATATATATATATATATATATATATATTTATTTATATTCTGCAGTGTAGGATCCCCCCTAAGCCCCCAACCAGCTCTCTAACCCTGCCCCCCTCTACCTATTTGTCGCCATCTTAGGTACTGGCAGTTGTCTGCCAGTACCCAGTTTGCTACAACATGTTACTTAAAGGGACAGTCAACACCAGAATTTTTGTTGTTTAAAAAGAAAGAATCCCTTTATTACCAATTACACAGTTTTGCATAACCAACACAGTTACATAAATACACTTTCTACCTCTGTGATCACCTTGTATCTAAGCCTCTGCAAACTGCCCCCTTATTTCAGTTCTTTTGACTGACTTGCTTTTTAGCCAATCAGTGCTCACTTCAGGGTAACTTCACGTGCATGAGCTCAATGCTATCTATATGAAACACATGAACTAATGCCCTCTAGTGGTCATAATGCATTCAGATTAGAGGCAGTCTTCAAGGTCTAAGAAATTGGCATAAAAACCTCCTAGAATTAGCTTTCAACTAAGAAAACCAAGAGAACAAAGCAAAATTGGTGATAAAAGCAAAATTGGTGATAAAAGTAAATTGGAAAGTTGTTTAAAATTACATTCCCTATTTAAATCATCAGGTTTTTTTTTACTTGACTGTCCCTTAAAAAAAAATAAAAAAAAATTAAACATCCCATTTTTCTGTAGTGTAGCTGCCCCCCTCAATACACTCCCCACCTCCCCCTCTCATTTCCAAAAAACTTATTTCCCCCCTCCCTCACCCTCCATGAAGATTTATGACTGTAGCGTGCGACGTGCCTGTTCGCGCGCTACCTCTGTCGGCACTCCCTGATCTGGAACTTATCTGCAGCCCCCTCTGCATTGGTTACCTAAAAAAAGGGTATTGCATGATGCCTCAACATTGAGGTATCGCTGCAATACCCTGAAAGCATCTAGATCGCTTCCAGTGCTTTAAAAACCCCAGAGGACGTGCCAGGCACGTCCTTGGTCATTAACTGACACCCAATGCAGGACATGCCTGATTCGTCCTCGGTCGCTAAAGGGGTTAAGCATCATAGATAGACTAAAGCAAATAATCTGTAAGGGAGCACACAGTTTGTTAACCCAAAACATGCATTCATTACTTTTGGGAAATAAGATCCTGGCCACCAGGAGGAGGCAAAGACACCCCAGACAAAGGTTTAAATACTCCTCCCACTTCCCTCATCCCCCAGTCATTCTGCCGAGGAACAAGGAACAGTAGAAGAAATATCAGGGTGAAAAGGTGCCAGGAGAATAAAAAATAAGAGATGCCCCACAAAACAAATACGGGTGGGGAGCTGTGGACTCTTTCTATCTGAAGAAAAGAAAATTATTAGGTAAGCATAATTTAAGCTTTTCTTCATAAATGGAAAGAGTCCACAGCTGCATTCATTACTTTTGGGAAAACAATACCCAAGCTATAGAGGACACTGAACGCAAAAACAGGAGGGTACAATAGGCGGCCCATTCTGAGGGCACCAGGCATGAAAAACCACAACCCAACCAAACCCTGCTTCGTTGGAGCCGGGCAAAAAAACTAGAAGGAAAAGGCCTCAAGGACACTGACCCGCAGATAGTCTGAAATCCTAACTAGAGACCGCAAGCAGACTCAATGAGCCAACACTCCTCCAGGAGAACCGTCGCCCAGCAGTTGGTCCCCACACAACCCTTACTAGTAAAGTAACAAAATCCCCAAAAGGTATAGAGCAAGAGTAAGCCAAAGGGATACCCAAAAGGTACAGCAAAATCCATAAAGGAAAGACCCTCTTCAAAGGAAGGCCAAATCCACAGACCCCCCGAATGGATACCGAAAACAAGAGGAGACGACGCCCAACCCACAAGGCATCATCAAGAAGAAATATCTCCCAAACATTGTGCAACAGCAACGAAAAAGACAGCTAAAGACAAAGTCCTCAAAACTTC
Organism: Bombina bombina; assembly: GCF_027579735.1. Classification (NCBI taxonomy): domain Eukaryota; kingdom Metazoa; phylum Chordata; class Amphibia; order Anura; family Bombinatoridae; genus Bombina; species Bombina bombina. The sequence goes on from NC_069500.1 coordinate 190,209,753, forward strand.
AGAACTCAGAGACTGAGTAAACAGAAATAACAAGTAGCAAACTCAGAGAATAAACATCTGAGTCTAGTATCACCCTGCCATCCGTAGGAAGACACAGAGAAAACACTATCTGTAAGGAAGAAGCGGCCGCACAAAGTCGCAGACTGCCCAACCTCCAAGACATAGATTGCCCAACCTCCAAGACAGAGGACACTCTCCAGGCAATTCAGGCCACCAAGCCTACTCACAGATCTCAAAGGGGGAGAGAGGCACAGAACCTCTAAAAAAGGTGATCTACAGCAATGTTTCTCAACTGCGGTCCTCAAGTACCCCCAACAGTCCAGGTTTTCATTATAGCTGAACCAGTGCACAGGTGAAATAATCAGCTGATGGGTGAGCGCTGGTTAGTAACCATGGTGTTACTGATCAGCTAAATATTTCACCTGTGCACTGGTTCAGCTATAATTAAAACCTTGACTGTTGGGGGTACTTAAGGAACGTGGGTGAGAAACACTGATCTACAGGAAGGCTAAGCTTGTAAACTGACAAGCTAGGGGTGTGCAATGGACTGACAAAAGGAGAGGAACTGGGGTAAGACATTGATAATAGAAGTATTTAAAGTTTTTTTAAAATTCCATGCTCTAGATTAAGATTAATTTTGATTTTACAGTCCCTTAAAGGGACAGTCAACACCCATGAAAACTTTCTACCACACCTTAGATCAACAACAAAAAATGAGCCTGCACCGCATCCCATCTTAAATAACACTAACGTTAGGTGGCTAATCTTCAATGAACATTTAGTTAACAGCAGCAGATATGGCTGCTAAACTCCTCCCCCACTGTACCTTTCTTGTTTTAAATAAATACTCGTTCACAGTGACACTGTTCTATTTCTAATGCGCTATTAGAAATAGAACAGCGTCTCCGTGAACGCGGCTAAAGAATCTAGCCGAGGATTTGATTCTCATTGGCTGAAGACTTGGAGAAGAAGCCTCCTACGTAATAGGGGGAGGAGTTTGGCGGTCATATCTGCCGCTGTTAACTAAATGTTAATTGAAGATTAGCCATCTAACGTTAGTGTTATTTAAGATGGGATGTGGTGCAGGCTCATTTTTTGTTGTTGATCTAAGGTATGGTAGAAAGATTTCATGGGTGTTGACTGTCCCTTTAAATTATAAAGGGACAGTAACACATTGAGATTTTAATATAAAAGGTTTAGTTATGCACAGTAAAACAATTTTGCAATATACGTTCATTATTTATTTTGCCCCTTTTTATGTACTTTAACTCTAAAAATTGAGGCTTTTTTAATTTTCATAATTAAAATGCACACAGCCGATTTCTCAAGGTTAACTCTGCTACATATATTTCCTTAATTGGTTTAACATACAAAAACACCAAAACAAGATCTCAAGATCAGATTGGTTTATTCAAATAAGACAAATGCTGGGTGGAGTTTGGCTGTTAAACTACTGTATCAAACAAACCAAGATCTTAGTTTATTCTAAAAAAAATAGAATTGGCCTTGGCCGATATGTTATTCTACAGTGGGACAACAGAAGTGTCTTGTAATTACAAGGTGTTTACCGTCCCTTTAAATGTGCAGAAAGATGTTAACAATAGCTCTACATATCTAGATACATAACTGTTACCAGGTAACTAAATGAAATATAATTGACCATTAAACTGCCAACCACAATTTATTGGTAAGAATGTCAATGGCAAGCATTTAGAGTATGCAGGAATGCAGCCACCCATGGCATCTGGTGCAAGAATAGTGTAGCAGTCAGCCTCAATGTAAAAAATTTGACTTGACTCAGATCTTTGTTTCACTCCTCACTTCCAGTCTTTGGCCAACTGAAGCCGCTTTCACCTTAAAAACATCTCCAAACTTTGACAATTCCTCACACAAGACACAACAAAGATTTTAATCTACTCTCTCATCATTTACCGCCTTGACTAATGCAACTCCCTCCTCTCTAGCTGCGGTCTATCTCCTTTACAATGAACGCCTCTGCCCGGCTGATCTTCCTTACATCTTCATCTGCTGCACCTCTCTATCAATCCCTTCACTGACTTCCTCTTGCCTCCAGAATTATTTTTTTCCCCCACGATTTAGATAGAACATACAATTTTAATCAACTTTCCAATTTACATCTATTATAAAATGTTCTTCATTCTCTTGTTATCATTTTCTGAAGAACATTGGCTGCTAGCTCAACAGAACTAGTTAGCCAACCACAAGAGACAAATGTGTGCAGGCACCAATCAGCAGCTAGCTCCCACTAGTGGAGGATATTGGCATATTCTTTTTTCAACAAGGGATAACAAGAGAACAAAGGACATTTGAAAATAGAAGTGAATTTAAAAGTGTCTTAAAATGATATGCAAGTTTAATTTTGAATTTCCTATCCATTTAAATTAATACTAAACCCATTTTGTTCATGATTTAGACAGATGCAGATTTAAGCAACTTTCTAATTTACTCAAATTATCTATTTTTCTTTGTTCTCTTAGTATCTTTAAAGCAGGAATCGAAGCTAAGGAGCCAGACCATTTTTTATTCAGAACCCTGGGTAGTGCTTGCCGATTGGTGGCTACATTTACATTCCACCGTAAATTAACCTAATTTGTTAAACAATATGAATGGATATGTAATATGTACCCCTGAATGTACCTGGAGCTTTGCTAAGGGGTACTCAGTGACTTTCCCTTTCCTTATTTTGTAAAAATCAATTAATCTATGAAATCGTTGTGTATCTCAGTTCTACCCCCAGCATCACTATCAGGACAGATTGTAATTCTCTGCCTGGGTAGATAAGGTCCTCACTGTGATTGTCTCAGATGCACTCAGGGAGGGAAATCCTTAGACTCTGGCAGGTTAAAGGGACAGTCAACCCAAAAATTACTGGAACTTATTTAGATTAGTTAATTAACGATCTTTACAGTAAACTGTAGCACAATTTTCATCTAAATTAACTTTGGCAGAAAATACACTTACTAGATCTTATTTGGCCTTTTTGAAATGGCTGCCTGACCCCTCCTTCTCTGACATCTCTCACAAAGCACAGGATCCTTTCCTTTCGTCCCTGTGCGCTCCTGTGTCTCCCTTCATTCAGTTCAGTGAGACACTCATATGGCAACCCCCTCACTTCACTATCTAACTCCCCACGGCCGCAATTTCAGCTCTCTAGCTGTTCGTACCCGGCACTCAGCGATGTGATGTGGGTCTGTGCCCCTATCACCCCCTCAGGTGTTTCAGCTACCTGCCTCCATCCCATCAGATCCTTGCCCTGCTAAAGTTTACTTAGATGAAAATTGGGCTACAGTTTACTGTAAAGATCATTAACTAATCTAAATAAGTTACAGTAATTTTTGGGTTGACTGTCCCTTTAATAACATTTGAGAAGGGAAATTAAGAAACACCAGGAAGGAAAGTGTACATAACTGTAAAAAGGTGTCAGAGAAACATGTGTCAGAAATAGGGTCACAAATAAATAGCACAATAAAAATATACCTTGATGAAAAGTGCTAGGTGAAGTGTTAACCTGCCTCCATCCCATCAGATCCTTGCCCTGCATCTGCTTTTTCAGCTACCTGCCTCCATCCCATAAGACCCTTGCCCTGCAGATGCTCTTTCCGCTACCTGCCTCCATCCCATCAGATCCTTGCCCTGCAGCTGCTCTTTCAGCTACCTGCCTCCATCCCATCAGATCCTTGCCCTGCAGCTGCTCTTTCAGCTACCTGCCTCCATCCCATCAGATCCTTGCCCTGCAGCTGCTCTTTCAGCTACCTGCCTCCATCCCATCAGATCCTTGCCCTGCAGCTGCTCTTTCAGCTACCTGCCTCCATCCCATCAGATCCTTGCCCTGCAGCTGCTCTTTCAGCTACCTGCCTCCATCCCATCAGATCCTTTCCCTGCAGCTGCTCTTTCAGCTACCTGCCTCCATCCCATAAGACACTTGCCCTGCAGCTGCTCTTTCAGCTACCTGGCTCCATCCCATCAGATCCTTGCCCTGCAGCTGCTCTTTCAGCTACCTGCCTCCATCCCATCAGACCCTTGCCCTGCAGCTGCTCTTTCAGCTACCTGCCTCCATCCCATCAGATCCTTGCCCTGCAGCTGCTCTTTCAGCTATCTGCCTCCATCCCATCAGATCATTGCCCTGCAGCTGCTCTTTCAGCTACCTGCCTCCATCCCATCAGACCCTTGCCCTGCAGCTGCTCTTTCCGCTACCTGCCTCCATCCCATCAGATCCTTGCCCTGCAGCTGCTCTTTCAGCTACCTGCCTCCATCCCATCAGATCCTTGCCCTGCAGCTGCTCTTTCAGCTACCTGCCTCCATCCCATCAGATCCTTTCTCTGCAGCTGCTCTTTCAGCTACCTGCCTCCATCCCATCAGACACTTGCCCTGCAGCTGCTCTTTCAGCTACCTGCCTCCATCCCATCAGATCCTTGCCCTGCAGCTGCTCTTTCAGCTACCTGCCTCCATCCCATCAGACCCTTGCCCTGCAGCTGCTCTTTCAGCTACCTGCCTCCATCCCATCAGATCCTTGCCCTGCAGCTGCTCTTTCAGCTACCTGCCTCCATCCCATCAGATCCTTGCCCTGCAGCTGCTCTTTCAGCTACCTGCCTCCATCCCATCAGACCCTTGCCCTGCAGCTGCTCTTTCAGCTACCTGCCTCCATCCCATCAGATCCTTGCCCTGCAGCTGCTCTTTCAGCTACCTGCCTCCATCCCATCAGATCCTTGCCCTGCAGCTGCTCTTTCAGCTACCTGCCTCCATCCCATCAGATCCTTGCCCTGCAGCTGCTCTTTCCGCTACCTGCCTCCATCCCATAAGACCCTTGCCCTGCAGCTGCTCTTTCAGCTACCTACCTCCATCCCATCAGATCCTTGCCCTGCAGCTGCTCTTTCAGCTACCTGCCTCCATCCCATCAGATCCTTGCCCTGCAGCTGCTCTTTCAGCTACCTGCCTCCATCCCATCAGATCCTTGTCCTGCAGCTGCTCTTTCAGCTACCTGCCTCCATCCCATAAGACACTTGCCCTGCAGCTGCTCTTTCAGCTACCTGCCTCCATCCCATCAGATCCTTGCCCTGCAGCTGCTCTTTCAGCTACCTGCCTCCATCCCATCAGATCCTTGCCCTGCAGCTGCTCTTTCAGCTACCTGCCTCCATCCCATCAGATCCTTGCCCTGCAGCTGCTCTTTCAGCTACCTACCTCCATCCCATAAGACCCTTGCCCTGCAGCTGCTCTTTCAGCTACCTGCCTCCAACCCATCAGACCCTTACCCTGCAGCTGCTCTTTCAGCTACCTGCCTCCATCCCATAAGACCCTTGCCCTGCAGCTGCTCTTTCAGCTATCTACCTCCATCCCATCAGATCCTTGCCCTGCAGCTGCTCTTTCAGCTACCTGCCTCCATCCCATAAGACCCTTGCCCTGCAGCTGCTCTTTCAGCTACCTACCTCCATTCCATCAGATCCTTGCCCTGCAGCTGCTCTTTCAGCTACCTACCTCCATCCCATAAGACCCTTGCCCTGCAGCTGCTCTTTCAGCTACCTGCCTCCAACCCATCAGACCCTTGCCCTGCAGCTGCTCTTTCAGCTACCTGCCTCCATCCCATCAGATCCTTGCCCTGCAGCTACCTGCCTCCATCCCATAAGACCCTTGCCCTGCTATTTTATAAATACCATCTACTACAAGACTTGGAAAAACAACACTTGGGGCTCCATTTATCAAGCTGTGATAACGGCTTTGGAGCCCCAGTATTTCAGGTTTGCATGATCAAGCCTAAAACACTAGTTAAATGGACACTAAAGTCAAAGATAAACTTTCATCATTTAGATAGAGCATGCAGTTTTAAGAGACTTGTCATTTTACTTCCATTATCAAATGTTGCAGTCTTTTTATATGCATACTTCATAAGACACCAGCTGTGCACTTGTTAATCCTGCAATTCTATTGTATTTGAAGGGGCACTCAATTCAAAATTAAACTTTCATGATTAATATAGAGCACACAATTTTAAACAACTTTCCAATTCACTTCCATTATCTAAATGTACTATATATGAGGGGGCGGCATTGCACAAGTCGTTAAAAGGGGGCGTATTGCTGCCCTTTTGCAGCGAAGCTGTAAAGTCAAGGTTGATGACAGCGAACCTCGTCCACCCACCTGATTAAAGTAATGTTAAAAGTTGATATTTTAGAGGGACTTTAATTGATAACGTCTATTGAAGATGCGCTGTAACTTATTTTTTAATCTAACTGTGCGCTCCTGCCGCCCAATTCAAAACTCACATTTTTTGTGATCTTACGGTTTGGATTGTTCTCCAATTGGTACTCTAGTCATACGGTACTTTTTTTGTAGCTTGAGCACTGATTGGAAAACAGTTAAAACCGTTAGCTCACAAAAAAAAATATGAGTTTTGAAGTGGTCGGCCAGAGTGTGGGGTATTAGAATGGCATGGATAGATTAAAAAGCAAGTTACAGAGCATCTTCATTAGAAGTGATCAATTAAAGTCCCTGTAAAATATTGCTTAGATTCCAGACTTGATTTTAAGACATGTCAAGTTTACATAACTTTAATTGAGCCATATATCCCTAAAAAGAAAAACAAAACAAAAAAATCACAACAAATTAACAATTTTTCTTCGTTCTCTTCCTATATTTATTTAAGAAACAGGAATGTAAAGCTTAACCCCTTAACGACCGACAACGTGCAGGGTACGTCCTCTAAAAAAATACACTTAGCGACCGTACGTCGTCGGTCTTGGAAAGCGGTGGAAGCGATCCTGATCGCTTCCAGGCGCTTTCCGGTTATTGCAGTGATGCCTCGATATCGAGGCATCCTGCAATAACCCTCCTTGGCCATCCGATGCAGAGAGAGAGCCTCTCTGCACCGGACATCGATGGCCGGTATGGTTGGTGGGTGGGAGCCGATGTGGGTGGTGGTTGGGAGCCCATCAAAGGGCCCTGTGATGTGGAGGGGGGCGGGAGGGAACCGCTACACTACAGAAAAAATTATTCTTAAGAAGTGGGAGAAAGGGGGGTGGGAATTTGTACTAAATTATATCTAAGGGTTCTTGGAGGGGGTGGGGGAAACTACACTACAGAAAAAGAAAAAAACAACACAGACAGCTGCCAGTACCCAAGATGGCGCACATTAAGGTAGAGGGTTAGAGAGCAGTTGGGGGGGGGGGGGATCAAGGAGGTTGGGGGATCCTACTCAGAAGCATATGTAAATATGCTCAAAAAATATACCCTTTTATTTTTGTACTGGCAGACTTTCTGCCAGTACTTAAGATGGCAGGGACAATTGTGGGGTGGGGGAGGGAAGAGAGCTGTTTGGGAGGGATCAGGGGGTCTGATGTGTCAGTTGGGAGGCTGATCTGTACACTAAAGCTAAAATTAAACCTGCAAGCTCCCTACAAGCTACCTAATTAACCCCTTCAATGCTAGCCATAATACACGTGTGATGCGCAGCGGCATTTAGCGGCCTTCTAATTACCAAAAAGCAACACCAAAGTCATATATGTCTGCTATTTCTGAAAAAAGGGGATCACACAGAAGCATTTACAACCATTTGTGCCATAATTGCACAAGCTGTTTGTAAATAATTTCAGTGAGAAACCTAAAGTTTGTGAAAAAGTTGACTTTTTTTTATTTTTTTTATTTAATTGCATTTAGCGATGAAATGGTGGCATGAAATATACCAAAATGGGCCTAGATCAATACTTTGGGTTGTTTACTACACTACAGCGCTAAAATTAACCCTACAAGCTCCCTAGTTAACCCCTGCACTGCTAGCCATAATACACATGTGGTGGGCAGCGGCATTTAGCGGCCTTCTAATTACCAAAAAGCAACGCCAAAGTCATATATGTCTGCTATTTCTGAACAAAGGGGATCCCAGAGAAGAATTTACAACTATTTATGCCATAATTGTACAAGTGTTTGTAAATAATTTCAGTGAGAAACCTAAAGTTTGTGAAAAAAATTGTGAAAATGTGAACGATTTTTTATCTATCTATCTATATATCTATCAAGCAGTGATCAAGTGCATAACTGCACGAAACATGTCTGCATGTGGTTCAGATCACTGACACTGTGTTTTTACATTAAGTGCTTTATTACAGTCGTGTGTAGGCTGTCATGTTTTTACTTTTGATACTACAATAAAGGAAGTTTTACTTTTCTTTGGAGAGAGATTTTTTGCGCTACAAGTGGGGACAATCCATTGGAATATATTCTATTTACTCAGATGCTGACTACAGACCGGCTCAGTCTCCACAGCTGCAGATCTCCATACACTCTGAGCCAATTGCTCCCCAGCGTGTTACCGGACAGTGAGTGGTATACAGGTACCTTTTGAAATTATATTGCTAAAATCTATGTGTGCGCTACTTACTTACAAAGTGTTCTTTTATATATATATATATATATATATACACACACACACACACACACGTCAAGGGATATTCAGGGATTCCTGAAAGATATCAGTGTTCCAATGTAACTAGCGCTAATTTTTTTTAAAAAAGTGATTTGGAAATAGCAAAGTGCTACTTGTATTTATGGCCCTATAACTTGCAAAAAAAGCAAAGAACATGCAAACATTGGGTATTTCTAAACTCAGGACAAAATTTAGAAACTATTTAGCATGGTTGTTTATGTGTAACAGATTTTGGGGGTCAAAGTTAGAAAAAGTGTGTTTTTTCCTCATATTTTATATGTTTTTTTATAGTAAATTATAAGATATGATGAAAATAATGGTATCTTTAGAAAGTCAATTTAATGGTGAGAAAAACGGTATATAAAATATGTGTGGGTACAGTAAATGAGTAAGAGGAAAATTACAGCTAAACACAAAAACAGCAAAAATGTAAAAATAGCCTTGGTCCCAAACGGGCAGAAAATTTAAAAGTGCTGTGGTCATTAAAGTGAAGGTAAAGTTTAAAGTTTGGCTCAATTGAATTCTATGTAATATTTGAATTAAGTATGAGTTTAATTCATGAAATTGCTTACTTATCTTGCAAAACGAAGTTAATCCTTTTTTTTTATCTCCATATCGCTTTCGGCAAAATCAACCCGTTTTTCTTTCAATTTTCTACTTCTTCATGACGTTTCAGTTTGCTCCTATTGAAATCCTGGCCGTTAGGCGGCCGTGACACTACGTAATTTTGGAATTGGTACATCTGTGCATGCCTCCATCTAATCGGCAAATCCTACAGCTTAATGCTCGTGGCCGATTCGCGCATGTTGAGATTTGAGGGAGACGCATACGCATTGGAGCCCAGCAGTTTGGTCAATCGCATGCGCATTGCGGTTACCAGACATAAATCGCGCATGCGCAAATGCACTCGATCGTTGTGAACGCTCTATACGTAAAGGCTGAAAAAGCAGGAAGAAGAAGATGGGAGGAGTCGATAAGCAAAAAGCAGAATAAAACGTTAATAAATAAAATAAAAGATTTATATTTTTAACGGAAAAAAAAATAGCAATTATGTTGATATACATTAGTATAATGAGATGCTGAGTTTTCAATGTGAAAAATTAACTTTCACTTTAAGGGGTTAAAGGGACATTAAACCCAAAAATTTGTCGTCATTAGCACTCAACTACTTTTTTTTCCAATCTGGGGCCCCCATCCACTCCTACCTCTGTGATCGGGCCTGCATAGTGACAAGCATTGATGGGGCTTTCCGTTACGTGCGGTGACATCACGTGCCATGACGTGATGACATCACCGCGCAACTTTATTTAAAATTGTCAATACAAAGTATAGGGAAAGGGGGCATGCTGCTTAGAAACCTGTATCTCAGGGATCTAAGCAGCTACAGACCCCCATTGGAAAGGTAATCGCCTAACCTTTCCAATGTTATAAGTCGCGGGAATCTGGGGGAAAAAAATAAAAAAGTAAAAACAAATGTTTTTTGAAAATAGTAAAAAACAGAAAAATATTAAATTCAGCTTAGCACTCAAAGGGTTAAATCCCAAATGGAACAAACTACAGAGACGATATGGATATGAACATTATACAGGCCCTAACGGATCATTGTTTTAGTCCGCCAAAAAATATATACATTGCTAGACATAAAATGATTTAACCAGACTGCAAAATATAATATAGACAGCCCCAACAAGTTGAGAAAATGAAGTGTTTACATTAAAACATAATTTTTTAATGTATCCATGTAAAAGAAACAAGTGTACATTGTAGTATCAAAGCTAAGAAGCCAGCTGAAAATCCTACGCGTTTCATGCCCAATATGGCTTTTCATTAGGGATAATTAGCCTTCTTCTGATAACTTTAAATAACCAGAATTAACCACTCAATCTCCATTAGGTTAACCCTCCATAAATTTTTACTATTCGTTCAGATTATTATAAGAAAGTTCAATAAGAACATTATTAGTCAAAAAGTAAAATGTACTGAGTTCCAAACAATCCTTAAAGGGATACTAACCCCTCATTTTTTCTTTCATGATTCAGATAGAGCATGCAATTTTAAGCAACTTTCTAATTTACTCCTATTATCAATTTTTCTTTGTTCTCATGTTATCTTGATTTGTAAAAGCAGTAATAAAAGGTTAGGAGCCGGCCCATTTTTTAGTTCAGCACCTTGGTAGAGCTGCTGATTGGTTTGCTACATTTAGCCACAAATCAGCAAGTGCTACCCATGTGCTGAACAAAAAATGGTCTGACTCTAAAGCTTACAGTACTGCTTTTTCAAATCAAGATAGCATGAGAACAAAGAAAAATTGATAATAGGAGTAAATTAGAAAGGTGCTTAAAATCTCATGCTCTATCTGAATCATGAAATAAAAAAAATGGGTTTAGTATCCCTTTAACATATTCTACCATCAATCACATTCTTTGTAAAACATGATTAAAATAATGATTTCAAACTACTGAAACAAAGCCAATATTTCAAAAGGGGGTTAATTGCCTTCATTGTAAGTACACAATTTCTAATTATATATATATATATATATATATATATATATATATATATATATATATATATATATATATATATATATATATATATATATATATATTGGAAAAGGAGAAATAACATAAGAGTGATTGGGGAAAACAAAAAACAAGATTTTGTAACAGTGAAATTGGTGTGCAAAAAAGTTAAATGGGCAAAGTGAGAAAAAAATTAGACATTTTAATGTTTATAATGTGTAACTGGTTGTGTGAAAATCAATAGGTGTGTGAAAAATGTGTGGTCCGTCTGTGAAAAGTAAGGGGTGTGTTGTAGTCAAAGGGCGAGGAGGGATTGTGTGTATGTGAAACTGCAAAGTTGTGTAACTAGATATGTGCAAAATGAAAGGTGTGTGAAAAATATTGTGAGGGCTATTAATGAAGAGTGTGATAAGAGCGTCAATAACATCACTCTGTCTATGAGCACAACTGTTGCTTGACGTTTTTCTGCAAAAATAATATCCTGGTAACACAAGTATCAAGTTTGAGTAAATTCCCTAAACATAAATTCACAAGCAAAGTAGCAGGTGCATGTTATTAATTTAACGGAATAAATGCATTTGCGTTTGCGGTAACAGTTTACTAATATCAGGTAAAAAAAACACACAAATAAAACCTAAAATTCCCTTACTAGATATTTTAACAATTGATAAACGATCATGCAATCCACAAATCCCTTAAACGTAGCAATCCGTTAATGTGTTAACATGGAGACTATAAATCATAACTTCTTGTGTTTTGTTTGGCATTTGTTACCTGCCAGCAGTAATATGAACTACAATCGTCAGTTCCAAAGTAACTTGACTTTTTGTTTCCCTCCCTCTTCTTTCAGTTCCACCGTTTCCTCTATGCATCAAGCCCCATCGACTTCCTGGAAACTAATGCAGTGTTAGAAGCTACAGCTCCCATATTTAATAAGGGAACTATGTACAGAACTTCAAATTATTTGCTGTTATTAAAACCAACAATAGTATTCAATATTACCTACAAAGTACCCCTAATCTGCGATATGAAAGAGTATCCCCCACCCCGAGTCTTTCTAAATTATTTTCTCTTTCACACATTATTTTACTGTAAAAATGCTTTGGGTCAATCCAGGACTGTGAACTATAGAGCTGCGTACTGTCTAGGTCCCCAGGGATAGAAAGAGGAGTGAGATTTGGGGGAGGTGGGTAAGAAATATAACGTCCCTTTCCAGAGGCAGCGGGTTTATTGTGATTCTACAAATTCACTGTCAAATACCGTCATTACATTGTTGCAAACATTTATACTTTAAATTAAAAAGCACTTGAAGTTGCTTTGCAGCAACCTATCTCCAGAGCTCTCAGCTATGGGAAAGCTACTAGACTGGGGAACTTATAGTTGTAGCTTGAAACATTGGGCGGGGTTTCCCCGATTGTTGTCAGAACTCCAACGCACGCCTTCTTCCAGTGTGGTGACGTCACATGGCGAAGATGGCGGTCGTTTAAGCTGAGCAGTTGGTTGCTGTGATCTGTAGTCTGTTTATTTACATCCGGGTCTTTCAGTAGAGGGATAGGCGCAGAGTCGCGGGTGTGTGAGCAGGGAATACGGCTCCGCGTGAACACTTTTTTATTCTCTCTGCCCTGCTTGGTGTGTTGGTATACCTGACAGATATTCATGTCTGATAATCAGAGCTGGAACTCTTCGGGTTCAGAGGAAGACCTGGAGACCGAGTCAGGGCCACCAGTGGAGCTGTGCGGGGTCCTGTCTAAGGTAATTATATTGGTAACCGGACACCTGTCAGCTGGGTTGTCTTGTAGACTCGATGACTTGGAAGCTGATTCATTCCTTGGATCACTGATTGCGATCTGTACTTTGACATTAAATGTCATTATCACAGTATTTACTAAACGTGTTTTCTTAGTCACACTGATAATCCGCACTATATGTAGATGACATTTGCAAAATATTAATCAGTGCAAAGTGCAGATTTCAAAGAAAAAAGAAAACTTGAAACTATCGTGTTTTTTTCTAATAAAGAAAACTTATGTTATTAAAAGGAAAGATCAGTGGACTTGGATTAAAGATCGAAAGGAGTGTATTAATTGCACAACCCTTGAGCAGTATTTCACAAATTAATGTGACACCCCAAAGGGCTTGTATTGTAAAATATATAAAACAATAGTTACAAGTATATTTTTGTAATTGCTGGAAACTTATATATTATTATTATTATTTATTTATAAAGTGCCAGCAGGTTACGCAGCGCTATACAAAGAATAAATAACATTACAGGGATACAGTAATACACAAACAAGTACAGTAGGGGTAAATGACAGTTGTAGGTGCAATAATTGAGTTATACAAAAGTAGAGGAATGCCCTGCCCTTGAGCACAATCAGTAGTAGTTGACTTAAAGGGACAGTCAAATCCAAAAAAACTTTCATGTTTCAAATAGGGCATGTCATTTTCAACAATTTTTCAATTTACTTTTATTACCAAATTTGCTTTGTTCTCTTGGTATTCTTAGTTGAAAGCTAAACCTAGGAGGTTCATATGCTAATTTCTTAGACCTTGAAGGCTGCCTCTAATCTAAATGCATTTTGATAGTTTTTCACCACTAGAGGGCATTAGTTCACGTTTTTCATATAGATAACATTGAGCTCATGCATGTGAATTTACCATAGAGACAGCTCTGATTGGCTAAAATGCAGGTCTGTCAGAAGAACTGAAATAAGGGGGCAGTCTGCTGAGGCTTAGATACAAAGTAATTACAGAGGTAAAACGTGTATAATTATAACTGTGCTGGTTATGCAAAATTTAGGAATTGGTAATTAAGGGATTATCTATCTTTTAAGACAACAAAAATTCTAGTGTTGACTGTCCCTTTAAAACACAAAGTGGCTTACAGGAGAGGGAATGGACACAAAAGTTAAGGGAGTAGGACAATAAGTCTGATATAAGCAAAGTGAACTGAGAGTGAGTGATAACATAGGGAGAGGAAAAAAAAGCAATATGTATACCAAACAAAATGTTAATGTAGCGTAGTCATTTGTGCGTGTCTTCATTCAGATTGAGAATTACTGTAGAAAATAACAAAAGTGCTGAATATTTATTAATTTATAGGGAAATAACCCCTCCAAAAAACACAAAAACATAGTTCCAAAATATAATTGAATAGTTTTTATGTATTTTAAAATTGTTACTTTAAAAATGTCTGTTTATTTTAATATTTTTATCTCATTTTCAGAAAATTGCTCTTTTAATGAATCATAAAACACTACGTAAATGCCACATAGAATGATGCATTCAAATAAAGATTAGTTCGAGAATAACATGTAAATGTATTTTTTTTTATGTTTAAATATTGACAAAATAAGTGTAAGTTTTAGTGTCTGTGGCTGCCTTCGACAAACGCAGAGACCCAGCGGCAGTGAATCCCCTGAGTGATGGCGTGGCGCTGGGAAGATGTCACTGTTTAGGGGGCTTCATGAAAACGCCCCCGAGCCACGTCATAGAGAGCTGAGATGCTGGCTTGGCTAGTCCCAATGTTACCAGCACGCTGGAAACGCTGGGACTAACGTCATCCCAGTTTTCGGCGAATGTCAAGCACCACGCTTGGAAGCGTTCCCAGAATACTCCAAGCGAGTGCTGGGCTCGCTGGAGGTGTTTGCCGAACGCGGGCTATAAAACAATGGGAGATGCCATGTTGTAACTTAGGTTACCATCTCTGTTGTGGCCAATTAGAGACAGTTAAAAATAGGTCAGTAGAGTGTGTAGCCAATGGCTGTTTGGAATATGTGTTCTGAAGCTCACAATTTCAGAATGGTATTACAGGAAAAGGGGGAAAAAGAAATTATTTAAGTATATTGCAGAGGTTTTTTTTTATATTACCATCTCAATATAGTGTTCCTTTAAAGGAATACTAACTTTTTCAATTTTCATTTAAAACGGACCTCACATTTCCAAACACAAATCTAAACAATATAAAAGTGACCTACTTTTATCCATAAATGAAGCTGCATAACGCCATAAAATATATTTTTAATATTTGCTGGTGATGTCACGTAATCCAGCCCTCCGATATGGGCAGTACATGTCCCAAACTATTAGCCAATCAGATACTTAGTTTTTGCATATAATTATAATGTTTTGTCGTAATATTGCGCATGCGCACTTAAATTCTTTCGCTTGCGCATGCGTACTTGGTCCGGATGAATTGAACTTACACCCAAAGTACTAGCGGGTCTACCGCATCCACAACCAAAATGAATACAGTGATGTATTCAGTGACGTTCCGCTAACTTGCGCATGCGCAGATCAGAAAAAAGTCGCCATCTTCCAACCACGGTTGTCAGTCTGGATTTGACAACGCTGTCAGATACAGAGTGAGTGGGTTTGGAAATGGTTAAAAATTTGGTGATAATTTAATTTTCTTTTAAACTGTACTTTTTAGAAGCATGAAGTGCATTATAAATGTGTTTATTATAGTACTTTCTTTTGATCCATGCTTAGTTTTTTTTGTGACTACAGAGTCCCTTTAAGGGTTATTGCAATTTTTTCCTTTTCTATCTTACTTTTTTTTTTTTTTTAAATGTACTGCGTTGGCCATTCAGGAAATGCATGTTAAATTTCATTCATTTGTTGGTTTGTAGATGCCCTTGTGAGCACAAAGATGTACAGTAAATTATATTAAACTTAAAGTGCAAAAATGAAATGCTCCAGTTCATTAGAGGTGGTCAATTTTAGCTTTAGTGACCCTTCAAGACTTTGTGCGTAACCCCTACAAACAGGTTAAACACACACAAACACACAGTTAAAGTACTGCTTGGGTTCAGCAGAGAATGGCTGGTCCCAAGTGGAAAGGCCAGTGACCCAATAAGTAGCACAAATAGCACTCCCGAGTCATGTGACTGCCACTAATGATTTGGTCACCAGCCTTTTCTGCTCGGGACCAGCAGTTCTTTGGGGCTTTCAAACTGTCCTTTAACTACTGTATGTGTCTAACAGTTTTGATAGTGCTAAATGTACATGCTTTATACATTAGTAAAGTAATGGCCCTCTAAAAATCATACATTACTAATGCAGATCTTATTTTGCAATTTGGTCTCTATCTTTAATCATTGCAAAATACTGTATTAACTAGAAACATTGTCATGTAGTGTTTTCATTCCTTCATAAAGCAATACTTCTCTCTTATTAACAAGCTAAGATCAGTGTTTCTACATATATCTGCTAATAGGGTATGAAAGGGCTGCTGTGGTTCTGGAGCCAATGATAGATTTATTATTAGCTCATATAGGTAAATGCCTTGGCACTTTATAAAAACACACATTTTGACGGCAAAGAAGAGCCAGAGCGCACATGGAGTCTGCTCGTACTTCTTTCTGACGCATAAGGCTTAAAGGATCATTAAATTGTTGTGGCACGCGTTATTGATAAAGTGAATCATACGGGTGCTGAAATGAAAGTGCTTACAAGAAACCTCTAAAACTGAATTGTTTTAATTTTATGTTTCAAGTAATGTTTTTGTTTTTTTTTAATAATCATTTTGAAAATATTTTAGTGCTACCAATAGCAATAACCCTTCACATGTAATAACATGGCTGTGTATACAATGAATCTATGCTAGTCCAATGATGAATCTTAATGAATAAGAGTTTTTGGTGCAGCTTTTACTTCATGGCTGGTATTTTCTTCATATAGGTGGCGAGAGTCCACGATTTGTTACACATGGGATATACAGTCCTATCAGGAGGAGGCGAAGTTTCCCAAACCTCAAAGCCTATAAATACTCCACCCACCTCACTCATATCTCAGGTTAAACTTTGCCTCCTTTGGTGGTGGGTGGTTAAAGTATGATGTGCTTCAGTGTATATTAAAGTCCGTTTTGTTTTTTCTCAGAGTGCTGTGTTTTTCCCGTGGGAATAAGGAGAGTATTGCCTAAGGATATCAAGTTTCTACCTGTGTATATACCTTAATGTGGCTTTTCTGTTAATCGGTCGCAGAGATTCATCTCCTGTCTATATTCCTATGGTTTCAAATGCTCCTTCTCTTTCAGTTTGACAGATGGATGTAGATGGCGTACCATTGGCAATGAAGAAATTTATTGCTGCTTCAATTGAGAAGGCTCTGACTGATATTCCGCCTTCAAATAAGTGTAAGATCAGCCTAGAGCTGCAACAACTAATCGGCATAATCTATAATCGATTATGAAAATAGTTGTTAACGAATCTCATAATCGATTAGTTGGTTTGCAATAAGTTGATCTGTGCACAGCACCAGCTGCTTCACTCCAATCGGCTCCTGCACATGGTATTGTGTTTTATGGTTATGCCCTTAGCCTAATGGACATCTACAGACATTTTACTTTTCACTTTTTCAGGACAGTATAAGTTTCTTTTTAAGTTTACAACTACTCCTGTCTTATGTGCAGAAAAAGAGAGAGAGAGAAGGCAGTCTTGCTGATAAAAAGTTCCTTTATTGCAACATCAAAGTTAAAAAATCCATGCAGATTCAAAGTGAAAAGAGAGGGTGAAAGCACTAGACGGTTGACATGTTTCGCAACCCAGAAATAAAATAGGAGTCCTCATTTGGATTTGTTTATATTAAATCAGGTGATTTGGGACTATGCTTTACACGATATACTGCTGAGCTTGTTATTTACACCTAGCCCTAGATTGATGGCATGTTATATGAATAGATGTCACTATTACCTGTTTACACAATTTTTAGTGGATCGCTTGCTGTTGCAGATTATTTGTTCTCTATAGATAAATGTGTAAGGCTGTGTCCTTTTACTGATATATAGGGACCGATTTACTAACTGTCGGACGGACATGATCCGATGTAACGATCATGTCTGCCCGACATCGCTGAATGCCGACAGCATATGGACACGTTGACATTTTTACATTTCAATGCAAAGTTTTTGAAATATTGAATTAAAGAATGTTATAAACAGTTGTAGTCTACCTCTTATTATTAGACCAACAGTTGTGTTAATGTAAAGTTTTAGTCTGAAGTTTATATTTATAACTCAGTATTTGGATATTGCTTTAAATACAGGAACAAATTATTTATTTTTTATCCGATTAATCGAAAAAATAATTGGCCGATTAATAGATTATGAAAATAATCGTTAGTTGCAGCCCTAGATCAGCCCACGTTTTACCTTCATCTAGTAAAGTATTTACTGATCATATCTTCTCATGATGATGAATCCTTTGATACTGAAGCTCCCTCATCTGATACTGCACCAGATATATCTTCTTTTTTGTTTAAAATTGAGCATATTCGTTTAGGAATTGAAGAAGCAAGACTTCTGAGGATATTCCTTGTAACAATTTAAATTCCTTTTTTCAGTTTAACATTGTTATTCCAGAGATTTTTCATGTTCCTAACGCAGTCTCTAATATATCTAAGGAATGGTCTAAACCTGGTGGTACTTTTAACCCTTCATCTAGGTTTAAAAAATTGTATCCTTTACCTGTTGCCAATTTGGAGCTATGGGAAACTATCCCTAAAGTAGATGGGGCTATTTCTTCTCTAGCTAAACGTACTACGATTCCTTTAGAGGATAGTGCTACTTTAGATAGAAAACTTGAATCTTTTTTTTGAGAAAAGCTTATTTACATACTGGCTATGTTCTTAGACCAGCTATATCTATTGCTGATGTAGCCGCCGTCGCCTCTACTTTTTGGCTCTCTAATCTTGCTCAGCAATTTTTCTTCAGACCCTGAATGTTGTAATGTTCTACATTTACTACAAAAGACAAATATCTTTATTTGCGATGCAATATTTGACATTATTAAGATCAATATTAAAACTGTCATTAGCTGTTCTTTCAAGAAGAGCTTTATGGCTTAAATCTTGGAATATTGATATGGTTTCTAAAATGAGATTATGATCTTTCTTTTCAGGGTAAGAATCTATTTGGTTCACAATTAGATTAAATTATTTCTTCCATTACTGGAGTAGTCAGTTTTCTGCCACAAGATTATAATTCTAAATGGAAATTCAAGGCTCCAAAATCGTTTTCGTTCTTTTTGAAACAAAGATCAAAAGCCTCCCCCCTCCTAAAGCCCATGGCTCTACCTGGAGACTTTCTTCCAATTGGAATAAATCTAAACAATTCAAAAAACCTAATCCTTGTCCATAAAACAGCATGAAGGTGCGGTCCCCAACCCAGTTCTTCTGGTAGGGGGCAGATTAAAACTTTTTCAGAGAAATTGGTCAGAATCTGTCCAAAATCCCTGGTTTCAGAATATTATCTCGCAGGGATATTGAATAGGTTTCAAAATCAAACCCCCAAGGGGACGGTTTTATCTAACTCATGTTCCAAAACATCCGGTAAAAGCTCAGACTTTTCTAACATGTCTCAAATTTAGAACTTATGGGAGTGATTGTTCCCGTACAGGGACAAGGAAAGAGTTTTTACTCTATTCTATTCATTGTACCAAAGAAGGAGAATTCCTTCAGACAAATATTGGCTCTGAGAACACTAAATAGATTTGTGAGATTTCCAACTTTTAAGATGGAAACTATAAGGACTATTCTGCCTTTTGTTCAGCAAGGTCATTATATGTCCACTATAGACTTACAGGATGCTTATCTTCACATCCCTATTCACCCAGATAATTTTTAATTTCTGTGATTCTCTTTTCTAGAAAAGCATTTTCAGTTCGTTGCTCTTCTGTTTGGCCTAGCAACAGCACCAAGGATATTTTCAAAGGTTCTCGGTGCCCTTCTATCTGTAATCAGAGAACAGGGTATTGCAGTGTTTCATTGTTTGGACGATATCTTGGTTCTAGCTCAATCTTTTCATTTAGCAAAATCTCACACTAATCAACTGTTGCTGTTGTTGTTGTTGTTGTTGTTGTTGTTTCTTCCAAATCATGGTTGGAGGATCAATTTTCTAAAGAGTTTCTTGATTCCTCAGACAAAGGTCACTTATTTGGGTTTCCAAATAGACTGTGTCCATGACTGTTTCTCAAACAGAAAAGAGAAAAAAATAATTTCAGCTTGTCTGAACCTTCAGTCTCTATCATACCCTTCAGTGGCTATGTGTATGAAGGTTTTAGGCCTTATGATTGCAGCATTGGATGCAATCCCCTTTGCTCGTTTTCATATGAGGTCTCTTCAACTTTGCATACTGCACCAATGGTGCAAGGATTATACTCTAATATCACAACTGATATTCTTAGATCACAACACTCGTTTTACTCTGACATGGCGGCTACACCACTGATTTCTTCACAAGGCTTCCTTTATTCGTCCTACCTGGTCTGTGATCACAACAGATGCAAGTCTTACAGGTTGGGGAGCAGTATGGGGGTCCCTGACTACACAAGGAGTCTTGAATGTTCAGGAAACAAAAATTCCGAACAATATTTTAGAACTCCGTCCTCTTTACAAAGCCCTTCAAGCTTGGGATCTTTTAGAGAACAAACCTTATCATCTTTTTCAGACAGACAATATCACAACAGTGGCATCTGTCAATCATCAAGGGGAGACTCAAAGTTGCCTAGCCATGAAACAAGTATCTCAGATACTTTCTTGGGCAGAAACCAATTCCTGTCTCATCACTGGGAGGGAGGCAGATTATCTCAGCCGTCAATCACTACACCCGGGAGAATGGTCCCTTCACCAGAATGTATTCTTACTAATTGTTCAAATCTGGGGTCTCCCTCAAAAAAAAAATCTCATGGCCTCTCGTTTGAACAAGAAACTTCCCAGATACCTTGCAAGGTCACGTGATCCTCGGGCAGAAATGATGGATGCTCTAGCAGTCCCTTGGTCATTCCAATATGCTTATATATTTTCTCCACTAGTTCTGCTGTCCAGAGTGATTTTAAAAATCAAAATGGAACAATCATCTGTAATTCTGATAGCCCCTGCGTGGCATCTCAGGATTTGGTATGTAGATCTAGTTTGGATGTCCAGCTACCTGCCATGGCATCTTCCTCTAAGACCAGAACTTTTGTCTCAATGTCCCTTCTTTCATCCAGATCTAAAATCTCTGAACTTAATGGTGTGGAAATTGAACGCCTAGTTCTCAGTCACAGAGGTTTTTCAGACTCTGTAATTAATACTATGATTCAAGCAAGAACCTGTATCCAGGAAACAATTATTATAAGGTTTGGAAAATTTATATTTCCTGGTGTTCCAATCATAATTTTTCTTGTCATTCATTTAGAATTCCTAGAATTCTTCAGTTTCTTCAAGATGGTTTATATAAAAATGTATCTGCCAGTACCTTGAAAGGACAAATATCTGCACTTTCTGTAATGTTTCACCGAAAGATTGCTCATCTTCCAGATACTCACTGTTTTTGTTCATGCTTTGTCCAGAATAAAGCCTGTTATTAACCCTTTAGGGACACAGCTTTCAGTTTGCTCAATTGTTTTATGACGGAAAAATTCTGTCATATGTCCTTAAGAGGTTAAGTCTATTTCTCCTCCATGGATAGTTTTGCAGACTTTACAGGCTCCTCCTTTGAGCCTATTCATTCTGTAGATATTGTAAGTGTTTTTTTTTTCTTTTGGCTATCTCTTCTGCTAGAAGAGTTTCTGAATTATCTGTCCTCTCTTGTGAGTCTCCTTATCTGATTTTTCATCAAGATAAAGCAGTTTTGCTGACTACTTTTAAAATGTTTGCCAAAGGTTGTTAATTATAACAACATTAACAGGGAAATTGTTGTTCCTTCTTTATGTCCTAATCCTAAGAATGATGCTGAAAGACTTTACATTCTTTGTATGTTGTCAGAGCTTTGACATTTTATGTTGATGCCACTAAAGATTTAAGAAAGACTTCCAGTTAATTTTTTCTGGTTCACAAAAGGGTCAGAAAGCTTCTGCTATTTCCTTAGCCTCCTGGTTAAAACTTCTGATTCACAAAACTTATTTGCAAGCGGGTCAGTCTCCGCCTCAAAGAATTACAGCTCATTCTACAAGATCAGTTGCCACATCTTGGGCTTTCAAGAATGAGGCTTCAGTTGATCAAATCTGCGGTCTTCTTTGCATACTTTTACCAAATGTTACCATTTTGATGTTTTTGCCTCTTCAGAAGCAGCTTTTGGTAGAAAGGTTCTTCAGGCAGTAGTCCCTCTTTGATTTTATTGCCTATAATTTTTTTACATTTTTTTGTTATTAAAAGACATTGATTTTGGATATAATTTTTCAGCAAAAAAAAAAAAAAAAGCTGTTTATATTTTAGCCCTCCCTTTTTTTATTTTGTTACTTGTGGACTTCCACATCTTGGGTATTTATATCCCATGTCTAACAAACCGTGGACTCTAGCCACCTATATGAAAGAAAACATAATTTATGTAAGAACTTACCTAATTCATTTCTTTCATGGTGGTGAGAGTCCACGAGGTATCCCTTTTTTTTTACCGGTTGTGTTTTTTTTTTGTGTTTTTTTTTTTTTACACCTCACTTCTTGGCTATAAATTTAAACTGAGAGATGAGTGAGGTGGGTTGGGGTATTTATAGACTTTGAGGTTTGGGAATGTATATCCTATGTGTAACAAATCATGGACTCCCTGCCACCATGAAATAAATTAATTTATCAGGTAAGTTCTAACATAAATTTATGTTTTTACCACCGTCACAAGGAAAGTATGAATTAAGTAGGTGAAAAAAAGTGCAGTTCAGGTGTAAATTTAATCTAAAGACACGCAATTAAAAAAACACTGACTGATTGTACGTCAATCTACAAAATATCAGTCTCATTAACATGGTTCTTTATTCTGCACAGTCTGGTCCCCTCCATACATACAGCCACTCCGCTTTCGATAGAGATTCTTAGTTCCCAGTGAATCAGTTCCGCTACACATGCAGTTATGGAAGCCCGCACAGGACTGAAGATCTCAACGTGTTTCGTCTTTCAACGGACAGACTTTCTTATGAGGAAATGTACTCAATATTCCAGGATTGCTCCACTTATATAGCCACCAACCTTCTTTAATACATTATGGAAAATATACAAGTCATATTTTAAGAATTTTTTTTTTTTTTTTAGAAATCCAAGTAAAATAAAAAATTTTTTATAAAAAAATAATATATAGATATAGAGAGAGATATATATTAGAAAGTTGTTTAAAAATGCATGCTCTATCTGAATTATAAAAGAAACATTTTGGGTTTCATATCTCTTTAACCCCTTCCTGCCGTAAGGATATTCCATGCCGTCCTATCTGCACTGGGTTTTAGCGCCGTTTAGGACGGCATAGAACGTCCTAGCTGTTTGGCTGTCCTAAAGCCAAAGCTGCTT
Organism: Bombina bombina; assembly: GCF_027579735.1. Taxonomy (NCBI): domain Eukaryota; kingdom Metazoa; phylum Chordata; class Amphibia; order Anura; family Bombinatoridae; genus Bombina; species Bombina bombina. Next base: position 190,232,964 of record NC_069500.1, read on the forward strand.
GTTAAATGGGATCGGGGGCTGTAGGGCGTGCCTAGCATCATAGGCAGTATCCCCAGGCCTGGTCCCATTATTGAAAGAACGCGTTCACATCCTGGGATTTTTACTTATTTGTTTACATCGGAACAATAAGTCCGGTCAGAAAGGGGTTAAAGGTTTTGACTATTATTATTGTTATTATTTATTATTATTATTATTATTATTATTATTATTATTAAGCCCCAACAGGTTCTTGAATGAAGAACCAGCTACAAACTTTAGAAATGAAGCAATGATGTTTGTCAACAGGTAGAAGTGGCTCCTCCAGATCTATACAATTTTAGTAGCTCTCCTTTGAACAGATCTAGTTTATTTATATCCTGGATAAAACCAGAAGAGTTCATGATATTCAAGCCTAGACCTAACTGGTTAATATTGTGTCATAACAACCTCATCGTTTCTGCTGCTAATACCCTTTTATTTACTTATCTTCTGTTCAATTATATTTTTCACAAGCCATCAGATCTCGCTTAACGCACTTAGTTTAGTTAATTGGAGATGTAATGGCACTTATCACTGATTAAAGGGATATGAAACCCCCACATTTTCTATTGTGATTCAAACAGAGCATACAATAAATAAAAAAATAAAAAAGTTTCCAGTTTCCAAATTTGCTTTGTTCTCATGGTATTCTTTGTTGAAGAGATATCTAGGTAGGTGCTTTGAATACTGCATGCCAGGAATAGTGCTGCCGTCTAGTGTTCTTGCAAATGGATAACATTCTTGCAAAACTGCTGCCTTATAGTGGTCCAGAAACATGCGCGCTCCTGAACCTTTTTTTCAACAAAAGATTACAAGAGAATGAAAAAAATACTAGAAATAAATATGAAGGTTGTTTAAAATTATGCATGGTCTATCTTAATCATTAAATACATAATTTGGGTTTTATATCCTTTTAACATGAGAAAACATTCAGCTACTGGACTCTGAAATACACAACTAGTAATTCTCCCCTTTATTCGATAACAGACCCACTTCCATCTCCTAAATTTCTTGTTTTGAATTTGATATTTTCATGTCCTGTTTTAAAATGATATTGCTACAGCTTATCTCCCTAGTTAAAGTGAAAGTCAACCCTAGCGTGTGTGAAACACTAGGATTGACTATTGAAACAAATAAAGGGGACTTTCATTCATTAAGTATAACATACTTCATGCATAAAGCTCCTTTACTTGTTTCAAGTGATCGCTGCTCTGAGCTACTAAGGCAGCCCACAGCAGATCACTGTTTTGCTAAGAGGTGACGTTTTCACCTCTTAGCCAATAGCCGTGCGGTAAATCCAGCTTGTCTCCCTGTGGCGCCAAATTTGACGCATGCTATTTGCTAAGAGGTGAAAACTTCACCTCTTGGCAATACAGCGATCTGCTGTGGGCTGCCTTAGCAACTCAGAGCAGCGATCGCTTGAAACAAATAAAGGAGCTTTCTGCATGAAGTATCTTATACTTCGTGAATGAAAGTCCCCTTTATTTGTTTCAATAGTCAATCCTAGCGTTTCACAAATGCCAGGGTTGACTTTCACTTTAAAACACATACTGTAATCTCTTTGGGAAGTTGAATATAACATAAAATGCATTGTTAGTCTACATGATGACTCTTAGGCGGCTAGGCCCGAGGTAAGACAGACTTGCACAAGTTTAGTTTGTATATAGCAGTGGGGATAAGTTTCCTGCATGTTACTGCTGTATGTCTTTTATAAGTATTTACTACATTCCAACATTTTAAAAGAGATAGACAAGTAAAAAATTAAATGGGCATGGGTACATTTAAATTTTATATAGAAGCATTTTTGTAATAAACTTCCGTTACCAAAAATGCTTTTAGTAAAAGTGATTACTGTTTTTAAGTGGCATACGCACATATCCTGTGAGGGCCGTGCACCAGTATTCAAACACCATGCCTGCTCAGAGAGTCAGTGGTGGCTTGTATGACACAGAGGAAATACACACCACCGCCAGCTCTTTGAGCAGGCATGGTGTTTGAATTCTGGTGCACGGGCCCTCATAGCATATGTGCGTATGCTGCAGAAAAACAGTAACTTTTACTAGAAGCATTTTTGTTAATGGTAGTATATTGCAAAAATGCTTCTCTTTTAAATTGAAATGCACCCATGCAAATTTCAATTTTGACTTTTCTGTCCCTTTAAATGTACAGTGAATCCTCAATGTTTCTCCAATTTAATTTGTTCCCAGTGATCCATTTACCTTCTGGAGTGTAATAAAAAGTTTACAAATAACGCCTTAGCCTTTTATTTCTGCATTTAAAATAGCTGATTTTGCCTGTGGTATCACTATCCTATAGTGAAACGTTTTAAATATTGGCTATAGAAAAGCTGCGTAAAGACAGCAGAAGAAAGTACACTCTCATTGGTGGTTAGGAGACATAAACAATAAAATGTTAATTTTGAATTCTCTCTAAGTATTGGGTTTTGATATACATACGGAGATAATCTAAAGAAGCCTGTGTGTATACAGAAAGGGATAAAATAAGCCGTTTTTTCCTGCAAGCTCAACCCATTTTAATGGATTGTGGTCTCAAAGAACCAAACCAGCTTTTTCATATACAAAATAAACAAAAACAAGCTTTTCATATACATTTTATACCCTGCAGATTGTATAACAAGTCATTGAAAACATATTATGGGGAAAACAATTTTACAGTACACTATTTTGGTTTAACACGGCCCGGTGGAACTTTTAAACTCTTTTTTTCCTGGGGGTGTTGTATTGATCCATGAAAAGATCTCTTGGTTTGATAACAAGCAGTTTGGGGGAAGGGGAGATAAATACACACCCACCCTTTCATACAGATGGAAGTAATTAGATGTACTAATAACTTTCTTAGGAATTTGTCAAACCCACCGGGTGTGTCTGTGTAATGAACTCATGCTGTACCAAAAGTGTATCCTATCTTTTGCTGAATAATATTGTGATATAAAATTAGAGCATTATCTAAATGTGTAAATATTATTATTACGTAATCTATGTCCAAGCCTCATATAGGGTTGACATACTGTATAAGACTTAGGAGCCATCTGAAATATGTGAGCCAGTTACACTATTTGTAGACGAATGGGATGGATTTAAAGGGACAGTACACTGTAAACTTGTTTTTATATTAATGTATTTTCAATGATTTGTTATACCAGCTGCAGAATATAAAATGTATGAGAAATTGCACTTTCAGGTTTATTTGTGTATATGAAGTAGCTGGTTTTGTACTTTTAACCCACAGCCTATTACAATGGGTTGAGCTTCAGGTAATATCAGATCTCATTATATTATAACTTTATGTACACACACTTGCTTCCTTATCTTATATTTGTCTAGAAAACCAAAGCTCAATACTTAGAGAGAACAATGGAAAATTATCATTTTATTACTTAACTATCATGCCTCCCACTGAGAGTGTAATATCTTCTGCTGGCTGTGTTTACTTAGGCTTGTCAATAGACTATACTCCAGTATAGATTTGGATACCACAGGCTAAATTAGCTATTTCAAATGCCAAAATAGGAGTAAAGGAGCTACTTGTAAACAATTTAAAACACTCCAGCAGGTTAAGTGAATCATTGGGAACAATTTATAGGGGAGACATTGTTTGGGTGAACTGTCCCTTTAATATATAGCATATGTATCATGATACAAATAGGAGATAAAATAAGTCTTAGGAGCTTGGTTTGTCTGTCTACTGGTTGCTTCAAATAAGTGAACTATGTAGTAGTGTATAATTATACATGTAAATTTCCACCTGCTTCATTTTATAATTATAAACAATCCTTATATATTTTAGCAGCGCTATATATTAGACTATGTAAATATTATTAGTGCAGACATCCTTTTTTTTTGTAATCAAAATAGTAAGGATAAATATCCTTAATTTTTTAACCAATTTAATAAATTGTAATAGAATAAGAGAAGATACCTAGGTAAGCTGAAGAGCTGGGAGCTAGCTGCTGATTGGTGGCTGCACATATGTCTCTTGTCATTGGTTTACTGATGTGTTTTGCTAGATCCCAGTAGTGCATTGCTGCTCCTTCAATAAAGCATACTAAGAGAATTAAGCAAAATTGATAACGGAGAATACAATTTTAAACAACTTAACAATTTACTTCTTTCTGAATCATAAGAGTCCATTTAAACTTGCATACATTTATTCTAGGCACATTTCAGTCCCACTATAAGTTTATTCAATGCTTGATAATAAAGTTAAAGGGGCAGTCTACACCAGAATTTTTGTTTATTAACCCCTTAGTGACCACAGCACTTTTCAATTTTCTTACCGTTCAGAACCAGGGCTATTTTTACATTTCTGCGGTGTTTGTGTTTAGCTGTAATTTTCCTCTTACTCATTTACTGTACCCACACATATTATATACCGTTTTAAACATTAAACAGAGTTTCTAAAGATATTATTTTCATCATATCTTATTTACTCTAAATTTTTTTTTATAAAATATGATGAAAAAATGGAAAAAAACACTTTCTATTTCTGACCCCCAAAATCTGTTACACATCTACAACCACCAAAAAACACCCATGCTAAATAGTTTCTAAATTTTATCATGGGTTTAGAAATACCCAATGTTTACATGTTCTTTGCTTTTTTTGCACGTTATAGGGCAATAAGTACAAGTAGCACTTTGTTATTTCCAAACCATTTCCCCCCCCCCCAAAAAAAAAAATTGCGATACAGTAGTTACATTTTAACACTGATATCTGTCAGGAATCCCTGAATATCCCTTGACATGTATATATTTTATTTTAGTAGACAACCCAAAGTATTGATCTAGGTCCATTTTGGTATATTTCATGCCACCATTTCACCGCCAAATGCAATCAAATAAAAAAAAAATCATTAACTTTTTCACAAACTTTAGGTTTCTCACTGCAATTATTCCACAAATGGTTGTAAATGCTTCTATGGGATCCCCTTTGTTCATAAATAGCAGACATTTATGGCTTTGCATTACTTTTTGCTAATTAGAAGGCCGCTAAATGCTGCTGCGCACCACACTTGTATTATGCCCAGCAGTGAACAGGATAATTGGGTAACCCTCCCCCCTCTTCCTATTTGATGCCATAAAAAAAGCCAATTTTTTCTGTAGTGTAGCTGCCCCCCCTCAATACCCTACCCCTCCCAGATACCTTTCCCAACAGTTATTCCACCTCCCTCCTTCCCTCTCTCTCTCCTGCCTTGAAAACTGTGTAGCGTGCGCTCCCCCCCACGCGTGCTCTGCATTGTTGTGCTTAAAAAGTGTATTGCACGATGCCTCAATATTGAGGCATCGCTGCAATACCCTGAAAGCAGCTGGAATCGATCACGATCGCTTCCAGCGCTTGAAACTCCAGAGGACGTCCCAGGCACGTCCTTGGTCCTTAACGACCACTTTTTGTAGGACGTGCCTGGCACGTCCTCGGTTGTTAAAGGGATACTAAACCCAAATTTTTTCTTTCATGATTCAGAGTACGCAGTTTTAACCAACATTCTAATTTTCTACTATTTTTTTCTTCTTCGTTCTCTTGCTATCTTTATTTTAAAAAACAGGAATGTAAAGCATAGGAGCCAGCCCATTTTAGGTTCAGCACCTTGGTGGCTGCAGTTTGCAAACCAATAAGCAAGCATAACCCAGGTTCTGAACCAAAAATGGTCCGCCTCCTAAGCTTTACATTTCTGCTTTTTAAATAAAGATAGCAAGAGTACAAAGAAAAGTTGATAATAGGATTAAATTAGAAAGTTGCTTTAAAATTGCATGCTTTAGCCGAGTCATGAAAGAAACATTTTTGGTTTAGTATCCCTTTTTAAAGCATGGATGGGGAACCTTGGCACTCCTGATGTTTCAGAACTACATTACCCATGATGCTTAGACACTCTGAAGTCCAGTTGAGCATCATGGAAAATGTAGCTCTTAAACATCTAGAGGGCCAAGGTTCCCTATCCCTGCTTTAAAGGGATGGAAAGGTCAAACTGAAATGTGTATGGGTGCTATACAGTTTGAATTATAAACACATTTTTGCATTATACTTCCATTAGCAAAAATGCCTCTAGTAAAAGCTATTACTTTTTTTTTTTCCTACAGCATATCCTGTGAAAGCTTATGCCCCAGTATTCAAACACCACACCTTTTTTAGAGAGCTGGCAGTGGTGTGTATTGCTTCTGAATACGTAATTGGTGTCATACAAGCCACTGCTATTAACCCCTTCCCGCCCTTAGGACGTTCTATGCCATCCTAACTGCACTGGGCTTTAACGCCCTTAGGACGGCATAGAATGTCCTAGCCTTTTGGTTGTACTTAAGCCAAAGGCGCTCCCTGAATGGGATCGCGGGCAGGAGGGTGTGCCTAGCGCCATAGGCACTCCGTCCAGACACAATCCCATTATTGAAATCATGCGATCGCATGAACGATCGCGTGATTTCACTTTTTAAACTTATTTGTTTACATCAGAACTTTCTTCTGATGTAGATAATTTAAGTCTGGATGGGAAGGGGTTAAAAACAGTAATAACGTTTACTAAAAGTTTTTTTTGTTAATGGAAATATATTGCAAAAATGCCTTTTTCAAATGTAAGTATACCAGTGCACATTTCATTTTTGACCTTTCTATCCCTTTAATCCAGGCCTCTGCTGCTTCTGTGTTGATTGCCACTTTCAATATATGATGTGCTATTTTTTTTTTTTAAAAAAAAAGGTTTTATATTTATCATTTACATATTAACCATAAAATATAACACTCTTTAAATATTTTAAGTTGGCAGTAAAGACAAAATGTAAACTTTCATCATTCAGATTCATTGTAAACATCTTTCCAATTTACTTCTATTAGCTTCATTTTCTAAGGATCTTTTGTTGACATTTATATGTAGGCTCAGGAGCAGCAATGCAGTACTGGGAGCTATCTGCTGATTGGTGGCTGCATATACAGTATGTTATTTTTCATTGACTCATCCACTGTGTTCATCTCCCAATAGTGCATTGCTGCTCCTTCAAGAAAGGATATTAAGACCAAAATTTACCATCTTTGCAGATGGACAGGTTCACATGTAGGGAACCTGTCCTGCAATCGCCTCTTGCTATTTTGCATCACATGGCAAAATGTAACATTCCACAAGAGTTTTTTTTTGTGGAATGCTGCCTCTCCTCCCCTCACTCCAAACGAGTGATATTATTGGGTGATCTTGCCACCTCTGAAGAGCAGTTTCAACTTCTTAAATGTGTGGCAGCAGGCTCACTCATTCACACCTGTTCCACATAGCTCAAAAAGCTGCACATGCAGCTTCATAAATCTAGCCCTAAGAGAATGAAGCAGATTTGATAATAGAAGAAAATTCGAAAGTTGTTTTACATTTTATGTGTATGAATCATTAAATAAAAAATTTGGTTTTCATTTCCCTTTTAATCTTAGATACCTTTTTTTATATCCGGGCTTGACAAACCCAGGGAGCTACTGGCTCCTAGCATTTTACACCTGGCTCATATATAATATATATACACACACACACACACACACACACACACACACACACACACACACACACACACGTTATATTCCAACTTACACAAAAGAAATTGATGTTATCTCTGGTAGATTCCGGATGGCTTGTTTGTTTTATAATACTAATTTGCAATTTTATATAGGGCTTGTATCCCTGTGAGACTCAAAGCACTTTACAAATATACCAACATTTAGACATAAAAGTTAGGAGTTTCTGAAGGTCAGATAAGCGGACTGAATGCCTGATGAAAGAGGTGGGTCTTTAGCTTTTTTTTTTAAGTCTGTAAGGACGGTGCCTCTCTGCGCACGGTAAAGAGTTCCAGAAAGTAGGGGCAGCGTGGCCGAATGCTCTGGAGCCTGAGTTTGTCCTTATTCTTGGCACTGAGAGGAAGGATGTGTTGGCTGACCTAAGTGAGCGGGATGGGATGTAGGGTGTCAGGAGCTCTTTCAGCTACTGTGGGCCTTGGTTGTTTAAAGGGACAGTATACACTCATTTTCATATAACTGCATGTAATAGACACTACTATAAAGAATAATATGCACAGATACTGATATAAAAATCCAGTATAAAACGGTTTAAAAACTTACTTAGAAGCTCTGTTTGGCTCTGTTGAAAAGGTAGCTGGAAAGCCCACTGCAAGTGACAAATAAGACACTCCCCCCCCCCCTCCCCCTTCTTTTGCATATGAAAAGACCCTTTACACAAACAGGAGCAAGCTGGAGTAGGTAGTCGAGCGTATTCACATAAAACTTTGGGGCTTGGTTAGGAGTCTGAAAATCAGAGCAATGTTATTTAAAAATAAGCAAAACTATACATTAATTTAAAAAAAAAAACTTTATGGGCTATATAAATAGATTATCTACAAAACATTTATGCATAGAAAAAATGAGTGTATAATGTCCCTTTAAGGCTTTGAAGGTCAGCAGGCCAATTTTTAAATATGTTCGCCATTTAATTGGAAGCCAATGCAGGGAGTGGAGGACAGGTGTTATGTGGCAGGAGCGAGTTTGATTGGTCAGTAGTCTGGCTGCTGCGTTTTGTACCATCTGAAGGTGATGAAGTTCTTTTTTTGGGAGGCCCAAGTAAAGTGAATAGCAGTAATCTAGCCTAGAGGATACAAATGCATGGATTAATGTTGGCATATCATCCGGTGGAATTAAGTGTTGTATCCTGGCTATGTTTTTCAGATGAAAGTAGGCAGATTTTATTACTGAGGAAATCTGCTGTTTAAAAGATAGTCCAGCGTCAATCAGCACGCCGAGGTTTCGTACCTTTGCTGAACTAACTAGTTCAGAGCCTCCAAGCTCCAGGCCAGTTGGGTGATCGTGGGAATTTTTTGATGCCCGGGGTCCCCTCACCAAGAGTAACTCTGTTTTGTCCTGGTTCACTTTGAGGTCTGTTAAGCAACTGTTTATGCAGCATGCTGGGTCTGTAGTATCTGGAGCAAAGGAGAAGTAGAGTTGTGTGTCATCAGCGTAACAATTATACCTTAGGCCATGTCGGTTATTGATGTCCCTCAGTGGTAGTAAGTAGATTGCGAATAGCATGGGAGACAGGATAGATCCCTGTGGAACTCCGCAGGCTAGTTCTATCGATGCTGATGAGCTTGATCCTGATATTACTCTCTCTGATCTACCAGCGAGGAAAGATATACACCAGTTAAGGACTGTGCCTCCTAGAATACAGATGTGCTGCAAGCACTCTATTAGTATCCTATGGTCAATGGTGTGAAATGCAGCTGAGAGATCCAGGAGGATTAGGATGGAGTAATCACCTTTTGTCTCTTGACATGAGGAGATCATTTAGCAATTGGACTAGCGCTGTTTCAGTGCTGTGGCGGCATCTGAAGCATGACTGGGGGAAGGATTGAATATGTTCTGGCGTGATAGATGGACTTTCAGTGAAGGTGCCACTAGTTTTTCAATTATTTTCCCCAGAAATTGGAGGTTGGATACTGGTCTGTAATTAGTCATGCAGACTGGGTCTTATAAAGGTTTCTTTAGGTTTTGATTTTAAACAGACCTAAAAAGGCAGTAGTAAAATTATCTAATTCACATAGCGTTTTATTATTGCACTACTCTGTGCCCATAACAGCATGGGGGTTTTTGTTATATTTGTTTGCTTGCCACTTGTACATGAACCGGACTGTATGATCTTGCCTACATTGTTTACCTTATAGTGTTTGAGTTCCTGACAATTCTGCTGCTTGATTCCCTCTCTGAGCTACATTACCTAAAACTGCTTTTATAAGAAGGGACTTATTAATTCACATGTCCTTGTTTCCCTTCTAAGGAACTTAATTCAGCTCTTGTATACTGCTCTGCAAAAGCTACCTTGATTCATTTTAAAGCCACAGTACAGTGCCATCTCTGTTATTATAGGAACTCTGCTGTATAGCCCCTTCTCTGCTTCATTGAAATGCCACATAGAAGAATACCAGTACTTTATTGCATAGAAACATCTGTAGTCCATTCATTAAATGTAGTAATAATTACAAAATAAGGGATAATAGTAGTACAAGCATATTATTATACTAATATAGTGTGTAATCCAATCTGTATCCATCAAAACAATATCCTGATGAAAATAAACCTACTTTAAACTAACAGCTTACTGTTGTGCTAAATAAGTATCGAAACCGCTATGTTCTGTGTTTGTACCTGTAAGCTTTAATTATGTCTTTGAACAAAATGTTTGATGCTGCGAATAACTGATTATTTTAACATATAGGGTATAGCAGCTGCCCTATTTTCCAAAATCACATGCCTGTGATTGTATTTGACAGAGGTGCTGTGGGACTGTTGTACTTTTAATAACTGTCCCTAATTGGCCTCCGCAGAGAAGTAAACCTAGGTTACAACATGGCGTGTCCCATAGCATTCTGGGCACTAAAACGTTTTTATTTTTTTAAAATCTTATTTATTGTTTAAATATTATACAATAAAAATTGCATCTGCATACTCTTCTCGGTCTAATCTTTGCTTTGAATTAAATCATTCTATCTAGCATTTATTTAAAAAAAAAAGCAAAAAATAAATATACACTGCTTTTTGATTGCCCCTGCTATATATAACATTCTTTCATAGCAGAACTGTTTAAGTTTGAAGCATGTACTTCAGATTTCATTTATGTAACAGGGATACTTCAGGAGAGAGCATTCCATAGTTGGGTGCAGCCTTGGAAAAGTGTTAAATGACAAATGTGGGATAAACTAAATACAACTTTCATTCATTATAATCTCAAGCTAATATATCTGTAAACTTCTGACCTCTACTCCCCCTTCATATTTCTATTTTTTCTTTTTTTTTTCTTTAGCATCTTCTTTAATCTATATGCAATGTATAAATCACTGGTTTTCAAACCTGTCATCAAGCCTCTAACAGGAAAGGTTTTCAGGATTGCCTTGGGTGAGAGCAGGCTAATAATCATATTTACTAATCGGCTAATTATTTCACCTATGCTCCAGTTTAGATATTCTCAAAATCTGTCCAGTTAGGAAGGCCTGTAGACAGGTTTGAAAGCCAGTGGTATAGATCCTTCTTTACTCACTCTATATTAAGAGAAAGCAGAAAATCACCTGTGACATGCACATTATTATTTAGTTTTGTTTGTGTCTAAAGGTAGGTTCGGAAGACATCTCTTGTGAAAATTATAGCTTAGTATCATTCAGAAACAAATGTACCAGAACATTTTAAAGACATAGGATGTGAAAGTTTTGCCATATCTTAAAATGCTTTAGCCCTTTCTTCAGGCTGTATATAATAAATCAATACGACTGAAAACTGTTTAACTCCATTATCTAGGATATTGCAGGAGCACACAACAGCAATAGGAGTTAAATAGCATAATTCTGAGCACTGAATTGCAGATCTAGCACTGCAGACAAGATAACAATGCTTACATATATTTCCCTAATTTTAACAGATATGATCTGCAAAACAATGCACATGATATGATCATTATGACCCTAGCCTTGCTGCCTACAGTCTCAAGCCCAGATTGGCTTCACCAAATAAGGCTATTTAAAAAACTAAAATGAGTGCTGCGGAATCCGACACTCTACAAATAAATGGTGATAGTAATTGCAGAAAGCAAGATGTTAATTTGTTTTAGAAATGTTTAGGTTTGGTTGAGCTTTTATTCTATAGCAAGTGTCATTGAAGCGGGGAGTTATCCAGATGCATGGGGCCCATGGCACCTTTTGAAGATGGGGTTTGTTGCCTCCATTTGTGAGCACTTTGCATCCTTTGTTTTTGTCATATTGTGTCCTGGTGATTTGGTGACAGAGCTACATGTTTTCCCCCAAGCCGTGCTTGGGAACTACGTGTCTCAGCATACTACAGACTGATGACAATTAGAGAAGTTTGTATTTAGGAGATAGCAGAGGCCTCCTGTAAAGGTTACCTTCTCATTGTATTTTGGGTTTCTGTTCTCTCCACCTCTCTCTTCCCATTAACTCACAGATAGGTGGGCCTTCCTCTGTAAAGGTTGCGTCAATATTTGCATTTCCTCAGTATCAGAGATGTGTATGGGGCGATCCAGATACATATGGAGCAGTAGATGCTCAGTCAAGAGACCCAGGGAGAGGATATAGTGCTTTATAAAATTGTTTGAAGAAGGTCATATAATCGTTGTGTATAACTTTTATACTGAGATAGACTGCTGTGTACTGGGAGCAGTACTAGAATGACTAGCAGTGTGTATATGAGGAGACACTAGATTACATGTATATATATATAAGCAAATTGTGGTCACCAAGCACTCTCGTTATCCATATAATGCCTAGGTGCAGTGCATAGAAATAATATAAACAGAAGCAGAGACCGCACTCATAGGTCTTGTATTTACCACTGATGTGGATTTTATTCAATCTGTAACGTTTCGGGGTTTCCCCCTTTGTCAAACATAACAAATAACATAGTGCAAGTCCTTTATATACATACATAAAACCCCCTCTTACCCCAGGTGCAAACCATCCAGCTCTGCCTACGGCGGGCTTCCGGCAGCGTTCACTCCGCGCAACTGCGCATGCGCGAGGCAGCACTACGGAACCCCCAGCAGGCCAACTGAAACAAAAAGCGAAATAAAAATTACCGTAACTTAGCAACGGTAATGCTTAGACAAATATAATGGAACAGCGCTGTAAGGATGACCTCTACATAATACAGAGACACCCCATATCTATTCTTAACATCTCCTCATCAGTAATTTCCACATTAGATATCAACATAACAAATATATGTATAATACAACATTATCGTTAAACATTGGCATTTTAGCCAGTTATCAGAGGAGGAGGTGGGGGGCTGGGTATTGACAGCAATATACTGGCCAGTATTTAATCTGTATAGAGAGACTTTTAAATAAACTCAACATTATCACAATTGGAACAAATATAATTCAGATTGAAAACATGAAGCTAATTCTATTTACAGAATATATAACAGTATTGGAGTAGTCATGTTACTAGATGTGTGGACCTATCAGAATCTAGTATCAATAGACTCCCTTCCTTATCCAGATCTTAATTCACATATTGTTATTAGACATCATTATCACTTTACAGGAAACAGTGTAAATCAAAATTGGTATTCAATCCTTTTGGAGTTAAAGTGTCCAGTGTGTGAATCCATCTGGACTCCTTTCGTAGCAGTAACTTGCCTCTGTCACCACCCCTGGGCAAGGGGGGGACGTGGTCAATGATCACATATCTCAGGTCCTTAACCGTATGTCCATGTTTGGCAAAATGCCTGGCCACTGGCTGTTCCGAGTCTCCATTTTTTATTGCTGTTCTAATGGCCGCCCTGTGATTCGCCATTCGTGTACGCAAATCGTCTGTGGTTTTTCCAACGTAAAATCTGCCACAAATACAATGTAACAGATATACGATGAAGACTGTTGTACAGGTCACACGGTGTTTAATTTTGAATCTCTTGTTAGTCCATGGATGTGTGAATTCACTGCACTGCATGTTGTGCAGCCCAAGCATTTAAAACATCCAATTTTCTTGCCCTGTCTTAGCCATGTAGAGCTCGTATAGGCCTGAGTCATATCTGGACGCATTAAAATATCCCTTAGAGATTTGCCCCTCCGGTAGCTGATCATTGGGGGTCTAGTTTCTTGCAGAGGTAACGTTTTATCACTTGATATGATTTTCCAATGTTCATCTAACACACCTCTGAAATCTCTCTTGTCCGGACTGTATTCAGTGACAAATGTTAATCTGTCCATGGTTGGTTGGTCCTTATTTCGTTCACTGCTGGTTAAAGCTTGATCTTGTGTCATATTCACCGCTTGGGCATAGGCTTCTTGTAGCACCTCATCCACATAACTCCTTTCTTTAAATTTCTGATACATATTGGTGAGTTGTTCTTCCTTCCCTTCTCTGGTGGAGTTATTTCTTACCACCCTCTGGAACTGTGATATAGGTAAAGCTTTTTTTATTCCTGTGGGATGACAACTTGTGTAAAGCAGCATTGAATTGCGATCTGTTGGTTTGGTAAAGAGTTCAGTACATAATGTGCCAGTTGATTTTTTTACTCTTAAATCCAAAAAGTCAATCACCTCACAATGATATGTTATTTTGAACTTCAAATTCACCGACAATTGATTGAGATTGTCAAACCAGTCATTCAGATCTTGTTGGGTACCACGCCATATTAAAAACAGATCATCAATGTACCTCTTGAATATGATGATATGACTGTCCTCAAATGTTACTGGGTGTTCTCTTTCAAAGGCTCCTAGAAAAATGTTGGCGTATGTTGGGGCCACATTTGAGCCCATAGCAGTTCCTGCTGTTTGTAAATAATACTGTGTCTCAAATTTAAAGTAATTCATTCGTAGACAATATTCAAGTAATTGTATCACAGTGTCTGTGGGTGGTCCCACGTAAGGATGTCTAAATAATTCTTTTCTAACCGCATGTATACCCTCATTATGTGGAATCACCGTGTACAAACTGGTCACATCCAGGGTGACCAGTATATCAGTGTCTCTGATGTCACTTAGCTTCTGTAAGATTTTTATCAATTCAATCGAATCTTTTAGATACGATGGGATCATCTGTACAAAAGGTTGTAGCATTCTGTCCAAATAGGTGGCAATGGGCTGTAGTATGGATCCCCTGGCAGACACTATGGGCCTGCCAGGTGGTTTGCTCGGGTGTTTATGTACCTTTGGTAAGGTATACAAGACGGGAACAATAGGATGTTCAACTTGTAGATATGATAATAGACTTGGCGAGATCTGATTTTCTTTCTTTAGTTGATTCAAATACTCATCAATCTTGCTCTTAAATTTTTGGGTAGGATTATTTGGTAACTTTTCATATACCTTACTGTCCTCCAACTGTGACATGATCTCTCTTTTATAGCAAACATAATCTTGGATGACCAGTGCTCCACCCTTGTCTGCTTCACGGATCACAATAGAGGCATTCTCTTGTAGCTTCTTAAGAGCTTGTGTCTCCCTTTTGGACAAATTATTCCTGATGTTACTTTTGTTCTTTCTGACAGTCTCCCTCATCTCATCACTGGTTAATCTGGAATATGTCAGAATACTTGGTTGTAGACTTCGAGGATCAAAAGTGCTTTTCTTCTTTAGTTCAAAAGAGGCTACATCTGTTTCTTTCGGGGTATCCTTGAAAAATTCTTTTAATCTTAGTGTCCTTTGAAACTTGTAAGAATCTACCAACATATCGAACTCATTAGCATATGTGGTAGGTATGAAACTTAAGCCTTTATTAAGCACATCTTTCTCCTCTTGATTCAGCTCATAGCTACTTAGATTGATGATATTGTCAGCTAATATCTTTGACCCTGTCTTGGCGGTCTGCCTCTGCCACCGGTTCTTGTGCCCCCCCCTCCTCGTGTGGGGCCTGGGCGCTCCTCGTTTTTTGATCGTGTGATCATGGGTGCCACCTCCTCCCTTTGCCATTCTGTAGATGTTGATGGTGCCTCATTATCAGTGGCATTATCTGAACTGTCAATAGTCGTCAGGTTTCTGGGTTTATATACCCTGGGTCTCCTTCGTGACATCCTGAACTGTCTTTCTTCAGGGCTTAATGTCCATTGATATAGTCTTTTCTCCCGGTAATCCGTGGTCACAGCTTCCCATTTCTTTTCTTTAAATGCTATTAGCTCACCTTCATAATCTTTAAGCTGTTTGTGCAGTTTGGTGAGCCAATCCTCTTGTTGGTCTTGTTCCAATTTACACAGATGATCAGTTTCAAATTGTGTGATTTCAATTTCCAGACTCTTCAATGTTGCTCCAGTCTCCTCAATTACCAATAACATGAGATCTAGAGAGCATTTGTTTAATATGCCACACCACTTCTTACAAAACACAGGATTATTCCTGCCAATGGTGGGCATATTTTTGATCCTAAAGCCTTTTGGTATGTGCATCTTCTCGTGATAGGCGGATAAGTAGCAGCCGTGTAGCTTAAAGTCAATCCTTCTTTTTTTCAATTTCAAAATCTGATTGTATAAATGTAAAGGAATTTCCCGTTGTGTTTTTATTACTCTGCTGTCAAAACGAATCCGAGTTGCATCTTCTGCACTAAATTGAAAGGTATGTGCATAATCCTCCTCATTCTCAATGTCAAGGCTTGTTGCTGTCGTAGTTGTCATCGTTACTTCCCCACTGTTCCAGCTGGATTGTTTGAACTTGGGTGGAAATCCTGTTAGGAACGGGTGCTATTGGTGTATAATAATAATAAGCAAATTGTGGTCACCAAGCACTCTCGTTATCCATATAATGCCTAGGTGCAGTGCATAGAAATAATATAAACAGAAGCAGAGACCGCACTCATAGGTCTTGTATTTACCACTGATGTGGATTTTATTCAATCTGTAACGTTTCGGGGTTTCCCCCTTTGTCAAACATAACAAATAACATAGTGCAAGTCCTTTATATACATACATAAAACCCCCTCTTACCCCAGGTGCAAACCATCCAGCTCTGCCTACGGCGGGCTTCCGGCAGCGTTCACTCCGCGCAACTGCGCATGCGCGAGGCAGCACTACGGAACCCCCAGCAGGCCAACTGAAACAAAAAGCGAAATAAAAATTACCGTAACTTAGCAACGGTAATGCTTAGACAAATATAATGGAACAGCGCTGTAAGGATGACCTCTACATAATACAGAGACACCCCATATCTATTCTTAACATCTCCTCATCAGTAATTTCCACATTAGATATCAACATAACAAATATATGTATAATACAACATTATCGTTAAACATTGGCATTTTAGCCAGTTATCAGAGGAGGAGGTGGGGGGCTGGGTATTGACAGCAATATACTGGCCAGTATTTAATCTGTATAGAGAGACTTTAAATATTTGTTCCAATTGTGATAATGTTGAGTTTATTTAAAAGTCTCTCTATACAGATTAAATACTGGCCAGTATATTGCTGTCAATACCCAGCCCCCCACCTCCTCCTCTGATAACTGGCTAAAATGCCAATGTTTAACGATAATGTTGTATTATACATATATTTGTTATGTTGATATCTAATGTGGAAATTACTGATGAGGAGATGTTAAGAATAGATAT
Source organism: Bombina bombina (assembly GCF_027579735.1). Lineage (NCBI taxonomy): Eukaryota > Metazoa > Chordata > Amphibia > Anura > Bombinatoridae > Bombina > Bombina bombina. The sequence continues at coordinate 190,250,055 of NC_069500.1, forward strand.
GGGGTGTCTCTGTATTATGTAGAGGTCATCCTTACAGCGCTGTTCCATTATATTTGTCTAAGCATTACCGTTGCTAAGTTACGGTAATTTTTATTTCGCTTTTTGTTTCAGTTGGCCTGCTGGGGGTTCCGTAGTGCTGCCTCGCGCATGCGCAGTTGCGCGGAGTGAACGCTGCCGGAAGCCCGCCGTAGGCAGAGCTGGATGGTTTGCACCTGGGGTAAGAGGGGGTTTTATGTATGTATATAAAGGACTTGCACTATGTTATTTGTTATGTTTGACAAAGGGGGAAACCCCGAAACGTTACAGATTGAATAAAATCCACATCAGTGGTAAATATAAGACCTATGAGTGCGGTCTCTGCTTCTGTTTATATTATTTCTATGCACTGCACCTAGGCATTATATGGATAACGAGAGTGCTTGGTGACCACAATTTGCTTATATATATATATATATATATATAATCTTAAATTAAACGTGTTTGTAGGATAGATATATCTATCCTCATGGAAATGGATTGTAGGTACACATCACATGAGCTGCAAAACACACAGTCCTGCATACTCGGGCAGCTGCCCAGTTAACCCCACAGTTTATTTTACAAAACAAAAATATTAACACAACACATAGAACGTCTGGCACTCTCTTGCAAGCACACAGCTAAATTAAAAGTAATTTGGAAGTTAGTCACAACATTCGATCAATGCTTTGAGTAAGTCCTCCATTTTGCTTTTTATCTAGCTGTGTGTGTGTCTCTCGCAAATGATCATTTAAGAGCCCTGCTTATGACTTTTATGTGCCTTGTCTGATTTTGAGCAACTAACAGGTATGGATGCTTGGCAAGTAGTATGCTTTGTCAGTTTTATATTGTCCCCTGAGAAACCTTATGAGAATGAAATCAAAGTATATTGTTTATTTCACTGATTCAATTGTTGGTCTGGTTTCTATAAAGTGTTGTATGAATGTGTTTTAATGCTTTTTATTTATTGATCTTATTTACAGTGGACCAACTACATTCATGGCTGGCAGGATCGATGGGTTGTCCTTAAAAATAACACCTTAAGCTACTACAAATCCGAGGATGAGACTGAATATGGCTGCAGGGGATCCATCTGTCTCAGCAAGGCTGTCATCACGGTATGTTTCTCTTATCCTTACAGCGGTCTTATTTTTAACATATCAACTTGTTCATTATTTTTACAATGTCGCGTTTTTTTTTTTGTTTTTTTTTTTTGTTTTTGCTCCTTCCTCAATTTGAAGACGAAAGTTGTGACATGTATCAACAGAGTACAGTTACTGACACTTCTTGCCTTTTATTAATATTAACATTGCTTGAAGATATCAGACAGCCTCTGCTTCTTAAGCATCATTAAGTTTTTTTATTTTTGAGAGGTCATTGCTTTTCCAGTTCTTTATAGCCTACCTAATTTTACATTAATCATGTTTTTTCCTCTCTTATGTAATGGTTACTGAACTTTTTTTTTTTTTTTTGCTTTCTAGGAGTTTCTTTTTATGTACTGCAGCTCTGAGTGTAGAGAGAGTCTTTCATTTCCTTTTCTTCCATAATGTTATACTTCCTATTCTGTAGGTGTAGAGATTATTTCATGGGATTCTGGTTTGCAAATTGACTTGATTTTATAGTTGTTGTGGTGGTGTTTTTTTTTTTGTTTGTTTTTTTTGACAACCTGTAGTAATAAGATTTTCTTTTATTTCTGTTCAAGTATTTTTTTTGTCTCAAATTTGTAGACGTGTAAATAATGCTCTGTGTTAGAGCATTTTATTGCGCTATTGTTTGCATATAACTTTGTGTTTAACCACTTTGCAGGGGATTGTCGGCTCCAGAGCTGCAGTTCACTACTGGGAGCTAGCTGAGCGTATCTGATGAGCCAATGACAAGACAAATGTGTATACCTGCCATTCACCAGCTAGCTCTCAATAGTGCACTACTGCTCTGGAGCTTAATTAAAGGTGTATATACAACATTTTTTCATGATTCAGTGCATGCAGTTTTAAACGACTTTCAATATGCTAATATTCTCTTTTTTAGTATCCTTTGTTGAAAAACAAGAAGGTAAGATTAGGAGTGTGCATGTGCCTGCACCACTATATGGCAGCAGTTTTGCTAGAATGTTATACATTGGCAAGAGCACTAAATGGCAACACTATTTCCTGTCATGTAGTGCTCTAGACATGTGCACGCTATCTATCTAGATGTATCTATTCAACATAGAATAACATGTGAATAAAGCAAATTTGATAATAGAAGTAAATTGGAAACCTTTTAAAAATGTTATGCTCTGGGGCCTATTTAACAAAGGTCTGTCGGACCTTATCAGACAGTGCGGATCAGGTCCGACAGACCTCGCTGAATGCGGAGAGCAATACACAAGAGCTGCTGGTGCAACGCCGCCCCCTGCAGATTCTCAGCCAATCGGCCGCCAGCAGGGAGGTGTCAACCCGATCGTACTCGATCGGGTTAAATTGTGGCGATGTCTGTCCGCTTGCTCAGAGCAGGTGGGCAGGTTATGGAGCAGCAGTCTTTAGAAACACGGGCCCTCAAGCTCCATTAGGAGCTTGATAAATGGGCCCCTCTGATTCATGAAAGAACATTTTTGAGTTTCATGTCCTTTTAAATCCCTGCAGAGTGGTTATTAACAAAGGTTAATGCAAACAATAGTGCTGAGGATATGTACATATGCCTTTCATGAAGATACCAGAAGGACAAATTATGTTTGATAATATAGGTGAATTTTAAGTGTCCTTAAAGTGACATGCTCTATCTGAAACATGAAGGTTTAAATTTGTTTAAACAATATGGAGCAGAACCAGCACTCATAGGACTTAAAGTGAATGTCAACTTACAAGAAGTAGTGCCTGGTTTTTAAAAATCCTATTAAAAACAGGGGCACTTTCATTCATGAAAGTTTATATTTCACCTGTTTTGTTGAAGCCGGAGAAGTGACCCCCCCCCCCCCCCCACACACACACACTTCTGCCGCTCGTCTCTTCTTACGTCAGCAATGACGAATCCGTCTTCCTCCAATCACGGCGTTGCCTCAGGCAATGATTCCCCCTGGGAGGGAAGCCGTGTTTGGAGGATGCTGTATTCGTCATTGCTGACGTAAGAAGAGACGAGCGGCAGGAGGGGGAATTGCTTCTCCGACTTTAAGAAGAAAAGGTAAGTATTTTAACAAAACCAGTGACAGGAGCGAGCTGCACTTAATCTTATGGTGCGGTCGGGCCGGGCTGTGACTATACAGCTGGCCCGATGCGCTGACTAAAAAAAACAGACCCGCTCAGCAGAGAGCAGAGAAGCGGGTCTGTAAAAGCGGCATGTTTTTTAATTATTAAAAGGGAAAAAAGGATTTTAGAACTATAGCAGTAAAATAATGTTATATAATTCTGCACTATGTGCAGAATTATATAACATTATTTTTTAGGTTTACTGTCCCTTTAAGGAATGAAAGTGCCCATGTTTTTAATAGGATTTTTAAAAACCGCCACTCATTCTTGAAAGTTGACATTCACTGTAGAAAAAGAAAGTCTTCTAATGTGATCAAGCCTATTGCTTGATCTAGAGCAGCAATGCACTACTGGGGCGTTGCTGAACTCATCTGGTGAACCATATATGTGCAGCTATCAACCAGCCGATGGCTCCCGGTAATGCTTTACTGCGCTACTGACAACATAGGATACTAAGAAAACAATTTGATAACCTAAATAAATTGAATAGTCTCAAGAAAAAAAAAGTCATGCTTTATCTGAACCTTGAAAGTTGAATTTTGACATTTATGTCCCTTTTATATAAATTATAACTTTTTAAGCCTTTGAGTAAAAAAAAAAAAAAAAAAAAAGAGAATGGCACCATTTGAGTGGATCCACTTGAAACTCCTTTGAGATAGATATAAAATATACGCATTTTGACCAATTTTAGCCAATATTATTAGCTAAAATTAACTAATAACATTTTTCAATGTTTATTGCACAAACTATCATTTAAATAAATGTGTTAAATTATGCATTTATTTTGTGCTTGGAATAGCAGAAGGTTATAATATTACAATGTATTACACTGCCCCTACCCGACTACTTTGTCACCCAGTATATAGTTTATATAAATTAAAAACAAATATTAGGGCTGTGCGATTAAACATGATATGAGGCTTCGTAATATCTGAATAGCAAGAGGATGCAAAATTTTATTTTTTTAAAAAGGATTCTGAAACCGCTTCCTTTAAATGAACTTCTATTTTCAAACGTGCTTCGTTCTCTTGGTATTCATTGTTGAAAAAAATACAAAAATATTCTACACTAGTGGGAGCCAGCTGCTGATTGGTGTACGCATTTTGTCTCTTGTGATTGGCTAACTAGATGTGTTCAGCTAGCTGCAAGTATTACATAACTGCTCCTTTAGCAAAGATAATAAAGCAAATTTGATAATAGAAGTACACTGAAAAGTTGTTTAAAAGGGTTTGTTCTATCTAAATCCTGAAATTAGTTTTTTTTTTTATATTTTTGTTTTCAGTATCACTCACACACTTACACAGACATACACATACTCACACACACACACACACTCGCGCGCGCACACACACACACTCGCGCGCGCACACACTCGCGCGCGCGCACACTCGCGCGCGCGCACACTCGCGCGCGCACACACTCGCGCGCGCACACACATACACACATACACACACACATACACACACACATATATATACACACATATATATACACACACATACACACACACATATATATACACACACATACACACACACATATATATATATATATATACACATACACACACACACATATATATACACACACACATATATATACACACACATACACACACACATATATATACACACACATACACACACACATATATATACACACACATACATACACCCATATATATAATCAAAAGTGACCCAACATCCTGCTCCTTCCAGAAGATGCTTAGAAATAAAGATTATTTAAACGCTATGCCGTAATTGTTATTGGTTGCCATAATTTTGTTTTTGTGAAAAGTTAGCATTTTCCATCAATTAGTGTACTATCTTTCTGAAATAATTTCTTGCCTTTTTTGTGCTACTCATGTTCCTTGCGTGTTTGTAAGCATATGCAGAGCAGCTGGACTATAGTTACAGAGGCTTCCTGTTTCAGCTTTCATGGCAAAGAGTGTTCTATTGGCACCAGACCTAGTTGACCACTTGTGATTATAATTGAATGAGCCTTGTGTTGGCTTCATTAGTAAATTGTGGTGTTTTGGATGCTTTCGTTTTTTCATTGCAGAGATCTTCAGCTGTGTTTGCAAAAGTCTTGTGTTTCTTAATTGTAATGCAGGGCTTTAGTTAATTATTACTACGTGCTATGGCTCAAAACTAGAATATTTATAACAGCGTTTTTTGAATTTGTCATATTTGTTTTACTGGCCAAATGTAACAGAATTATTATTAACTAGAATTCATTCTGTTTGTCTAGATCTGTCCTAAAATTTAAGCTAAAGAACAGGGCTTCACAAACTGAGTAGTAGTATAGTAGGGGTATATTTTTGCCTTCAGAGCAGCTTCAGATAATCTAACTGAATTGTTTTTAGAGATAGTATAGTATTATTCATATAGCCTCCTTTTTCTTTGAGGGATAAAGGGGGTGTTAATCTCTAGAACTTATCTTAAAGGGACAGTATACACCAATTTTCACATAACTGCATGTAATATACACTACTATAAAGAATAAGATGCACAGATACTGATCTAAAAATCCAGTATAAAACTGATTTAAAAATGTATTCAGAAGCTCTCAGTTTAGCTCTGTTGCAAAGGTAGATCGAAAGCCCACTCACTGCAAGTGGGAAATAAGACACTCCCCCTCCCCATGCCTTTGTATATGAAAAGACCCCTTACACAAACAGGAGCAAGCTGGAGTATATATCTGAAAGTGTTCTCCTAAAACTTTGGGGCTTGGTTAGGAGCAATGTTATTTAAAAATAAGCAAAACTATAATTTAAAAAAACAAAACAAAAACCTTTATGGGCAATATAAATAGATTGTCTACAAAACATTTATGCAAAAAAAAAAGTGTTTTAATGTCCCTTTTTAAAGGTTCAGTAATTAGATCTGGTTATTTTAGAGGCCGTAAAAAAAGGTCTTTTGACTTCATATTGGTTTTCATGAAACGGTTCTTGTGTATGAGGTCAGTATGGCCCTAGAATATTATGTCAGGGTATCCACAAGAATCGATCATTGCTCTTCATAATAGTTGGCAGCAAGCATTGTTGGTTTAAGGCACTCCATAACTTTATTCTAATGTAAACCAGTTCTGATGTAGAAAATAGGGTTATCCAAGATAGACCAGCCATATTTTCTTCCATTGGTCCCGGGTACAGTGTTTTCTTCCTTCTATTTGTTTATTCATGTGTGTGGTAGCCTTGGGTATAAGAGGTTTCAGAATTGCAGCCCAGTCATATATGTCAGCTTTGTGAAGTTTGCCATGTACAATTTTTTTGTTGAGACAGAGTCAAAAAGGTGCTTAATAAATTCTGTTTTTCATTGCTATTCCTCTGTGGCATTTAGCAACTTGTGAAGCCTCAGTGTATCCTGGTTATTGAATCTTACCTTGCAACCTTTCTGATGCAGTTTGTCCAAATGTGGCAAAGCCCATTATTCATTTTTGAGACCCCCCCCCAGGTGTTGTAAATTAATCATTTTTGTGCCTCCATGTTGCTTTTTTAAGACTAACAAATCAGTGCTAATTGTCCTTCTTTTTAATAATTTGCATTCAACCTATTATGACTCACCTTTTCAGCTGTATTTGGAGTTGTGATTATTACCTCATTCTTGCTTTTTTTTCTTCATATGGTAATTATTCTATGGCCTCTATTCAAAAAGATGCATCACATTTTTTTTTTTCCTAAGCAGGTTTGCTTTATTCCGCATTCTATTTTGTCGTGTGTTAACAAAGAAGGAAAAACGCTACCAAAATTAATGCAAATGGCAGCAAGATTTCTTTCCGTGTCTCCCTCCCTCTCTTTATTTTTATATAGGTATATCTGTCTCACAAATACTGCATACTCTGGAATTATACTAAGTCAAAGGAAGGGGAGTCTCTTCCCAAAACGTCACTTACAGTAAAATATAGTCTTGTAAAAGTGGTCTTTACTGTGCTATTTTGTAACCGGCACCCTGGTTGTTGTCTCCTCTGTTAGTGAGAGTGCAGATCCATGACATTTTTATCTATCTATATCTAACACCAGGGCTCGACAAGGAGGGGCCAACCTACTTTGGCCATATAGTGTATCTTTCCCTAATTCCCTTTAGCAGATAGCAATAGCAAAGAAATGCAAAAAATGTATATGGGTAGCGCTATACAAGCATAGAGATAATAAAATGTGATAAGACCAAGTGGTTCTATAGGAATAATAAGCGACGTGTAAAGTGAAAGAGGCAGTGTAGAAGACCCTACAGAATCTAATTTAGATGATATCTTCTCTGATTTAGAAAGCACACTCCTTAAAGGGACAGTACATTGTAAAATTGTTTTTCCATTAATGTATTTTAAATGACTTGTTATAACAACTGCAGAGTATAAGATATTTGAGAAATTGCATTTTCATGCTTATTTGTGTATATGAAGTAGCTGATTTTGTGCTTTGAAACCACAGCCTATTACAATGGATTGAACTTAAAGGTGATATCAGATCTCATTATGTTATAAGTTTGTGTAAACAGACTTGCTTCCTTATCTTTTATTTGGCTGGGACACCAAAGCTCAATACATAGAGAGAACAATAGAAAATGATCATTTTATTACTTAGCTATCCTGCATCCCACTGAGAGTGTAACTTCGTCTGCTGCCTGTGTTTACTTAGGCTATTCAATACTCCAGTATTAATTTGTTCAGTATAGGTGGCGATACCACAGGCTAAATCAGCTATTTCAAATGCTGAAATAGGAGTTAAGGAGCTACTTGTAACCAATATAATACACTCTAGCAGGTAAAAAGGATCATTGGGAATAATTTAAAGTGGAGATTTTTTTAGGTGAACTTTCCCTTTAAGGAAATCAAACACACCCTAGAGATTAAATATATACAAAACTATATAGACCTTAATATGGTGCCAAGAGGCCTAAGGTTGAAAAAAAGTTGCACATTCACCCTACCTGATGTACTATCTAATGAATGGTTTGAAATATTAGAAATGACCTCAATAGGACTTATGAAGGTCATTGTCAAAGCTAGACAAATTCACCTTGTTGATATCAAAAAATAAACTTACCACTTTAGATATTAATGAAGACTACAAACACACACAATCAGAAATTGCATAAAAACTCTCGGAGCAGAAATAAAATATTATTGCACAGAAGAATTCTAAGTTTAATAGAGACTTAGAAGATTATAAAAAAACTGAGGAAAACAATATTTCCAATGAAGAATTAACATCTAGTGAACATGTTGATATAATAGCCGACAACACTACAAATAATTCTAAGAAAGATCTTGCGTCCATTTTTAGTAAAAATAACTCTAAAATACAAAACAAACCTCACCACTCAATTTCCCATAAAAATAAATTGGAAAACCAAAATAAAGAACAGACCAATTATTATAATCGTAATAGAACAGAGAACAATTATAACAAACCAAGTTGGAGGGAACATAACAAATATAGTTGGAAACTCATATAGGAATGCACAATATAATCATACCCCTATAAAAAAAGATTCATATTGGAATGAGAATAGGAACAATAATTATGAAACACATAGAGACATATATGAAAACCATCGAGTCTACCAAAGTTCAAATGACACAAGATCCCATTATAAGCCTTATCAAAATTATAATAAGATCAGATCTCCATATCCCCAACACCAATATGATCGACCATATGAACATGAAAACTTTAGGAGTAGATATGGCAATCACAGACACAATAATTACAACTATCAATTTGAAACAAATTATAACAGAAGAGACTCAAATGATAATTTTTACCAAAGAAAATTTTCACCAAAGCGATAACCCTAATCACAATTGGAGGTTCCCTTTAAGGAACAGATATGAACCTTCACAACATACACCTAACCAAAATAGGGCCTATACAAATAGAAATCACGGCAGCAATAACCAGGACACTATATCCAAGGAGACAACTTTTTAGGGGGTTCCCCCGCACGAGCGGGGACCTCAAAAGACTTTAAAGAATCAACAAAAATACAAAGAAATTCACAAAACAAAAGAAGACTAGAGGTAGAAGAGGGAGAGGAACCTCAAAACAATAAAAAGATAATAGCAACGAAATCTGGCATTTTTAATATTAGTAAAACTATTCTGAACGAAAAACAAGATGAGGTTCTAAATAAAGGCCTCACATTCGCTCCATCTTGTAAATTGAATAAATTTGAAACGTTAATCAATATCAACCAATTTATACGTAACATAACATTAAAAAGATAATTTCTTAAGAATCCTGTACATAACAAATTAACACATGACAATGATAACTATATTCATACAAACTACAAACCAAAGTCTAACTTTTACCCAATTAATGAGAAAAGTGAAAATATTAAATTATACGAACAAAACATTAAGAAAGACCTCACACTACTAGATCAAACTAAACAATTAAGAAGTAATTTAACTAAAAAAGAAACTCGGGTACTAAATGAATTTAAGAACAACAAAGAGATAGTAGTGAAACCAGCAGACAAAGGTGGGGGTATTGTGGTCATGGACACAAGCTATTACATAGAGGAATCTAATAGACTCTTAAATGATAGATCCACATATAAGAAACTAACAATGAATCCTCTTAAAAAACAAATACAACAATTAGACACTCTTTTAAAGAATGCTAAAACAGAAGGCATCATTAACCAATCTGAATTGGATTTCTTGTCCATAACCCACCCAAAGACCCCCACTTTTTACTTTTTACCAAACGTGCATAAACACCTGACTAGACCACCAGGCCACCCTATAATATCAGGGATAGAATCGCTCACCAGTAATTTATCACAGTATGTTGATTTCTATTTGCAGAAATACGTGGTAAATTTGCAATCTTACCTAAGAATTAACACACTTTCTCAATTCTATTAAAAACCTGGCAGGACAACTATACCTTTGTCACATTTGACGTGAATTCACTTTATACCAATATCTCACATGAACTAGGTTTAACAGCAGTTAAAATCTATTTAGATAAAGATGACAAACTTCCAGGAATACAAAATAAATTTATATTAGAGTGCATACAATTTATTCTTTCCAACAATAGCTTTTTGTTCAATGATGAGATATTTTTGCAAATAAAGGGTACTGCAATGGGCACAAGGTTCGCCCCCAGTTATGCTAACTTGTTCATGGGCCATTTTGAAGACATCTTTATTAATGACTGTCCATGGGGGCGAACCTTGTGCACTATTGCAGATACATTGATGATATCTTCATAGTGTGGAAGGGAGATATCGAATTATTAGATGCATTTATTTATCGATATAAACACAAACGACATGGGCATTTCTTTTACCCACGAATACAGTAGTAACAAAATACATTTTTTGGACATTGAGGTTATCAATAATCAAATACAGACCAGAACATATTTCAAAGATATAGACGCTAATAACTATATACATTTTGAAAGCTGCCACCTAACACAATGGAAATCCAACATCCCTAAGAGCCAATTTATGAGGATAAAGAAAAACTGTTCTTCTCTTGAGAGTTACCAATCACAATCTCAAATTCTCACCACTAGGTTCATAGAAAAAGGTTATGATCCACATATCATTGAAAAAACCCAAAATGAGGTAGCCAATGTAGATACAGATATATTACTAACTACTAAGACGATGAAAAAGAGCAAAAATGCCAACACAAATTCAGATGATCTCTTTATACCTTTCATAACGGACTTTAGCTCACAACATTTAGAGATCAAGAAGAGACACTGGCACCTCCTCAAACAAGATCATGTCCTAGGCCATAATCTAAAAAAACAACCTTATATCATTTTTCGTAAGGCAAGAAACTTGAAAACGATACTTTCACCAAGTGAATTCAAAAAAGAGAAACAGATATACGATAGAGACCTTTTAGGCAAAGAACTGAGTGGGTATTTTCCATGCAATACTTGCAAGTCCTGCCAATATAGTACAAAACTTAAAGAACTTAAATCTCCCAATACAGAGTATTATACTAAAATAAAATATGTCATTAGATGCACAGATAAGAACATTATCTATTGCATACAGTGTTCCTGTAAGCTTCTCTACTTTGGACAAACTAGCAGAATGCTAAAGGACAGAATACGTGAACATCTTTTGAAAATAGAACACGAAGCCTCAGACACTAAACTTTATTCTCACTTTAAGGAAGTTCACCAAGGAAACCTAAAACATTTTAAATTTTGGGGTGTAAAAAAACTTACCTTAAATAAAAGGGGTGGTAATATGAATGCACTGCTCACGAAAAAGAAGCAGAACTCATATTCCACTATAATACCTTACACCCATATGGTCTCAATTCAGAATTGGATCTTAATTCACTTATTTAAAGTATCAGCTACATCTCAGCGTAGATCATTATATGTATACCTACTCACTTTTTCTTTAGTGTTAATCACTATATACAGACATCGATATGCATTTAATATTTGTAACTAATTTCCCTCATGTCCCTCCAATGAAAGACTCTAAGGATAGACAATATTCACCATTTATTATTTATTTACTATTTATTTATTATTTATATATTATTTATATATCTTTTAATATTTTCCATTTTTTTAATATATATTTTTTATAATTTTCTTTATTCATATTTAAACCACATTGGTTTACATATTGAGACTTTATTTTCCCAAACCATATCCTAATATCCAAATAAACTGATAGGTTTCTTATATATTTATATATTCATTTAATTTTTATAAAATCATCTTATCTTTCATATTTCCATCTTTTTTTAATTCTACCTCACACATCCTTTTAGATACGACAGTGTTCTCTATTATCTTCTTCTAATCACTCTCCACATATATTTCGATTATGAGTCTCTATTATTACATCCTTTCCCAATACACTTTTCTTTTCTTATAAGCTATATCATATTAAAAAGGACCTTTTTGCCCGTTATGGTAAATATTTTTCCCGCGAGCAATAAATATGATATGGCTTATAATGTTTCTATACATACCCTATAATTTTAAAATCACGATTATAGATCATGGTAAGCAAGTTACATTATACTAAACAGGACCCCTCTATCCGCAACTATAAATAAATCATTTCTAAACACAATATAGCTCATTATGTCTTTATACTAGGGATGCACCGAAATTTCGGCCGCAGAAAGTTTCGGCCGAAAATAGCATTTTTTGTTATTTCGGTTTTCGTTTTTTTTGCCTTTTATTTTCGGCAAAATTGTGTAGCATATTTTAAATTTGATGCCAGCCTAGAGCTGCTGTTTGAGTTCATTACTTGACTTACTGTTTTGCATATAATAATAGTTTTCTAGGACTATACTTTTTATTTTGCTAATTGGTAAAAAAACAAAAACAGTTAAATCTGATTCTGTTACACAGAACTAAATAAAGAATAATACTAGCGATGCACCAAAATTTGGGCTTCCGAAAATGTGCAATTCCAATTTCGGCCCAAAGAGGACCAAAATGACTAAAAATGTACAGCCCTCCCCTGTTCTATTGAGTTACGTGTCTATCCTTAGCATAAGGTGAGCAGCACAGCACTGGCATTATACACAGAGCACACACATAAGTACCATGACATGATGATATTTGAAACCAGGAGAGAAGGAAACCAAAGTTCTGAATAGTGAATACAAATATCAAAGGAGGATAAGTAACATGTTTATAAACACTTGATATTATCAGACACAGCCCTAAGCACACACAGTGAATATATACAGTGCTCATACATCAGCCTCTTGTGCGTAGACATTCTATTCGGCTGAGGCAAATATGCATGCACACTTTATAAGCATAAGCCCCAAGCTCGCACACAGTTGATACAAATTAGCACCCACCAGACAGTGTAAACAAACAAGCATAGTAACTTTGTATAACCCCCTTGCACGTAAGGATATAGATAAGTCCAGTGGTCCTGGTGATAGGTGACAGGCAGACTCCATTTGGGGCTCTGGACATATAATCGGACGGGTCAGTGTGAGACCCGAACTAGGCGGAGATACGATGAGAGACGATCAGGTGCAGCCACGCTCATCGCACAGATAACTACACCCAAAAACAAAACACATGTCCACCTCGTATTGTCTGGCTAGAACCACGCTCTCCCTTATAGAGCTCCAGTTTCACTGCAGATCACGCCCTACTGTACAAGTGACCATGTCCATTTGTTGGAGCTTTCCCGCCTACAAGCTCTCTCAGCTACACACACACACTGTAGTTAAAAAAAAAGAAAAAAACAATTTCGGTTTCGTTTCGGTTTTCGGCCAGGATCATCCTGAATTTTCGGTATCGGTTTCGGTCCAGAATTTTCATTTCGGTGCATCCCTACTTTATACATATGCCATCATTCTAAGATTCAGATAACCAAATATGGAACACATTTAGGATATCTGATAGATTTCCTATATAGATAGTTATTCCCTATACAACTATACAAGAACTTTTCTACATGTTATTACCTGATATAAAATTACGAAAATGTTCATATGTTAGAAAGAAACAACCTGTGACACATTTCTAAAACTTTTTAAGATAAAAATATTTTCATTTGTCAAATGTATTGACTGTTCTTTATAAATACGTTAGGCTTTGATGTTATATGTTCCAAAAAAGTGTTCGTAATAATATGTATTATATTATTGTCCGCAACCAATTTGCTAATGGCAACAGCTGATTCCTGTTCAAACACACCCACTGGGAGTCAACAACCAGCCTATAAGGAGCAACATTAGGATATTTAAACTCAAACCATGTCACAATGAGCATCTTGATAAAGGCCTACGGGGCTGAAACGCATAGATTCACTCATTCTCTCATAATCTTTGTTTACTTTGGTTATAGTAGGTGAGGTGCATCAAGCCGCTTATAATTATCTGAGTGGAATACATATGCTTAATACTGCATAAGATACCTCTGGTCCGGAGCATTGCATGAGATATCTCGCTAATCGGGACTTTGACTTCACAAGTGACCGTTATCTTTACTACAGGAGTGACGGTAACATTGTAACCATTCATTTGGAGGAGAACTTTTTAACCCGTGGCTTATATTGCCAGTAAAGTTACGAACAGTAGCAATTGATGTTCTTGTGTAACACAGCTTATTACTATATGTTTCATTTGCTCTCATCACTAGTTCAAACGTCTTATTTTTGTTTTTAATCTTGCTAGTTTCATTTTAATAATTCATTGTAATAGGTGCCGGCACCCTATGATCATATTTAATTGTTTTCTAAAATTATCTTTTAAACTTTGCTACATTTCCGTTTTTATTATTTTTTTTATCCAGTATTTTCATTACCAATTAATTGAGTATACATTCACAACTTTCTAACAATATTATTATCACCCACTCGGTATGTTCTGAGTTAACACTAATCTCTGGCAAACACACTGCACTTTTAACTTGCTTCTTCGGCAAATACACTGCCTCTTTCACTTTACACGTCACTTATTATTCCTATAGAACCACTTGGTCTTATCACATTTTATTATCTCTATGCTTGTATAGCGCTACCCATATACATTTTTTTGCACGTATTGTTCACCTTGGTTGGTAGTTAGGAGATATACCAATCTTTTGGGTTAGCATATTAGAGATAGAGAGTGTTAGTATCTTCAACAAATCCCTTTTTTTGAATAGCAAAGAAATGCCCTTAATACTAACATAACGACTGTGGCTAACCTTGTTGTCTACAGACGCAAGCCAGGAATAGCTCATCCAAATAAGGCTAGTTTGGTGGAAGAAAATAGGGGCAATAGGTGTTAATTTGTTAAAATATTGTTTAAACTTGTTTTGTATGGTTTTATATAGCAGGACAACAGAAATGTCTTGTAAATTACAAGGTGTTTAAAGGGACACTCGAGTCAAAATTAAACTTCATGATTCTGATACAGTATGCAATTTTAAACAACTTTCCAATTTACTTTCATTAATAAAATGTGCACAGTCTTTTTATATTTATACTTTTTGAGTCACCAACTCCTACTGAGCATGTGCAAGAATTCACAGCATATACGTATATGCATTTGTGATTGGCTGATGACTGTCACATGATACAGGGGGAGTGGAAATAGTCATAACTTTGCAATTTAACAAAAATCTACTACTCATTTGAAGTTCAGACTAAGTGCTATTGCTTTGTCTTCTTATCATGCATTTGTTGGTTATGCAAATTTACAGTGTTGACTGGTACTTTAATGTCCCTTTTTAAATGTTTTTTTTTATGTGAATAAGAGGAGATAAGGTAACTTCCTAGGGATTTAAGTGTTTTCAGCCGGACAGATAGCTCAGCATGCTAAGGCACTGTGGCTGAGCTCTGTAGCAACCCAAGGGTTGCAGGTTTGATCCCCGGTCAGGTCCACTCAGCCTTTCATCCTTCCGAGGTTGATAAAATGAGCAGCGCCTTGAGACCCTTATGGGGGATTAGCCACCCTTTACAAGTACTACATACATAAATACACATACATACATACATACATACATACATACATACATGCAAAGTGGTTGAACAGAGTAGTTATTTTAATTTTTTGTTAGCAAACAGCATGTTTGTTTAAAGAACCATTAAATACAGTAAAATTTGTATTAGTGCATAATAAAAAGACAATACAATATTATTCTTTTTTCTGCAAAATATTAAAAATTAGTTTCAATTTGCCTGCCCTTGTATCACGTGACAGCCATCAGCCAATTAACCAATCACTCATTTAGGTATACATTGTGAACTCTTGCACATACTCGGTATTACTCGGTGCCTATAAAAAGAATGCCCACATTATTGATAATGTAAGTAAATTGGAAAGTCTATTAAAACTGCATGCTTTATCTGAATCATAAAAGTTTCATTTTAACTTTTAATGTCCCTCTAATTTAACATAAGAGTTCTTACTCTAGCTATTCAACAGTACAACCCTTAATAGTATTAATATGAATTCATTCCTGACTTGCATGAAGATCCATATATTTAAAATACCATTTCAGGAAGGAAATCCAGGAAACGGGTGTCTTTTTTTCTAAACATTAGAAGCTGATTTTGACAGACAGGATATGCTATGTTTGTTAATTATGAATAAAGGCAGAACAAAGTTTCCTGTTACTGTTTCTATCTGGGACACCTTTATACCCAATTCTAAATATCTCACACTCCTTTAAAAGGCTGCATTTGTGTTTTGTATAATTTTTATAATAGACGGCTATTATTTGCTTACTTTTTAAGGTAAGGCTAACAGGTTATTTTTGTGTACCATTTAATTCCACTCTCAGCTGCTACAGAGTAGACTGAAGTAGAGGGAAAAAAGACCATAAATGAATGGCCTTTAGGTGATCTTTATGTTCCTCAATATTGTGACTAGATCTCTTCAAGTCGTCAAGTTTTGTGGGTGTGATTATTCCAGCTTAAGTGCAACATGAATGCTTTACCATGCCTCGACAAACCCAGACACCAGGGAGCCGCTGGTACCTTTAAAATTAGGCCCTGGTTTAGAGCCCCCAAGACACCCATGTATGTACAGACGTACCTCTGAGATATTGCGGGTTTGGTTCCAGACCACCGCAATAAAGTGAATATAGCATCAAACTGAGTCAGTCTATTTTCCATCTTAACATGAGGAGAGTCCACGGCTTCATTCATTACCTGTGGGAAATACAGAACCTGGCCACCAGGAGGAGGCAAATACACACAAGCCAAAGGCTTAAAGGGACACTGAACCCAATTTTTTTTTTCTTTCGTGATTCAGATAGAGCATGCAATTTTAAACAACTTTCTAATTTACTCCTATTACTTTTTCTTCGTTCTCTTGCTTTCTTTATTTGAAAAAGAAGGCATCTAAGCTATTTATTTTATGTAATTAGCAAGAGTCCATGAGCTAGTGACGTATGGGATATACATTCCTACCAGGAGGGGCAAAGTTTCCCAAACCTCAAAATGCCTACAAATACACCCCTCACCACACCCACAAATCAGTTTTACAAACTTTGCCTCCCGTGGAGGTGGTGAAGTAAGTTTGTGCTAGATTCTACGTTGATATGCGCTTCGCAGCAGGCTGGAGCCCGGTTTTCCTCTCAGTGTGCAGTGAATGTCAGAGGGATGTGAGGAGAGTATTGCCTATTTGAATTCAATGGTCTCCTTCTACGGGATCTTTTTCATAGGTTCTCTGTTATCGGTCGTAGAGATTCATCTCTTACCTCCCTTTTCAGATCGACGATATACTCTTATATACCATTACCTCTACTGATTCTCGTTTCAGTACTGGTTTGGCTTTCTACTACATGTAGATGAGTGTCCTGGGGTAAGTAAGTCTTATTTTTTGTGACACTCTAAGCTATGGTTGGGCACTTTTTTGTAAAAGTTCTAAATATATGTGTTTAAACATTTATTTGCCTTGATTCAGGATGATCAATATTCCTTATTTCAGACAGTCCGTTTCATTATTTGGGATAATGCATATGAATTATCAATTTTTTCTTACCTTTAAATTGACTTTTTTTCCCTGTGGGCTGTTAGGCTCGCGGGGGCTGAAAATGCTTCATTTTATTGCGTCATTCTTGGCGCTGACTTTTTTGGCGCAAAAAATTTCTTTGTCATTTCCGGCGTCATACTTGTCGTCGGAAGTTGTTCGTGATTGCGTCATTTTTTTGACGTTTTGCACCAAAAATGTCGGCGTCACCAGATGTGGCGTCATTCTTGGCGCCAAAAGCATTTAGGCACCAATAATGTGGGCGTCTTTTTTTTGGCGCTAAAAAATGTGGGCGTCATTATTGTCTCCACCTTTTTTTCTCATTATTTAAGTATCATTTTTCTTTTGCTTCTGGTTACTAGAGGCTTGTTCATTGGCATTTTTCCCATTCCTGAAACTGTCATTTAAGGAATTTGATAGATTTTGCTTTATATGTTGTTTTTTCTCTTACATATTGCAAGATGTCTCAGATTGACCCTGGATCAGAAGCTACTTCTGGAAAAACGCTGCCTGATGCTGGTTCTACCAAAGTTAAGTGCATTTGTTGTAAACTTGTGGTAACTGTTCCTCCGGCTGTAGTTTGTGATGAATGTCATGATAAACTTGCTAATGCAGATAAAATTTCCATTAGTAATATTCCATTACCTGTTGCTGTTCCATCAACATCTACTACTCGGGATGTTCCTGTTAATATAAGATTTTGTTTCTAAATCTATTAGGAAGGCTATGTCTGTTATTCCTCCTTCCAGTAAGCGTAAAAGGTCTTATAAAACTTCTCATTTCTCAGATGAATTTTTAAATAAACATCATCATTCTGATTTGTCTGTTTCTGATGAGGATTTTTCTGGTTCAGAGGATTCAGTCTCCGATATTGACACTGATAAATCTTCATATTTATTTAAAATGGAATTTATTCATTCTTTACTTAAAGAAGTTTTAATCGCAGTAGAAATGGAGGATTTTAGTCCTCTTGATACTAAATCTACTAAGCGTTTAAATTCGGTTTTTAAACCTCCTATAGTTATTCCGGAAGTTTTTCCTGTCCCTGATACTATTTCTGAAGTAATTTCTAGGGAATGGAATAATCTGGGTAATTCTTTTACTCCTTCTAAAAGATTTAAGAAATTGTATCCTGTGCCATCTGACAGATTAGAGTTTTGGGACAAAATCCCTAAAGTTGATGGGGCTATCTCTACTCTTGCTAAGCATACTACTATTCCTACGGCAGATAGTACTTCCTTTAAGGATCCTTTAGATAGGAAGATTGAATCCTTTCTAAGGAAAGCTTATTTATGTTCAGGTAATCTCCTTAGGCCTGCTATTTCTTTGGCTGATGTTGCTGCAGCTTCCACTTTTTGGTTGGAGGCTTTGGCACAACAAGTGTCAGATCATAATACTCATAGCACTGTTAAGCTTCTTCAACATGCTAATAACTTTATTTGTGATGCCATCTTTGATATCATTAGAGTTGATGTCAGGTATATGTCTTTAGCTATTCTAGCTAGAAGAGCTTTATGGCTTAAGACTTGGAATGCTGATATGTCTTCTAAGTCAACTTTGCTTTCCCTTTCTTTCCAAGGTAATAAATTGTTTGGTTCCCAGTTGGATTCTATTATTTCAACTGTTACTGGGGGGAAAGGAACTTTTTTTACCTCAGGATAAAAAATCTAAAGGTAAATATAGGGCTGCTAATCGTTTTCATTCCTTTCGTCAGAATAAGGAACAAAAGCCTGATCCGTCCCTAAAGGAACGGTTTCTGTTTGGAAACAGTCTCCAGTCTGGAATAAATCCAAGCCTTTTAGAAAGCCAAAGCCAGCTCCCAAGTCCACATGAAGGTGCGGCCCTCATTCCAGCGCAGCTGGTAGGGGGGCAGATTACGATTTTTCAAAGAAATTGGGATCAATTCGATTCAGTCTTTGGATTCAGAACATTGTTTCACAAGGGTACAGAATAGGTTTCAAGGTAAGGCCACCTGCAAGAAGATTTTTTCTTTCTCGCATTCCAATAAATCCAGTGAAGGCTCAGGCGTTTCTGAAATGTGTTTCAGATCTAGAGTTGGCTGGAGTAATTGTGCCTGTTCCAGTTCTGGAACAAGGTCTGGGGTTTTACTCAAATCTATTCATTGTACCAAAGAAGGAGAATTCCTTCAGACCAGTTCTGGATTTAAAAATATTGAATCGTTATGCGAGGATACCAACATTCAAAATGGTAACTATAAGGACTATTCTGCCTTTTGTTCAGCAAGGGCATTATATGTCCACAATAGATTTGCAGGATGCATATCTGCATATTCCGATTCATCCAGATCACTTTCAGTATCTGAGATTCTCTTTTCTAGACAATCATTACCAATTTGTGGCTCTGCCGTTCGGTCTAGCAACGGCTCCAAGGATTTTTTCAAAGGTTCTCGGTGCCCTTCTATCTGTAATCAGAGAACAGGGTATTGTGGTATTTCCTTATATAGACGAAATCTTGGTACTTGCTCAGTCTTCACATTTAGCAGAATCTCATACGAATCGACTTGTGTCGTTTCTAAAAGAACATGGTTGGAGGATCAATTTACCAAAGAGTTCATTGATTCCTCAGACAAGGGTAACCTTTTTAGGTTTCCAGATAGATTCAGTGTCCATGACTTTGTCTCTGACGGAGAAGAGACGTCTGAAATTAATTTCAGCTTGTCGAAACCTTCAGTTTCAGTCATTCCCTTCGGTAGCCTTATGCATGGAAATTCTAGGTCTTATGACTGCTGCATCGGACGCGATCCCCTTTGCTCGTTTTCACATGCAACCTCTTCAGCTCTGTATGCTGAACCAGTGGTGCAGGGATTATACAAAAATATCACAGTTAATACCTTTAAATCCGATTGTACGACACTCTCTGACGTGGTGGACAGATCACCATCGTTTAGTTCAAGGGGCTTCTTTTGTTCTTCCAACCTGGACTGTGATCTCAACAGATGCGAGTCTGACAGGTTGGGGAGCTGTATGGGGGTCTCTGACAGCGCAGGGGGTTTGGGAATCTCAGGAGGCGAGATTACCAATCAATATTTTGGAACTCCGTGCGATTTTCAGAGCTCTTCAGTTGTGGCCTCTTCTGAAGAGAGAATCGTTCATTTGTTTTCAGACGGACAATGTCACAACCGTGGCATATGTCAATCATCAAGGGGGGACTCACAGTCCTCTGGCTATGAAAGAAGTATCTTGGATACTTGTATGGGCGGAATCCAGCTCCTGTCTAATTTCTGCGGTTCACATCCCAGGTATAGACAATTGGGAAGCGGATTATCTCAGTCGCCAGACTTTACATCCGGGCGAATGGTCTCTTCTCCCAGAGGTATTTCTTCAGATTGTTCAAATCTTGGGTCTTCCAGAAATAGATCTGATGGCTTCTTATCTAAACAAGAAACTTCCCAGGTATCTGTCCAGATCCAGGGATCCTCAGGCGGAGGCAGTGGATGCATTGTCGCCTCCTTGGAAGTATCATCCTGCCTATATCTTTCCGCCTCTAGTTCTTCTTCCAAAAGTGATTTCCAAAATTCTAAAGGAGCGTTCGTTTGTACTGCTGGTGGCTCCAGCATGGCCTCACAGGTTTTGGTATGCAGATCTTGTTCGGATGGCTTCTTGCCAACCTTGGACTCTTCCGTTAAGACCAGACCTTCTATCTCAAGGCCCATTTTTCCATCAGGATCTCAAATCCTTAAATTTGAAGCTATGGAGATTGAACGCTTGATTCTCAGTCATAGAGGTTTCTCTGACTCCGTAATTAATACTATGTTACAGGCTCGTAAATCTGTGTCTAGGAAGATATATTATCGAGTCTGGAAGACTTACATTTATTGGTGTTCTCATCAATTTTCCTGGCATTCTTTTAGAATTCCTAGAATTTTACAGTTTCTTCAGGATGGTCTGGATAAAGGTTTGTCTGCAAGTTCCTTGAAAGGACAAATTTCTGCTCTTTCTGTGCTGTTTCACAGAAAGATTGCTAGTCTTCCTGATATTCATTGTTTTGTACAGGCTTTGGTTCGTATCACAGCTGTCATTAAGTCAATTTCTCCTCCTTGGAGTTTAAATTTGGTTCTGGGAGCTCTACAAGCTCCTCCTTTTGAACCTATGCATTCTCTGGATATTAAATTAATTTCTTGGAAAGTTTTGTTTCTTTTGGCCATCTCTTCTGCTAGAAGAGTTTCTGAGTTATCTGCTCTTTCTTGTGAATCTCCTTTTCTGATTTTTCATCAGGATAAGGCAGTGTTGCGGACTTCATTTAAATTTTTACCTAAGGTTGTGAATTCTAACAACATTAGTAGAGAGATTGTGGTTCCTTCATTGTGTCCTAATCCTAAGAATTCTAAGGAAAGATCGTTACATTCTTTGGATGTGGTAAGAGCTTTGAAATATTATGTTGAAGCTACTAAAGATTTCCGAAAGACTTCTAGTCTATTTGTTATCTTTTCTGGTTCTAGGAAAGGTCAGAAGGCCTCTGCCATTTCTTTGGCGTCTTGGTTAAAGTCTTTGATTCATCATGCTTATGTTGAGTCAGGTAGAACTCCGCCTCAAAGGATTACAGCTCATTCTACTAGGTCAGTTTCTACTTCCTGGGCGTTTAGGAATGAAGCTTCGGTTGATCAGATTTTCAAAGCAGCAACTTGGTCTTCTTTGCATACTTTTACTAAATTCTACCATTTTGATGTATTTTCTTCTTCTGAAGCAGTTTTTGGTAGAAAAGTACTTCAGGCAGCTGTTTCAGTTTGATTCTTCTGCTTATAATTTCAGTTTTTTTCATTATAAGATTTAAACTTTGTTTTGGGGTGTGGATTATTTTTCAGCGGAATTGGCGGCCTTTATTTTATCCCTCCCTCTCTAGTGACTCTTGCGTGGAAGTTCCACATCTTGGGTATTTATTATCCCATACGTCACTAGCTCATGGACTCTTGCTAATTACATGAAAGAAAACATAATTTATGTAAGAACTTACCTGATAAATTCATTTCTTTCATATTAGCAAGAGTCCATGAGACCCACCCTTTTTTTTGTGGTGATTATGGTTTTTTTGTATAAAGCACAACTATTCCAATTCCTTATTTTTTTATGCTTTCACACTTTTTCTTATCACCCCACTTCTTGGCTATTCGTTAAACTGATTTGTGGGTGTGGTGAGGGGTGTATTTGTAGCCATTTTGAGGTTTGGGAAACTTTGCCCCTCCTGGTAGGAATGTATATCCCATACGTCACTAGCTCATGGACTCTTGCTAATATGAAAGAAATGAATTTATCAGGTAAGTTCTTACTTAAATTATGTTTTTTGGT
This sequence comes from Bombina bombina, assembly GCF_027579735.1. Classification (NCBI taxonomy): domain Eukaryota; kingdom Metazoa; phylum Chordata; class Amphibia; order Anura; family Bombinatoridae; genus Bombina; species Bombina bombina. The sequence continues at coordinate 190,273,045 of NC_069500.1, forward strand.
TCAGTACCATGGAAAGCACTTATTTATTGGTAGGTGAATTTACCCACCAATCAGCAAGAACACAGTGTGTTCACCAAAAATGGTCCGGCATCTAAACTTACATTCTTGCATTTCAAATAAAGATACCAAGAGAATTAAAAGAATTTGATAATAGGAGTAAATTATAAAGTTGCTTAAAATTGCATGCTCTATCTGAATCCAGATAGAAATTTTTTTTGGGTTCAGTGTCCCTTTAAATACCTCCCCCACTTCCCTCATCCCCTAGTCATTCTTTGCCTTTCGTCACAGGAGGATGGGAGAGAAGTGTCAGAAGATTGAGTAGTCTCTTGTGGAGGGTAGTACTTTTCGGAATGGGACTGGAGTTTTAAGTAGTCTTATCAGCCTCTCAGTGAGAGCATTGATGAATGATGGGGTCTGAAGATGCAGGGAGAGTCTTTCTGCAAAACCATCCAGACTCGTATTAACAGCTCCTTAAGCAATCAATGTTAACAAGTTTCACTGCCTGCTTTCTATCACTCAAGTCCATGTCATGAGCAATACTTCAAAACTGTCAAACTTGAGAGGCTGTGTTCTTGTTCCACGGCGTTGATTCTGGTAAGATCCATTTAATTTTTTTATACCTGTAATGATAACGCTAGAAGACAGGGTCACAGTGTGACTCCTTTTATCTGTATAGAATCAAGGGTTAATATCTCTGGAAGGTGATTATTGAACAGGGGGGTATTTATACATAATGACTTTATTGTGTTTTTTTTGCTGTGACATGTGTGAGATGTGGCTCTGGCAATGTGTGAACAGTCAGGTTCTTACTTCATTTTGATTACTGTGCAGCCTGTTTAGTTTGGCATGCTTTTTCTCATCTGTAGGGGCTGTCCTGCATGGCAATCCGTGTGGCCTTATTCACTTCCTTTTCCCGAACGTCGGGTGCAGGAGACGAAATCGCTTTCTCTGTGGGCTTGTGTCATAGGAGGTGGTGAGTCCCCCGGCCATTGTAGTATAAAGGTGCCATTTATTTTTTCTATAGTCCTTATTAAAGGCACAAACTATGGAGGACTTTGATGCTTTAGAGGGTACTCCCTCTTTGCCAAAATCTAATGCCTGTGTTTATTGTGAGGAGGCTACGGTATATCCGCCTGCTCAACTATGTTCCACATGCCTTGATAAAATAATGATATCTAAAAAGAAAAAGATGCTTAGTACCACTGAGCCGTCCACCTCTGAGGGGGGGGGTCTTCGTCCCGCGAGGTGCGTTCCCTACAATCATCTTTGATTACACATGCAGCTCCCCAGTGCACTACTAATCCTCCTGCGGGAGGGGCTCTGTGGCCGCCAATAGGTAGCAGATTTTGCTACCTATTGGTATGACTCTATGTCAGAGATGATCAAGGTGGAGACTCCCCTCAATGAGATACAGGAAAGAATTAAGACCCTGAGGGTAGCTAATTCGTTTATCTGTGATGCAAATATGCAGATTATTTGTTTGAATGCCAAGACATCAGGCTTTTCTGTTCTGGTTCGAAGGACCCTGTGGTTGAAGTCTTGGTCTGCTGACATGACATCCAAACCTAGATTACTTTCCCTTCCATTTGAGGGAAAGGTTATTTTCGGTCCAGGCCTGGACTCTATCATATCCACGGTTATGGAGGGCAAGGGTGCCTTTCTACTGCAGGATAAGAAGAATAAACCTAAGGGTCCTATTTTTTGTCCCTTTCATTCAGACAAGTCCCAACGATAGCAGCCTGCAGTGAAGCCCAAGCAGTTCAAGGGATCTTGGAAACCATCTCAGTCTTGGAATAAAGCTAAGCAGAGTAAGAAGCCTGCCTAAACAAAATCGGCATGAAGGGGCGGCCCCCGATCAGTCTCTGGATCTTTTTGAGGGCAGACTTTCTCTTTTCGCGGAGGCTTGGACGAGAGCCGTGCAGGATCCTTGGGTTCTGGAGGTTATTGCCCAGGGTTACAGGATAGGTTTCAAAACTCGCCCTCCCAGGGGCAGATTCCTCTTGTTTCTCTGGTCTTGACGATAGATTTGACGTTAGGCCTTTCTAGAGTGCGTGAGAGATCTCTCCTCTCTAGGAGTAATTGTACCAGTATCTCTAGCAGAAAGAGGTCTAGGCTACTATACAAACCTTTTCGTGGTCCCAAAGAAGGAGGGCACATTTTGCCCGATTCTAGACCTAAAGTGCTTAAACAAGTTTCTGTCGGTCCCATCATTCAAGATGGAGACGATAAGGTCTTTTCTGCCCTTAGTTCAAGAGGGTCAGTTCATGACTACGATAGACTTGAAGGACGCTTACCTTCATGTGCCAATACAGAAGGATCACTTCAAGTTCCTAAGATTTGTGTTTCTGGATCAACACTTCCAGTTTGTAGCTCTTCCATTCGGTCTGGCTACTGCTCCAAGAGTCTTTATGAAGGTTCTGGGAGCTTTTCTCACGGTGGCGAGATCCAGACTTATAGCTGTTGCACCTTATCTGGACGACATCCTGGTTCAGACTCCATCCTGCTGTTTGGCAGAGGACCATTCGAGAGCTGCTCTTCTTCGATCTCATGGATGGAAGATAAACTCAGGAAAGAGTTCTCTGGTTCCCAGTACCAGAGTGGAGTTCCTGGGCATGATAATAGACTCAATATCCATAAAGATATTCCTGAAAGACCAGAGACATTGTCTCCAGCTGTCTTGCCCTTCAGACCTCAAGTTCATCTGTGGCCCGGTGTATGGAGGTGATTGGGCTCCAGTATAGAGGTCATTCCATTCGCCAGGTTCCATCTATGATCTCTTCAGTTGTGCATGCTAAGACAATGGAACGGCGATAACTCGGATCTATCCCAACAGATCTTTGTGGACATCCATTTGATGGAATACCTTTCTTGGTGGCTCCGTCCAGATCAGCTGTCCCAGGGGACATCCTTCCTGAGACCATCCTGGGAGATTGTGACTACGGACAGGATGGAGAGGTGTTTGGGGTGCCAGGAAGGCACAGGGCAGGTATAATCGGGAGGAGTCGTTTCTTTCAATCAACATCCTGGAACTTTGAGCGATCTTCAATGCTCTGAGGGCTTGGCCCCTCCTGGGTTTGTCCCAGTTCATCAGATTCCAGTCGGACAACATTACCTTGTTGGCTTACATCAACCATCGGGGGGGGGGGGGAACGATACACTCCCTAGCCATGAGGGAAGTATCTCGGATTCTGGAGTGGGTGGAGACCCACAACTGCTCACTGTCAGCGATCCACATCCCCGGTGTGGACAACTGGGAAGCGGATTTTCTCAGCAGACAATAGTTTCATCCGGGGGAATGGTCTCTTAACCCCGAAGTGTTTGCGGAGATCTGCAACAAATGGGGGATTCCAGAGACAGATCTCATGGTGTCCAGGCTCAACTTCAAGCTACCCATATATGGGTCGCAGTCCATGGATCACCAGGCAGAACTGTTTTTTTTTTGTTTTTTTTTTTGTTTTTTTATGCCAATAAGGCTGTCCTTTGCACTGGGTTGGGATTTCTCCCTAAAGTTGTGTCTGATCGCAACATTATTCAGGAGATTGTTGTTCCTTCCTTGTGTCCTAACCCTTCTTCTTCAAAGGAATGGTTACTTCATAACTTGGATGTGGTTCGAGCTTTGAAATTTTATCTTCAAGCTACGAAGGATTTCAGACAGACTTCAGCATTGTTTGTTGTCTATTCGGGCAAGCGCAGAGGGCAGAAGGCTTCTTCCACTTCCATATATTTTTGGCTGAGGATCATGATTCGCTTGGCTTATGAGACAGCAGGACATAAGCCTTCTCAAAGGATTACGGCTCACTCAACTAGAGCTGTGGCTTCTTCTTGGGCTTTCAAGAATGAGGCATCTATGGAGCAGATTTGTAAGGTTGTTACCTGGTCCTCCTTTACATACTTTTTCAAAGTTTTTCAAATTTTAAATTTTTACTTCGGCTAAAGCAGCTTTCAAGAGAAAGGCTTTGCAGGCTGTGGTGCCCTCAGACTAGAATCCGCCTCTCTTTACCCTCCCGTTTTTAATTCAGTGTCGTCTAGATCTTGGGTATTTGTTTCACACAAGTAATTAATGAAGCCATGGAGAATCTTTGGATTAAGATGGAAATAATAAATTATGCCTACCTGATAATTTGAATTTCCATCTGTACGAGGAGTGACCATGGCTCCCGCCCAGTTCTCCATTTGGCGGACCTAAATGTTGTGTTTTTTTTGTTTTGTTTTTTAAGGTTCTGTACCTCTCCCCCCTTTGTGATCTGTTAGAAGGCTTGGCGGCCTGGATTGCATGGAGAGTGTCCTCTGTCTTGGAGGTTAGACAATCTCTGTCTTGGAGGTTGGACAGTCTATTTTGTTCAACCGCTTCTTCCTTACGGATAGTGTTTTCTCCGTGTCTTCCTACGGATGGCAGCGTGTTTCTGGACTCAGATTTTTCTTTCTGAGTTTGCTATTTGTAATTTTCTGTTTGCTCAGTCTCTGAGTTCTGACGTTTTGAGGAGTTTGTCGTCAGCTGTCTTTTTCGGTGCTGTTGCACATTGTTTGGGAGATGTTTCTTTTCCTTGATGATGCCGGTTGCTCCTTGTGGGTTGGGCGCCGTCTTCCTTGTTCTCGGGATCCATTCGGATTTCTGTGGACTTGGCCTTCCTTTTGAAGGGGTTTTTTTCCTTTATGGATTTTGCTTTACCTTATGGGTATCCCTTTGGCTTACCCTTGTCCTCTCCCTTTTGGGGATTTTGGTACTGTACTAGTAAAGGGACCGACTGCTGGGCAACGGTTCTCCTGGAGGAGTGTTGGCTCAGTGTCTGCTTGTGGTCTCTACTTAGGCTTTCGGACTATCTGCGGGTCAGTGTCCTTGGGGCCTTTTGCTTTTAGTTATTTTGTCCGGCTCTGACGAAGCGGGTTTGGTTGGGTTGTGGTTTTTTCAGGCTTGGTGCCCTCAGAATGGGCCGCCTATTGTACCCTCCTGATTTTGCATTCAGTGTCCTCTATAGCTTGGGTATTGTTTTCCCAAAAGTAATGAATGCACCTCTGGACTCTTTCCTTTTATGAAGAAAAACTTAAATTATGCTTACCTGATAATTTTATTTTCCTTAGATGGAAAGAGTCCACAGCTCCCCACCCGTATTTTTTCTGTCGGCGTCTCTTATTTTTTATTTTTCTGGCACCTTTTTACCTTGGTATTTCTTCTACTGTTCCTCGGCAGAATGAATGGGGGATGAGAGAAGTGGGGGAGGTATTTAAGCCTTTGGCTGGGGTGTCTTTGTCTCCTCCTGGTGGCCAGGTTCTTATTTCCCAAAAGTAATGAATGCAGCTGTGGACTCTTTCCATCTGAAGAAAAGAAAATGATCAGTTAAGCATAATTTAAGTTATTTATTGCATTTCTATTTGTTGCTCTACTATTAACTATACTTTTGTATACTGTTTTTTAAATTTCTCGCCATGTGCCCCAGCCTAAGCCCACCTCTATTGTGTTAGCTTTGTATCTTGCCAGCAAGTGTTATGTAAAATCTGTACTGGGAAAATGTATTATGGAAGCTTTACTACTCCCTCTGCACTCTTTCTGATGGGTCATTTTTGTTTTTATTTTTTTTATGATCCTGATGCTCCTATTTCTTTTCGTTTCTTCCACCTTGTGTAATTAAATGTATTAAAGAAACTTTGGGTATAGTGGAGGGACGACCCTATGCATCTAGGTTTAAGCCTAGACAAGAAACGGATGAACGTTTTCCTGTTCCTGTGAAGTCATGAATTCAGTTTTTTTGGCCAATTTGCTAAGGCTGAAAAGCAGCTTGGGTGCCAGATAATGTTTAAGGCCTTCCCTTTAAATAAATCTTTGCATACTCAACTTATTACTCCACCTAAAGTGGATGCGGCTATATCTAGAATGTACAAGTAAATTATTTTTCCTACTCATAATACTGGTACATTTAAAGATGTAATGGATAAAAAAAATGGAGGAGCCTTTGAAAATACTTTTATTTACAGAAGGGATTGTCTATTTATTTATTTATTTCTGTTCTTAAAGCCACTGATGTCTTGCTGATAAGGTTTTGCAAACTTTGCCTGACCCTCAACATGTTGATTCAGATAGAGCATGCAGTTTTAAGCAACTTTCTAATTTACTCCTATTAATTTTTCTCTGTTCTCTTGCTACCTTTATTTAAAAAGCAGGAATGTAAAGCTTAAGAGCCAGCCCATTTTTGGTTGGGCAAATACACCATTAAAGTTGCACTGACTAGAAAATAGTACCTTAGCATTACACAGATATAGTATAGCGTAGCATCTTTCCTACTAGGTGCTGTGCACAGAACTTGCTTTCACTGTTTAAAAAGCAACCGGTCATTTTTACGCACTTTAGCACTCAGTGGCCCCATTCTGTGACTTTGCATAGTTTACCGCTTTAAGACTTTTCAGCACTTCACAATACTAGCACTTAACGGTGATAGTAGGGCAGAAATTTCACTGACTTGTGGCATCCTATGACAGTGCCAAGTTTAAAGTCACTCAGCTCTTCAGTACAGCCCATTGTACTTGAAATACAGGATCTAATCTGTAAATTCCATCATGTTGATCAGTATTGCTTCAGACCTCAGGAACAGCGAAAACTCTCGAAAGCTTGTTTTATCCCCCTATATAAGCCTAATAAAGTATCACTATTTAATGCAATACTCTTGTTATCATGATCCAATCACAGAGCATGTTAATTACACCGATCTGGGAAGGATCATCTTGTAACTTATATTTACCTGCTTTTACCAGAAATAAAATTGCAATAAAGCAAATATTAATAATAATTTTAAATTAGACAACCTTGAGTCTAGACTAGCATCTGTGGTGATCAGATTCTAGTTAGGCTACTGAAAACCAACGATCCACTGGAATATCCACAAGCTGCCAAATTGGGGATAACCTAACCCGATAGTCAAGATGGTAGCTGACAAAGCTGTGTTACATGAAATTGGGTAACGTGGCTAGAGCTATCTCATGTGGAACTAGTTAAAAGGAATCACATATAAATGATGCAGCCATCTGATCTTGCATTGTTTTACCAAACGCAATATGAGTGATTAGTTCAAATGTAATTTATATATTTGACAAAATCCTGGATAAGTTTGTATTAGAGCCCTGAGACCACGATAAAGACAGATTTAAACCTCAGTCAAAACGATGAAAAGCTTAAATCACCATGGTGATGTTACAGACTGTCCCCTCTGCTGACATAAATAATAGTACTCCAGCCTCTAAAAGTTTCTAATTATGGGATGAAAATAGGCTGATTCCAGTTATTGGTCAGCGAATGGGGTGCTATGGCATAGTGTATATGTAGCACTGAATTACAGATCTGGTTTACTACAAATAGATTGTAGTGTAATTAAGTTTTAAACAAGATCAACCAAAAAGAGGCGCCATATGTGCATATCAGATGGATCAAAACGTCTGAATGATAACATGAGCTCAGGGTACTCGCGTTTATGAGGAGCACACCAATGTTTTAGTAGGCGCAGGCTGGTTATCGCAGCTAACCAGCTGGCTGATCCCTGGCACTTGGGCTTGATCACAGGTAACAGTGGGTGTAGATGGTCCGTGTCATATGGTAGCAAGGTGCTCAAAAGAAAGGTTCTGATCGTAGTATCTTGTAAAAACATTTATTGTGTAAAACAGCAAGAAACGCTAAGAAACGCGTTGCAATACTACACTATTTTAAACTGCTCTGTTTAAAGGTTCGCAGCTATGGTTTTATTTAGTTATTTTACACAATATAGTTTTTACAAGATACCACGATCTGAACCTTTCTTTTGAGCACCTTGCTACCATAAGAGACGGACCATCTACACCCACTGTTACCTGTGATCCAGCTCAAGTACCAGAGATCAGCCAGCTGGTTAGCTGCGATAACCAGCCTGCACCTACTAGTACATTGGTGTGCTCCTTGTATATGTGAGTACACTGTGCTCATGTTATCATTCTGACGTTTAGATCCATCTGATATGTACATATGGCGCCTCTTTTTGTTTGATCTTGTTTAGAATTACCACTCAGTGAAGGAGAAGGGAGAGTGCAGCCCATGCAAATTCCAATTACTGTAAACATTATATCATCGCACTCCAGTCCCAAGGTAATTAGAATCAGTCTTTTTGGACTTTGGGGACTTTATTTTCTACCCATTCTGGTTGTATGTTTATACACTTCCTGTAGCATATTTGTTATTAATTATTTTCTTTTTTGAGAGTCCATTATCTATTCAGACTGTATATTGTGTTCATTTTAGTATTGTGCGCCCCCTATTGACTGTGTGAGACTCTGTTCTTTAATTGTTTTAATGCAAGTTTAATCAAGCTTTTTCACAAAATTTCCTGTGGGATCCAATAATTGCCAGTGGGTACAGCAAGGTTTTCTGTAGCCATGCTTTAGCTAGACAGTATGGGTAATTGCTGACTTTACAATAAAGGCTGTGACACATAGAGCGGCGCGCAGCATGACGATGCGACCGTGCACGCTCAGTGTGTCCTGCCTTTTCATCCCTGTGCACTCAGCCACGTCGTGTAGCTGAGTGTTCAGAGTTTAAATATTTGAACTTCAGAAGCGATGCTGCGCGAAGCAGCTTCTTCGTCTCGCGGCACATTGCTTGCAGTGTATCACAGCCTTTAAATCCTCCTTTTATATATATATTTTTCCCCCATTATTATAATTCTGCACTGTCTTGAGTTTTACTGGATGAATGAAAATGTTTGGAGTGGGCTATTTTATTATTTTATCAAAGCACTTGCAACTTTTAGAGTTTCCAATAAATTGCTGTGCTACATTTTTTTATTTGATACCAACTTACCTGAAGGTAATCGTTATTCTTGTTTATTATATACATGTATATATTGTTCTAACTTGAACTATTCTCCTCACCATAAGTTGTTCATTGTATTGCCTGTCCTGTCACTGATCCCCCTCTGCAAGCTGTTTGGCAGCTGAGCATTTCAGCATTGCCCATTCTTTTCATTACTGAAATAGACATTTAAAAAAACAAATGTTATGTTGTGCAATAAAACTAGCATGTGTATAAGTCACGGAAAATATAATCCAAGTTTAGAAAACTCACCAGAGATTTATTCTGCTGCATATTACTCCCCTCTCATACACATTAATAAAACCATGAACATCTGTCTAGCTAGGAAAAGTATTGCTTTGAAGGGACTGGGAGTAGATCAACTAAACCCAAAGTCTGGTTTGTGCTGCTGTGTAACAAGTAAGACTTCAAGCCATATTTTTGATGAAACAAAGTGTTATTTGTGTTTCACATGTGTAAAAAAAACAACAACAAAAATACTGTCCCTTTAAAGTGAAGGTAAACTTTGAATGAAAGCCCCTTTTTTAAAATACTGTTAAAAACAGAAACACTTTCATTCATTAAAGTTTAGAAGGCTGCTGTTTTAATTAAAAACTTACCTTTTGTTTTTTTTCACAGCCAGATCCTCTCTTCACATGTCCTCAATGACTAATCCAGCTTCCTCCAATCACAGCATGGCCTCAGGCAATGACTACCCTGGGGGGAAAGCCGTGATTGGAGGAAGCTGGATTAGTCATTGATGATGTGTGAAGAGAGGATCTCCAGGTGGGGGAAGCTGCTCTGGCTGTGCAAAGAAGACAGGTAAGTTTTTAATCAAAATGGCTGCTTTGTAAACTTTGAATGAAAGTGTCCCTGTTTTTAATAGTATTTTTAAAAAACGAGCTTTCATTCATCAAAGTTTACCTTCACTTTAAGGGGCTAGACCAGATTACAGTGAGGCCTGGTACAGTCATTACTACAGCAAACATAAATCTTATGTGACCTTTTTAAATAAACATTTCTTAATTGCTGTGCTAATTCAAGCACATTATGCTTCAAGCTATATTAAATAAATAAAAAATCTAATATTGCTTTCAGATGATAGTACACATTTTTGTTAAATATAATTGTTTTTAAAATATTTATTTTATTTTTGTCTTTGGTGGTGTAGTACTGTCCCTTGTTTTACACTGAAGCACCAAAAGCACTGCTGCCTCTGGCACTTTCCGCTGCCCTCCTAAGTCAGCTCTCTAACTACTAATATACTGTGCAGATATTTTGCGGTGTTAAAAAAACATTTAACCCTGAGATGAAAAAAGTTCTCGTAAAGGTAACTACAATAAAGTCACCTCTGCTGTATAGGAGAAGTTTAGAGTAACTACTTTCAGAGCTTGCTAATAAATTGAACATTCACCTAAGATAATAAAGAGCAAATAAATTAGTTCAAGTCGCAGACAAATCTAAAGATTAATTGTTCAGATGAGACTTTGTTAAACTTCCCATCATGATGCTGCAAAGAAACCACAACTCAAGGTGAAAATTAGCTTTCTCCAACATAGGTGTGTCCGGTCCACGGCGTCATCCTTACTTGTGGGATATTCTCTTCCCCAACAGGAAATGGCAAAGAGCCCAGCAAAGCTGGTCACATGATCCCTCCTAGGCTCCGCCTACCCCAGTCATTCTCTTTGCCGTTGTACAGGCAACATCTCCACGGAGATGGCTTAGTTTTTTAGTGTTTAACTGTAGTTTTTATTATTCAATCAAGAGTTTGTTATTTTAAAATAGTGCTGGTATGTACTATTTACTCAGAAACAGAAAAGAGATCTGCTACCAAGACAGCATGAAATGCGGGCCCCCGATCCGGGACCGGATCTGGTGGGGGGCAGACTCTCTCTCTTCGCTCAGGCTTGGGCAAGAGATGTTCTGGATCCTTGGGCGCTAGAAATAGTCTCCCAAGGTTATTCTCTGGAGTTCAAGGGGCTTCCTCCAAGGGGGAGGTTCCACAGGTCTCAGTTGTCTTCAGACCACATAAGAAGACAGGCATTCTTACATTGGGTAGAAGACCTGCTAAAAATGGGAGTGATTCATCCTGTTCCATTAGGAGAACAAGGGATGGGGTTCTACTCCAATCTGTTCATAGTTCCCAAAAAAGAGGGAACGTTCAGACCAATCTTAGATCTCAAGATCTTGAACAAGTTTCTCAAGGTTCCATCGTTCAAGATGGAAACCATTCGAACACTTCTTCCTTCCATCCAGGAAGGTCAATTCATGACCAAGGTGGATTTCAAGGATGCGTATCTACATATTCCTATCCACAAGGAACATCATCGGTTCCTAAGGTTTGCATTCCTGGACAAGCATTTCCAGTTCGTGGCATTTTCTTTCGGATTAGCCACTGCTCCTAGGATTTTCTCATAGGTACTAGGGTCCCTTCTGGCGGTGCTAAGACCAAGGGGCATTGCTGTAGTACCTTACTTGGACGACATTCTGATTCGAGCGTCGTCCCTTCCTCAAGTAAAGGCTCACACGGACATTGTCCTGGCCTTTCTCAGATCTCACGGATGGAAAGTGAACGTGGAAAAGAGTTCTCTATCTCCGTCAACGAGGGTTCCCTTCTTGGGAACTATAATAGACTCCTTAGAAATGAGGATTTTTCTGACAGAAGCCAGAAAAACAAAACTTCTAGACTCTTGTCGGATACTTCATTCCGTTCCTCTTCCTTCCATAGCGCAGTGCATGGAAGTGATAGGTTTGATGGTAGCGGCAATGGACATAGTTCCTTTTGTGCGCATTCATCTAAGACCATTACAACTGTTCATGCTCAGTCAGTGGAATGGGGACTATTCAGACTTGTCTCCGAAGATACAAGCAAATCAGAGGACCAGAGACTCATTCCGTTGGTGGCTGTCCCTGGACAACCTGTCACAAGGGATGACCTTCCGCAGACCAGAGTGGGTCATTGTCACGACCGACGCCAGTCTGATGGGCTGGGGCGCGGTCTGGGGATCCCTGAAAGCTCAGGGTCTTTGGTCTCGGGTAGAATCTCTTCTACCGATAAATATTCTGGAACTGAGAGCGATATTCAATGCTCTCAAAGCTTGGCCTCAGCTAGCGAGGGCCAAGTTCATACATCAACCATCAGGGGGGAACAAGGAGTTCCCTAGCGATGGAAGAAGTGACCAAAATCATTCTATGGGCGGAGTCTCACTCCTGCCACCTGTCTGCTATCCACATCCCAGGAGTGGAAAATTGGGAAGCGGATTTTCTGAGTCGTCAGACATTGCATCCGGGGGAGTGGGAACTCCATCCGGAAATCTTTGCCCAAGTCACTCAACCGTGGGGCATTCCAGACATGGATCTGATGGCCTCTCGTCAGAACTTCAGAGTTCCTTACTACGGGTACAGATCCAGGGATCCCAAGGCGGCTCTAGTGGATGCACTAGTAGCACCTTGGACCTTCAAACTAGCTTATGTGTTCCCGCCGTTTCCTCTCATCCCCAGGCTGGTAGCCAGGATCAATCAGGAGAGGGCGTCGGTGATTTTGATAGCTCCTGCGTGGCCACGCAGGACTTGGTATGCAGATCTGGTGAATATGTCATCGGCTCCACCATGGAAGCTACCTTTGAGAGACCTTCTTGTTCTAGGTCCGTTCGACCCACTCCAGCTGACTGCTTGGAGATTGAACGCTTGATCTTATCAAAGCGAGGGTTCTCAGATTCTGTTATTAATACTCTTGTTCAGGCCTGAAAGCCTGTAACCAGAAAAATTACCACATAATTTGGTATATCTGTTGGTGTGAATCTGCAGGATTCCCTTGGGACAAGGTTAAGATTCCTAAGAGTCTATCCTTCCTTCGAGAAGGATTGGAAAAAGGATTATCTGCAAGTTCCTTGATGGGACAGATTTCTGCCTTGTCTGTGTTACTTCACAAAAAGCTGGCAGCTGTGCCAGATGTTCTAGCCTTTGTTCAGGCTCTGGTTAGAATCAAGCCTGTTTACAAAATTTTGACTCCTCCTTGGAGTCTCAACCTAGTTCTTTCAGTTCTTCAGGGGGTTCCGTTTGAACCCTTACATTCCGTTGATATTAAGTTATTATCTTGGAAAGTTTTGTTTTTGGTTGCAATTTCTTCTGCTAGAAGAGTTTCAGAATTATCTGCTCTGCAGTGTTCTTCTCCTTATCTGGTGTTCCATGCAGATAAGGTGGTTTTGCGTACTAAACCTGGTTTTCTTCCAAAAGTTGTTTCTAACAAAAACATTAACCAGGAGATAGTTGTGCCTTCTTTGTGTCCTAATCCAGTTTCAAAGAAGGAACGTTTGTTGCACAACTTGGATGTAGTTCGTGCTCTCAAATTTTACTTAGCAGCTACTAAGGATTTCAGACAAACTTTGTCTTTGTTTGTTGTTTATTCTGGTAAACGGAGAGGTCAAAAAGCAACTTCTACCTCTCTCTCCTTCTGGATTAAAAGCATTATCCGATTGGCTTATGAGACTGCCGGACGGCAGCCTCCTGAAAGAATCACAGCTCACTCCACTAGGGCTGTGGCTTCCACATGGGCCTTCAAGAACGAGGCTTCTGTTGATCAGATATGTAAGGCAGCGACTTGGTCTTCACTGCACACTTTTTCTAAATTTTACAAATTTGATACTTTTGCTTCTTCTGAGGCTATTTTTGGGAGAAAGGTTTTGCAAGCCGTGGTGCCTTCCATTTAGGTGACCTGATTTGCTCCCTCCCTTCATCCGTGTCCTAAAGCTTTGGTATTGGTTCCCACAAGTAAGGATGACGCCGTGGACCGGACACACCTATGTTGGAGAAAACAGAATTTATGTTTACCTGATAAATTACTTTCTCCAACGGTGTGTCCGGTCCACGGCCCGCCCTGGTTTTTTTAATCAGGTCTGATAATTTATTTTCTTTAACTACAGTCACCACGGTAACATATGGTTTCTCCTATGCAAATATTCCTCCTTAACGTCGGTCGAATGACTGGGGTAGGCGGAGCCTAGGAGGGATCATGTGACCAGCTTTGCTGGGCTCTTTGCCATTTCCTGTTGGGGAAGAGAATATCCCACAAGTAAGGATGACGCCGTGGACCGGACACACCGTTGGAGAAAGTAATTTATCAGGTAAACATAAATTCTGTTTTTCTCCTACATTGGTGTGTCCGGTCCACGGCTTCATCCTTACTTGTGGGATATTCTCTTCCCCTACAGGAAATGGCAAAGAGAGCACACAGCAAGAGCTGTCCATATAGCCCCCCCTCTGGTTCCGCCCCCCAGTCATTCTCTTTGCCGCTCTGAACAAGTAGCATCTCCACGGGGATGGTAAAGAGTATGTGGTGTTAGTTGTAGTTTTTATTTCTTCTATCAAGAGTTTGTTATTTTAAAATAGTGCCGGTTTGTACTATTTACTCTACAACAGAAAGTGAAGAAGATTTCTGTTAAAAGAGGAGTATGATTTTAGCACCAGTAACTAAAATCCATTGCTGTTCCCACGCAGGACTGTTGAAACCAGAGAACTTCAGTTGGGGGGAACAGTTTGCAGGCTTATCTGCTTCAGTTATGACCAGTCTATTTTCTAACAAGACATAGTAATGCTAGAAGACTGTCAGTTTTCCCTTAGGGGATCGGTAAGCCATTTTCTTAGACTCAGTAACAGAATTAATGCTTTTAAATTGGGCTCTATGCTGGTTGACACTAAATCGATTGGTTTTTATCATATTTATGTGACATTTGGAGTGTTTTGTGAACTTTGAAACACTTTTGGGAACGTTTATTGCGCCTGGCAGTTGTTTAGACGCCTAATCTAGTCAGAAAGGCCCCTTCACTCTGGTATGCAGAAGGAGGAGGCCTCATTTTTGCGCCTCAGTTGCGCAGTCACTTCCATAGGCAGTGCATGCAGCTTCACGTGAGAGGGTCCTGTGGCAGAGAAAAGGACTCAGAAAGGCTTATTATTGTGGTGAATAACCCCTAAAGGAAGGTAAAAGCCGCAGCAAAGCTGTGGCAGGGACTGTAGTGTGTTTATAACAGTAATTTGATCTTTTAATTCCGGTTTGCTCAATTTTGGGTTTAGAGACTTGAAATTTAGTGTGCAATACTTTAAAGGCATTTAGACACTGGGGTGTAATTTTCATAAAGATCGGATGTTTCTTTGATAGTTTTTCAATCATTCAGAAATAAAGTGTGCTCTTTTTATTATTTAAAGAGACAGTAACGGTTTTGTTTAAAAACGTTTTTATTGCATTAATAGCCTGCCTAAATCTGTCTAACATGTCTGTACCTTCAGATAGCATATGTTCTGTGTGTATGGAAGCCAAGGTGGTTCCCACTTTAAATGTATGTGCAAATTGTGCCATGGCGTCCAAACAAAGTAATGACAGTACTGTCACATTTAATTTGGTTGCCCAAGATGATTCTTCAAATGAAGGTAGTGGGGATAGCTCATCATCCTCTCCTTCTGTGTCAACACCAGTTTTGCCCGCGCAGGCGACACCTAGTACATCTAGCGCGCCAATGCTTGTTACTATGCAGCAATTAACAGCAGTAATGGATAATTTTATAGCAAATCTTTTATCCAAACTGCCAGCATTTCCCAGAAAGTGTGATTGCTCAGTTTTAAATACAGAGGATGAGCAAGTTGGCGCTGACGATAATTTATCTGTTATACCCTCACATCAATCTGAGTTAGCAGTGAGGGAGGGTCTGTCTGAGGGAGAAATTTCTGATTCAGGAAAAATTTCTCAGCAGGCAGAACCTGATATCGTGGCATTTAAATTTAAGCTAGAACATCTCCGCGCCCTGCTTAAGGAGGTGCTAGCTACCCTTGAAGATTGTGATTCTTGGGTGATTCCAGAGAAGTTGTGCAAGATGGACAAATTCTTAGAGGTCCCAGTGCACGCGGATGCTTTTCCGATACCCAAAAGGGTGGCGGACATAGTGACTAAGGAGTGGGAGAAGCCAGGTATACCTTTTGTTCCCCCTCCTATATTTAAGAAAATGTTCCCCATTGTCGACCCCAGAAGGTACGCATGGCAAACGGTCCCTAAGGTAGAGGGGGCAGTTTCAACGTTAGCTAAGCGCACAACTATTCCTATTGAGGACAGTTGCGCTTTCAAAGATCCTATGGATAAAAAATTGGAAGGATTGCTTAAAAAGATATTTGTTCAGCAAGGTTTCCTTCTCCAACCAATTTCGTGCTGTGTGTATTCCTGTCACTACGGCGGCGTCTTTTTGGTTCGAGGAACTAGAAAATTTGCTTTCAAAAGGAGACTCCATATGATGAAGTCATGGACAGAATTCACGCACTAAAGTTGGCTAATTCCTTTATTTTGGATGCCGCTTTTCAATTGGCAAAATTAGCGGCGAAAAATGCAGGTTTCGCAATAGTGGCGCGCAGAGCGCTTTGGCTAAAATCTTGGTCGGCGGACGTGTCGTCCAAGACAAAATTGCTTAATATTCCTTTCAAAGGTAAGACCCTTTTTGGGCCATAATTGAAGGAGATTATTTCAGACTGCCATGCCTTCCCACATGATAGACCTTTCAAGGCTAAGAACAAATCTAATTTCTCCAACATAGGTGTGTCCGGTCCACGGCGTCATCCTTACTTGTGGGATATTCTCCTCCCCAACAGGAAATGGCAAAGAGCCCAGCAAAGCTGGTCACATGATCCCTCCTAGGCTCCGCCTACCCCAGTCATTCTCTTTGCCGTTGTACAGGCAACATCTCCACGGAGATGGCTTAGAGTTTTTTAGTGTTTAACTGTAGTTTTTCATTATTCAATCAAGAGTTTGTTATTTTCAAATAGTGCTGGTACGTACTATTTACTCAGAAACAGAAAAGAGATGAAGAATTCTGTTTGTATGAGGAAAATGATTTTAGCAACCGTAACTAAAATCCATGGCTGTTCCACACAGGACTGTTGAGAGCAATTAACTTCAGTTGGGGGAACAGTTTGCAGTCCCTTGCTGCTTGAGGTATGACACATTCTAACAAGACGATGTAATGCTGGAAGCTGTCATTTTCCCCATGGGATCCGGTAAGCCATGTTTATTACGATTGTAAATAAGGGCTTCACAAGGGCTTATTTAAACTGTAGACTTTTTCTGGGCTAAATCGATTGATTATTAACACATATTTAGCCTTGAGGAATCATTTTATCTGGGTATTTTGATATAATAATATCGGCAGGCACTGTTTTAGACACCTTATTCTTTAGGGGCTTTCCCAAAGCATAGGCAGAGTCTCATTTTCGCGCCGGTATGGCGCACTTGTTTTTGAGGACAGCATGGCATGCAGCTGCATGTGTGTGGAGCTCTGATACATAGAAAGGTCTTTCTGAAGGCATCATTTGGTATCGTATTCCCCTTTGGGCTTGGTTGGGTCTCAGCAAAGCAGATTCCAGGGACTGTAAAGGGGTTAAATATAAAAACGGCTCCGGTTCCGTTATTTTAAGGGTTAAAGCTTCCAAATTTGGTGTGCAATACTTTTAAGGCTTTAAGACTCTGTGGTGAAATTTTGGTGAATTTTGAACAATTCCTTCATACTTTTTCGCAATTGCAGTAATAAAGTGTGTTTAGTTTAAAATTTAAAGTGACAGTAACGGTTTTATTTTAAAACGTTTGTTGCACAACTTGGATGTAGTTCGTGCTCTCAAATTTTACTTAGCAGCTACTAAGGTTTTCAGACAAACTTTGGCTTTGTTTGTTGTTTATTCTGGTAAACGGAGAGGTCAAAAAGCAACTTCTACCTCTCTCTCCTTCTGGATTAAAAGCATTATCCGATTGGCTTATGAGACTGCCGGACGGCAGCCTCCTGAAAGAATCACAGCTCACTCCACTAGGGCTGTGGCTTCCACATGGGCCTTCAAGATCGAGGCTTCTGTTGATCAGATATGTAAGGCAGCGACTTGGTCTTCACTGCACACTTTTTCTAAATTTTACAAATTTGATACTTTTGCTTCTTCTGAGGCTATTTTTGGGAGAAAGGTTTTGCAAGCCGTGGTGCCTTCCATTTAGGTGACCTGATTTGCTCCCTCCCTTCATCCGTGTCCTAAAGCTTTGGTATTGGTTCCCACAAGTAAGGATGACGCCGTGGACCGGACACACCTATGTTGGAGAAAACAGAATTTATGTTTACCTGATAAATTACTTTCTCCAACGGTGTGTCCGGTCCACGGCCCGCCCTGGTTTTTTTAATCAGGTCTGATAATTTATTTTCTTTAACTACAGTCACCACGGTAACATATGGTTTCTCCTATGCAAATATTCCTCCTTTACGTCGGTCGAATGACTGGGGTAGGCGGAGCCTAGGAGGGATCATGTGACCAGCTTTGCTGGGCTCTTTGCCATTTCCTGTTGGGGAGGAGAATATCCCACAAGTAAGGATGACGCCGTGGACCGGACACACCGTTGGAGAAAGTAATTTATCAGGTAAACATAAATTCTGTTTTTCATTCCTTTCGCAATTTCAGGAATGGACCGGCTCCTAACTCTGCAGCCTCTAGACAAGAGGGTAACGCTTCCCAGCCTAAACCAGCATGGAAACCATTTCAAGGCTGGAACAAGGGTAAACAGGCCAAGAAGCCTGCTGCTTCTACCAAGACAGCATGAAGGGGTAGCCCCCGATCCAGGACCGGATCTAGTAGGGGGCAGACTTTCTCTCTTTGCTCAGGCTTGGGCAAGAGATGTTCCGGATCCCTGGGCACTAGAAATAGTCTCTCAGGGGTATCTTCTAGAATTCAAGGAACTCCCTCCAAGGGGAAGGTTCCACATGTCTCGCTTATCTTCAGACCAGATAAAGACAGGCATTCTTACATTGCGTAGGAGACCTATTAAAGATGGGAGTGATACACCCAGTTCCAACAGCGGAACACGGTCTGGGTTTTTACTCAAACCTGTTCGTAGTTCCCAAAAAAGAGGGAACTTCCAGACCAATTCTGGATTTAAAAATTCTAAACAAATTCCTCAGAGTTCCATCATTCAAAATGGAAACCATTCGGACGATTTTACCTACAATCCAGGAGGGTCAATATATGACTACCGTGGACTTAAAGGATGCGTACCTGCATATTCCTATCCACAAAGATCATCATCAGTTCCTGAGGTTCGCCTTTCTGGACAAACATTACCAGTTCGTGGCTCTTCCATTCGGTTTAGCCACTGCTCCCAGAATTTTCACAAAGGTGCTAGGGTCCCTTCTAGCGGTTCTAAGGCCGAGGGGCATTGCTGTAGCACCTTACCTAGACGACATTCTAATCCAAGCGTCGTCCCTTTCCAAAGCAAGGGCTCATACAGACATTGTTTTAGCCTTTCTCAGGTCTCACGGGTGGAAGGTGAACATAGAAAAGAGTTCCCTGTCCCCGTCCACAAGGGTTCCTTTTCTAGGAACAATAATAGATTCTGTAGAAATGAAGATTTTTCTGACAGAGGTCAGAAAGTTAAAGCTTCTAAACGCTTGTCAAGTTCTTCAATCTATTCCTCAGCCTTCCATAGCTCAGTGCATGGAGGTAATAGGATTAATGGTTGCGGCAATGGACGTGGTTCCTTTTGCTCGAATTCATCTAAGACCATTGCAACTGTGCATGCTCAAACAGTGGAATGGCGATTATGCAGATTTGTCTCCCCAGATTCAAGTAGACCAGGTAACCAGAGACTCACTCCGCTGGTGGTTGACTCAGGATCACCTGTCTCAGGGAATGAGTTTCCGCAGACCAGAGTGGGTCATTGTTACGACCGACGCCAGTCTCCTAGGCTGGGGCGCGGTCTGGGACTCCCTGAAAGCTCAGGGTCTATGGTCTCGGGAAGAATCTCTTCTCCCGATAAACATTTTGGAACTAAGAGCGATATTCAATGCGCTCCTGGCTTTGCCTCAACTAGCGAAGGCCAGATTCATAAGATTTCAGTCAGACAACATGACGACTGTAGCGTACATCAATCATCAGGGGGGAACAAAGAGTTCCTTGGCGATGAGAGAGGTATCCAAGATCATCAAATGGGCGGAGGATCACTCCTGCCATCTATCTGCAATTCACATCCCAGGAGTAGACAACTGGGAGGCGGATTATTTGAGTCGTCAGACTTTCCATCCGGGGGAGTGGGAAATCCACCCGGAGGTCTTTGCCCATTTAACTCAACTATGGGGCATTCCAGATATGGATCTGATGGCGTCTCGTCAGAACTCCAAGGTTCCTCGCTACGGGTCCAGATCCAGGGATCCCAAGGCGACACTAGTTGATGCATTGGTGGCGCCTTGGTCGTTCAATCTAGCTTATGTGTTTCCACCGTTCCCTCTCCTTTCCAGGCTTGTAGCCAGGATCAAACAGGAGAAGGCCTCTGTGATTCTGATAGCTCCTGCGTGGCCATGCAGGACTTGGTATGCAGACCTGGTGAATATGTCATCGGCTCCACCATGGAAGCTACCTTTGAGACAGGATCTTCTAGTACAAGGTCCATTTGAACATCCAAATCTAGTCTCTCTGCAACTGACTGCTTGGAAATTGAACGCTTGATTCTATCTAAGCGCGGATTTTCAGATTCGGTTATAGATACTCTGATTCAGGCCAGAAAGCCTGTGACTAGGAAAATTTACCATAAGATATGGAAAAAATGTATCTGTTGGTGCGACTCCAAGGGATACTCTTGGAGTAAAATTAAAATTTCGAGGATACTTTCCTTTCTCCAAGAGGGTTTGGATAAAGGTTTGTCAGCTAGTTCTCTAAAAGGACAGATATCTGCTCTGTCTGTTTTGTTGCACAAACGTCTAGCAGCCGTGCCAGATGTACAGGTGTTTGTACAGGCTTTAGTCAGAATCAAGCCTGTCTACAGACCTTTGACTCCTCCATGGAGTCTAAATTTAGTTCTTTCAGTTCTTCAAGGGGTTCCGTTTGAACCTTTACATTCCATAGATATTAAGTTACTATCTTGGAAAGTTCTGTTTTTGGTTGCTATTTCTTCTGCTAGAAGAGTTTCTGAATTGTCTGCTTTACAGTGTGCTTCACCCTATCTGGTATTCCATACAGATAAGGTAGTTTTACGTACAAAGCCTGATTTTCTTCCAAAAGTGGTTTCCAACAGGAATATTAACCAGGAAATAGTTGTTCCTTCTCTGTGTCCGAATCCAGTTTCGAAGAAGGAACGTTTGTTACATAATTTAGATGTAGTTCGTGCTTTGAAATTCTATTTAGAAGCAACGAAGGATTTCAGGCAGACATCTTCTTTGTTTGTCGTCTATTCTGGTAAGAGGAGAGGTCAGAAAGCTACTGCTACCTCTCTTTCCTTTTGGCTGAAAAGCATCATCCGTTTGGCCTATGAGACTGCCGGCTGGCAGCCTCCTGAATGAATTACAGCTCACTCTACTAGAGCTGTGGCTTCCACATGGGCTTTCAATAACGAGGCTTCTGTTGAACAGATCTGTAAGGCAGCGACTTGGTCTTCTCTGCATACTTTTGCCAAATTTTACAAATTCGATACTTATGCTTCTTCGGAGGCTGTTTTTGGGAGAGAGGTTTTGCAAGAAGTGGTGCCTTCCGTTTAGGTTACCTGACTGTTTCCCTCCCTTCATCCGTGTCCTAAAGCTTTGGTATTGGTTCCCACAAGTAAGGATGAAGCCGTGGACCGGACACACCAATGTAGGAGAAAACAGAATTTATGCTTACCTGATAAATTTCTTTCTCCTACGGTGTGTCCGGTCCACGGCCCGCCCTGGCTTTTAGTCAGGTTTAAATTTTTTATTTTCTTTACACTACAGTCACCACGGCACCTTATAGTTTCTCCTCTTTCTCCTAACCGTCGGTCGAATGACTGGGGGGCGGAGCCGGAGGGGGGGGGGGCTATATGGACAGCTCTTGCTGTGTGCTCTCTTTGCCATTTCCTGTAGGGGAAGAGAATATCCCACAAGTAAGGATGAAGCCGTGGACCGGACACGCCGTAGGAGAAAGAAATTTATCAGGTAAGCATAAATTCTGTTTTTGTGGGCCAGGGAGCCATTGGTCTGATGATACTGTTGTATCTTTGAGAGAGAGAGAAAAGGTGACAAAATGGATGTGTTTCCCCCACCTTGAAGCATGGTGAAGTTGTAATCTGTCGGGGGTGCTTTGTGAGGGACATTGCTGGTAATTTAGTAGAATTAACCAACATGACTACAACAACATTCTGCTGCTTCACACCATCCGGTCTAGTTTGCACTTAGTTGGGCCGTTTTCCTTCTTAATATGTGGAGAGGCCATGGCTTCATTCACTACTTGTGGAAATACAGAAC
Organism: Bombina bombina; assembly: GCF_027579735.1. Lineage (NCBI taxonomy): Eukaryota > Metazoa > Chordata > Amphibia > Anura > Bombinatoridae > Bombina > Bombina bombina. The sequence continues at coordinate 190,295,098 of NC_069500.1, forward strand.
CTGGCCACCAGGAAGAGGCAAAGACACCCCAGCCAAAGGCTTAAACTCCCCCCCCCCCACACACTCCCCTCATCCCCCAGTCATTCTTTGCCTTTCGTCACAGAGTGTCGGAAGATTCGGAGTAGTCTCTTAGGGAGGGTAGTACCCTTCGGTATGGGACTGGAGTTTTAAGTAGTCTTGTCGTCCTCTCAGTGAGAGCATTGACGAATGTTAGGGTCTGGAGATGCAGGGAGAGTCTTTCTGCGAAACCATCCAGACTCGTATTAACTCCTAAGCAATCAGTGTTGACGAGTTTCGCTGCCTGCTTCTATCACTCAAGTCCATTTCAGGTGCGATGCTACAAGACTGTCAAACTTGAGAGGTTGTGTGTCTGTTCCACGGCGTTGATTCCGGTAAGATCGTTTCATTTTATACTCTTATGATAACGCAAGCAGACAGGGTCACAGTGTGACTCCTTTTATCTGTATGGCATCAAAGGTTAATATCTCCGGAAGGGGATTATTGAACAGGGGGGATTTACACATAATTTGCTTTATTATGTTTTATGCTGCAACATGTGTGAGATAAGGCTCAGGGAGATGTTGGAACATTCAGGTTTTACTTTTGTTTTAGGATAACTGTGTGGCCTGTTAGGTGTGTCACGCTTATTCCAGGAGCAGGGGCTGTCCTGTATGGCACACCACGTGACCGGGTGTGGTCTCATTGATTTCCTCTTTCCTGACCGTGCGGTTTATAGGAGATGGTCTATCTTGAAAGCGCAAGCTATGGAGGACTCTGATACGTTAGAGGGTACTCCCACTTTACCTAAATTTAATACCTGTTTTTATTGTGTGGAGGCTACGATATACCCCCCTGCTCAATTATGTTCCACATGCCTTGATAAAGTACTTGTATCTAAGAAACCCAAGATGTTTAATACCACTGAGCCATCCACCTCTGAGGGTTCTCCATCCCGTGAGGTGCGTTCCCTGCAGTCCTCTCCTATTACTCAGGCAGCTTCCCATTGCACTGCTGATCCTTCTTCAGGAGGGGCCTTCTTAACGCCAGACTTTACTGAACAGCTGCAAACGGTAGGGTCTGCGGCCTTCAGTGTTTTACCTCGCCCTGCTAAGCGCAAGCAAAAGGTCAAATATTGCTAGTCTTTCCAGGGGTCATCTACCAACTTGTTGGATTTATCTGATACTAGATTATCTGCTGACGAGGACGCCTCTGATACTTTAGAGGATGCTCTTTCTGGGTCAGAAACTGCTGCCTCTAAACCTCCGGCTGCGGAGGAACCAGACTTTAGATTTAGGATCGAGCATTTACGCTTTCTGTTAAAAGAAGTGTTGGCTACTTTTAGAGGTTCCAGAACATAAATTACCATTACCATTACTTATATTCCTAAGCTCGATAAGGTTTATGAGGACAGGGTGGTGCCACAGACTTTCCTGGTTCCCGTAAAGATGGCAAATATTATTAAGAATGAACGGGAGAGACTTGGATCTTCTTTTTCCTCTTATTCCTTTAAGAATTTCTTTCCCGGTTTCGGACTCTCAATTAGAGTTGTGTGGTTCCGTCCCTAAGGTGGATAGAGCTATCTCCACGCTTGCTAAGCGTACTACTATCCCGCTTGAGGATAGTTAGTTTAAGAAGTCCATGGATAAGAAGCTAGAAACTCTGTTAAGAAAGATGTTTCAGCACACAGGGTATTTGTTTCAACCTGCAGCGGCGGTTGCTGCGGTGGCTGGAGCTGCTACCTATTGTTGCAACTCTCTATCGGAGATGATCGAGGTGGAAACTCCCCTTGACAGGATCCAGGAAAGAATTAAGGCCTTGAGGGTAGCTAATTCTTTTATCTGCGATGCCAATATGCAGATCATTTGCCTGAATGCCAACACAACAGGTTTTTCTGTTCTAGCCCTTAGGGAACTCTGGCTGAAGTCTTGGTCTGCAGACATGACTTCAAAATCTAGATTACATTCCCTTCCATTTAAGGGGAAGATTCTTTTCGATCCAGACCTTGACTTAATCATATCCACGGGCACTGGGGGCAAAGGTGCCTTTCAACTGCAGATTAAGAAGAATAAACCTAAAGGACAGGGTCCTAATTTTCGTCCCTTTCAATTGGATAAATCCCAATGCCAGCAGCCTTTCACGAAGCCTGAACAGTCCAAGGGAACTTGGAAACCATCTCAATCTTGAAATAAATTCAAGCAGAACAAGAAGCCCGCCGAAACAAATCAGCATTAAGGGACGGCCCCAATATGTTGCTGGATTGTGTTGGGGGCAGACTATCTCTTTTTGTGGAGGCTTGGCTTGGGGACGTAAAAGACCCTTGGGTTCTGGAGGTCATCGCACAAGGTTACAGGATAGGTTTCAAATCTCATCCACATAGGGGCAGATTCCTCTTATCAAACCTGTCTTCAAGACCAGAAGAACGAGAAGCTTTTCTAGGGTGCGTGAGGGATCTCTCTCCTCCCTGGGAGTAATTTTGCCGGTACCTCTAGCAGAGAGAGGTTTGGGGTACTACTCGAACCTTTTTGTGGTCCCAAAGGAGGAGGGTACATTTTCGCCCGATTCTGGACCTAAAGTGCTAAAACAAGTTCTTGTCGGTCCCATCGTTCAAGATGGAGTCGATAAGGTCTATTCTGCCCTTAGTTCAAGATGGACAGTTCAGGACTACAATAGACTTGAAGGATGCTTACCTTCATGTGCCAATACACATGGATCACTTCAAGTTCTTAAGATTCGCGTTTCTGGACCAGCACTTCCAGATTGTTGCTCTTCCATTTGGTCTAGCTACTGCCCCAAGAGTTTTTTCTGGGGGCTCTGCTCGCAGTGACAAGTTCCATACTTGGACGACATCCTGGTTCAGGCTCCGTCCTGTCGGCTGGCAGAGGACCGTTCTAGGGCTCTTCTTCGATCTCATGGATGGAAGATAAACTTAGGAAAGAGTTCTCTGGTTCCCAGTACCAGGGTGGAAATCCTGGGTACGATAATAGATTCCATATCCATGAGGATATTTATTACAGACCAGAGACGTTGCAAAATTACTTCCAATTGTCTTGCCCTTCAGACTTCCTTAAGGCCTTCTGTGGCCCGGTATATGGAGGTAATTGGACTCATGGTGTCCAGCATAGATGTCATCCCATTCGCCAAATTTCATCTCAGACCTCTTCAGCTTTGCATGCTGAGGCAGTGGAACGGCGACCACTCGGATCTGTCTCAACAGATTTCTCTGGACAACCAGTCAAGAGAATCGCTTTCTTGGTGGCTCTGTCCAGATCACCTGTCCCAAGGGACATCCTTCTTGAGACCATCCTGGGAGATTGTGACTACAGACGCAAGTCTATCAGAACGAGGAGCTGTTTGGGGTGCCAGGAAGGCACAGGGCCTGTGGACTCGAGAGGAATCTCTCCTCCCGATCAACATTTTGTAACTTTGAGCGATCTTCAATGCTCTGAAGGCTTGGCCTCTTATGGGTTCTTCCCAGTTTATCAGATTCCAATCAGACAACATAACTTCGGTGGCTTACATCAACCATCAGGGGGGAACCAGGAGCTCCCTAGTAATGAGGGAAGTATCTCGGATTCTGGAATGGGCGAAGGCCTACAACTGCTCGCTGTCAGCGATCCACATTCCGGGTGTGGACAACTGGGAATAAGTTTTTCTCAGCAGACAATAGTTTCATCCGGGGGAATGGTGTCTCCATTCCGAGGTGTTTGCGGAGATTTGCAACAGATGAAGAAAGCCGGAGATAGATCTCATGGCATCCTGACTCAATAACAAGCTACCCAGATACGGGTCGTGGTCCAGGGATCCTCAGGCAGAGCTGATAGATGCATTAGCAGTGCCTTGGAGGTTCAGCATAGTTTAAATTTTTCTACTGTTACCACTTCTCCCTCGTGTAGTGGCCCGCATCAAGCAGGAGCAAGCTTCGGCTATTCTAATTGCTCTGTTGTGGCCGCGAAAGATGTGTTTCGCGGCCCTGGTGGGGATGTCTTCATCTCCTCCATGGAGGTTACCTTGTCGCAAGGGATATGCTGGAACAGAGTCCTTTCTCCAACATAGGTGTGTCCGGTCCACGGCGTCATCCTTACTTGTGGGATATTCTCTTCCCCAACAGGAAATGGCAAAGAGCCCAGCAAAGCTGGTCACATGATCCCTCCTAGGCTCCGCCTTCCCCAGTCATTCTCTTTGCCGTTGCACAGGCAACATCTCCACGGAGATGGCTCAGAGTTTTTTGGTGTTTAAATGTAGTTTTTATTCTTCTATCAAGAGTTTGTTATTTTAAAATAGTGCTGGTATGTACTATTTACTCTGAAACAGAAAAGAGATGAAGATTTCTGTTTGTAAGAGGAAAATGATTTTAGCAACCGTTACTAAAATCGAGGGCTGTTTCCACACAGGACTGTTGAGAGGAATTAACTTCAGTTGGGGGAAACAGTGAGCAGACTTTGGCTGCTTGAGGTATGACACATTTCTAACAAGACTTGGTAATGCTGGAAGCTGTCATTTTCCCTATGGGATCCGGTAAGCCATTTTCTTAATTTTCAATATAAGAATAAAAGGGCTTCACAAGGGCTTTAAAGACTGGTAGACATTTTTCTGGGCCAAAACGATTACTTTAGGCAGCCTCCTGAAAGAATCGCAGCTCATTCCACTAGGGCTGTGGCTTCCACATGGGCCTTCAAGAACGAGGCTTCTGTTGATCAGATATGTAAGGCAGCGACTTGGTCTTCACTGCACACTTTTACCAAATTTTACAAATTTGATACTTTTGCTTCTTCTGAGGCTATTTTTGGGAGAAAGGTTTTGCAAACCGTGGTGCCTTCCATCTAGGTGACCTGATTTGCTCCCTCCCATCATTCGTGTCCTAAAGCTTTGGTATTGGTTCCCACAAGTAAGGATGACGCCGTGGACCGGACACACCTATGTTGGAGAAAACAGAATTTATGTTTACCTGATAAATTACATTCTCCAACGGTGTGTCCGGTCCACGGCCCGCCCTGGTTTTTTAATCAGGTCTGATGATTTAATTTCTCTAACTACAGTCACCACGGTATCATATGATTTCTCCTATGCAAATATTCCTCCTTTACGTCGGTCGAATGACTGGGGAAGGCGGAGCCTAGGAGGGATCATGTGACCAGCTTTGCTGGGCTCTTTGCCATTTCCTGTTGGGGAAGAGAATATCCCACAAGTAAGGATGACGCCGTGGACCGGACACACCGTTGGAGAAAGTAATTTATCAGGTAAACATAAATTCTGTTTTTGTTCATCAGAATCTAGATTCTCTGAGGCTGACTGCGTGAAGATTGAACGCTTAGTCCTAGCCAAGAGAGGTTTTTCTGAGATAGTGATTGATACTCATTCAAGCTAGAAAGTCAGTCACCCGTTGCATCTATCATAAGGTGTGAAGGACCAACTTTATTCTTGTGTGAAGAGCGTGGATTCCCCTGGCATAAGGTCAAGGTGTCCAGGATTCTTTCCTTTCTCCAAGATGGTGTGGAGAAGGGACTTGCCGGTAGTTCCTTAAAGGGACAGATTTCGGCTCTATTTGTGTTATTGCACAATAGGCTCGCTGAGCTTTCTGATGTACAGTCTTTTGTTCAGGCTCTGTCTAGAATCATTCCTGTGTTTAGACCTACCGCTCCTCCTTGAAGCTTAAAGTGAATGTAAATTTTGATGCTAAAGTGCCTGGTTTTTAAAAATTCGATTAAAAATAGGGGCACTTTAATTAATCAAAATTTACATTTCAGTTGTTGTGAAAAAATCCTTACCTTTTAAACTTAACAGCCGCTCCAGCTTCCCCCGGTCGTCACAAGCCATTTGTGACGTCAGAAATGATGGATCGGTCATCCTCCAATCACGGCTGCCCCCCTCGGGGAATCGGTGGGTGTCTGATTCAACGCCGTTTGAACTATTGAAGGAAGCTGGATTCCTCATTTTAGACCCAGGAAGAGGCTTTGCAACGGGCAGAGGAAGCTGGAGCGGCTGTCGAGATTAAAAGTTAAGTATTTTTTCACAACACGAGTTAATTGTAAATTTTGATGAATTAAAGTGACTCTGTTTTTAATCAAATTTTTAAATCTAGTTCTTGAGGTTTTGCAGAGGGCTCCTTTTGAGCCTATGCATTCGGTTGACCTTAAATTACTGTTGTAGAACGTCTTTTTTTTCTACTGGCTATTGCTTCGGCACGCAGAGTCTCTGAGATGGCGGTCTTGCAATGTGAGCCTCCTTACCTGGTTTTTCATGCTGATCAGGCTGTTCTTCGTACTGGGTTGGGTTTTCTCCCTAAGGTTGTGTCTGATCGCAACATAAATCAGGAGATTGTGGTTCCTTCCTTGTGTCCCAAGCCTCCTCCTTCGAAGGAACGATTACTTCATAATTTAGATGTGGTTCGGGCTTTGCAATTCTATCTTCAGGCTACAAAGGAATTTAGACAGACTTCGTCCTTGTTTGCTGTCTATTCTGGGAAGCGTAGAGGGCAGAAGGCTTCTTCCACTTCCCTATCTTTTTGGTTGAGGAGCATTATTCGCTTGGCATATGAATCAGCGGGACATAAGCCTCCTCATAGGATTACGGCTCAATCAACTCTAGCTGTGGCTTCGTCCTGGTCCTCCTTACATACCTTTTTAAAAATTTGACGTTTTTGCTTCGGCTGAAGCAGCTTTTGGGAGAAAGGTTTTGCAGTCTTTGGTGCCCTCAGATTAGGGCCCGCCTCTCTTTTTACCATCCCGTTTTAATTCAGTGTCCTCTAGAGCTTGAGTATATGTTTCCCACAAGTAATGAATGAAGCCGTGGACTCTCCTCATATTAAAAAAGAATACATAAATTATGCTTACCAGATAATTTCCTTTCCTTCTGTATATTGGGAGAACCTACGTTTTTGTTATTCTTCTTATATTTCTCCTACTGTTCCTTGTTCCCTTGGCAAAATGACTGGGGGATGAGGGGAGTGGGGGAGTTATTTAAGCCTTTGGCTGGGGTGTCTTTGCCTCCTCCTGGTGGCCAGATTCTGTATTCCCACAAGTAATGAATGAAGCCGTGGACTCTCTTCATAGAGAAGGAAAGAAAATTATCTGGTAAGCATAATTTATGGGTTTTTTTGTTTTTCAAGAGGATAATGCCTCAAACACACTTTTTTGCTATGTAAGCGCTATTTGACAAAGGAGAGCGATAGGCGACTGTGGAGGCCAAGTCATCTGATACCGCACTATAACTTAAAAGCAATAGAGATGGTTTCTAATGAGTATTACAGGAAAGTGATGGAAAAAGCAACCTGGCATTTATGGAACTTCCCATCCCAGGTCACTACCTATATGAAGTTGGTTAAGAGAATGCGAAGAGTGTGCAACGCTATTATCATGACAAACTTTATAGAATCTAAAACAGTTTTGTTGTGTTTAACCTGTTTCTTGTACATTCATATTTGTATTTCATAGTTTTGATGACTTTACTGTTATTCTAAAATGTGGAAAAATTTGACAGGCTCTTTATTCATATATTAAGAGTATTAATATCCTTATTGAAATTACATAGACTTCTAAAATTAGCATCATAGACCAAAGCTTCTACGGAACTTAATAAAAGCATTTTACTGTCGATTTTTGTCCACTTTAATGTGTTTCCAATGCATTGTTTTTAATGCTAGAGTGTATTGAATCAGTTTTATCATCACTCCTTTACCTTTATTTTGCCACTTAAAATAGCTAATTTTTCCATTTAAAACCAACACATTTACTGAAAATATAAATATTTTAGTATTCTCTATTAAAAAAGCTACATGAACAAGTGGTAACAAGCAGCAATCAAGTTCCCAGTGGGGGTGGAAGATTTCTTTTCAATTGCTCTCTCTAAGGGTCAGATGAGCTAAAGATCTCCTCTCTGGTTAGCCTGAGAGCTGTTTATCTCACTATGCAGGGTTTTGCTTTTGAAAGATTGAAACCTGCAATACAATATAATGCTTAAAAATAAAAAAACTATCAAAGATTTTGCTTGATTTCTCTCCATGCACAGGTTTCTTTTTTTTTTTTTGATCATCAAGCCCTAAATGTTGGCCATTGTGTATCTATGGAGAGTTAAGATAAGGAGGCCTTAATGTATAAAGATACATTAAACCAGGATGGCGGCTATATCTGCATGCTCAGCCCATTTTAAATGGGCATGTTAATGAGAACAATGGATTGAGAACATATCTATAATACAAAATAAAGGAGCAATTTCATATATATTTTATACTCAACAGTCCTGGTCTTAATAATTCTCTCTGCAGTAAAATAAATCATCAGAACTTGTGCTATGTGTTTCTTTGCAGGGAGAAAATTAAAACCAGGACTGTTGGTGGTTTAAGACTGGTGTTGGACAGTCCTGAGTTAAACTAAAGTCAACTCCATATCCGCAATACACAGCGCCTCCTGAGCTGAACGGGGTTGGTGGGTATGACCGTATGGGAATCCTGATTTATTCAGAAGCCATCTTCAGCTCCAGACCAGTATTTGCCGATCTTGAACTGACTTGTTTTTAACCCCTTTGCAGTAGGGAAGTTATTGTGCACTAGCACTTATGTCACTTTTAACTTTGACTTGCATTTATGTGTGCTTCGGATCTAGGGAACAATTTAACTTAATAAAACATGTTTTTTTTTTGTTTTTCCCTTTAGCCCCATGAATTTGATGAGTGTCGCTTTGATATCAGTGTTAATGACAGTGTTTGGTACCTACGGGCTCAAGACCCTGATCATCGGCAGAGATGGATAGATGCTATCGAGCTACATAAGGTAAAATGGGGGAAAAAGTGCTGTTTAAGAAGGTTCTCTTTAATTTGTGTAAGAGGAGAAAACAACCTGATTGTCAATGTTAATAATAGTCTGCTAATATAATACCAGCAAGCTTTTCTGTTTGCTAAATGCAGACATGCTACATAGTTTTTGCTGTCTCCCTGCTCCCAAAGAATTCAATTATTTTTTATGTTTCCAAGCCAAACCCATTACAGTAATGGGGATATTTAAGCTAATGCAGTGGTTTCACTGAGATTTGAGAATTAGAATATCTGTCTTTGACAGTTCTCAGTATCATGGGAAACCCTGAAGCTGCTAACACATTGTGACTTGCTTTTTCTTGGTGCTTTCACAAGCTCATTATGTTTGTAATCCTTTTGGTGTTCCCCAATGCCTTATATTCCCAACTCTTATCTGTGCACTACTTAATGGGATATACCAACGCCAGTTTTACATGCACTAATTCATTAGAGCTTATCATTTTCACATCACCGACACTATATAACTGTTTAACCCCTACAAAGGGGTTAAAAACACGAAAATCTACTTGGATCCAAAAGCATTGCAGCTCCAAAGCACAGCATAGTCATTAAATGGACATTCCAGCCAAATTTGGAATCCACATGGTTGTTTTTCAGTTTTGAATAGAAGCATTTTTAAAATATAAATGTATTGGCAAAAACACTTAATAAAAGCTATAGCTGATTCAAGTGTTTTTGAGTATGAACCATGCACCAGCATTACACAGCACTTGCTCAGATAACCGAAGGTGCTTGTACCATCTGGTAATGACTCAGTTTGTTAATTGCTGGCCTGATGCAAGCCCCACTGGCGCTCCAAGCAACTGCAGTATTTAAAATGCCGGTCCACTAAGTATATTTAGCTATGCTTCACATGCATGTGGAGAGAAAAATGTTAACACTAAAACAGTGATAACTTTTCGTAGAAGCATTTTTGACAATACATGTACTGTATATTGCAAATATGTTTCTATTAAAATATGTAATTCATCTATGTGCATTTAAAGTTTGATCGGAATGTCCCTTTAATTGGTGAGTCGTTGACTTCCGCTTCTGATTGGCTTAGCAGCCATTTTCTTTTTAGGAGCTGCAGTGCTACGGCTCTTGAGTGGGGCATTACATATTTGTTTAAACTTATAGTTTCCTAGAGTCAGTAATACAAAGATTACATGCTCTAACAAATTTAAAAGCATGCGTTTTTGCATTAGACTTAGATTTTCAGCATTTAGCATTATTCAGCCCTGATATGGAATCTGTAAAAGATCCACTAATAGACTATAAGCCACAGTGTACAAAAGCTGCAAAATGCGTATATGTAATATGAGTAAACTTTCTGAAGGCAGAAGTACTTCCAATACGTTTCTTGGCAATGAATTCCAAGCAGTATTGATGTTTAGTGGTTACATCAGTGTAAACCTGAATTGAGTGCCTTTCTATATATAACCATTATTTTATCCTATCATTACACAGGGCAGTAGTGTTCTTTTCAATATTCATAAAGCGGACTTGGTATGTCAAAGAGTATTGCTGAAAAAGATACAGGGTGGTGTCATGTCTTGTTTTTGGCCTTGTGATGCACATATGTTTCATATTCAACTTTACAGAAGGGTAAATCAAGGATCAATTTTATAGAGAAAATATTTGTTCTAGTTTTGGAGCTTTTATTGGCAAACATAACTTTTTGAGTCTTCTCATCTGTCATTTTTTTTGTCTATATAATGGAGGCTGTTTAAAAACAAGACAGGGGGTGGTTTAAGCATAATGTAGATAACGTTTTTAGTATCAGTACTTTTTAAATGGTATCATAAATCATCATGATGTACATTTTATGTAACCTGTATATCTTAAATGTTAAATAATTTTCATATTGCCCTATTGCTTGCTAGTATCTTTGTGTAAAACTCCCGCAAATACATAGTCCGCTTTAGATCAGCAATACATTGCCACTCCTGAGCTAAACAGGTCTGGGGGTTAGGGGCTACAAACATATGCAACTTCTGATTGGCTGAGAGGCCATGTTCAGCTTCAGATCAATAGTGTGTTATTGATCTGGAACTAATCCAAGGTTTTTTACTTTTCTCATGATGCTGTGTTTTAAAGGGTTATGAATCCCAAATGTTTCTTTCATGATTCAGATAGAGCATGCAATTTTAAACAACTTTTTAATTTACTTATATTATCACATTTTCTTTGTTCACTTTTATCCTTTGTTGAAAAGCAGGGGCGTTAACTTAGGAGACGACGCATTTCTGGAGCACTATAGAGCAACAGTTTTGCAAGAATTTTATGTTTGCAAGAGCACTAGATGGCAGCCCTATTTCCTGCCATTTAGTGCTTCAGATGCCTACCTCGGTATCTCCAACACAAATTATAATGGGAACAAAGCAAATTTGAGAATAGAAGTAAATTGGAATTTTTCTTAAAATGGAATGCTCTGTCTGAATCACAAACAAAAATAATTTGGATTTATATCAATTTTAAATGTCATTTGTCTATCTAATTGCTTCCTAAACATGTCTATCAAACCATTTACACTCTTTGAGGGCTACGTGTATAAGTAAAAAGGCTTTTTTGTATTTTATGATCCCAACGTCTTTATGAAGTTAACTGTATATTTAAGTACCCTGTAGATAGGATATAATGTGATGTGTTGTGTTTTTTTTTTTCTTTAAAATTGTGTACTGATACTTATTTCTTAAAATGTTGAGAATCCACTAGATCATTACTGCAGTAACCTCAGAGAAGAAGTTGCAATGTATAATGCCTAAACGTTTGTTTACATCGTATGACAGTTGCTCCGGTTTTTTTTAATACCAAGAAAACATTATTCTGAAAGTTTCTTTGGATGTTATCCTATAGAGGGCGTTCAGACAGATTTGTTTTTGGATGGGGTGTGATCTTGTTTCTGTCATGTCATTGGGTTCTATCTGCCAATTATTATGAAACCCTTGTAAGGGATATAAAAGTCTGTTTTATTGTTTTATAAAAAAAATCTCTCCAAGCAGTGGGTTATACTTAAAGGCATATGACACCCAAGAATGTTCTTTTGTCATTCAGTCAGAGCATACAATTTAAAAAAAAAAAAAAAGGTTTCCAATTTACTTAATTTTGATATTTCTCTTGTTAAGTGTGTTCAGTCCACGGGTCATCCATTACTTATGGGATATATTCTCCTTCCCAACAGGAAGTTGCAAGAGGATCACCCAAGCAGAGCTGCTATATAGCTCCTCCCCTCACATGTCATATCCAGTCATTCTCTTGCAACCCTCAACAGAGAAGGAGGTCACGAGAGGAGCTGGAGTTTTTACTTAACTATTCTTCAATCAAAAGTTTGTTATTTTAAATGGCACCGGAGTGTGCTGTTTTTCTATCTCAGGCAGTATTTGGAAGAAGAAACTGCCTGCGTTTTTTATCTATGATCTTAGCAGGCGTAACTAAGATCCACTGGCTGTTCTCGACATTCTGAGGAGTGGGGTAACTTCAGAAACTGGGAATAGCATGCAGGGTCCTCCGCAAATGAGGTATGTGCAGTACTTTATTTTCTGGGAATGGAATTGACTAAGAAAATACTGCTGTTACCGTATGATGTAAGTACAGCCTTAAATGCAGTAGTAGCAACTGGTATCAGGCTGATAAATGTATGCGCAGTAGAGTTATATTCTAGGGACTAGAATTTGACTGAGAAAATACTGTTAACACTGAAATAATACTTAAGCCTTCTCTGCAGTGGTAGCGACTGGTAGCAGGCTTAGTGATAGCTTTGCATGACATTGAAAAATGTTGTTTTTTAATAAAACGTTTACTGGCATGTTATTCGTTTTTGTGAGGTACTTTGGTGATAAATCGCTTTGGGCATGATTTTTTTCCACATGGCTGACATACTTTTCTGTATGGAAACCGTTATATCAGGGCTCCCACTGTTGTGATTGGAGTGGGAGGGCCCTTGTTTTAGCGCCTTGTTGCGCAGTTAAAATTATTGCACAGTCTTTCTGCTTCTTCCTCCTTGATCCAGGACGTCTCTAGAGAGCTCAGGGGTCTGCAAATTTCATTTGTGAGGGAAGTAATCAGTCACAGCAGATCTGTGACAGTGTGCTGACTGTGATTAAAAACGTTAAATCTTAATTGATATCTGTTTTATCCGTTTTGGGTATTGAGGGGTTAATCATCCTTTTGCTAATGGGTGCAATCCTCTGCTAATAATACTCTTCTTGTTAAGAATTGTTTACTTATATCTGTATTTGTGAAGCGCTGCAGCGTTTTTTTATATTGCTTGTAAACTTATTGAAAGTGATTTCCAAGCTTGTTAGTTTCATTGCTGAGTCTGTTTTAAACATGTCTGATTCGGAGGAAACTGTTTGTTCATCATGTTCAAAAGCCAATGTGGAGCCCAATAGAACAATATGTACCAATTGTATTGATATTGCTTTGAATAAAAGTCAATCTGTACCGATAAAGAAGCTATCTCCAGACAACGAGGGGGAAGTTATGCCGCCTAACTCTCCTCACGTGAGACACCTAGTACATCTAGGCCCTTACAAATCACTTTACATGATATGGCTAATGTTATGAAAGAAGTATTATATAATATGCCCAAATTAAGGGGCAAACGCGATAGCTCTGGGTTAAGGACAGAGCGCGCTGATGACACGAGAGCCATGTCTGATACTGCGTCACAAGTTGCAAAACATGAGGACGGTGAACTTCATTCTGTCGGTGACGGTTCTGATCCGGGGAGACTGGATTCAGAAATTTCAAATTTTAAATTTAAGCTTGAGAACCTCCGTGTGTTACTAGGGGAGGTATTAGCGGCTCTGAATGATTGCGACACGGTGGCAATTCCAGAGAAATTGTGTAGGTTGGATAGATACTATGCGGTACCGGTGTGTACTGACGTCTTTCCTATACCAAAAAGACTTACAGAAATTATTAGTAAGGAGTGGGATAGACCCGGTGTGCCTTTTTCCCCTCCCCCGATATTTAGAAAAATGTTTCCTATAGACGCCACCACACGAGACTTATGGCAGACGGTCCCTAAGGTGGAGGGAGCAGTTTCTACTTTAGCCAAGCGTACCACTATCCCGGTGGAGGATAGCTGTGCTTTCTCAGATCCAATGGATAAAAAATTAGAGGGTTATCTTAAGAAAATGTTTGTTCAACAGGGTTTTATATTGCAGCCTCTTTCATGCATTGCGCCTGTCACGGCTGCAGCGGCATTCTGGTTTGAGTCTCTGGAAGAGGCGATTCGCACAGAGCCGTTAGATGAGGCCTTGAGCAAAGTTTGAACCCTTAAGCAAGCTAATGCGTTTGCTTCAGATGCCGTAGTACATCTAACCAAACTTACGGCTAAAAATTCCGGATTCACCATACAGGCGCGCAGAGCGCTCTGGCTTAAATCCTGGTCAGCGGATGTAACTTCCAAATCTAAACTACTTAACATTCCTTTCAAAGGGCAGACCTTATTCGGGCCCGGCTTGAAGGAAATTATTGCTGACATTACGGGAGGTAAGGGCCACGCCCTTCCTCAGGACAGGGCCAAACCAAGGGCCAAACAGTCTAATTTTCGTGCCTTTCGTAACTTCAAGGCAGGAGCAGCATCGACTTCCTCCGCTCCAAAACAGGAAGGAACTACTGCTCGTTACAGACAAGGTTGGAAAGGCAACCAGTCATGGAACAAGGGCAAGCAGGCCAGAAAGCCTACTCCCGCCCCTAAGACAGCATGAAGTCAGGGCCCCCTATCCGGAGACGGATTTAGTCGGGGGCAGACTTTCTCTCTTTGCCCAGGCTTGGACAAGAGATGTGCAGGATCCCTGGACGTTAAAGATTATATCTCAGGGATACCTTCTGGACTTCAAAACCTCTCCTCCACAAGGGAGGTTCCATCTTTCGAGGTTATCGACAAACCTAGTAAAAAGAGAGGCATTTCTACAATGTGTACAAGACCTCTTAATCATGGGGGTGATCCACTCAGTTCCGCGATCGGAACAGGGACAAGGATTTTACTCAAATCTATTTGTGGTTCCCAAAAAAGAGGGAACCTTCAGACCAATCTTGGACTTAAAGATCTTAAACAAATTCCTAAGGGTACCATCGTTCAAGATGGAAACCATTCGAACCATCCTACCCATGATCCAAGAGGGTCAATATATGACCACGGTGGACTTAAAGGATGCTTACCTTCATATACCGATTCACAAAGATCATTATCGGTACCTGAGGTTTGCCTTTCTAGACAGGCATTACCAGTTTGTGGCTCTTCCCTTCGGGTTAGCCACGGCCCCGAGAATTTTTACGAAGGTTCTGGGCTCACTTCTGGCGGTACTAAGACCACGAGGCATAGCGGTGGCTCCGTACCTAGACGACATTCTGATACAAGCGTCAAGTTTTCAGAATGCAAAGTCTCATACAGAGATAGTTCTAGCATTTCTGAGGTCGCATGGGTGGAAAGTGAACGTGGAAAAGAGTTCTCTGTTACCACTCACAAGGGTTCCATTTCTAGGGACTCTTATAGATTCTGTAGAGATGAAGATTTACCTGACGGAGTCCAGGTTATCAAAGATTCTCAATGCTTGCCGTGTCCTTCATTCCGTTCCAAGCCCATCAGTAGCTCAGTGCATGGAGGTAATCGGCTTAATGGTTGCGGCAATGGACATAGTGCCATTTGCGCGCCTGCATCTCAGACCGCTGCAACTATGCATGCTCAGTCAATGGAACGGGGATTACTCAGATCTGTCCCCTTTGCTAAATCTGGACCAGGAGACCAGAGATTCGCTTCTCTGGTGGTTGTCACCGGTTCATCTGTCCAAAGGAATGACCTTTCGCAGGCCAGATTGGACGATTGTAACAACGGATGCCAGCCTTCTAGGCTGGGGAGCAGTCTGGAATTCCCTGAAGGCTTAGGGATCGTGGACTCAGGAGGAGAAACTCCTCCCAATAAACATTCTAGAATTAAGAGCAATATTCAATGCTCTTCTAGCTTGGCCTCAGTTAGCAAAGCTGAGGTTCATCAGATTTCAGTCGGACAATATCACGACTGTGGCTTACATCAATCATCAAGGGGGAACCAGGAGTTCCCTAGCGATGTTGGAAGTCTCAAAGATAATTCGCTGGGCAGAGTCTCACTCTTGCCACCTGTCAGCGATTCACATCCCAGGCGTAGAGAACTGGGAGGCGGATTTCCTAAGTCGCCAGACTTTTCATCCGGGAGAGTGGGAACTTCACCCGGAGGTATTTGCTCAACTGATTCGTCGTTGGGGCAAACCGGATCTGGATCTCATGGCATCTCGCCAGAACGCAAAGCTTTCTTGTTACGGATCCAGGTCCAGGGACCCGGGAGCGGTGCTGGTAGATGCATTAGCAGCCCCTTGGGTTTTCAACATAGCTTATGTGTTTCCATCATTTCCGTTGCTACCTCGGCTGATTGCCAGGATCAAACAGGAGAGGGCATCGGTAATTCTGATAGCGCCTGCGTGGCCACGCAGGACCTGGTATGCAGACCTAGTGGACATGTCGTCCTGTCCACCATGGTCTCTTCCTCTGAGGCAGGATCTTCTAATTCAGGGTCCTTTCAACCATCCAAACCTAATTTCTCTGAGGCTGACAGCCTGGAAATTGAACGCTTGATTCTATCAAAGCGTGGGTTTTCGGATTCGGTTATTGATACCTTAATACAGGCTCGGAAACCTGTGACATGAAGAATTTACCATAAGATATGGCGTAAATATTTATATTGGTGCGAATCCAAGAGTTACTCATGGAGTAAGGTTAGGATTCCTAGGATATTAGCTTTTCTACAAGAGGGTTTAGAAAAGGGTTTATCCGCTAGTTCGCTAAAGGGACAGATTTCAGCTCTGTCTATTCTTTTACACAAGCGTCTGGCAGAGCATCCAGACGTCCAGGCCTTTTGTCAGGCTTTGGCTAGAATTAAGCCTGTGTTTAAAGCTGTTGCTCCTCCGTGGAGCTTAAACTTGGTTCTTAAAGTTCTTCAGGGTGTTCCGTTTGAGCCCCTTCATTCCATTGATATTAAGCTTTTATCTTGGAAAGTTTTGTTTTTGATGGCTATTTCCTCGGCTCGAAGAGTCTCTGAGTTATCTGCCTTACATTGTGATTCTCCTTATCTGATCTTTCATTCAGACAAGGTAGTTCTGCGTACTAAGCCTGGGTTTTTACCTAAGGTGGTTTCTAACAGGAATATCAATCAAGAGATTGTTGTTCCATCATTATGTCCTAATCCTTCTTCAAAGAAGGAACGTCTTTTGCATAATCTAGACGTGGTCCGTGCTCTGAAGTTCTACTTACAGGCAACTAAAGATTTTCGACAAACTTCTTCTCTGTTTGTCGTTTACTCTGGACAGAGGAGAGGTCAAAAGGCTTCGGCTACCTCTCTCTCTTTTTGGCTTCGTAGCATAATACGTTTAGCCTATGAGACTGCTGGACAGCAGCCTCCTGAAAGAATTACAGCTCATTCCACCAGAGCTGTGGCTTCCACCTGGGCCTTTAAGAATGAGGCCTCTGTTGAACAGATTTGCAAGGCTGCAACTTGGTCTTCACTTCATACTTTTTCCAAATTTTACAAATTTGACACTTTTGCTTCTTCGGAGGCTGTTTTTGGGAGAAAGGTTCTACAGGCAGTGGTTCCTTCTGTTTAATGTTCCTGCCTTGTCCCTCCCATCATCCGTGTACTTAGCTTTGGTATTGGTATCCCATAAGTAATGGATGACCCGTGGACTGAACACACTTAACAAGAGAAAACATAATTTATGCTTACCTGATAAATTTATTTCTCTTGTAGTGTGTTCAGTCCACGGCCCGCCCTGTCTTTTTTAGGCAGGTTCTAAATTTTAAAATTATAACTCCAGTCACCACTGCACCTTATAGTTTCTCCTTTCTCGTCTTGTTTCGGTCGAATGACTGGATATGACATGTGAGGGGAGGAGCTATATAGCAGCTCTGCTTGGGTGATCCTCTTGCAACTTCCTGTTGGGAAGGAGAATATATCCCATAAGTAATGGATGACCTGTGGACTGAACACACTACAAGAGAAATAAATTTATCAGGTAAGCATAAATTATGTTTTTTCTTTGTTGAAGATATACCTAGGTAGGTGTGTAGAGCGCTACATGGCAGGAAGAAGTGTTGTCATCTAGTGCTCTTGCAAATGGATAATATTCTGGTAAACTGCTGCCTTATATTGCTCAAGACATGTGCACATCCTTGCTTTTCAACAAAGATTCCAAGAGTACAAAGAAAAATTGATAAAGGAAGTAAATTAGAAAGTTGTTTAAATTGCATGTTTTATCGAAATCATGAATTAAAAAAATGAATTCCCTGTCCCTTTATTAAAAAATCATTGCTATATGTATTTATGATTTGTTTAGGGTCTGTTACATTCTGTCGCACATGGTGGCTGGTGTCTATACAGGAAGTCAATGCTAAAGGCAGTTGCTTAATCAGTCTAGAGGGAGTATCTGTAAGTCTTTTTGCTTTGATTTGGTCTCGCTGCTTTTGGTATGCGAATCTAGTTCATATGTCCAGTTGCCTTTTTTGGGTCTCTTCCTTTTGCATTTCAGATTTTTTTTTTTTTTGTCAAATCTCTACGCCTGTTGGCATGGAGATTGAATGAATAGTTCTTGAACAGAGAGGGTTCTCTGATTAAATGTGAAACAGGTCCCGACATCTTCCGATCACAGCTAAACCAACAGCGGAAGTGAACCTGCTGTGAGAAAGGTCACTCACAGTCCTCCAGTCTCTCACTGACTGCTATAGCAGCGGCGGAATCCAACCACAGAGAGTTCAAAGCAAAAGGGGGGAAAAGCAGGAACTACTAAGAGGTACTGAAATAAAATATTTAAAGTTAAAAAATCCAAAACTGGAACACACAGACATAAGACAGCAAGACGTATGACGCGTTTTGCACCCCCCTAGTGGCGCTTACTCATAGACATGATAGTTACATTCTAGATGCCCTTTATATGCAAATACCCTCTGTAAATTTAGCCAATCCAAAGCTAAAAACCAAAATATTTAATAACAAGCAATGAACCCATGTAAGTTCATATTAACAGGGACACAAGTGCAAGAAACAGATCCAGCTAAATAAATGACAAAATATAATTCTGAAAAAAACATTTCATACATACATTTTAAAATTTGAAGCCATACATGTGTATTCCTTTCTATAAACATAATTGCACAAAATATAAATACATAACATTGCAAAAAATGAATAGAATAAAAGATACATTTGATAGCAGTTTTGTGACACCTAACTAATAAATGAAGCATTAATATATGGGATATATGACATAAGTAAAGTATCACTTGACAGTACCTAGGTATGCCAAATACTTTAAGTAGGCATTAAAGGGACACTAAACCCAAATTTTTTTCTTTCATGATTCAGATAGAGCATGCAATTTTAAGCAACTTTCTAATTTACTTCTATAATCAATTTTTCTTCGTTCTCTTGCTATCTTTATTTGAAAAAAAGACATCTAAGCTAAAGACAGTCACATTTTGGTTCAGACCATGGACAGCACTTGTTTATTGGTGCTGTCCAATCAGCAAGGACAACCCAGGTTGTGAACCAAAAATGGGCCGGCATCTAAACTTACATTCTTGCTTTTCAAATAAAGATAGCAAGAGAATGAAGAAGATTGATAATAGGCGTAAATTAGAAAGTATGCACTATCTGAATCATGAAAGAAAAAATTCAAGTTCAGTGTTCCTTTAACTGTCAATGAAATAATGTCACACTCCTTTTTCATTCCCATTGGAAGACGTGTTTTTAGCTTTAACATCCAATAGAGGTTTTTTTTTTCTCTCCAAAATGTTGTATCTGTTGCTACCTCTAATGGGAACAATGGCTATATCAATGATTTGAAATGACATTCTAGCTAGGTTGGTAAAATGATAGCCATTAATGTGGTTGGCCACAGCAGAGTCTTTGTTATAATTGTTGATGTCTCTGGTGTGTTCACCAAATCTCTTCCTTATCTCCCTATGTATTGACACTGACAAAGGTTACAAGTGAGCAAGTAAATAAGAAATGTAAACAATATTAAACTTATATAATTATAACAAAGACTCTGCTGTGGCCAACCACTTTAATGGCTATCATTTTACCAACATAGCTAATATGTCAGTTCAAATCATTGATGTAGTCATCGTTCCCACTAGAGGTGGCAACAGATACAACATTTTGGAGAAAAAAGAACTCTAATGGATGTTAAAGCTAAAAACACGTCTTCCCATGGGAATGAATAAGGAGTGTGACATTATTATTACTTAATGTATTTGGCATACTTAGGTACTGTCAAGTGCCACTTTTTTATGTCATTTATCCCATATATTAATGCTTCATTTATAAGTTAGGTGTCCCAAATAGCTATTAAATGTATCTTTTCTTCTTTTCATTTTTTTGCAATGTTATGCATTTATATTTTTGTGCAATTATGCTTATAGAAAGGAATACACATGTATGGCTTGAATTTTTAAATTTATGTATGAAATGTTTTTTCCGAATTGCATTTTGTCATTTATTTAGCTGGATCTGTTTCTTGCACCAGTGCCCCTGTTAATCTGATCTCGCCTGTGTTCATTGCTTGTTTTTATATATCTTTGTTTTTGGCTTGGCTAAGTTTACACAGGGAATTTGCATAAAAAGGCATCTAGAGTGTACCTATCGTGTCTAAGTAAGCACCACTAGGGGGCGCGAAACGCGTCAGCAATCTTGCCTGTCTGTCTTGCTGTCTTATGTCTGTGTGTTCCAGTTTTTTATTTTTTAACTTTTGCTAATTTTAATATTTTATTTCAGTACCTCTTAGTAGTGCCTGCTTTTCCCCCTTTTGCTTAGGGTTCTCTGATTCTGTTATTGAGTCTCTGCTACAGGTTTGTGAGCCTGTATTCAGGAAGTTTTATTATAAGGGTTTATCTTTTTTTCCCTGCTCTTGTTTGCTCTTCATTGTTTCCTACCTCATTGGTATGGTTATACATCAGACTGTGTTGCAAGTGAGGTGGGAGGGGTTTCATAGAGTTCTGGGGTTTGGGAACCTGTGCCGCTTCCTAGTGGTTGGGAAGAGTAATTCCCAGGAGTAATGTAGCCACCAATAAGCAAGTGCTATCCAGGGTGCTGAACCTAAAATGGGCCGACTCCTACGCTTTATATTCCTGCTTTTTAAATAAAGATAGCAAGAGAACAAATTAAAATTCATAAGAGTAAATTAAAAAATTGCTTAAAATTGCATGTTCTGTCTGAATTATGAAAGAAATAATGGGTTTAGTATCCCTTTAAGCTTTCAATCATTACAAATTTGTTGCACTTTTTTTGTCCCTTTGATTAAATTGCTATGACGTGTCAAACACATTTCAAAAGTACATGAAAGGTGTTCTTGGCTGGCTCCTAAGCTTGCATTCCTACTTTTCAAATAAAGAGAACTAGAATTGATACTAGGAGTAAATTTGAACGTTGCTTAAAATTGCATGTTCTATCTGAATCATGAAAGAAAAGATTTGGGTTTCATATACCTTTTAAAAGCTCCTCCTTTTCCTACAGAGCACCACAATTATGGAATGACCTCCCTTACACTTTAAAAACTTCCCCAAGCCTAATATCCTTTAAGAGATCCCTCTCTGCATATCTCAAAACAGAATGCACCTGTCATGGTTGATTATATATTTCCTTCCTGTTCTATGTTAAATGTTTGCATATATTGTGTATTATTATTGTTTTTGTATTTTATTGTACACTATTGTATCAATGCAATGTTTTGTGGTCCCAGGACATACTTGAAAACGAGAGAAATCTCAATGTATCCTTTCTGGTAAAATTATTTTATAAATAAATAAAAGCAAGTAGTAATATTCTAGCAGTCGGCTCTCTCTGGCTCCTTTAGTTTATGTCATGCAGTGACTTCTTGAATTTACAAAGGAAAACAATAAAATTTCTCCAACATAGGTGTGTCCGGTCCACGGCGTCATCCTTACTTGTGGGATATTCTCTTCCCCAACAGGAAATGGCAAAGAGCCCAGCAAAGCTGGTCACATGATCCCTCCTAGGCTCCGCCTACCCCAGTCATTCTCTTTGCCGTTGTACAGGCAACATCTCCACAGAGATGGCTTAGAGTTTTTTAGTGTTTAACTGTAGTTTTTATTATTCAATCAAGAGTTTGTTATTTTGAAATAGTGCTGGTATGTACTATTTACTCAGAAACAGAAAAGAGATGAAGATTTCTGTTTGTATGAGAAAAATGATTTTAGCAACCGTCACTAAAATCCATGGCTGTTCCACACAGGACTGTTGAGAGCAATTAACTTCAGTTGGGGGAACAGTGTGCAGTCTCTTGCTGCTTGAGGTATGACACATTCTAACAAGACGATGTAATGCTGGAAGCTGTCATTTTCCCTATGGGATCCGGTAAGCCATGTTTATTCAGCAAGTAAATAAGGGCTTCACAAGGGCTTATTAAGACTGTAGACTTTTTCTGGGCTAAATCGATTCATTATTAACACATATTTAGCCTTGAGGAATCATTTTATCTGGGTATTTTGATATAATAATATCGGCAGGCACTGTATTAGACACCTTATTCTTTAGGGGCTTTCCCAAAGCATAAGCAGAGCCTCATTTTCGCGCCGGTGTTGCGCACTTGTTTTTGAGAGGCATGGCATGCAGTCGCATGTGAGAGGAGCTCTGATACTTAGAAAAGACTTTCTGAAGGCGTCATTTGGTATCGTATTCCCCTTTGGGCTTGGTTGGGTCTCAGCAAAGCAGATACCAGGGACTGTAAAGGGGTTAAAGTTCAAAACGGCTCCGGTTCCGTTATTTTAAGGGTTAAAGCTTCCAAATTTGGTGTGCAATACTTTTAAGGCTTTAAGACACTGTGGTGAAAATTTGGTGAATTTTGAACAATTCCTTCATGTTTTTTCGCAATTGCAGTAATAAAGTGTGTTCAGTTTAAAATTTAAAGTGACAGTAACGGTTTTATTTTAAAACGTTTTTTGTACTCTGTTATCAAGTTTATGCCTGTTTAACATGTCTGAACTACCAGATAGACTGTGTTCTGAATGTGGGGAAGCCAGAATTCCTATTCATTTAAATAAATGTGATTTATGTGATAATGACAATGATGCCCAAGATGATTCCTCAAGTGAGGGGAGTAAGCATGGTACTGCATCATTCCCTCCTTCGTCTACACGAGTCTTGCCCACTCAGGAGGCCCCTAGTACATCTAGCGCGCCAATACTCCTTACTATGCAACAATTAACGGCTGTAATGGATAATTCTGTCAAAAACATTTTAGCCAAAATGAACACTTATCAGCGTAAGCGCGGCTGCTCTGTTTTAGATACTGAAGAGCATGACGACGCTGTTAATAATATTTCCGAAGGGCCCCTAACCCAGTCTGATGGGGCCAGGGAAGTTTTGTCTGAGGGAGAAATTACTGATTCAGGGAACATTTCTCAACAGGCTGAACCTGATGTGATTGCATTTAAATTTAAGTTGGAACATCTCCGCATTCTGCTTAAGGAGGTATTATCCACTTTGGATGATTGTGACAAGTTGGTCATCCCAGAGAAACTATGTAAAATGGACAAGTTCCTAGAGGTGCCGGGGCTCCCAGAAGCTTTTCCTATACCCAAGCGGGTGGCGGACATTGTTAACAAGGAATGGGAAAGGCCCGGTATTCCTTTCGTCCCTCCCCCCATATTTAAAAAATTGTTTCCTATGGTCGACCCCAGAAAGGACTTATGGCAGACAGTCCCCAAGGTCGAGGGAGCGGTTTCCACTTTAAACAAACGCACCACTATACCCATAGAGGATAGTTGTGCTTTCAAAGATCCTATGGATAAAAAATTAGAAGGTTTGCTTAAAAAGATGTTTGTTCAGCAAGGTTACCTTCTACAACCAATTTCATGCATTGTCCCTGTCGCTACAGCCGCATGTTTCTGGTTCGATGATCTGATAAAGGCGGTCGATAGTGAGTCTCCTCCTTTTGAGGAGATTATGGACAGAATCAATGCTCTCAAATTGGCTAATTCTTTCACCCTAGACGCCACTTTGCAATTGGCTAGGTTAGCGGCTAAGAATTCTGGGTTTGCTATTGTGGCGCGCAGAGCGCTTTGGTTGAAATCTTGGTCGGCTGATGCGTCTTCCAAGAACAAGCTACTTAACATTGCTTTCAAGGGGAAAACGCTGTTTGGCCCTGACTTGAAAGAGATTATCTCTGATATCACTGGGGGTAAGGGCCACGCCCTTCCTCAGGATCGGCCTTTCAAGGCAAAAAATAAACCTAATTTTCGTCCCTTTCGTAGAAACGGACCAGCCCAAGGTGCTACGTCCTCTAAGCAAGAGGGTAATACTTCTCAAGCCAAGCCAGCTTGGAGACCAATGCAAGGCTGGAACAAGGGAAAGCAGGCCAAGAAACCTGCCACTGCTACCAAGACAGCATGAAATGTTGGCCCCCGATCCGGGACTCTTTTCGCTCAGGCTTGGGCAAGAGATGTTCTGGATCCTTGGGCGCTAGAAATAGTCTCCCAAGGTTATCTTCTGGAATTCAAGGGACTTCCCCCAAGGGGGAGGTTCCACAGGTCTCAGTTGTCTTCAGACCACATAAAAAGACAGGCATTCTTACATTGTGTAGAAGACCTGTTAAAAATGGGAGTGATTCATCCTGTTCCATTAAGAGAACAAGGGATGGGGTTCTACTCCAATCTGTTCATAGTTCCCAAAAAAGAGGGAACGTTCAGACCAATCTTAGATCTCAAGATCTTAAACAAGTTTCTCAAGGTTCCATCGTTCAAGATGGAAACCATTCGAACTATTCTTCCTTCCATCCAGGAAGGTCAATTCATGACCACGGTGGATTTAAAGGATGCGTATCTACATATTCCTATCCACAAGGAACATCATCGGTTCCTAGGGTTCGCATTCCTGGACAAACATTACCAGTTCGTGGCGCTTCCTTTCGGATTAGCCACTGCTCCAAGGATTTTCACAAAAGTACTAGGGTCCCTTCTAGCTGTGCTAAGACCAAGGGGCATTGCTGTAGTACCTTACTTGGACGACATTCTGATTCAAGCGTCGTCCCTTCCTCAAGCAAAGGCTCACACGGACATTGTCCTGGCCTTTCTCAGATCTCACGGATGGAAAGTGAACGTGGAAAAGAGTTCTCTATCCCCGTCAACAAGGGTTCCCTTCTTGGGAACAATAATAGACTCCTTAGAAATGAGGATTTTTCTGACAGAGGCCAGAAAAACAAAACTTCTAGACTCTTGTCGGATACTTCATTCCGTTCCTCTTCCTTCCATAGCTCAGTGCATGGAAGTGATCGGGTTGATGGTAGCGGCAATGGACATAGTTCCTTTTGCGCGCATTCATCTAAGACCATTACAACTGTGCATGCTCAGTCAGTGGAATGGGGACTATACAGACTTGTCCCCGAAGATACAAGTAAATCAGAGGACCAGAGACTCACTCCGTTGGTGGCTGTCCCTGGACAACCTGTCACAAGGGATGACATTCCGCAGACCGGAGTGGGTCATTGTCACGACCGACGCCAGTCTGATGGGCTGGGGCGCGGTCTGGGGATCCCTGAAAGCTCAGGGTCTTTGGTCTCGGGAAGAATCTCTTCTACCGATAAATATTCTGGAACTGAGAGCGATATTCAATGCTCTCAAGGCTTGGCCTCAGCTAGCGAGGGCCAAGTTCATACGGTTTCAATCAGACAACATGACAACTGTTGCGTACATCAACCATCAGGGGGGAACAAGGAGTTCCCTAGCGATGGAAAAAGTGACCAAAATCATTCTATGGGCGGAGTCTCACTCCTGCCACCTGTCTGCTATCCACATCCCAGGAGTGGAAAATTGGGAAGCGGATTTTCTGAGTCGTCAGACATTGCATCCGGGGGAGTGGGAACTCCATCCGGAAATCTTTGCCCAAGTCACTCAGCTGTGGGGCATTCCAGACATGGATCTGATGGCCTCTCGTCAGACCTTCAAAGTTCCTTGCTACGGGTCCAGATCCAGGGATCCCAAGGCGGCTCTAGTGGATGCACTAGTAGCACCTTGGACCTTCAAACTAGCTTATGTGTTCCCGCCGTTTCCTCTCATCCCCAGGCTGGTAGCCAGGATCAATCAGGAGAGGGCGTCGGTGATCTTGATAGCTCCTGCGTGGCCACGCAGGACTTGGTATGCAGATCTGGTGAATATGTCATCGGCTCCACCTTGGAAGCTACCTTTGAGACGAGACCTTCTTGTTCAGGGTCCGTTCGAACATCCGAATCTGGTTTCACTCCAGCTGACTGCTTGGAGATTGAACGCTTGATTTTATCGAAGCGAGGGTTCTCAGATTCTGTTATCGATACTCTTGTTCAGGCCAGAAAGCCTGTAACTAGAAAGATTTACCACAAAATTTGGAAAAAATATATCTGTTGGTGTGAAGCTAAAGGATTCCCTTGGGACAAGGTTAAGATTCCTAGGATTCTATCCTTCCTTCAAGAAGGATTGGAAAAGGGATTATCTGCAAGTTCCCTGAAGGGACAGATTTCTGCCTTGTCGGTGTTACTTCACAAAAAACTGGCTGCTGTGCCAGATGTTCAAGCCTTTGTTCAGGCTCTGGTTAGAATTAAGCCTGTTTACAAACCTTTGACTCCTCCTTGGAGTCTCAATTTAGTTCTTTCAGTTCTTCAGGGGGTTCCGTTTGAACCCTTGCATTCCGTTGATATTAAGTTATTATCTTGGAAAGTTTTGTTTTTAGTTGCAATTTCTTCTGCCAGAAGAGTTTCAGAATTATCTGCTCTGCAGTGTTCTCCTCCTTATCTGGTGTTCCATGCAGATAAGGTGGTTTTACGTACTAAACCTGGTTTTCTTCCAAAAGTTGTTTCTAACAAAAACATTAACCAGGAGATTATCGTACCTTCTCTGTGTCCGAAACCAGTTTCAAAGAAGGAACGTTTGTTGCACAATTTGGATGTTGTTCGCGCTCTAAAATTCTATTTAGATGCTACAAAGGATTTTAGACAAACATCTTCCTTGTTTGTTGTTTATTCCGGTAAAAGGAGAGGTCAAAAAGCAACTTCTACCTCTCTCTCTTTTTGGATTAAAAGCATCATCAGATTGGCTTACGAGACTGCCGGACGGCAGCCTCCCGAAAGAATCACAGCTCATTCCACTAGGGCTGTGGCTTCCACTTGGGCCTTCAAGAACGAGGCTTCTGTTGATCAGATATGTAGGGCAGCGACTTGGTCTTCACTGCACACTTTTACCAAATTTTACAAGTTTGATACTTTTGCTTCTTCTGAGGCTATTTTTGGGAGAAAGGTTTTGCAAGCCGTGGTGCCTTCCATTTAGGTGACCTGATTTGCTCCCTCCCTTCATCCGTGTCCTAAAGCTTTGGTATTGGTTCCCACAAGTAAGGATGACGCCGTGGACCGGACACACCTATGTTGGAGAAAACAGAATTTATGTTTACCTGATAAATTACTTTCTCCAACGGTGTGTCCGGTCCACGGCCCGCCCTGGTTTTTTTAATCAGGTCTGATAATTTATTTTCTTTAACTACAGTCACCACGGTACCATATGGTTTCTCCTATGCAAATATTCCTCCTTAACGTCGGTCGAATGACTGGGGTAGGCGGAGCCTAGGAGGGATCATGTGACCAGCTTTGCTGGGCTCTTTGCCATTTCCTGTTGGGGAAGAGAATATCCCACAAGTAAGGATGACGCCGTGGACCGGACACACCGTTGGAGAAAGTAATTTATCAGGTAAACATAAATTCTGTTATTTGATTAATTGTAACACATTTCAAGTAATGACTGTTTATAAGCCTAGTAGATAGCTCTAATCATTGCTGTATGATTGAATGTTTATCAACATATTTGTGTTAAACAAGATATGTATTTTCAAAAACCTTTGCTTGCCAACACAAGAGCTGGCGTCTCAAAGAAAACGAAAAATGTAGTCTGCTGTGTTTCTCAGGCAGCAAGTTACTAATCCTAAAGTGACCTAGTTTGCGCTGTCTTCATAATTAAATTCACAGCCACTTTCACACTTTCATACACAAGCCTGAATGTATCTAAATTAAATCAAACAAATAACAATCAGAAGCGTTTATGGTTAGAATATCAAGAATTATTGGATTTCCCCCCTGATCAGCCTGCAATATGGATATATATTGCTATTCAATGCATTAAAGGGACAGTCTACAATATAATTTGTATTGTTTTAAAAGAAACCTAATTCATTTATTACCCATTCCTCAGTTTTGCATAACCAACACAGTTATATTAATATACTTTTTACCTCTGTGATTACCTTGTATCTAAGCATCTTCTGACAGCCCCCTCATCACATGACTGTGACTATATATAAAATATATTGACTTGCATTTAGTACTGTGTTGTGCTAACTCCCTGTGCCTGAATACCGTGTTATCTATATGGCCCACAGTCTCTTGTTGTAAAAAGCAATTTAAAAAACATGTGGTAAGAGGCAGCCCTCAAGGACTTAGAAATTAGCATATGAGCCTACCTATGTTTAGTTTCAACTAAGAATACCAAGAAAACAAAGCAAATTTGATAATAAAAGTAAATTGGAAAGTTGATTAAAATGACAAGTCCTATATGAATAATGAAAGTTTAATTTTGACTAGACTGTCCCTTTAAAGGGACATGAAACCCAAAATATTTCTTTCAGGATTCAGATAGTACAATTTTAAACATTTCAATGTGCTTCCTTCTTTAGATATCCTTTGTTGAAGAAATAGCAATGCACACGGGTCAGCCTCTTTCTAAATCATGAAAGAACAAAATGTGGGTAAAGGACTTAATGTATTGCTATATTGAAAAGACAAATATTTCTCTTGGAAGGTGTATCCAGTCCACGGATTCATCCTTTACTTGTGGGATATTCTCCTTCCTAACAGGAAGTGGCAAAGAGAGCACACAGCAGAGCTGTCCATATAGCTCCCCCTCTAGCTCCACCCCCCAGTCATTCTCTTTGCCGGCTCTAAGCAATAGGGTCTCTCTCGGAAGGGTAAAGTGAATGTGGTGTTAGATTTGTCTATTCTTTTACACAAACGTCTGGCAGAGGTACCAGATGTTCAAGCGTTTAGTCAGGCTTTAGTCAGAATCAAGCCTGTTTATAGACCTGTGGCTCCGCCATGGAGTCTGAATTTAGTTCTTTCAGTTCTGCAAGGGGTTCCGTTTGAACCTTTACATTCCATAGATATTAAACTTTTATCTTGGAAAGTTTTGTTTTTGGTAGCTATCTCTTCAGCTCGAAGAGTTTCAGAGTTAGCTGCTTTGCAGTGTGACTCACCTTACTTGGTGTTCCACGCAGATAAGGTAGTTTTGCGTACCAAACCCGGTTTTCTTCCTAAGGTTGTGTCTAATAAGAATATTAATCCGGAAAATGTTGTTCCTTCTCTGTGTCCTAATCCTTCTTCGAAGAAGGAACGTCTGTTACACAACCTTGATGTGGTTCGTGCTTTAAAGTTCTATTTACAAGCAACTAAGGATTTCAGGCAAACAACTTCATTGTTTGTCATCTATTCTGGTAAGAGGAGAGGTCAATAGGTGACTGCTACCTCTCTTTCCTTTTGGCTGAAAAGCATCCTCCATCTGGCTTATGAGACTGCTGGCCAGCAGCCTCCTGAAACAATTACTGCTCATTCTACCAGAGCAGTGGCTTCCACATGAGCTTTTAAAAATGAGGCTTCTGTTGAACAGATTTGTAAGGCAGCGACTTGGTCTTCGCTGCATACTTTTTCCAAATTTTACAAATTCGATACTTTTGCTTCTTCGGAGGCTATTTTTGGGAGAAAGGTTTTGCAAGCAGTGGTGCCTTCCGTTTAGGT
The DNA here is from genome assembly GCF_027579735.1 of Bombina bombina. Classification (NCBI taxonomy): domain Eukaryota; kingdom Metazoa; phylum Chordata; class Amphibia; order Anura; family Bombinatoridae; genus Bombina; species Bombina bombina. The sequence goes on from NC_069500.1 coordinate 190,324,737, forward strand.
TACCTGACTTGTTCCCTCCCTTCATCCGTGTCCTAAAGCTTTGGTATTGGTATCCCACAAGTAAAGGATGAATCCGTGGACTGGATACACCTTACAAGAGAAAACAGAATTTATGCTTACCTGATAAATTACTTTCTCTTGTGGTGTATCCAGTCCACGGCCCGCCCTGGCTATTAAGTCAGGTAGATTTTTTTGTTTAAACTACAGTCACCATTGCACCCTATGGTTTCTCCTTTTTCTTCCTAACCTCCGGTCGAAGGACTGTGGGTGGAGCTAGAGGGGGAGCTATATGGACAGCTCTGCTGTGTGCTCTCTTTGCCACTTCCTGTTAGGAAGGAGAATATCCCACAAGTAAAGGATGACTCCGTGGACTGGATACACCACAAGAAAAAGTAATTTATCAGGTAAGCATAAATTCTGTTTTTGCACATATTAAAAGGGATAAAATTCAGAATTAAACTTTCATGGATTAGATAGAGAATTTGTTTAAAAAAAAAAGTGCTAAGTAGTCTCACAGGAACTTGAAAGTGTGACTGTGTCTTTAGAACATTGCTACAAATATTGTTGCAAACACTGCTGCCAACAAATACATGCTCCTGAGTTTCTATGAGCCCACCTTGGTTTACTCCAACAAAAGCCCACTAAGAGAATGAAGTAAATTGAAAAGGTTTGTTTTTTAAAAAAAAGAAATGTGCATGCTCTAGCTCAGTGGTCGCCGTGGACCACTGGTAGTCCTTGACGCCATCAAGCAGGAATTAATCTCCATCTCCCTACACACGTTGCGTAGTACCACTTGCATAGCTAGATTGTATTTTTAACTCCTGCCCGGTGCGCTGCTCAGAGGAAGATGCTTCCATTCTAAAGCCAGCAGAGGTTGGTATAGTCCTTGGCTTTAAATAGTGGAATTAAAGTATATAAAAAAAGAAAATCTTTAAATGGAACGAGAATTTTTTTTTTTTTTTTCTTCCCTTTACCTGTCTGTTCAGATGGACTTACATCACTGTTTGTCTTCCTCCCCTCCTTTTTTTTTTTTATTTAATATTAATCATTTTTCATTCTAATTTTCCCGCACACAAAGCCATTCCAGTAATTGCCATCCAACAGATCAGCCATATCTAACCATATTGAGAGCTTTCAGATATAAACTTAATTTATGACTCCAATGCCTGTCCATGATCAGAAGTAGTTTTGAATAATTCCTAACTGGGGAGGTAACTTGGAAGTCTTGTGGTCCTTTTAAATATAATTCTTTTCCCACTTTCTGCCAATCTGTTTCCAGCTCAAAAGTTGTTTCTCACCCTTCATCTGTCATGTGGAAGTATTCTCTCAGTTCTGTCATTCAGTTAGTTAATTCCAAAAAAATATTCTTAAAAATGTGTAAATGTATACATAATGCAAACTTTAGCTATGGTTATACTAGTATATGTGTGTGTGTGTGTGTATATATATGTGTATATATATATATATATATATATATATATATATATATATATATATATATATATATATATATATATATATATATATATATATATATATATATATATATATATGTGCTTGTACCTTTTTAAAAAAAATTCATGTTAGTGGTCCACGGGATTCAAAATTGTGAGTTTAGTGGTCCCTGAGGTCCAAAAGGTTGGTGACCCCTGTTCTAGCTAAACCATTATATTTTAACTTTTACCAGAACTTTTTATGTTTAAAAACAAACACTTGTGTATTGCAAGAGCTTTAAACCAGTAAAGTAACCTTCACGCTGCATTTCTTTCATAGGCTATTACCTGTGGGAATTCAACTCTTGGCCAGTAGGAGTAGGCAAAGATACTTAACATTATACAAGTGATTTAATCCCTTACACCTCTCTTGTATCCCCATAAAAAGTCAGGGTATGTTGCTGGTCATTAAAGGGACATGACACCAAAACATTTTCTGTCAAGATTCAGATAGAGCATGTAATTTAAAAAAAACTTTTCAATTTACTTCTAGTCTCAATTTTTTTTTTAAATCCTCTTAGTATCCTTTCTTGAAGTAGCAGCTTTGCATACTGGGAGCTAGCTGAACACAACAGGTGAACTAATTAAGAGGCATTTGTGTGTAACCACCAATCAGCAGATAGCTGCCAGTAATGCATTGCTGCTCCCGATCCTACATAGGTCTGCTTTTTAATTAAGGATACCAAGAGAATGAAACAAGATAATAGAAGTAAATTGGAAAGTTATTTAAATTTGCATGGTCTGTCAAAATCATGAAATAAACATTTTGGGTTTCATGTCCCTTTAGTAGATCAGCCCAGTTTAGGATGCTCTTATGGAGACATTTTCTCCTCAGACTTGTCTTTTGAAGAAGAGATTATTTCTTTTGCATGATGTACAGAGTCCACGGATTCATCCTAACTTGTGGGATATTGTCCTTCCTGACAGGAAGTAGCAAAGAGAGCACCACAGCAGAGCTGTCCATATAGCTCCCCCCTTAACTCCACCCCCAGTCATTCTCTTTGCTGGCTCTAAGCAAAAGGACTACCCTCACAGAGGTTTTATCTAAGCTGCCTGGGTTGCAAGGGAAGCGCAGTATCTCTGGGTTAAGAACAAATGCTGAGCCTTCTGATGCTTTAGTAGCCGTATCCGATATTCCCTCACAATTTTCTGAGGTAGGGACAAGAGATTTGCTGTCAGAGATTTCTGATTCAGGAAAGATGTTCTCTCAGACAGATTCAGATATGACGGTATTTAAATTTAAGCTAGAGCACCTCCGCTTATTGCCCAGGGAGGTTTTAGCTACTCTGGATGATTGTGACCCTACTGTAGTTCCAGAGAAATTGTGTAAAATGGACAAATATTTAGAGGTTCCTGTTTACACTGATGTGTTTCCGGTCCCTAAGAGGATTTCGGACATTGTTACTAAGGAGTGGGATAAACCAGGTATTCCGTTCTCTCCCCCTCCTGTTTTTAAGAAAATGTTTCCCATTTCTGACACCATAAAGGACTCATGGCAGGCTGTCCCTAAGGTGGAGGGAGCTATTTCTACCCTGGCTAAGCATACAACTATACCTATTGAAGACAGTTGTGCTTTCATGGATCCTATGGATAAAAAATTAGAGGCTCTCGTAAAGAACATTTTTGTTCATCAAGGTTTTCTTCTTCAACCTATAGAATGCATTGTTCCTGTAACCACTGCAGCTGCTTTTTAGTTTGAGGCTCTAGAAGAGGCTCTTCAGATGGAGACCCCCTAGATGATATTTTGGACAGAATTAAGGCTCTTGAGTTGGCCAATTCTTTTATTACAGACGCCGTTTTTCATCTTGCTAAATTAGCGGCTAAGAATTCAGGTTTTGCCATTTTAGCGCCTAGAGCGTTATGGCTTAAGTCCTGGTCAGCTGATGTCATCTAAATCTAAGCTTTTGTCCATCCCTTTCAAACTTAAGACCCTATTCGGGCCTGCATTGAAAGAGATCATTTCGGACATTAATGGAGGGAAGGGTCATACCCTCCCTCAGGATAAGTCAAATAAGACAAGGACCAAACAAAATATTTGTTCCTTTCGAAACTTCAAGAGTGGTCCCTCTACCTCTTCCCCTGCTGCTCAATCCAAGCCAACCTGGAGACCTAATCAGGTTTGGAACAAGGGTAAACAGTCCAAAAAGCCTGCTGCTGCCACTAAGTCAGCATGAAGGGGTAGCCCCCGATCCGGGGGCAGACTCTCTCTCTTTGCTCAGGCCTGGGCAAGAGACGTTCAGGTTTCCTGGGCAGTAGAAATTGTAACCTAGGGATACCTTCTAGATTTCAAGGATTCCCCTCCATAGGGAAGGGGTTCTATCTTTCTCAATTGTCTATAAACCCAACAAAAAGAGAGGCGCGTTCTTATGCTTTGTAGAAGACCTTTTTACCATGGGAGTGATCTGCCCAGTTCCAAAAGCAGAACAGGGGCAGGTGTTCTACTCCAATCTGTTTATAGTTCCCAAAAAGGAGGGAACCTTCAGACCAATTCTGGATCTCAAGATCCTAAACCAATTCCTAAGAGTTCCATCTTTCAAGATGGAGACCATTCGGACTATCTTACCATTGATCCAGGAGGGTGAATATATGACCATCGTGGACTTAAAGGATGTGTATCTGCACATTCCTATCCACAAAGATCATCACCAGTTCCTCAGGTTCGCCTTTCTGGACAAGCATTATCAGCTTGTGGCTCTTCCTTTCGGGTTGGCCACGGCGCTGCAAATCTTCAGGAAGGTGCTAGGGTCCCTTCTGGCGGTTCTAAGGCCACGGGGCATAGCAGTGGTGCCTTATCTAGACGACATTCTAATTCCAGCGTCAACTTCCCAACTAGCCAAGTCTCACACGGACTTAGTGTTGGCCTTTCTAAGATCTCACGGGTGGAAGGTGAACGTAAAAAAGAGTTCTCTTTCCCCCCTCACAAGAGTTTCATTTCTAGGGACTCTGATAGACTTGGTGGACATGAAAATATTTCTGACGGAGGTCAGGAAATCAAAGATTTTGTCCACCTGCCGAACTCTTCATTCCATTCCTCGGCTGTCAGTGGCTCAGTGTATGGAGGTAATCGGACTAATGGTAGCAGCAATGGACATAGTTCCGTTTGCTTGCTTGCATCTCAGACCACTGCAACTTTGCTCAATCAGTGGAATGGGGATTATGTGGATTTATCTCCTCAGATAAATCTGGATCAAGAGACCAGAGACTCTCTTCTTTGGTGGTTGTCACAGGATCATCTGTCCCAGGGAATGTGTTTCCGCAGGCCAGAATGGGTTATAGTGACGACAGACGCCAGTCTTCTGGGCTGGGGTGCAGTCTGGAATTCCCTGAAAGCTCAGGGTTTGTGGACTTGGGAGGAGGCTCTCCTACCGATAAATATTCTGGAATTAAGAGCGATATTCAATGCTCTCCAGGCATGGCCTCAGCTGGCTTCGGCCAGATTCATCAGGTTTCAGTCGGACAACATCACCACTGTGGCTTATATCAATCATCAGGGCGGAACAAAGAGTTCCTTAGCGATGATAGAGATCTAAAGGATAATCCAATGGACAGAGGCTCACTCTTGCCATCTGTCAGCGATCTATATCCCAGGTGTAGAGAACTGGGAGGCAGATTTTCTAAGTCGTCAGACTTTTTCATCCGGGGGAGTGGGAACTCCATCCGGAGGTGTTTGCTCAGCTGATTCGGCTATGGGGCACACTAGAGTTGGATCTGATGGTGTCTCGTTAGAACGCCAAACTTCCTCGTTACGGCTCCAGGTCAAGGGATCCTCAGGCTGTACTGATAGATGCTCTAGCAGTACCCTGATCGTTCAACCTGGCTTATGTGTTTCCACCTTTTCCTCTCCTTCCACGTCTGATTTCCAGAATCAAACATGAGAGAGCATCAGTGATTTTGATAGCGCCTGCATGGCCTCACAGGACTTGGTATGCAGACCTGGTGGACATGTCATCCCTTCCACCATGGTCTCTGCCATTGAGAAAGGTTTTGCAAGCAGTGGTGCCTTCCGTTTAGGTTCCTGCCTTCATCCATGTCCTTAAGCTTTGGTATTGGTAATCCCACAAGTTAGGATGAATCCGTGGACTCGGTACATCATGCAAAAGAAAACAAAATTTATGCTTACCTGATAAATTTCTTTCTTTTGCGATGTACCGAGTCCACGGCCCGCCCTGTCTATTCAAGACAGACAGTATTTTTTTATGTAAACTTCAGTCACCTCTGCACCTCATAGTTTCTCCTTTTCTTCCTTGGCCTTCGGTCGAATGACTGGGGGGTGGAGTTAAGAGGGGAGCTATATGGACAGCTCTGCTGTGGTGCTCTCTTTGCTACTTCCTGTCAGGAAGGACAATATGCCACAAGTTAGGATGAATCCGTGAACTCGGTATATCGCAAAAGAAAGAAATTTATCAGGTAAGCATAGATTTTGTTTTCTGATGATCAAAAGTTTAATACTGCTCATGTTTATGAACCTACCATATAATTTCCAGTTTGAACATCCTGTTCACTGGTGAGACATTTTAGGTGTACCATACCCTAAACCAACTGAAGAAAAATATATCAAACATTTTTATTTTTCTCTTCTTCTTCTAAACCTCTAGCTGTTTCCATGTTTCATGAGAACATTTTAGAATTTTCTAGAGAGCTGCTACATCAGGAATTTACTATTTTTATTTTTTTAAGTGTTAAAATATGTTCTCTTCATTAGTCTCTATTGTAGAGTTTTTGGGTATCTTTTACAAGGTGGATGTTGTAGTTTCCACTTTTAACATATATTTTACTACTTTCTGTTATGCAAGCATGTTTCCTATTTTCAACAGCTTACTGGAGTAATTACAGTCCATTTATCTGAATTTACTTTCAGAAGATTCTACTCTTAATGAATTCAAAATTCTTTTCAACTTTCTAAAGTCAGCAAATTTCTTCTGGCAATGTAATTTTAGTCATTTATGCTTAAAGGGTTGGTCAACACAAAAAATGTTATTGTTTATAATCCCTTTTATTACCCATTCCCTAATTTTGCATAACGAACCCTGTTATAATTATACAATTTTGTACCTCTGTGATTACCTTGTATCTAAGTCTCTGCAGACAGCCTTTTTGTCAGTTCTTTTAACAGACATGCATTTTAGCCGATCAGTGCTGACTCATAAATAACTCCACCGGAGTGAGCACAATGTTATGAGACGTGTGAACTTATTCCCTCTAGCTATGAAAAACTGTCAAAATGCACTGAGATAAGAGGCAGCCTTCAAGAGCTTAGAAATTAGCATATGATCCTACCTAGGTTTAGCTTTCAACAAAGAATACCAAGAGAACAAATCAAATTTGAAATTCTCTATCTGAATCATTAAACTTAAATTTGGACTTTATAGAGCTCTGTAGCTCACTTCAGTGTGAACAGACATGGTTTTCATAGTAGACTTTATCTCTGTTTTTTTTCTGGATAAGGCTTTACTACTTCCGCATCTGGAGGTTTTATGAACTTCCTACTCAGGTCAAGAAGTCTAAAGGAAAATTTTGATTTTAATTACCATTTTCGCTCCTTAGTCAATCTAGGAACCTAATTTTTCCTCCCTTTTCCAGAACGGCCTGGTATAAGGCCAATCTAAGGAGCCTTCTTCTTACAGATAACTTGTACCACCCCGAAACCGCCACCCATATTTATTGGGCTTATGTGGGACTGTGGCTCCTATGGTGGTGCCGGGCTGTCTGGAGGGGCGGGGATGGCGGGGAAAAAAGTGGGATTGTCCAAGGTCTTATCAAGATGAGCTGACTGTATAAAAGGAGTGTGTGTTTTCAATAAAATGAGTTCCTGTCTAACCTGAATGCTAGTGTGTCTAGTTATTTGGGTTGGTTCCAGCTAAAATCACTTTCCTGGGCTACATAGCAGCCTGTTCCAGGCAGAGAAAGGATCCTCAGGCAGAGCTATCCAGTCTGGGTAGCTGGAGTCTGCCACAGGGTGGGACCCTGAGTACTGGTGCTGTCGGGCATCAGGGGTGGCTACAGGCTGTGGTCACTTGCCAGGCTACATAGCTGCAGTTGGCAGGAAGGAAGGAGGACCTCTTTTGGCGGAGCTACCCAGTCGGGGTAGCCGGGGGTATCCGTCACACTCCTATTCAGGTTTTATTGTGGTATTCGGTAGGTTATTCCTTTATTAATAGGTCTACCAGTATTCTGTCCAGAATCTCTGGGTTCTTATATTTGCCTGAGGTTACAGTATAGACTTTCAGGCCAACATTTCCTTCGATAAAGGTTATTATGGGTTCTTTTTTGGAAGATCCTTTACAGACATTTCTTTTTCGATCAGCCGTTGTCCTAGAACCTAGGAGGTGATGTGCTGGTTCCATTTTTGTGGAATAGGGTTTTTAATCCAATTTGCTCTTGACACTAGGAAATAGGAAACTTTATGACCTATTTTAGATCCAAAACTTTATCAAGTTTCTCAGAATTCCTACTTTCAAGATGGATTCTATTTGGTCTATTTTTCCCTAGTTAATCAGGGTTCATTATGTTCAAATCTATCATTTGACGGATCTTTTCCTTCATATTCCTTTTTTGAAGGTCCACTTTGGTTATTAAATTTGTCCTTCTAGACAAACCCTTTCTGTTTGTGGCTCTTCTTTGGAACTTACTATAGCTCCCAGATTTTTACATAGCTTCTGGGAACTTTTTTGTTGACCTCAGGATAATTATTTTTTCCATTTATGGAAACTATTTTGCTTCATTTCCATGTTTTCTCTTTAGCTGTGTTTTTAACAGTTTACTGTTGCTTTTTGCAAACATGGTGAAATTTTCAGGTCTTTCTATTCAGTTTTCATGTTTTGTTTTTTTCTTTGTAGACTGAACCATTCATACTTGCTCTTACGAATCAATGCAAATCCAATTTTCAGTCGAATGGCTTCACCATCTGATGCTCCTTTTGCACATTCTATTTCAGCCGTATCAGTTTGGTTTGCTATTTCCTTTATGAAGAAATTACAATTTGTTTTCTTAGTAATTCCTTTGGACTACTCCTTAAATCAGTTTCTGTCCTAGTGGTTTATCTCCACTCCAGTCTTCTGGAGATGTATTTTATTCATCTTTTTGGATAGTATTTTCTACTGATGCCAGTATTGAGTTGTGGTGCAGTCTAGGATTTAAGGAGTTGGTGTCCGTTTTAATATCTTTATTTTGTGCAATCTTTTTCATTTCGGATTTAGCCTCCCCCCCCCAGGAAATACTTGTCCCTGTTTTTCAAGTCAGCCAATGTCACTACTGTGGCATAATTTGATTTTCAGAGGGAATCTTCTACTTTTCTAACCAATAATGGAAGTTGCTTGAATTTGACTTGAACTGAATTCTCTACTCTTGTATTCACATCCTTGGAATGAATTTTTGTGAGGCAGATTGCTTCAGGTTACAATTGCTTCATCTGGTAGGGGAGTTTCTCCTTCAAAGTTTATGAAGGTTTCTACAACTATTTGGTATTTTATCTAGCTTACCTTTCTATTTCTTCATCTGTTGTACGGCTCAGCTTGATCGTGCAGAAAATTAAATGTTCAGTTTTCCTTTTTGATCTTTACCACTGAGTCAATATCCTTCTTTTTCTTTAATTCTGAGGCCTTTCAATTTAAAGGCCCAGAGATTGAACTCTTAAAGGGACAGTAAAGTCAAAACTAAACTTTCATGATTCAGATAGGGCATGCAATTTTAAACAACTTTCCAATTTACTTTTATCATCAAATTTGCTTTGTTTCCTTGGTGGTATTTTTGAAAAGCTAAACCTAGCTAGGCTCAAACTGATTTCTAAACAGTTGAAAACCGCCTCCTAGCTCAGAGCATTTTGAAAGTTTTTCACAGTTAGACTGTGCTAGTTCACATGTGTCATATAGATATCATTGTGCTCACTCCCGTGAAGTTATTTAGGAGTCTTCACTGATTGACTACACTGCATGTCTGTCAAAGGCACTTAAATAAGGAGGCTGTCTGCAAAGGCTTAGATACAAGGTAATCACAGAGGTAAAAAGTATATTAATATAACTGCGTTGGTTATGCAAAACTGGGGAATGGGTAATAAAGGGATTATCTATCTTTTTAAATAAGAAACATTTTGGTGTAGACTGTCCCTTTAAGCCATAAAGTATGTTCTTTGAATAGATAGTTGAGACCGTTCTTCAGGCTAGGCAGCCTGTAACAAGTTACTTTTTATCACCAGTTTTTCTTTCCTAAGATATGGAGAGTCTACGACGTCATTCAATTACTAGTGGGAATATCTCTCCTGGCCAGCAGGAGGTGGCAAAGAGCACCACAGCAAAGCTGTTAAATGTCACTCCCCTACCCATAATCCCAGTCATTCTCTTTGCCTCTGTCAAGGTGAAGTTTGGTGTCTGAAGAAATGTATTTTTGGGTTTCCCTGTAAGTGGGATTTGGGGTTTAGTTTAGTCCACGTTAATCTCTGCAGTAGAGTAGTGGTTGCTTTTAAGCAGTTAGGAAATTGTGAGGTGGGCCTTGCTCTGTTTCCTAACATATTGCTGCCCTAGTATAAAAAGCCAGAGTAGGTTTACTCTGTTCTTTCTTTTTTCTACAGGTCTCTATAAGAAGTATGTGTCCTTTCACGCCTTGTGAGCTGTCGTCCTGTCTGACAGTTGGATTTCAGGTAAGTGCTTTTGTCTTCTAGGTATGGGAGACTTGCACTTTAAGAAAGATCTAAACTGCAATTTTTTTATGGGGACACTGTATATCCTTTGTTAGGATATTTTATAGGCAGGGTGCAGGTACTTATGCGCTTTGAGAGCCTAAGGGGTTACATTTTTCCTTGCTGGGAAAGATCAACTCTTTATTGGGGAAGGATTGCAGCTGCTTATTGTATTCGGCTGATGTTCAGGTTTTTATAGCCTTTACATATTGTGTACTTATTTATTTTTTCTCTCTCTTATGGCTCGATAAAGGTTTTTATGGGTGTGTTTTTACTGTTGATTTCTGCTTTTTGGGGCTTTATTTCTGGCAGTGCACGCTCTCTTTTGTTTCTGCGCTGTTTTGTTGACCAGAAATGGTTATGTGACTCGCTCTTCCGTTTTTTAGTGAAAGCGGAACGGAGTCTGTAAGAGCCGTCATTACGATCCTGTTTGTGAGACAGGAAGGTTTTTTCGTAGCTAGTCCTCTAGCTTGTTTTCAGGAGATCAGGTAGGGAACCCCAGCTATTCTGTGGTGTAGAGCAGTGATTTTCAACCTTTTTTTTGCCACGGCACATTTTTTTACATTAAAAAATCCTGCGGCACACCACCATCCCAAAATTTTACAAAATCACACATTGTAGTCTAATACAGTGTGTGTGTGTGTATATATGTATATATGTATATGTATATATATATATATATATATATATATATATATATATATATATATATATATATATTAGTCAATTCAATTAAGCTTTATTAGCATGATAGTAACTACAACTGTATTGCCAAGGCTAGAGGCACAATAATAACAATCAAAAGTTCTACGTTTTGAGGCTGTTAGGGGGGTACCAGTGATGAAAATAAATTCTTAGGTGATATGCAGTAGTTCCATGCAAGTAAAAGTTCCCCTTGTTAGGGCAGTAAGCAGAAACTACTGGGGCCCAAGTTATCCTACTGTTAAAGTTTCTAAGCCTTGGGGACACCAGTATAAGAGTTTCACAATAAGTGTAGGATAAGCACCAATTCACAGCGGCACACCTGACGATCTCTCAAGGCAAACACTAGTGTGCCACGGCACAGTGGTTGAAAATCACTGGTGTAGAGGGCCTGTTCTGGTTATTGCTGCTACTTTTTGAAGCATTTTTTTCATTATGTTTGAAACGATCTAAAGGGATAGTGTTGTTTAATTCTAATTTAATTTTTAAATTTATTTTTTGGGGGAAGTTATTTTCTATGAACATGGATCAAGAATCCCTTGCTTGTGATAAGTGCCTGTTATGTCTTGAGACACATTGTTTTGCCTATGCAATTCTGTGCTACTTGTTTAGCTATAACTTTACAATGTAAAGATAAATTGTGGCCTTCTGAGCCCGATACAATCTCTCAGGATAATGCTGTTCAGGCAATGCCACAGTTTTCTCCTCAAACATCGCAAGCATCTCTGGTGTCACATGCAGTGCCCTGTGGTTCCTCTCAACCTCCTGGTGGAGTATGTTTGGTTGCAGATTTTGCTGCACATATATCTTCTGCTGCATTATCTGCTTTTCCTGTTTTGGCAAAACGCAAGAAGAAAACTAAACATTTATTAGATAGTAAGGTTTCTGTTTCAGCTGCTGATACGCATGTTGTTCTGCCTCATTAGTCTGTTGGGGGGGTTTCCTCTGCAGTTTCTGAGGGTGAAAACTCAGATTCAGACCGTGTAAATCGTTTGCCTGATACTGAGGAAGTTAATTTTAGATTTAAGCCTGAACACCTTTGTGTATTGGCTACTTTGAACGACTCAGATTCATCTGTCGTTGTCAACCCTAAGAAGTCTAGTAAACTTAAAGGGACAGTCAAGTCCCAAAAAACCTTTCATGATTTAAATAGGGCATGTATTTTTAAACAACTTCCCAATTTACTTTTATCACCTATTTTGCTTTGTTCTCTTAGTATTCTTAGTTGAAAGCTAAACCTAGGAGGTTTATATGCTAATTTCTTAGACCTTGAAGACTGCCTCTAATCTGAATGCATTTTGACCACTAGAGGGCATTAGTTCATGTGTTTCATATAGATAACATTGAGCTCATGCGCGTGAAGTGACCTAGGAAGGAGCACTGATTGGCTAAAATGCAAGTCTGTGAAAAGAACTGAAATTAGGGGGCAGTCAGCGGAAGCTTAGATACAAGATAATTACAGAGGTAAAATGTGTATTATTATAACTGTTGGTTATGCTAAACTGGGGAATGGGTAATAAAGGGATTATCTTTCTTTTTAAACCACACAAATTCTGGTGTTGACTGTCCTTTTAATAAATACTATGATGTTCCTTCCTCTGTGGAGGTGTTCCATGTTCCAGACCGTGTGACAGACATTTATTTCTCAGGAATGGGAGAAGCCAGGTATTCTGTTCTTCCATCTCCCGTTTTTAAAAAGATGTTTCCTGTTGCTGACTCCATTAAAGATTCTTGGCGCACAGTGCCTAAAGTATAAGGGGTTATTTCTACTTTGGCTAAGATAACTACGATCCCTATAGAGGATAGCTGCTCCTTTAAGGATCCCATGGACAAAAAGCTGGCATATTTAAAGATGTATGTTAATCAAGGTCTTCAATGGCAACTTGCAGTTTGTATTGCTGCAGTATCTAGTGCAGCATCTTATTGGTTCAATGCTTTGTCTGAATCTATTTTAGAAGAGACTCCGTTGGAGGAAATTCAAGATAGGATTAAGGCTCTTAAAACTAGCTAATTCCTTTTATTTCTGATGCTAACATGCAAGTTATTAAACTAGGAGCCAAATTGTCTGGCTTTACTGTTCTAGCCCATAGGGCTTTGTGGCTAAAATCTTGATCGGCTGATGTTACTACCAAATCCAAGCTTCTGGTGCTTCCTTATAAAGGTAAAACCTTATTTGGACCTGGTTTGGCAGGAATTATATCTGATATTTCAGGTGGAGAAAGCTTTTTTTCTACCACAAGACAAGAAAAATAAACCTAAAGGACGTCAAAGTAATTTTCGTTCCTTTCGCCATTTCAGAGGTCAAAAGTCTTCTTCCTCTTCCAAGCAGGAACAGTCCAAGTCTTCTTGGAGACTCAATCAGTCTTGGAACAAGGGGAAGCAGTCTAAAAAGCCTGCAGCTGAGTCTAAGACAGCATGAAGGCTCTGCCCCCGGTCCGAGATCGGTTCAAGTGGGGGGCAGACTTTCCCTTTTATGCCAAGCAGGGATTCGAGATGTCCAAGACCCTTGGGCTGTGGACATTCTATCTCAGGGTTACAAAATATAATTAAAATCTCTTCCTCCCAAGGACAGATTTCACCATTCAAGATTGTCTGCAGATCAGGTAAAAAGAGAGGCATTCTTGAACTGCTTTCAGGATCGTTTCTCTTTGGGAGTGATTGTTCCTGTAAGGGAACAGGGTCTAGAATTCTATTCAAATCTGTTTGTGGTTCCCAAAAAGGAGGGAACTTTTTGATTAATTTTGAATCTATAGTGTCTCAACAAGTTTCTCAGGGTACCCGTCCTTAAAGATGGAAACCATTCGGTCCATTCTTCCTTTGGTTCAAGAGGGTCAGTTTATGTCAACCATAGACCTGGAGGATGCATATCTTCAGGTTCCCATTCACAAGGATCATCACAAGTTTCTGAGATTTACTTTGTGGCTCTTCCATTTGGCCTTGCCACAGCTCCCAATTTTTACAAAGGTTCTGGGGGATTTTTAGCAGTGATCAGGTCTCGGGGAATTGCAGTGGCGCCCTACCTTGACGATATTTTGGTTCAGGCGCCATCTTTTTAACAAGCAAACTCTCATACAGAGATCTTGTTGTCTTTGCTACGTTCCCACGGATGGAAAGTGAATCTGGGAAAGAGTTCCCTTTTTACAGCTACAAGGGTGGTTTTCTGAGGGATCATAATAGATTCCCTATCTATGAAGATTTTTCTGACGGAGGTCAGAATATCCAAAATTTTCTCCTCTTACCTCTCTACAGTCTACTGTTCGGCCATCAGTAGCTCAATGTATGGAGGTTATTGGTCTGAAGGTCGCTACCATGGACATCATTCCCTTTGCTCGATAACATTTGAGAGCTCTGCAGTTATGCATGCTCAGACAATGGAACGGAAATCATTTGGATCTATCGCTGAGGATAGTTCTAGATCAATCGACAAAAGACTCTCTTCCGTGGTGGCTTTCTCAGGAGCATTGGTCTCAGGGCACATGCTTCCGGAAACCTTCCTGGGTGATTGTGACCACGGACGCCAGTCTGCTAGGCTGAGGGGCAGTCTGGGACTTGTTAAAGGCGCAGGGACTTTGGACTCAGAAGGAGTCTGCTCTCCCCATAAACATCTTGGAGTTGAGCGATTTTCAATGCTCTGATGGCTTGGCCTCAGTTGTCTTTAGCCCGGTTTATCAGGTTTCAGTCGGACAACATCACCTCAGTGGCTTACATCAACCACAAGGGAGTTCCTTAGCCATGAAGGAGTTGGTTTGGATTATTCAGTGGGCGGAGACTCACAATTGTGGTCTGCCATCCACATCCCAGGAGTGGACAACTGGGAGGTGAATTTCCTGGGCAGACAGACTTTTTATCCCAGGGAGTGGGCTCTCCATCCGGAGGTGTTCTCCAGGTTAACCCTCAAATGGGGGGTGCCAGTGTTGGATCTGATAGCGTCTTGGCAGAACGCCAAGCTTCCAAGGCACGGTTCAAGGTCAAGAGATCCACAGACCGCTCTGATAGATGCTCTGGCGGTTCCTTGGGTTTTTGGTTTTGCATCTGTTTCCTCAGTTTGCGCTTCTTCCACGAGTCATTGCTCGTATAAAGCAGGAAAGAGCGTCGGTTATTCTAATATCTCCTGCATGGCCTCGCAGGATTTGGTATGCAGACCTAGTGCTGTCATCTCTTCCACCTTGGAGGTTGCCTCTGAGGAAAGATCTTCTAGTTCAAGGTCCTTTCCTCCATCCAAATCTCGTTTCTCTGAAGCTGACTGCTTGGAGATTGAACGCTTAGTTCTGGCTAAGTGGGGGTTTTCTGAGTCGTTCATTGAGACTATGTTGCAGGCTCGCAAGCCTGTAACTTGTAAGATTTACCATAAGGTATGGCGTAAATTGTTTTATTGGTTTGAATCTAAGGGTTACTCTTGGAGTAAGGTCAGGATTCCTAGGATTTTGTCTTTTTTTTCAGGAAGAAATTACACTCCCATTGGGTTATAGAAGAGATAAGGTAATAGCATGTTAATTTTCAATTGTTCTCTCAAAGTATTGGATTATGGACAGATATAAAATAAAGAAGCAGGTATTGTATATGTACACAATGTGATAAAGTAATGAGATCTGATTATACCTACAAGCTCAACCCATTTTAAAACACAAAATCAGCTAATACATATACACAAATAAGCCTTAAAAAGCAAATCTCATACATTTTTATACTCTGCAACTGGTAAAAAAGTAATTAGAAATACATTAAGGGAAAAACCATTTTATAGTATACTGTCCCTTTAACCTTGTTCTTAAAGTTTTGCAGCAGGCTCCTTTGAGCCTATGCATTCCATAGATATTAAGTTGCTATCTTGCAAGGTTTTGTTTCTAATTGCTATCTCTTCTGCTCGGAGAGTTTCTCTGCTTTGCAGTTTGATTCGCCTTATCTTTCATGCGGATAAGGTGGTTCTTCGTACTAAATTGGGTTTTCTTCCTAAGGTGATTTTTGTCAGAAATATTAATTGGAGATTGTTGTTCATTCCCTCTGTCCTAAACCTTCTCAAAAGGAACATCTGTTGCACAATTTGGATGTTGTGCATGCTCTTATATTTTACCTTCAGACGACTAAAGAATTTCGCCAGTCTTCTGCTCTGTTTGTTTCTCTGGAAAGTGTAAGGGTCAGAAGGCTACTGCTACTTCTCTTTCTTTCTGGTTGAGAAGTATGATTCGTTTTGCTTATGAGACTGCTGGTTGGCAGCATCCTAAGAGAATTTACGGATCATCCCACTAGGGCTGTTTCATTTTCTTGGGCCTTCAAAAATGGAGATTCTGTGGAACAGATTTGCAATGCGGCAACTTGGTCCTCTTTGCATACTTTTTTCCAAATTTTATAAATTTTATACTTTTGCTTCGGCTGAAGCCTCTTTTGGGAGACCGGTTCTTCAAGCGGTGGTGCCTTCTGTTTAGGTCTGCCTGTCTTGTTTTCCCTCCTTGTTCATTTTGTGTCCTCTAGCTTGGGTATCGTTTCCCACTAGTAATTGAATGACAACGTGGACTCTCCATATCTTAGGAAAGAAAACAGAATTTATGCTTACCTGATAAATTTCTTTATTTCCGGATATGTAGAGTCCACTACCCCACCCTCTATTAAGACAGTTAATTTTTAATAAACCTTAGGCACCTCTACACCTTTTGTTTTATTCCTTTTTTCCCATTTCCCTTTGATCAAATGACTGGGGATTATGGGTAGGGGAGTGAGAGTTAACAGCCTTGCTGTGGTGCTCTTTGCAGCCTCCTGCTGGCCAGGAGAGAGATTCATACTAGTAATTAAATGACGTTGTGGACTCTCCATATCCGGAAAGAAAGAAATGTATCAGGTAAGCATACATTCTATTTTTGTTTTTATTTCATGGTGTGTTTAACAATTTATTGATTTTTACCAATATTTGAGAACTTTCAGGAAATTTTTCACTTCTTCAAAAATTTATTTGAGGACTTTTCTGTAAGTTTATTATGAAGTCTTAGATCTTTGTTTTAGATCTACTCAGTCATTTTAATGGTTAAGAGATTTTTTTTCTTCCTGATAACCTTATTGGTTTTAAGAATTTTTCAAATTCATCTTTAGAAAATGAAGAATGGGTTAAATATTCAACTTATTTATTTCTCTTTTCTTTGCATTTGTTCTCTGTTAGGATATTGTAGTTGAATGTGTCCTATTTCAATTTTTTTAATGTGCATTTAAAATGTATGCTCATCCTTTTTTGTCCACGTATGAGTCAGATGACTAAATTGGTTTCTTTAGCTTCCTGGTATTTAAGTATGGCTTATTGGAAGCAGGGATAGTTATTTCAGGAGAGTACCACAGTCTTTATTGGCTGGTAAACGGGTGCCTGTCTTAATTTCTTTCCCATCCATTTTCATGGACTTCACAGATTGGGTATTATGTTGCACAGGTAATGGCTTCTTGACTCTCACCACCTTATAAAAGAAAACAACATGTATGTTTACCTGATAAATTAGTTTCCCAACCTATTATATTTCTGCTTTTGGCTGCAGTTTTAGTATGCACTTCATTGACCCTGCTTTTCCTTTCCTACATCTTCTAATTTTCTCTGCTATACGCTAGACTGGGATACCATTGAGTTGAGAGAGATTAAAAGCTTGTATAATGTTCAGTATCTTTACCTCCTCCTAGTGGCTAGGAGTTGATTTTCCACATGGCTTGTGTCGCTACCATGAAAGAAATTTTTTTATCAGGTATGCATCAGTTTTTTCTGTTAAGAAAAAAACTGCAATGGAACACAAATCCTGTAATTTAAGCAAAGGAGGTATGTTGCATTCTAATAGGAATTTTAAGCAATAGAAGCGAAAATTAAACTAGAGCTTTTGCTTGGACACTATATACAGATTCTTATATTTTTGCTTGGAAATCACATGGAAGTGTATTTTTGTCATTTAATCATATTTGTTATAACAATAAAAAAATCACATTTATTATTTATTTTTTTTATATGTAATTGTCAGGTGATCTAATGAAGAATTAGTGCCATCATTTTACGTCATTCTCTTGTTAATCTTTGCTGGAGGAGCAGCACTGCACTACTGGCAGCTAGATGAACAGATCTAGTAACCAATCCAAAAATTCAAATGTGTGCAGGCACCAGTCAGCAGCTAGCTCCCACTAGTGAAAGATATGTGCGTATTCTTTTTTAGCAAGGAATATGAGAATGAAGCACATTTGAAAATAGAAGTGAATCTAAAAGTTTCTTTAAATGACATGCTCTATCTGAATTATGCAAGTTTAATTTGGACTTTCCTATCCCTTTAAGACGTTGGTGATATGTTATTCTATAGCAACAACAGAAATGTCTTTAATTACAAGGTGTTTACTGTCCCTTTTAATTTTTAATAAGTTGTATATTTTGCTTCAAGAGTTAGATGATAATAAGATAGCACATTGTGAAAATAACCTGGATGTTTGCTGTATAAACACAAGGCAGAGTTAACACAAAGCTGACCTCCTTCATCTCTGCTGAATCAAATATTAGAAATTCATGCATGGGGGATGTTTGGATTAAAAAGGATTTCCCATTAGAAGTTGCCAGGAATTTTAAAGGAGCCGGCATTTGTCAAGCTGATAGAGCTGTTTCACAGGGCTTGTCCCACAAGGAATAAACTCCTATCTAAACATACAACTGAGTCTCCCTTTGTCGCACTGCCTTGTAACTGAAGTAACCTGTATGGAATGCATTTTTTATACATGGTCATTCCGTGTTTGCACCTTACAGTATTAAACATCCTTGTGGACTTTCCTTTCAAGCTTTCTATTCAAGAGCGTAGTGTAAACTTGTTGTGTTTGCTTATCTCACGTGGTAAATGCTATGGCACATTGTGCTGAAAAGTTTAGCATTGCTCATATGAAAGAACAGCATTTAAATATGTTGTAATTGTTTTTGTCACAAAAGCTCTCTTAAAGTGATGGTAAGGCCTAGTGTTTTTGAAACGCTAGGATTTACCAGTGTTACAAATAAAAATTTACTTTCAGTCATGAAGTATAAAAATTGATGCTGAAAGTATCTTTTATTTGCAGCGAGTTTATCCCGAGCTGTGCGCCTCCGGGCGCCCACGGCAAAACGCTATTTTTTTCCAATGAGGTGACCTTTTCAATAACCATGTGAGAATCGGCATTATGCTGTATGGCTAGCATGCTATTGGCTAATAGGACGCTATTGACAAAAACAAGTTTTGCTGTGGTTGGCCGGAGGCACTCAGCTTGGCATAAACTCGCTGCAAATAACAGAACTTTCAGTACAACTTTTTTTTATATATATACCTCATGACTGAAAGTCTGCTTTATTTGTAGCACTAGTAAATCCCAATTTAAAGGGACAGTAAAGTCTTTCATGATTCAGACAGAGCATACAATTTTAGACAACTTTCCAATTTACGTCTTATTTAATTTGCTTCCTTCTCTTGTTATCCTTTTGCTGAAAGGTTTATCTATCTAGGTAAGCTCAGGGACAGCAAATAACCTAGGTTCTAGCTGCTGATTGTTGGCTGCATATATATATCTCCAAACAGCTGTTTAAATCCAACCTGAAGACATCCACCTGAGTGCAGTATTGAAATCAATAGGCAAACAGGTCAAAATTTGTAAATACATTTTGACCTGATTGCATACAAATCAGGAGAGTGCATATTTCTTGTGTGTATATATATTATATATATAATTATGGGGGGATCGCAATTTTCACGTCAGCACCCCCTGTAAGCCCCCCTCTGTAACCTATATAAGCCCGATAAGCTCTCACTGTAACCCCGCACCCCCTGTAACCCCCATAAACCCCCCTCTGTAACCAACATAAGTCCCATCAGCTCCCACTGTAACCCCCCCAATAAGCATCCCCTTTAACATAAGCACCGCCTGTAACCACCATAAGCCCCCAACCCACATAAGTCCCAGCGCACCCCCTTCCCTGTAACACGCATCTGCCACATCGCACCCCGGTAAGTCGGCCCCCCTCCCTGTAACCCGCATCAGCCACAGCGCTCCCCGGTAATTCGGCTCAATGTCCCAAGGCGGGCACGGCAAGTCGGTGGCCCTCCGGTACGTCATAGATGATGTCGAATGGGGCGGGGCTAAAAATTGCATACTCTCGTGGTTTTAAAACTGCAGTGATTAATCATGGTTTAAAATTGCATCTGCGATTAATCGTGCAGCCCTAAAATATTATATATATATATATATATTGACCTGGTATCTTACAACCATGCAGTCTTCAAAGCTAGAAACCCCACACAAGATAGCTTTATAAAATATAGTCCATTTATTTACATGTCTGGCAAAAAAACAGGCAAAATAAACATAAAGAAAACAAAAGACGCTTACTCCACTGAGCACTTACTAACAGGTATAACTGACTGCACTAAGTTGGCTTTTCAAACTTTGTTTTTCCTTTTAGAGATAATTCCTCTGTCTCTCAGGAGAGTGTTGCAGTATCCCTTACTGCTGGCATTCTGACTCTGTAACCCTGACTGGGGATTTTTATTAGCACCTGCTGTCAATAACCACATGCAGGTGAGTAGCTAGCTGGGTGAGACGGAATAGCTGGACTGAACTTTCTCACATGATGTGCTGCCTGCAAACTGCGGGGTGGAGCACTGACCCACCCTACTCTCCAAATGCTCCACCACAGGGATCCAAAGATAAATCACATATTTTCTTTATGTGGTAAACAAACATAACTATTCTGGGTTGTCAGACCATAATATATATCTCAATTGTCATTGGCTCACCCATGTGTTCAGTTAGATGAGAAGAAAAGAAGAGGCGCCAAATAGTGTGTACCGTTATGCTACAAGAGGCCAAAACCCCAAATAACGATTCCTACTTACAAGATATTCAGCACTTGAAAAGTGCCACTTGAGCCTTCTGAACAATTAGGGTTCTACAATTTTTTGGGTTTCATGTTAAAGCGATTGTGTTGTGGTGAGTTTCTTATAGTGAGGTTACACACATAACAGCCCTTGTTCCTTACGTTTATTTGATGCTGAGTAAAATAAATGAAAAGTATTGATCAACAGCGTGACCCTGCAGTGCTACATTGTGTTGCTGAAATTTTCTGTAATTGAACTAATAGTTTCTAAAATAACATCAATCAATACAGTACAGCACTGCCTGTAGTGAAATGTACTTTAGTGGTAGAAACCCGCAATCACAAACTGAATGCTTATGTGACATTCCCTTATCCTTCACCGTTTGTGTACTAAAGGTACTCAGCAAGACACTGTGTAGTGCTTTTTTTTCATCGGCTTGTGTTAGGCTGTTTTTTCAAGAATGCTTTAGTTATTAATGGTTTAATTTCAAGTGATAGCGTGAAAACAAGCTGCTTAGTGTTAGGTTTATGCCACTGGACTTTAGCTGAAAACAGAAATCTGATACTTGACTAGTATTTGCCTGTGAATGTTTTTGACTATGGAATGTCATATGTGGTTTGAATTGGGTCTATGTTGTAGACCTTAAAGGGACATGAAACCCAAAAATGTTCTTGCATGATTCAGGCAGAGAATGTGATTTGTAAACAACTTTCCAAATTACTTCTATTATCTAATTTGTTTTGTTCTCTTGGTATCCTTTACCTATGAAAACTATATTTTTAAAGTAGTCAACTCGCTGTAATAATCAATGCCACTGGTTTTCAAATTTGTCCCCCGCCCCTTCCTCCAACAGGCCAGATTTTCAGGATTATATTGGATCAGAGCAGGTAAAATAACGGTTTATTAATCAGCAGATTATTTTACTTCTACTCCAGTTGATGTCTTTGTCATACATAATACACTCACGAAGAGTTGTTGATACCTGGATCAGCTACTCAGTAGAGGTGGTATTGTGGTCTCGGCATTGCCAGGTTTACTCTGAACTGTTCTTTCTTTGTGTGGAATCCTGTGTTTGTTCAGGAATGCTGTGGTCTCAAGACCCCTTGCCCATTATCTTGGTTCCTTGGTTTACTTGTATATAATTTTTAATCGTAAATGATCACAAGGGCCATGTCCTTGACAAGACAAAGAAAGAACTGGGTTATAACTGAATGTTACAGAGAAAGTAGGCAGAACTTGCCTGGGACAATAAGAGGTAACAACTGAAGGAGTTTTTCCACACATCTAAAGGAACTTGGTAATAAGTTTAGATATTATGTTATGCCCCATTTTATTTTAAAGAACTGTATCTTTGCACATAACTTGTTTTCTGCAACATAGGTGTGTCCGGTCCACGGCGTCATCCTTACTTGTGGGATATTCTCTTCCCCAACAGGAAATGGCAAAGAGCCCAGCAAAGCTGGTCACATGATCCCTCCTAGGCTCCGCCTACCCCAGTCATTCTCTTTGCCGTTGCACAGGCAACATCTCCACGGAGATGGCTAAGAGTTTTTTTGGTGTTTAAATGTAGTTTTATTCTTCAATCAAGAGTTTGTTATTTTCAAATAGTGCTGGTATGTACTATTTACTCTGAAACAGAAAAGAGATGAAGATTTCTGTTTGAAAGAGGAAAATGATTTTAGCAACCGTTACTAAAATCGATGGCTGTTTCCACACAGGACTGTTGAGATGAATTAACTTCAGTTGGGGGAAACAGTGAGCAGACTTTTGCTGCTTGAGGTATGACACATTTCTAACAAGACTTGGTAATGCTGGAAGCTGTCATTTTCCCTATGGGAACCGGTAAGCCATTTTCTTAGTTTAGTATAAGAATAAAGGGCTTCACAAGGGCTTTAAAGACTGGTAGACATTTTTCTGGGCTAAAACGATTACTTTATAAGTATATTTAATGGATGTTAACTATAAATAGTTCTTTTAATCTTGGGGATGTATTAAAAAAACGGCAGGCACTGTATTGGACACCTTTTTCACTGGGGGCCTTTTCTAGTCATAGGCAGAGCCTCATTTTCGCGCCACTAATGCGCAGTTGTTTTTGGAAAGCAAGGCATGCAGATGCATGTGTGAGGAGCTAAGAACCACTGAAAAAGCTTATTGAAGGCGTCATTTGGTATCGTATTCCCCTCTGGGCTTGGTTGGGTCTCAGCAAAGCAGATACCAGGGACTGTATAGAGGTTAAATGTAAAAACGGCTCAGGTTCCGTTATTTTAAGAGTTAAAGCTTTCAAATTTGGTGTGCAATACTTTTAATGCTTTAAGACACTGTGGTGAAATTTTGGTGAATTTTGAACAATTCCTTCATACTTTTTCACATATTCAGTAATAAAGTGTAACAGTAACGGTTTTATTTTAAAACGTTTTTTGTGCTTTGTTATCAAGTTTATGCCTGTTAACATGTCTGAACCATCAGATAGACGATGTTCTGTATGTTTGGAAGCCAAGGTTCCTCCCCATTTAAATATATGTGATGAATGTGACTTAGTGTCCAGACAAAGTAGGGACAATGATGCCACTGATAATGATGTTGCCCAAAATGATTCCTCAAGCGAGGGGAGTAAGCATGGTACTGCATCATCCCCTTCTGTGTCTACACCAGTCTTGCCCACACAAGAGGCCCCTAGTACATCTAGTGCGCCAATCCTTCTTACTATGCAACAATTAACGGCTGTAATGGATAATTCTATTAAAAACATTTTGTCCAAAATGCCTACTTATCAGAGAAAGCGCGATTGCTCTGTTTTAGAAGAAGAGCATGAGGACGCTGATGATAATGGTTCTGACGTACCCTCACGCCAATCTGAAGGGGCCAGCAGGGAGGTTTTGTCTGAGGGAGAAATTTCAGATTCAGGAAAAATTTCTCAACAAGCTGAACCTGATGTTATTATTTTTAAATTTAAATTGGAACATCTCCGCGCTCTGCTTAAGGAGGTGTTATCTACTCTGGATGATTGTGACAATTTGGTCATTCCAGAAAAATTATGTAAGATGGACAAGTTCCTAGAGGTCCCGGTGCCCCCCGATGCTTTTCCTATACCCAAGCGGGTGGCGGACATTGTAAATAAGGAATGGGAAAGGTCCGGCATACCTTTTGTTCCTCCCCCTATATTTAAAAAGTTATTTCCTATGGTCGACCCCAGAAAGGACTTATGGCAGACAGTCCCCAAGGTCGAAGGGGCGGTTTCTACTCTAAACAAACGCACTACTATCCCTATAGAAGATAGTTGTGCTTTCAAAGATCCTATGGATAAAAAATTAGAGGGTTTGCTTAAAAAGATGTTTGTTCAGCAAGGTTACCTTCTACAACCAATTTCATGCATTGTTCCTGTTACTACAGCAGCGTGTTTCTGGTTCGAAGAACTAGAAAAGTCGCTCAATAAAGACTCTTCATATGAGGAGGTTATGGACAGAGTTCAAGCACTTAAATTGGCTAACTCTTTTATCTTAGACGCCACTTTGCAATTAGCTAGATTAGCGGCGAAAAAATTCAGGTTTTGCAATTGTGGCGTGCAGAGCGCTTTGGCTAAAGTCTTGGTCAGCGAATGTGTCCTCCAAGAACAAGTTGCTTAACATCCCTTTCAAAGGTAAAACGCTATTTGGCCCTGACTTGAAAGAGATTATTTCAGACATCACTGGGGGAAAGGGCCACGCCCTTCCTCAGGATAGGTCTTTTAAGGCTAAAAATAAGCCAAATTTTCGTCCCTTTCGCAGAAACGGACCAGTCTCAAATTCTACACCCTCTAAGCAAGAGGGTAATAGTTCTCAAACCAAACCAGCCTGGAGACCGATGCAAGGCTGGAACAAGGGTAAGCAGGCCAAGAAACCTGCCACTGCTACTAAAACAGCATGAAGTGTTGGCCCCCGATCCGGGACCGGATCTGGTGGGGGGCAGACTCTCTCTCTTTGCTCAGGCTTGGGCAAGAGATGTTCAGGATCCTTGGGCGCTAGAAATAGTTTCTCAAGGTTATCTCCTGGAATTCAAGGAACTACCCCCAAGGGGGAGGTTCCACAGGTCTCAATTGTCTTCAAACCAAATAAAAAGACAGGCATTCTTACATTGTGTAGAAGACCTGTTAAGAATGGGAGTGATTCATCCTGTTCCATTAGGAGAACAAGGGATGGGGTTTTACTCCAATCTGTTCATAGTTCCCAAAAAAGAAGGAACATTCAGACCAATTTTAGATCTCAAGATTCTAAACAAATTTCTCAGGGTTCCATCGTTCAAGATGGAAACCATTCGAACAATTCTTCCTACCATCCAGGAAGGTCAATTCATGACCACGGTGGATTTAAAGGATGCGTATCTACATATTCCTATCCACAAGGAACAAGCATTACCAGTTTGTGGCACTTCCATTCGGATTAGCCACTGCTCCAAGGATTTTCACAAAGGTACTAGGGTCCCTTCTAGCGGTTCTAAGACCAAGGGGCATTGCAGTAGTACCTTACTTGGACGACATACTGATTCAAGCGTCGTCTCTGTCAAAAGCAAAGGCTCATACGGACATTGTCCTAGCCTTTCTCAGATCTCACGGGTGGAAAGTGAACATAGAAAAAAGTTCTCTGTCCCCGTCAACAAGAGTTCCCTTCTTGGGAACAATAATAGACTTCTTAGAAATGAAGATTTTTCTGACAGAGGCCAGAAAATCAAAACTTCTAAGCTCTTGTCAAGTACTTCATTCTGTTCTTCTTCCTTCCATAGCGCAGTGCATGGAATTAATAGGTTTGATGGTTGCGGCAATGGACATAGTTCCTTTTGCACGAATTCATCTAAGACCATTACAACTGTGCATGCTCAGACAGTGGAATGGGGATTATACAGACTTGTCTCCGACGATCCAAGTGGATCAAAGAACCAGAGATTCACTCCGTTGGTGGCTGAACCTGGACAACCTGTCACAGGGAATGAGCTTCCGCAGACCAGAGTGGGTCATTGTCACGACCGACGCCAGTCTGGTGGGCTGGGGCGCGGTCTGGGAACCCCTGAAAGCTCAGGGGCTATGGTCCCGGGAAGAATCTCTTCTCCCGATAAACATTCTGGAACTGCGAGCGATATTCAATGCTCTCGAAACTTGGCCTCAACTAGCAAAGGCCAAATTCATAAGGTTTCAATCAGACAACATGACGACTGTTGCATATATCAACCATCAAGGGGGAACAAGGAGTTCCCTGGCGATGGAGGAAGTAACCAAAATAATTCAATGGGCGGAGAATCACTCCTGCCACTTGTCTGCAGTCCACATCCCAGGAGTGGAAAATTGGGAAGCGGATTTTCTGAGTCGTCAGACTTTCCATCCGGGGGAGTGGGAACTCCATCCGGAAATCTTTGCCCAAATAACGCGATTATGGGGCATTCCAGACATGGATCTGATGGCCTCTCGTCAGAACTTCAAGGTTCCTTGTTACGGGTCCAGATCCAGGGATCCCAAGGCGACTCTAGTAGATGCACTAGTAGCACCTTGGACCTTCAACCTAGCTTATGTATTCCCACCGTTTCCTCTCATTCCCAGGCTGGTAGCCAGGATCAATCAGGAGAGGGCTTCGGTGATCTTGATAGCTCCTGCGTGGCCACGCAGGACTTGGTATGCAGACCTGGTGAATATGTCATCGGCTCCACCATGGAAGCTACCTTTGAGACAGGACCTTCTTGTTCAAGGTCCATTCGAACATCCGAATCTGGTTTCCCTCCAACTGACTGCTTGGAGATTGAACGCTTGATTTTATCAAAGCGTGGGTTTTCAGATTCTGTAATAGATACTCTGATTCAGGCTAGAAAGCCTGTAACTAGAAAAATTTACCATAAGATATGGAAAAAATATATCTGTTGGTGTGAATCTAAAGGATTCCCCTGGAACAAGATAAAAATTCCTAAGATTCTATCCTTTCTACAAGAAGGTTTGGAGAAAGGATTGTCTGCAAGTTCTCTGAAGGGACAGATCTCTGCGTTATCTGTTTTACTTCACAAACGGCTGGCAGCTGTGCCAGACGTTCAAGCGTTTGTTCAGGCTCTGGTTAGAATCAAGCCTGTTTACAGACCTTTGACTCCTCCCTGGAGTCTTAATCTAGTTCTTTCAGTTCTTCAAGGGGTTCCGTTTGAACCCTTACATTCCGTAGATATTAAGTTATTATCTTGGAAAGTTTTGTTTTTGGTTGCAATTTCTTCTGCTAGAAGAGTTTCTGCGTTATCTGCTCTGCAGTGTTCTCCGCCCTATCTGGTGTTCCATGCAGATAAGGTGGTTTTGCGTACTAAGCCTGGTTTTCTTCCGAAAGTTGTTTCCAACAAGAATATTAACCAGGAGATAGTTGTACCTTCTTTGTGTCCGAATCCAGTTTCAAAGAAGGAACGTTTGTTACACAATTTGGACGTGGTCTGTGCTCTAAAATTCTATTTAGAGGCCACTAAAGATTTCAGACAAACATCTTCTTTGTTTGTTGTTTATTCTGGTAAAAGGAGAGGTCAAAAGGCAACTTCTACATCTCTTTCTTTTTGGCTTAAAAGCATTATCCGATTGGCTTATGAGACTGCCGGACGGCAGCCTCCTGAAAGAATCACAGCTCACTCCACTAGGGCTGTGGCTTCCACATGGGCCTTCAAGAACGAGGCTTCTGTTGATCAGATGTGTAAGGCAGCGACTTGGTCTTCACTGCACACTTTTACCAAATTTTACAAATTTGATACTTTTGCTTCTTCTGAGGCTATTTTTGGGAGAAAGGTTTTGCAAGCCGTGGTGCCTTCCATCTAGGTGACCTGATTTGCTCCCTCCCATCATCCGTGTCCTAAAGCTTTGGTATTGGTTCCCACAAGTAAGGATGACGCCGTGGACCGGACACACCTATGTTGGAGAAAACAGAATTTATGCTTACCTGATAAATTACTTTTTCCAACGGTGTGTCCGGTCCACGGCCCGCCCTGGTTTTTTTAATCAGGTCTGATGAATTATTTTCTCTAACTACAGTCACCACGGTATCATATGATTTCTCCTATGCATATTCCTCCTTTACGTCGGTCGAATGACTGGGGTAGGCGGAGCCTAGGAGGGATCATGTGACCAGCTTTGCTGGGCTCTTTGCCATTTCCTGTTGGGGAAGAGAATATCCCACAAGTAAGGATGACGCCGTGGACCGGACACACCGTTGGAGAAAGTAATTTATCAGGTTAGCATAAATTCTGTTATTTTGAATGTTTTTGTAATTTGACACGGTGTAACCTGTATTGGTATTTTGTTATTAAACGTATAGAAAATCTAATTCTGTCTTTGGGCTCTAATAGAATTAGATGGCAGAAATTTGTTAAACTGAGGTTGGTGTAGTCAGGATTTGGAGGTTAATTTGGTGTCCCTTTATGTCCTTTGTAGAGATAAAGGTATAGGTAACCAGAGGCTGAGTACTATTAACCCCTTCATACCCCCCCCCCCCATTGTGACGGTTGGGTGGAAAGGCTTAATCGTCACAATCCTGCTCACCACACTTCTAACATTCCCAGCAGTGAAGGGATTAATCAGTTAGCTGTTAAGGGTAATATTTGCTGTAGTGTAGGGAATACCCTCCCACTCCCTGAAACCTCATAAACAGCTATGTTCCCTCCAACCAAGACTGCATAAGTTTCCAACATGTCCTACTTAGATCTGTGTTATGCGGTATACTGGAACTTGCACCCCATGATGTAAATCTTCATCTGATTGGACATAGATGTTAAACTTGGCTCCTTTCCTTCAGAAAGAAATTGGATTTTTTAAATTATACATTCTGTCTAAGTCATGAAAAATTCAATTTGATTCTCATGCCGTTGTAACAAGTAATATTGCTTGGTAGCTCAGTTCAATAAGTTTTTGTTTTTTAAGAGCAAAATTTTTCATAATTGCTGGGGAACAGGTTCGCAAGTAGAGAACCTGTTTGTCAGCAATCTCCATTGGTAATGCTGCATAGTGTGGTGAACTTTAAAGGGGCAGTCTAGACAAAATTAAACTTTCATGGTTCAGATAGGGTATGTTATTTTAAACAACATTACAATTTACTTTAATAATCAAAATTGCTTTGTTTTCTTGATATTCTTAGTTGAAAGCTAAACCTAGGTAGGCTCATAAATTAATTTATAAGCCCTTGAAGGCCGCCTCTAATCTCAGTGCATTCTGACAGTTTTTCACAGCAAGAGGGCATTAGTTCATGTGTGCCATATAGATAACATTGTGCTCCTAGTTACCTAGGAGTCAGCACTGATTGGTTAAAATGCAGGTGTGCATACTGCCCCCTAATTTCAGTTCTTTTTACAGAGGCTTAGATACAAGGTAATCAGAGGTAAAACGTACCTTTGCTGAAGGAACAACATTACAATACTGGCAGCTAGCTGAACACATCTATTTAGCCAATCACAAGAGACAAATGTGTGCAGGCACCAATTAGCAGCTAGCTCCCACTAGTGTAGAATATGTGCATCCTTTTCAAAAAGGGATACAAAGAGAATGAAGCACATTTGAAAACAGAAGTGAATTTATAAGTGTCTTTATAATTACATACTCTAAATTAGATTAATCTAAATCATGCAAATTTAATTTTGACTTTCCTATCCCTTTTAATTGCTTGTGGTTTTTGTTTTGTAGTTTTCCTAAAATGACAAAAATGAACAGTTGTTTGGTGGAGAGTTGTTTTATTTTCTTGTTGTTACTGGTACATTTATAATTGCATTAAAATTGGTAATCTCCACAATCCATGTAATCTGCTCCACAATCGTAAATCCTAAACACTGTTAGTCATTGACACTGCTGCTGGCTGATGAAAGATATACAGTTTGAATCAGCAGTAGATTTGTACATGTGTTTGTACAAATTTACACTGGTAATATATGTACACATTTTGGAACAAGTGAAATGGTAATTTTTTTTTTTATTTTTTTTTTGGGGGGGATGCACACACCAGTGACAAGCAGGAAGCTGAGAAGCATGTCTAAGGAATGTTAAAGGGACAGGAAAGCCATTTTTTTCATGCTTGAGGTACAGCAAACAATTTTAAATTTCTTTCTCATTTACTTTGATTATCAAATTTCTTTGTTCTTTCTGAATCTTTTGTTGAAAAGCAGGGGGTGTAAGCTCAAGAGCGTGCATGTGTTTAAAGCACAATGGTCTTGATTTATCAAAAATTTTATGAATTCTCCTTTGTTCTCCTACCAGTTCCCCACAGCTCTCCTTTTGGAGAGGCGTGCCTGTATTTATCATATAAAAGTAGTTTTTTCTCCATAGGAGAGAACTAATGATACATTTCTCTAGTTTGATTAGTATCTACACCTTATTTAGCGCTGAAAATAAGCAGCTATTCTCCCTGTCAGTCATATATGTCAATACATAGATTTATACAGCCCCACTAGTAGCTTTGTTAACGCCCCTCTTCAACAAGCTCTCATGTAAGAAAATAGATCTACGTTTTCAATGTTTTTGTGCTTCAATTTTAGCTCTTCTTTTATGTCTTTCTAGTCCTAAAGCCCATGCCATTTTCTGTAGTGTAGCACTCCCGCCTGGCCAAGCCCCTGTCACCGCTGCTTCCGTCTGGCCACACCCGCTCCCGTCCACCCTCTCTGCTGTTTGATTCTCACAAACGGCCAGGTATGTTTGTCTTTGCGCAGTCTCTATTGCGCATGTCAGCTTAGGACAAACATAACTGGCCTTTAATTATATAGGATTTTTATGCCCCGATAAATATAATTTTTGTGCTCTGTTTTTTTTGTAACTGCTTCCACAACTGTTAGAGAATAGATTTCTAATGCTGTTCTCCACAGTAGTTATGGAAAATTTTAATGCAGGAACTTGAAGTAGAATTAATGAGGAGAACTAGAAGAAATATGATTAAAGGATCTCATTTAACTATTTTTTTTTTTTGAGAACATGTTCTCCAAGGAGAGTGAGAACAGAGTAGGAGAATTTTACAGTCCAACGTGCCCAATTTTAGGCACATTTTGAATGACAAATAGAGGCAATATTTCTCCTGAGACTTTTAGAAGAAAATAAAGAATTGGAATAAATCAAACATATGACAGCAGTTTTGCAAGAATGTTATTCATTTGCAAGAGCACTAGATGGAAGGACTATTTTCTGCCCTGTAGGGCTCCAAGTCACCTACCTTTTTTAACCCCTTAATGACCGAGGACGTGCAGGGTACGTCCTCAAAAAAAGGGCAGTTAACGCCTGAGGACGTACCCTGCACGTCCTCGGTGTGGAAAGCAGCTGGAAGCGATCCTGCTCGCTTCCAGCTGCTTTTCGGTTATTGCAGTGATGCCTCGATATCGAGGCATCCTGCAATAACCATTTTTAGCCATCCGGTGCAGAGAGAGCCACTCTGTGGCCCTCTCTGCACCGGACATTAACGGCTACGTTCGTTGGTGGGTGGGAGCCGGTGTGGGAGGTGGGTGGCGGCCATCGATGGCCTTTGTGATGGGGCGGGGACGACCGGGGGGGGCGCGCACGGACGCGTGCACGGGGAGGCCGGGCGGGCGCGTGCACGGGGAGGGAGCGGGTGGGAACCACTACGCTACAGAAAGTTTTTTGTTAGAAGTGGGGATCAAAGGGGTTAATATATTTATTTGGTGATCGGTTTGGCTGGTGGGGTATTGGACTGTGGGGGGGAAGCTACACTACAGAAACAAATAAAAAAAAATAATAAAAAAAAAACATTTTTATTTGCAAATTGGGTACTGGCAGACAGCTGCCAGTACCCAAGATGGCCCCAATAAGGCAGAGGGGGAGGGTTAGGGAGCTATTTTGGGGGGGATCAGGGAGGTTGGGGGCTAAGGGGGGACCCTACATAGCAGCATATGTAAATATGCTAAAAAAATTATTATTTTTTTTTAATACCTTTTATTTTAGTACTGGCAGACTTTCTGCCAGTACTTAAGATGGCGGGGACAATTGTGGGGTGGGGGAGGGAAGAGAGCTGTTTGGGAGGGATCAGGGGGTGGGATGTGTCAGGTGGGAGTCTGATCTCTACACTAAAGCTAAAATTAACCCTGCAAGCTCCCTACAAACTACCTAATTAACCCCTTCACTGCTGGCCATAATACACATGTGATGCGCAGCAGCATTTAGCGGCCTTATAATTACCAAAAAGCAACGCCAAAGCCATATATGTCTGCTATTTCTGAACAAAGGGGATCCCAGAGAAGCATTTAAAACCATTTGTGCCATATTTGCACAAGCTGTTTGTAAATAATTTTAGTGAGAAACCTAAAGTTTGAAAAAGTGAACAATTTTTTTTTATTTGATTGCTTTTGGCGGTGAAATGGTGGCATGAAATATACCAAAATGGGCCTAGATCAATACTTGGGGTTGTCTACTACACTACACTAGAGCTAAAATTAACCCTAGAAGCTCCCTACATGCTCCCTAATTAACCCATTCACTGCTGGGCATAATACACGTGTGGTGCGCAGTGGCATTTAGCAGCCTTCTAATTACCAAAAAGCAAAGCCAAAGCCATATATGTCTGCTATTTATGAACAAAGGGGATCCCAGAGAAGCATTTACAACCATTTATTCCATAATTTCATGAGTTGTTTGTAAATAATTTCAGTGAGAAACCTAAAGTTTGTGAAAAAATTTGTGAAAAAGTAAAAATATTTTTTTATTTGATCGCATTCGGCTGGAAATGGTGGCATGAAATATACCAAAATGGGCCTAGATCAATACTTTGGGATGTCTTCTAAAAAAAAATATATACATGTCAATGGATATTCAGAGATTCCTGAAAGATATTAGTGTCCCAATGTAACTAGCGCTAATTTTGAAAAAAAAGTGGTTTGGAAATGGCAAAGTGCTACTTGTATTTATGGCCCTATAACTTGCAAAGAACATGTAAACATTGGGTATTTCTAAACTCAGGACAAAATTTAGAAACTATTTAGCATGGGTGTTTTTTGGTGGTTGTAGATGTGTAACAGATTTTGGGGGTCAAAGTTAGAAAAAGTGTGTTTTCCATTTTTTCCTCATATTTTATAATATTTTTTATAGTAAATTATAAGATATGATGAAAATAATGGTATATTTTGAAAGTCCATTTAATGGCGAGAAAAACGGTATATAATATGTGTGGGTACAGCTAAACACAAACACCGCAAAAATGTAAAAATAGCCTTGGTCCCAAACGGACAGAAAATGGAAAAGTGCTGTGGTCATTAAGGGGTTAAAATAGTTTTTATTATTATCATTTATTTGTAAAGCGCCGCCAAATTTCGTAGCGCTGCTTTGTCTATATCACAAATGAACATTTATGGGTTTCATATCCCTCTAAAGGGACAGTAAACATCTTGTAATAAAGACAAATCTGTTGTGTAACAATAGAACATATCAGCCTAGTTTAATGTTTTAAATTAATTTAATATCGTTTTTATTGTAATTTATTTTTCAATAGCCAAACTCCACACCAACCATTAGCCTTATTTAGAGGAGCCAATTTGGGATTTAGTCTGCAGACAACAAGGCAAGCCAAGGTCATAAAGTTATGTACTCTGTTTTGTAGTTATCAGTTAAAGCCAATTGATTAAACATATGTAATATGTTTAGCTTTGAAAAGTAAGCAGAGTTCTTTTCATGTTCTTATAAGTAGAAATTGCTCAATTTTCAAAGCTAAATTACATGAAAGGGGGGCAAAATAAACTGCTAACATTTATACAAACATGTTTCATTATGCATAGCTAAACAATTATTTAAACATCTCAAGGTGCTTAATGTCCCTTTATCCATCCATAGATTTCTGAGAATTTCTTCTAACTAAGATAACATGAGACAGGATGCCCATTAATTCCAAATATGCAAGAGTACAAGGATGTATATGTAACACTTTAGGTGATTACTAGTTTAATGGTGTTCATAAAGGTCAGGTTATGCAGTTAATGCATTTTTAGTGAAAGCATTTTCTTAATGGAAAGCTAAAGGTACAATCTAATCCAAAATTGTGATTATTTAAAAAAAATTATATATATTTTCATATATTTATATTTACATATATTTATTTACAGATATTTAGAGTCGTATGCAAAAGTTTAGGCACCCCTGACAATTTCCATGTTTTTTATTTATAAATAATTGGGTGTTTGGATCATCAATTTCATTTTGATCTATCAAATAACTGAAGGACACAGTAATATTTCAGTAGTGAAATGAGGTTTATTGGATTAACAGAAAATGTGCAATATGCATCAAAACAAAATTAGACAGGTGCATAAATGTGGGCACCCTTGTCATTATGTTTATTTGAATACCTGTAACTACCTAGCACTGATTAATTGGAACACACAATTGGGTTGGTGAGCCCATTAAGCCTTTCAACTTCATAGACAGGTGCATCCAATCATGAGAAAAGTTTTTTAAGGTGGCCAGTTGCAAGTTGATGTTCTCTTTGACTCTCCTCTGAAGAGTGGCAACGGCAACATGAGGGCCTCAAAACAACTCTCAAATGACCTGAAAACAAAGATTGTTCAACATTATGGTTTAGGGGAAGGCTACAAAAAGCTATTGCAGAGATTTAAGCTGTCAGTGTCCAAAATCATGGAAATTATATATAATTTGGCCAGTATCAATGTGTGTGTGTATTTAAGAACTACATATGTAAATATCTCTCTCACACACACACACACACACACACACACACACACACACACACACACAGACACACACACACACACACTGTATTTATATATTTGTTAATGTTGCACCACTGTGTGTGGTAAACAGAAGGGGTTAAAATAGCACCATTTGTGTGCTGACAGAATGGCTTAACACTGGACCGTTGTGTGTGGGTGACAGAAGGGCCTAATAAATCAAATATCTGGCTAGAAAGAGTTAACTTAGAACTATATTTCGTTCATGTAATTGGCAAGAGTCCATGAGCTTGTGACGTATGGGATATACAATCCTAAAAGGAGGGGCAAAGTTTCCCAAACCACAAAATGCCTATAAATACACCCCTCACCACACCCACAATTCAGTTTTACAAACTTTGCCTCCTATGGAGGTGGTGAAGTAAGTTTGTGCTAAGATTTCTACGTTGATATGCGCTTCTCAGCATTGTTGAAGCCCGATTCCTCTCAGAGTACAGCGAATGTCAGAGGGACGTGAAGGGAGTATCACTTATTGAATACGATGATTTCCCTAATGGAGGTCTATTTCATAGGTTCTCTGTTATCGGTCGTAGAGATTCATCTCCTACCTCCCTTTTCAGATCGACGATATACTCTCAATTTACCATTACCTCTACTGATAACTGTTTCAGTACTGGTTTGGCTATCTGCTATATGTGGATGGGTGTCTTTTGGTAAGTATGTTTTTTATTATTTAAGACACCTCAGCTATGGTTTGGCACTTTATGCATTTATATAAAGTTCTAAATATATGTATTGTACTTATATTTGCCATGAGTCAGGTTCATGTATTTCCTTTTGCAGACTGTCAGTTTCATATTTGGGGAAAATAAACATTTTTTAAGAAATTTTTTTCTTACCTGGGGTTTAGTCTTTTTTTCAATTGACTACTTCTTTCAAATTTCGGGTGGTATTAGGCCCGCGGGTGCGCCAAATGCTAGACTTTATTGCGTCATTCTTGGCGCAAGAATTTTTTTGCCCCAAAAATACGTCTATGATGCAACTTTGTCATTTCCGGCATCATAGTTGACACCGAAGCCTTACACACAGTTGCTTCATTAGTGACGCGAGTGTGTCATTTCCGGTTATTATTGGCGCCAAAAAAGTTTTCAGTTACGTTGTGCGTCATACTTGGCGCCAAACTTTTTCATTATTTTAATACCCCATTGATGTTTGCCTCTTGCCTTTTTCTCTATCAGAGGGCTATGCTATTTGCATTTTTTCCCATTCCTGAAACTGTCATATAAGGAAATTGATAATTTTGCTTTATATGTTTTTTCTTTTACATTTTGCAAGATGTCTCAATCTGATCCTGCCTCAGAAGTTTCTCCTTGAACATTGCTGCCTGACATTGGTTCTACCAAAGCTAAGTGCATT
Source organism: Bombina bombina (assembly GCF_027579735.1). Classification (NCBI taxonomy): domain Eukaryota; kingdom Metazoa; phylum Chordata; class Amphibia; order Anura; family Bombinatoridae; genus Bombina; species Bombina bombina. The sequence goes on from NC_069500.1 coordinate 190,360,484, forward strand.
TGTTGTAAGATTGTGGAAATTATTTCGCCGAATGTCATTTGTAATAGTTGTCATGATAAACTTTTACATGCAGATAGTCCATCAGTAATAGTACGTTGCAGTTCCTTCAACTTCTAATGTATATGATATACCTATACATTTTAAAGAATTTGTTTCTGATTCTATCCAGAAGGCTTTGTCTGCATTTCCACCTTCTAATAAATGTAAAAGGTCTTTTAAAACTTCTCATTCAGTTGATGAAATTTCAAATGACCAACAACATAATTTATCCTCCTCTGATGAGGATCTATCTGATACAGAAGATCCTTCCTCAGACATTGACACTGACAAATCTACTTATTTATTTAAAATAGAGTATATGCGTTCTTTATTAAAAGAAGTGTTAATTACTTTGGATATTGAGGTAACCAGTCCTCTTGACGTTCAGTCTAATAAACGTTTAAATGCTGTTTTTAAACCTCCTGTGGTTTCTCCAGGGGTTTTTCCTATTCCTGAGGCTATTTCTGATATGATTTCCAAGGAATGGAATAAGCAGGTACTTCTTTTATTCCTTCTTCAAGGTTTAAAAAATTGTATCCTTTACCAGCAAATGCTATAGAGTTTTGGGGAAAATCCCCAAAGTTGATGGGGCTATTTCTACTCTTGATAAACGTACCACTATTCCTATGGAAGATAGTACTTCCTTTAAGGATCCTTTAGAGAGGAAGCTTGAATCTTATCTAAGGAATCCCTATTTATATTCAGGTCATCTTCTCAGACCTGCAATTTCTTTGGCTGATGTTGTGGCTGCATCAACCTTCTGGTTGGAGAATTTAGCGCAACAAGAATTGGATTCTGACATATCTAGCATGATTCGCTTACTGCAATATGCTAATCATTTTATTTGTGATGCTATTTTTGATATTATCAAAATTGATGTTAGATCCATGTCTTTAGCTATATTAGCTAGAAGAGCTTTGTGGCTTAAATCTTGGAATGCTGATATGACATCTAAATTTAGATTACTATCTCTTTCTTTCCAAGGTAATAATTTATTTGGTTCTCAGTTGGATTCTATTATTTCAACTGTCACTGGGGGAAAGGGAGATTTCTCCAACATAGGTGTGTCCGGTCCACGGCGTCATCCTTACTTGTGGGATATTCTCTTCCCCAACAGGAAATGGCAAAGAGCCCAGCAAAGCTGGTCACATGATCCCTCCTAGGCTCCGCCTACCCTAGTCATTCTCTTTGCCGTTGTACAGGCAACATCTCCACGGAGATGGCTTAGAGTTTTTTAGTGTTTAACTGTAGTTTTTCATTATTCAATCAAGAGTTTGTTATTTTCAAATAGTGCTGGTACGTACTATTTACTCAGAAACAGAAAAGAGATGAAGAATTCTGTTTGTATGAGGAAAATGATTTTAGCAACCGTAACTAAAATCCATGGCTGTTCCACACAGGACTGTTGAGAGCAATTAACTTCAGTTGGGGGAACAGAGTGCAGTCTCTTACTGCTTGAGGTATGACACATTCTAACAAGACGATGTAATGCTGGAAGCTGTCATTTTCCCTATGGGATCCGGTAAGCCATGTTTATTACGATTGTAAATAAGGGCTTCACAAGGGCTTATTTAAACTGTAGACTTTTTCTGGGCTAAATCGATTGATTATTAACACATATTTAGCCTTGAGGAATCATTTTATCTGGGTATTTTGATATAATAATATCGGCAGGCACTGTTTTAGACACCTTATTCTTTAGGGGCTTTCCCAAAGCATAGGCAGAGTCTCATTTTCGCGCCGGTGTTGCGCACTTGTTTTTGAGAGGCATGGCATGCAGTCGCATGTGAGAGGAGCTCTGATACTTATAAAAGACTTCTGAAGGCGTCATTTGGTATCGTATTCACCTTTGGGTTTGGTTGGGTCTCAGCAAAGCAGATACCAGGGACTGTAAAGGGGTTTAAAGCTTAAAACGGCTCCGGTTCCGTTATTTTAAGGGTTAAAGCTTCCAAAATTGGTGTGCAATATTTTCAAAGCTTTAAGACGCTGTGGTGAAAATTTGGTGAATTTTGAACAATTCCTTCATGTTTTTTCGCAATTGCAGTAATAAAGTGTGTTCAGTTTAAAATTTAAAGTGACAGTAACGGTTTTATTTTAAAACGTTTTTTGTACTTTCTGATCAAGTTTATGCCTGTTTAACATGTCTGAGCTACCAGATAGACTGTGTTCTGAATGTGGGGAAGCCAGAATTCCTATTCATTTAAATAAATGTGATTTATGTGATAATGACAATGATGCCCAAGATGATTCCTCAAGTGAGGGGAGTAAGCATGGTACTGCATCATTCCCTCCTTCGTCTACACGAGTCTTGCCCACTCAGGAGGCCCCTAGTACATCTAGCGCGCCAATACTCCTTACTATGCAACAATTAACGGCTGTAATGGATAATTCTGTCAAAAACATTTTAGCCAAAATGAACCCTTGTCAGCGTAAGCGTGGCTGCTCTGTTTTAGTTACTGAAGAGCATGACGACGCTGATATTAATATCTCTGAAGGGCCCCTAACCCAATCTGAGGGGGCCAGGGAGGTTTTGTCTGAGGGAGAAATTACTGATTTAGGGAACATTTCTCAGCAGGCTGAATCTGATGTGATTACATTTAAATTTAAATTGGAACATCTCCGCATTTTGCTTAAGGAGGTATTATCCACTCTGGATGATTGTGAAAATTTAGTCATCCCAGAGAAACTATGTAAAATGGACAAGTTCTTAGAGGTGCCGGGGCTCCCAGAAGCTTTTCCTATACCCAAGCGGGTGGCGGACATTGTTAATAAAGAATGGGAAAGGCCCGGTATTCCTTTCGTCCCTCCCCCCATATTTAAAAAATTGTTTCCTATGGTCGACCCTAGAAAGGACTTATGGCAGTCAGTCCCCAAGGTCGAGGGAGCGGTTTCTACTTTAAACAAACGCACCACTATTCCCATAGAGGATAGTTGTGCTTTCAAAGATCCTATGGATAAAAAATTAGAAGGTTTGCTTAAAAAGATGTTTGTTCAGCAGGGTTACCTTCTACAACCCATTTCATGCATTGTCCCTGTCACTACTGCCGCATATTTCTGGTTTGATGAACTGCTTAAGGTGCTCGATAGTGACTCTCCTCATTATGAGGAGATTATGGACAGAATCAATGCTCTCAAATTGGCTAATTCTTTCACTCTAGACGCCTCTTTGCAATTGGCTAAGTTAGCGGCTAAGAACTCTGGGTTTGCTATTGTGGCGCGCAGAGCGCTTTGGTTGAAATCTTGGTCGGCTGATGCGTCTTCCAAGAACAAGCTACTAAACATTCCTTTCAAGGGGAAAACGTTGTTTGGTCCTGACTTGAAAGAGATTATCTCTGATATCACTGGGGGTAAGGGCCACGCCCTTCCTCAGGATCGGCCTTTCAAGGCAAAAAATAGACCTAATTTTCGTCCCTTTCGTAAAAACGGACCAGCCCAAGGTGCTACGTCCTCTAAGCAAGAGGGTAATACTTCTCAGGCCAAGCCAGCTTGGAGACCAATGCAAGGCTGGAACAAGGGAAAGCAGGCCAAGAAACCTGCCACTGCTACCAAGACAGCATGAAATATTGGCCCCCGATCCGGGACCGGATCTGGTGGGGGGCAGACTCTCTCTCTTCGCTCAGGCTTGGGCAAGAGATGTTCTGGATCCTTGGGCGCTAGAAATAGTCTCCCAGGGTTATCTTCTGGAATTCAAGGGACTTCCCCCAAGGGGGAGGTTCCACAGGTCGCAGTTGTCTTCAGACCACATAAAAAGACAGGCGTTCTTACATTGTGTAGAAGACCTGTTAAAAATGGGAGTGATTCATCCTGTTCCATTAAGAGAACAGGGGATGGGGTTCTACTCCAATCTGTTCATAGTTCCCAAAAAAGAGGGAACGTTCAGACCAATCCTAGATCTCAAGATCTTAAACAAATTTCTCAAGGTCCCATCGTTCAAGATGGAAACCATTCGAACTATCCTTCCTTCCATCCAGGAAGGTCAATTCATGACCACGGTGGATTTAAAGGATGCGTATCTACATATTCCTATCCACAAGGAACATCATCGGTTCCTAAGGTTTGCATTCCTGGACAAACATTACCAGTTCGTGGCGCTTCCTTTCGGATTAGCCACTGCTCCAAGGATTTTCACAAAGGTACTAGGGTCCCTTCTAGCGGTGCTAAGACCAAGGGGCATTGCAGTAGTACCTTACCTGGACGACATTCTGATTCAAGCGTCGTCCCTTCCTCAAGCAAAGGCTCACACGGACATTGTCCTGGCCTTTCTCAGATCTCACGGCTGGAAAGTGAACGTGGAAAAGAGTTCTCTATCCCCGTCAACAAGGGTTCCCTTCTTGGGAACAATTATAGACTCCTTAGAAATGAGGATCTTTCTAACAGAGGCCAGAAAAACAAAGCTTCTGGACTCTTGTCGGATACTTCATTCCGTTCCTCTTCCTTCCATAGCTCAGTGCATGGAAGTGATCGGGTTGATGGTGGCGGCGATGGACATAGTTCCTTTTGCGCGCATTCATCTAAGACCATTACAACTGTGCATGCTCAGTCAGTGGAATGGGGACTATACAGACTTGTCTCCGAAGATACAAGTAAATCAGAGGACCAGAGACTCACTCCGTTGGTGGCTGTCCCTGGACAATCTGTCTCAAGGGATGATGTTCCACAGACCAGAGTGGGTCATTGTCACGACCGACGCCAGTCTGATAGGCTGGGGCGCGGTCTGGGGATCCCTGAAAGCTCAGGGTCTTTGGTCTCGGGAAGAATCTCTTCTACCGATAAATATTCTGGAACTGAGAGCGATATTCAATGCGCTCCAGGCCTGGCCCCAGCTTGCGAGGACCAGGTTCATTCGGTTTCAATCAGACAACATGACGACTGTTGCGTACATCAACCATCAGGGGGGAACAAGGAGTTCCCTAGCGATGGAAGAAGTAACCAAAATTATTCTTTGGGCGGAGTCTCACTCCTGCCACCTGTCTGCTATCCACATCCCAGGAGTGGAAAATTGGGAAGCGGATTTTCTGAGTCGTCAGACATTGCATCCGGGGGAGTGGGAACTCCATCCGGAAATCTTTGCCCAAGTCACTCACCTGTGGGGCATTCCAGACATGGATCTGATGGCCTCTCGTCAGAACTTCAAAGTTCCTTGCTACGGGGCCAGATCCAGGGATCCCAAGGCGGCTCTAGTGGATGCACTAGTAGCACCTTGGACCTTCAAACTAGCTTATGTGTTCCCGCCATTTCCTCTCATCCCCAGGCTGATAGCCAGGATCAAGCAGGAGAGGGCGTCGGTGATCTTGATAGCTCCTGCGTGGCCACGCAGGACTTGGTATGCAGATCTGGTGAATATGTCATCGGCTCCACCTTGGAAGCTACCTTTGAGACGAGACCTTCTTGTTCAGGGTCCGTTCGAACATCCGAATCTGGTTTCACTCCAGCTGACTGCGTGGAGATTGAACGCTTGATTTTATCGAAGCGAGGATTCTCAGATTCTGTGATCGATACTCTTGTTCAGGCCAGAAAGCCTGTGACTAGAAAGATTTACCACAAAATTTGGAAAAAATATATCTGTTGGTGTGAATCTAAAGGATTCCCTTGGGACAAGGTTAAGATTCCTAGGATTCTATCCTTCCTTCAAGAAGGATTGGAAAAAGGATTATCGGCAAGTTCCCTGAAGGGACAGATTTCTGCCTTGTCGGTATTACTTTACAAAAAGCTGGCAGCTGTGCCAGATGTTCAAGCCTTTGTTCAGGCTCTGGTTAGAATCAAGCCTGTTTACAAACCTTTGACTCCTCCTTGGAGTCTCAATTTAGTTCTTTCAGTTCTTCAGGGGGTTCCGTTTGAACCCTTACATTCCGTTGATATTAAGTTATTATCTTGGAAAGTTTTGTTTTTAGTTGCGATTTCTTCTGCTAGAAGAGTCTCAGAATTATCTGCTCTGCAGTGTTCTCCTCCTTATCTGGTGTTCCATGCAGATAAGGTGGTTTTACGTACTAAACCTGGTTTTCTTCCAAAAGTTGTTTCTAACAAAAACATTAACCAGGAGATTATCGTACCTTCTCTGTGTCCAAAACCAGTTTCAAAGAAGGAACGTTTGTTGCACAATTTGGATGTTGTTCGCGCTCTAAAATTCTATTTAGATGCTACAAAGGATTTTAGACAAACATCTTCCTTGTTTGTTGTTTATTCAGGTAAAAGGAGAGGTCAAAAAGCAACTTCTACCTCTCTCTCTTTTTGGATTAAAAGCATCATCAGATTGGCTTACGAGACTGCCGGACGGCAGCCTCCCGAAAGAATCACAGCTCATTCCACTAGGGCTGTGGCTTCCACATGGGCCTTCAAGAACGAGGCTTCTGTTGATCAGATATGTAGGGCAGCGACTTGGTCTTCACTGCACACTTTTACCAAATTTTACAAGTTTGATACTTTTGCTTCTTCTGAGGCTATTTTTGGGAGAAAGGTTTTGCAAGCCGTGGTGCCTTCCATTTAGGTGACCTGATTTGCTCCCTCCCTTCATCCGTGTCCTAAAGCTTTGGTATTGGTTCCCACAAGTAAGGATGACGCCGTGGACCGGACACACCTATGTTGGAGAAAACAGAATTTATGTTTACCTGATAAATTTCTTTCTCCAACGGTGTGTCCGGTCCACGGCCCGCCCTGGTTTTTTTAATCAGGTCTGATATTTTATTTTCTTTAACTACAGTCACCACGGTACCATATGGTTTCTCCTATGCAAATATTCCTCCTTAACGTCGGTCGAATGACTGGGGTAGGCGGAGCCTAGGAGGGATCATGTGACCAGCTTTGCTGGGCTCTTTGCCATTTCCTGTTGGGGAAGAGAATATCCCACAAGTAAGGATGACGCCGTGGACCGGACACACCGTTGGAGAAAGAAATTTATCAGGTAAACATAAATTCTGTTTTTCTGCCTCAGGATAAAAAACCTAAGGGAAAATCTAAGGCTTCTAACCGTTTTCGTTCCTTTCATCAAAATAAGGAGCAAAAACTCAATCCTTCCCCCAAGGAATCTTTTTCCAATTGGAAGCCTTCCTCAAATTGGAATAAATCCAAGCCATTTAAGAAACCAAAGTCAGCCCCTAAGTCCACTTGAAGGTGCGGCCCTCATTCCAGCTCAGCTGGTAGGGGGCAGATTAAGGTTTTTCAAGGATATGTGGATAAATTCTGTCCAAAATCAATGGATTCAGAGCATTGCCTCTCAAGGGTATAGAATAGGATTCAGAGTAAGAACTCCTGTGAGAAGATTTTTTCTCTCGCGTATCCCAGCAAATCCAGTAAAAGCTCAGGCTTTCCTGAAGTGTGTTTCAGACCTGGAGTCATGGTAATCATGCCAGTTCCTTTTCATGAACAAGGTTTGGGTTTTTTTTCAAATCTATTCATTGTCCCAAAGAAGGAAAATTTATTCAGACCAGTTCTGGATCTGAAAATTTTGAATCGTTATGTAAGAGTACCAACTTTCAAGAGGATGACTATAAGGACTATTCTGCGTTTTGTTCAGCGAGGACATTATATGTCCACAATAGACTTGCAGGATGCATACCTTCATATTCCGATTAATCCAGAACATTATCAGTTCCTGAGATTCTCTTTTCTAGACAAGCATTACCAATTTGTTGCTCTTCCATTTGGCCTAGAACAGCTCCAAGGATAGATGATGTGTTTGGTCCTATGTTAATCTGCCGTTTATTCTCCCTCTGGGGGTGGATATATGAGGCCTTGGACCCTTGGTTGCAGGCTAGTCCTGCTTGGGTTCAAATCCTTCTGTCCCTATTGTAGACTTGTGATGCCTGTTCTGCCTGGCTGATCCAGTTAAGGCGCCAAGTGCATTCTGGAAGGACCTAAGGGTTTGTGTGGCGGGGAGAATTGGTTCAGTCCTCATTAGCCTTTTTAGCTGGTCGTCTGGGATTCGGTGGAGTTCCGCTGCGACACACTCAGTTGTTTCCGATGTCGGGACTTAGAGTGTTTCTTCCCACGTGGGTGAAGGTTTGGAGGATTTAGGGCCACCTTGTCGCCAGTTCCTGGTGGTCTTGCCTTTTTAGAGGTGTGTTTTTTGGTTTTTTGTTTTTTTTACTTGTTCCTTTTGTGGTTCTCTTCTTTAGGGACTTCCGGACCTTGTCTGTTATCCTTAGCGGTTTAGCCGCCTTCTAGGAGGGCCTGTGGCCTTTTTCCTGGTTTTGGGAGTTCGTTTTTCCCTATCGGGGACGATAGGCTGTGTTGTCTCCTTCTCCAAGCTTTGCTTAGGGGTTTTCTACCGGGGTTGGGATGCTTTGCATTCTTTTTCCTTAGGTGGTTCCTCTGGTTACGTAATCTGAGGTAATTATGGAGACGTTTAGGGGCACACTGGCGTGGCCTCGTGGTTTGCTCTAGCCTTGTTCTACTCACTCTTCGGACGACTTGGTCCTCAATGTTTTACCTTGGTCTTGGTGGTGTTCTGCATGCATTTTTGGGCTCTAGAGTCTTGTAACAACTCTGTTGTGCTTTAGCTCCTTTTGGAGTGCTGGACTCTGGCAAGGGTGTTCTCTCCCTTTGAGTTGGGATTTTTCGAGTGACTCTTGTTTTCCGGGTTTTTTTTCCGGGTTAGTCCGGTCTTCCCCTGTGATGTCTGTTTTCAGATGGGGTATTTGTATTCCCTGGTGTGTGGTTGGTTCCACACATTCTGGGCTCGGGCCTATAGTTTTTATCTTAGATCTTTCCGGATGTCCGGAACGTTATGTGGCTGGTTTAGTGCGTACCAGTTTCTCCAACATAGGTGTGTCCGGTCCACGGCGTCATCCTTACTTGTGGGATATTCTCTTCCCCAACAGGAAATGGCAAAGAGCCCAGCAAAGCTGGTCACATGATCCCTCCTAGGCTCCGCCTACCCCAGTCATTCTCTTTGCCGTTGTACAGGCAACATCTCCACGGAGATGGCTTAGAGTTTTTTAGTGTTTAACTGTAGTTTTTATTATTCAATCAAGAGTTTGTTATTTTGAAATAGTGCTGGTATGTACTATTTACTCAGAAACAGAAAAGAGATGAAGATTTCTGTTTGTATGAGGAAAATGATTTTAGCAACCGTCACTAAAATCCATGGCTGTTCCACACAGGACTGTTGAGAGCAATTAACTTCAGTTGGGGGAACAGTGAGCAGTCTCTTGCTGCTTGAGGTATGACACATTCTAACAAGACGTTGTAATGCTGGAAGCTGTCATTTTCCCTCTGGGATCCGGTAAGCCATGTTTATTACGATTGTAAATAAGGGCTTCAAAAACGGCTTATTAAGACTGTAGACTTTTTTTGGGCTAAATCGATTGATTATTAACACATATTTAGCCTTGAGGAATCATTTTATCTGGGTATTTTGATATAATAATATCGGCAGGCACTGTTTTAGACACCTTATTCTTTAGGGGCTTTCCCAAAGCATAGGCAGAGCCTCATTTTCGCGCCGGTGTTGCGCACTTGTTTTTGAGAGGCATGGCATGCAGTCGCATGTGAGAGGAGCTCTGATACTTAGAAAAGACTTTCTGAAGGCGTCATTTGGTATCGTATTCCCCTTGGGGCTTGGTTGGGTCTCAGCAAAGCAGATACCAGGGACTGTAAAGGGGTTAAAGTTCAAAACGGCTCCGGTTCCGTTATTTTAAGGGTTAAAGCTTCCAAATTTGGTGTGCAATACTTTTAAGGCTTTAAGACACTGTGGTGAAAATTTGGTAAATTTTGAACAATTCCTTCATGTTTTTTCGCATTTGCAGTAATAAAGTGTGTTCAGTTTAAAATTTAAAGTGACAGTAACGGTTTTATTTTAAAACGTTTTTTGTACTTGTTATCAAGTTTATGCCTGTTTAACATGTCTGAACTACCAGATAGACTGTGTTCTGAATGTGGGGAAGCCAGAATTCCTATTCATTTAAATAAATGTGATTTATGTGACAATGACAATGATGCCCAAGATGATTCCTCAAGTGAGGGGAGTAAGCATGGTACTGCATCATTCCCTCCTTCGTCTACACGAGTCTTGCCCACTCAGGAGGCCCCTAGTACATCTAGCGCGCCAATACTCCTTACTATGCAACAATTAACGGCTGTAATGGATAATTCTGTCAAAAACATTTTAGCCAAAATGAACACTTATCAGCGTAAGCGCGACTGCTCTGTTTTAGATACTGAAGAGCATGACGACGCTGATATTAATATTTCTGAAGGGCCCCTAACTCAGTCTGATGGGGCCAGGGAGGTTTTGTCTGAGGGAGAAATTACTGATTCAGGGAACATTTCTCAACAAGCTGAACCTGATGTGATTGCATTTAAATTTAAGTTGGAACATCTCCGCATTCTGCTTAAGGAGGTATTATCCACTCTGGATGATTGTGACAAGTTGGTCATCCCAGAGAAACTATGTAAAATGGACAAGTTCCTAGAGGTGCCGGGGCTCCCAGAAGCTTTTCCTATACCCAAGCGGGTGGCGGACATTGTAAATAAAGAATGGGAAAGGCCCGGTATTCCTTTCGTCCCTCCCCCCATATTTAAAAAATTGTTTCCTATGGTCGACCCCAGAAAGGACTTATGGCAGACAGTCCCCAAGGTCGAGGGAGCGGTTTCCACTTTAAACAAACGCACCACTATACCCATAGAGGATAGTTGTGCTTTCAAAGATCCTATGGATAAAAAATTAGAAGGTTTGCTTAAAAAGATGTTTGTTCAGCAGGGTTACCTTCTACAACCAATTTCATGCATTGTCCCTGTCGCTACAGCCGCATGTTTCTGGTTCGATGAGCTGATAAAGGCGGTCGACAGTGATTCTCCTCCTTATGAGGAGATTATGGACAGAATCAATGCTCTCAAATTGGCTAATTCTTTCACCCTAGACGCCACTTTGCAATTGGCTAGGTTAGCGGCTAAGAATTCTGGGTTTGCTATTGTGGCGCGCAGAGCGCTTTGGTTGAAATCTTGGTCGGCTGATGCGTCTTCCAAGAACAAGCTACTTAACATTCCTTTCAAAGGGAAAACGCTGTTTGGCCCTGACTTGAAAGAGATTATCTCGGATATCACTGGGGGTAAGGGCCACGCCCTCCCTCAGGATCGGCCTTTCATGGCAAAAAATAAACCTAATTTTCGTCCCTTTCGTAGAAACGGACCAGCCCAAAGTGCTACGTCCTCTAAGCAAGAGGGTAATACTTCTCAAGCCAAGCCAGCTTGGAGACCAATGCAAGGCTGGAACAAGGGAAAGCAGGCCAAGAAACCTGCCACTGCTACCAAGACAGCATGAAATGTTGGCCCCCGATCCGGGACCGGATCTGGTGGGGGGCAGACTCTCTCTCTTCGCTCAGGCTTGGGCAAGAGATGTTCTGGATCCTTGGGCGCTAGAAATAGTCTCCCAAGGTTATCTTCTGGAATTCAAGGGACTTCCCCCAAGGGGGAGGTTCCACAGGTCTCAGTTGTCTTCAGACCACATAAAAAGACAGGCATTCTTACATTGTGTAGAAGACCTGTTAAAAATGGGAGTGATTCATCCCGTTCCATTAAGAGAACAAGGGATGGGGTTCTACTCCAATCTGTTTATAGTTCCCAAAAAAGAGGGAACGTTCAGACCAATCTTAGATCTCAAGATCTTAAACAAGTTTCTCAAGGTTCCATCGTTCAAGATGGAAACCATTCGAACTATTCTTCCTTCCATCCAGGAAGGTCAATTCATGACCACGGTGGATTTAAAGGATGCGTATCTACATATTCCTATCCACAAGGAACATCATCGGTTCCTGAGGTTCGCATTCCTGGACAAACATTACCAGTTCGTGGCGCTTCCTTTCGGATTAGCCACTGCTCCAAGGATTTTCACAAAGGTACTAGGGTCCCTTCTAGCTGTGCTAAGACCAAGGGGCATTGCTGTAGTACCTTACTTGGACGACATTCTGATTCAAGCGTCGTCCCTTCCTCAAGCAAAGGCTCACACGGACATTGTCCTGGCCTTTCTCAGATCTCACGGATGGAAAGTGAACGTGGAAAAGAGTTCTCTATCTCCGTCAACAAGGGTTCCCTTCTTGGGAACAATAATAGACTCCTTAGAAATGAGGATTTTTCTGACAGAGGCCAGAAAAACAAAACTTCTAGACTCTTGTCGGATACTCCATTCCGTTCCTCTTCCTTCCATAGCTCAGTGCATGGAAGTGATCGGGTTGATGGTAGCGGCAATGGACATAGTTCCTTTTGCACGCATTCATCTAAGACCATTACAACTGTGCATGCTCAGTCAGTGGAATGGGGACTATACAGACTTGTCTCCGAAGATACAAGTAAATCAGAGGACCAGAGACTCACTCCGTTGGTGGCTGTCCCTGGACAACCTGTCACGAGGGATGACATTCCGCAGACCAGAGTGGGTCATTGTCACGACCGACGCCAGTCTGATGGGCTGGGGCGCGGTCTGGGGATCCCTGAAAGCTCAGGGTCTTTGGTCTCGGGAAGAATCTCTTCTACCGATAAATATTCTGGAACTGAGAGCGATATTCAATGCTCTCAAGGCTTGGCCTCAGCTAGCGAGGGCCAAGTTCATACGGTTTCAATCAGACAACATGACAACTGTTGCGTACATCAACCATCAGGGGGGAACAAGGAGTTCCCTGGCGATGGAAGAAGTGACCAAAATCATTCTATGGGCGGAGTCTCACTCCTGCCACCTGTCTGCTATCCACATCCCAGGAGTGGAAAATTGGGAAGCGGATTTTCTGAGTCGTCAGACATTGCATCCGGGGGAGTGGGAACTCCATCCGGAAATCTTTGCCCAAGTCACTCAGCTGTGGGGCATTCCAGACATGGATCTGATGGCCTCTCGTCAGAACTTCAAAGTTCCTTGCTACGGGTCCAGATCCAGGGATCCCAAGGCGGCTCTAGTGGATGCACTAGTAGCACCTTGGACCTTCAAACTAGCTTATGTGTTCCCGCCGTTTCCTCTCATCCCCAGGCTGGTAGCCAGGATCAATCAGGAGAGGGCGTCGGTGATCTTGATAGCTCCTGCGTGGCCACGCAGGACTTGGTACGCAGATCTGGTGAATATGTCATCGGCTCCTCCTTGGAAGCTACCTTTGAGACGAGACCTTCTTGTTCAGGGTCCGTTCGAACATCCGAATCTGGTTTCACTCCAGCTGACTGCTTGGAGATTGAACGCTTGATCTTATCGAAGCGAGGATTCTCAGATTCTGTTATCGATACTCTTGTTCAGGCCAGAAAGCCTGTAACTAGAAAGATTTACCACAAAATTTGGAAAAAATATATCTGTTGGTGTGAATCTAAAGGATTCCCTTGGGACAAGGTTAAGATTCCTAGGATTCTATCCTTCCTTCAAGAAGGATTGGAAAAAGGATTATCTGCAAGTTCCCTGAAGGGACAGATTTCTGCCTTGTCTGTGTTACTTCACAAAAAGCTGGCCGCTGTGCCAGATGTTCAAGCCTTTGTTCAGGCTCTGGTTAGAATTAAGCCTGTTTACAAACCTTTGACTCCTCCTTGGAGTCTCAATTTAGTTCTTTCAGTTCTTCAGGGGGTTCCGTTTGAACCCTTGCATTCCGTTGATATTAAGTTATTATCTTGGAAAGTTTTGTTTTTAGTTGCAATTTCTTCTGCTAGAAGAGTTTCAGAATTATCTGCTCTGCAGTGTTCTCCTCCTTATCTGGTGTTCCATGCAGATAAGGTGGTTTTACGTACTAAACCTGGTTTTCTTCCAAAAGTTGTTTCTAACAAAAACATTAACCAGGAGATTATCGTACCTTCTCTGTGTCCGAAACCAGTTTCAAAGAAGGAACGTTTGTTGCACAATTTGGATGTTGTTCGCGCTCTAAAATTCTATTTAGATGCTACAAAGGATTTTAGACAAACATCTTCCTTGTTTGTTGTTTATTCTGGTAAAAGGAGAGGTCAAAAAGCAACTTCTACCTCTCTCTCTTTTTGGATTAAAAGCATCATCAGATTGGCTTACGAGACTGCCGGACGGCAGCCTCCCGAAAGAATCACAGCTCATTCCACTAGGGCTGTGGCTTCCACATGGGCCTTCAAGAACGAGGCTTCTGTTGATCAGATATGTAGGGCAGCGACTTGGTCTTCACTGCACACTTTTACCAAATTTTACAAGTTTGATACTTTTGCTTCTTCTGAGGCTATTTTTGGGAGAAAGGTTTTGCAAGCCGTGGTGCCTTCCATTTAGGTGACCTGATTTGCTCCCTCCCTTCATCCGTGTCCTAAAGCTTTGGTATTGGTTCCCACAAGTAAGGATGACGCCGTGGACCGGACACACCTATGTTGGAGAAAACAGAATTTATGTTTACCTGATAAATTACTTTCTCCAACGGTGTGTCCGGTCCACGGCCCGCCCTGGTTTTTTTAATCAGGTCTGATAATTTATTTTCTTTAACTACAGTCACCACGGTACCATATGGTTTCTCCTATGCAAATATTCCTCCTTAACGTCGGTCGAATGACTGGGGTAGGCGGAGCCTAGGAGGGATCATGTGACCAGCTTTGCTGGGCTCTTTGCCATTTCCTGTTGGGGAAGAGAATATCCCACAAGTAAGGATGACGCCGTGGACCGGACACACCGTTGGAGAAAGTAATTTATCAGGTAAACATAAATTCTGTTTTTTTCAGGGAACATTGGCTATGACTTATGGTCTAGTTAGGGGGTTCTCTCCTTCATTGGGAGTTCTTCTGTGGTTTTTGGTGTCTGGATGATTTTCACTCAGCTTTTGTTTTCATCAGTATACGGCTTCATGTTTGGGGCTTGTGCACTGTTCTCTGTGCTCTCCCCCTTGGGGGGTAGTTTTCTTCTCCTTTAGGAGGTGGAATTTCCTCTCTTGGGAGGTTGTTCTGTTCCAACTGTGGAGATTGAAGGCTCTGTGTTGAGACTGTCATTAGTGTTGTGCTGGGTCTTATGGCGATCTACTGCATTTCTCCGTTATCTCTATGAGGTTCTCTTGGGAGTTCCTAAATGAGGTACCTATTTGGGTTGGCACCTGAACTCTATTGGGGTGGCTATGTCTGTCCCATTCTGTCCTTTTTCTGGGCCAGAGATTGGGGCTATTTGTTCCCTTGTCAGATCTGCCTGTCACTGGGCTGGTCTGGTGTTGGGAGCAGAATCTGGGGTTAGTCCTCGGTTTTTGAGGTATGGTAAGCCTCTTTTTGGTTTCGGTACTTCTCCATGTTCAAGTTACGCAAG
This sequence comes from Bombina bombina, assembly GCF_027579735.1. Classification (NCBI taxonomy): domain Eukaryota; kingdom Metazoa; phylum Chordata; class Amphibia; order Anura; family Bombinatoridae; genus Bombina; species Bombina bombina. The sequence continues at coordinate 190,375,713 of NC_069500.1, forward strand.
TAGCTTTGGTGGCTTGTGGATAGCCTGTGATGTGTCCACTGTTCAGTGGATGTTTTGCAGTTTGAAGGTGGGGTTGGTGCTCTGATCTGTTTTTTGGTTAGAGGAACAGCTTAGGTCTTGTGAAAAATCAGGTTTGATTCCCATTGCTGGGAAGTGTTATTTTCTTTTGCATGATGTACTGAGTCCACGGATTCATCCTTACTTCTGCGATATTATCCTTCCTAACAGGAAGTGGCAAAGAGAGCACCACAGCAGAGCTGTCTATATAGCTCCCCCCTTAACTCCACCCCCAGTCATTCTCTTTGACTGCTCTAAGCAGGAAGGGTAAAGTGAAAGAGGTGTTAAGCTGTTAGTTTTATTTTATCTTCAATCAAGAGTTTGTTATTTTTAAATGGTTCCGGTGTTGTACTATTTACTCTCAGGCAGGACATAGATGAAGATATCTGCCTGGAGGATGATGATCTTAGCATTTGTAACTAAGGTCCACTGCTGTTCCCACAGAAGCTGAGGAGTACAGGAAAACTTCAGTGTGAGGAACGGTTTCTTGCTATACAGCAATGAGGTATGTTCAATCATATTTTCTGCAGAGACTGTGTTAACTCAGAAAGGCTGACAATATCCCCATTAGGGGAAGGGTAAGCAGTAATTCTAGTTTAATAAGAGGCATTACTAGCTTGCATAAAGGGCTAAATTTTTTTTTGGGCACTCAGTTTCTATATGTGATATTGAGCAAACGTTTGTGTGTTTCTGGGAGTAAAGTTTTTATTCTGATGGGACATTTATTTGAGGGTTAATTTGGCTTATTTAGGGTTTTTTTTATAACCCACATGGCTTACAAACAAGGTTTGATAGATTTTGTAGGCCCCAGCAACATCAAGTAAGGTGGGCGGGCCTATTTTCGCGCCTCAGTTGCGCATTTAGTTTATGCAGACAAGCAGCAAGTAACGTCTCTAGAGGTCCTGATACTCTTCTGAGGCCTAATCGAAGCTTTATCCTCATATTTTCGTCCCCTAAGGGCAGGTAGGCGCTACAGCAGAGCTGTGCCAAGGTGCTAACAGGTTTTTTTTTACTGGTTTTAGACATTTATTAATCCGTTTTTTTCATTTGGGGGTTTGTTGCTTATTTACTTGTGGTGCAATCCTTCTAAAGCTTAGTGGGTACACTGTTAAAATTTCTGAAAATTTGAAGCAATTTTAACCAGTTTTGCAGTTTGTGTATGCCTTTTTTCTCTTAAAGGCACAGTACCGTTTTTGCAAATTGTGTTTCTTTCATGTAATTAGCAAGAGTCCATGAGCTAGTGACGTATGGGATATACATTCCTACCAGGAGGGGCAAAGTTTCCCAAACCTCAAAATGCCTATAAATCCACCCCTCACTACACCCACAAATCAGTTTTACAAACTTTGCCTCCCATGGAGGTGGTGAAGTAAGTTTGTGCTAGATTCTACGTTGATATGCGCTTCGCAGCAGGCTGGAGCCCGGTTTTCCTCTCAGCGTGCAGTGAATGTCAGAGGGATGTGAAGAGAGTATTGCCTATTTGAATTCAATGATCTCCTTCTACGGGATCTATTTCATAGGTTCTCTGTTATCGGTCGTAGAAATTCATCTCTTACCTCCCTTTTCAGATTGACGATATACTCTTATATATACCATTACCTCTACTGATTCTCGTTTCAGTACTGGTTTGGCTTTCTACTACATGTAGATGAGTGTCTTGGGGTAAGTAAGTCTTATTTTCTGTGACACTCTAAGCTATGGTTGGGCACTTTTATATAAAGTTCTAAATATATGTGTTTAAACATTTATTTGCCTTGATTCAGGATGTTCAACGTTCCTTATTTCAGACAGTCAGTTTCATTATTTGGGATAATGCATTTGAATAATAAATTTTTTCTTACCCTAAAATTTGACTTTTTTCCTGGGGGCTGAAAATGCTTCATTTTATTGCGTCATTCTTGGCGTTGACTTTTTTGGCGCAAAAAATTTTCTTTGTCATTTCCGGCATCATACTTGTCACCGGAAGTTGTTTGTATGTGCGTCATTGTTTTGATGTTTTTTTGCACCAAAGATGTCGGCGTCGCCGGATGTGGCGTCATTTTTGGCGCCAAAGCATTTAGGCGCCAAATAATGTGGGCGTCTTTTTTGGCGCTAAAAAATATGGGCGTCATTTTTGTCTCCACATTATTTAAGTCTCATTGTTTATTTGCTTCTGGTTGCTAGAAGCTTGTTCATTGGCATTTTTTCCCATTCCTGAATTTGTCATTTTAGGAAGTTGATAAATTTTGCTTTATATGTTGTTTTTTCTATTACATATTGCAAGATGTCTCAGATTGACCCTGGATCAGAAGCTTCTTCTGGAAATTCGCTGCCTGATGCTGGATCTACCAAAGTTAAGTGCATTTGTTGTAAACTTGTGGTAACTGTTCCTACGGCTGTTGTTTGCGATGAATGTCATGATAAACTTGCTAATACAGTTAATATTTCCTTTAGTAATGTTCCATTACCTGTTGCTGTTCCATCAACATCTAATGCTCAGGGTGTTCCTGTTAACATAAGAGATTTTGTTTCTAAATCTATTAGGAAGGCTATGTCTGTTATTCCTCCTTCCAGTAAACGTAAAAAGTCTTTTAAAACTTCTCATTTATCAGATGAATTTTTAAATGAACATCATCATTCTGATTCTGCTTCTGATGATGATTTCTCTGGTTCAGAGGATTCTGTTTCAGAAATTGACACTGATAAATCTTCATATTTATTTAAAATGGAATTTATTCGTTCTTTACTTAAATAAGTCTTAATTGCATTAAAAATAGAGGAATCTGGTCCTCTTTATACTAAATCTAAACGTTTAAATACGGTTTTTAAACCTCCTATAGTTATTCCGGAAGTTTTTCCCGTCCCTGATGCTATTTCTGAAGTAATTTCCAGGGAATGGAATAATCTGGGTAATTCTTTTACTCCTAAAAGGTTTAAGAAATTGTTTCCTGTGCCATCTGACAGATTAGAGTTTTGGGACAAAATCCCTAAAGTTGATGGGGCTATCTCTACTCTTGCTAAACGTACTACTATTCCTACGGCAGATAGTACTTCCTTTAAGGATCCTTTAGATAGGAAAATTGAATCCTTTCTAAGGAAAGCTTATTTATGTTCAGGTAATCTTCTTAGGGCTGCTATATCTTTGGCGGATGTTGCTGCAGCTTCAACTTTCTAGTTGGAGGCTTTAGCACAACAAGTAACAGATCATAATTCTCATAGCATTGTTAATCTTCTTCAACATGCTAATAACTTTATTTGTGATGCCATCTTTGATATCATTAGGGTTGATATCAGGTATATGTCTTTAGCTATTTTAGCTTGAAGAGCTTTATGGCTTAAAACGTGGAATGCTGATATGTCTTCTAAGTCTACTTTGCTTTCCCTTTCTTTCCAAGGTAATAAATTGTTTGGTTCACAGTTGGATTCTATTATTTCAACTGTTACTGGGGGGAAAGGAACTTTTTTACCACAGGATAAAAAATCTAAAGGTAAATATAGGGCTACTAATCGTTTTCGTTCCTTTCGTCAGAATAAGGAACAAAAGCCTGATCCTTCCTCTACAGGAACGGTTTCTGTTTGGAAACCATCTCCAGTCTGGAATAAATCCAAGCCTTTTAGAAAGCCAGCTCCCAAGTCCACATGAAGGTGCGGCCCTCATTCCAGCCCAGCAGGTAGGGGGCAGATTACGTTTTTTCAAAGAAATTTGGATCAATTCGATTCACAGTCTTTGGATTCAGAACATTGTTTCACAAGGGTACAGAATAGGTTTCAAGATAAGGCCTCCTGCAAGAAGTTTTTTTCTTTCTCGCGTTCCAATAAATCCAGTGAAGGCTCAAGCGTTTCTGAAATGTGTTTCAGATCTAGAGTTGGCTGGAGTAATTGTGCCGGTTCCAGTTCTGGAACAGGGTCTGGGGTTTTACTCAAATCTATTCATTGTACCAAAGAAGGAGAATTCCTTCAGACCAGTTCTGGATTTAAAAATATTGAATCGTTATGTAAGAATACCAACATTCAAAATGGTAACTATAAGGACTATTCTGCCTTTTGTGCAGCAAGGGCATTATATGTCCACAATAGATTTACAGGATGCATATCTGCACGTTCCGATTCATCCAGATCATTTTCAGTTTCTGAGATTCTCTTTTCTAGACAAGCATTACCAGTTTGTGGCTCTGCCGTTTGGCCTAGCAACAGCTCCAAGGATTTTTACAAAGGTTCTCGGTGCCCTGCTATCTGTAATCAGAGAACAGGGTATTGTGGTATTTCCTTATTTGGACGATATCTTGGTACTTGCTCAGTCTTCACATTTAGCAGAATCTCATACGAATCGACTTGTATCGTTTCTTCAAGAACATGGTTGGAGGATCAATTTACCAAAGAGTTCATTGATTCCTCAGATAAGGGTAACCTTTTTAGGTTTCCAGATAGATTCAGTGTCCATGACTCTGTCTTTGACGGACAAGAGACGTCTGAAATTGGTTTCAGCTTGTCGAAACCTTCAGTCTCAATCATTCCCTTCGGTAGCCTTATGCATGGAAATTCTAGGTCTTATGACTGCTGCATCGGACGCGATCCCCTTTGCTCGTTTTCACATGCGACCTCTTCAGCTTTGTATGCTGAACCAGTTGTGCAGGGATTATACAAAGATATCACAATTAATATCTTTAAAACCGATTGTACGACACTCTCTGACGTGGTGGACAGACCACCATCGTTTAGTTCAGGGGGCTTCTTTTGTTCTTCCGACCTGGACTGTGATCTCAACAGATGCAAGTCTGACAGGTTGGGGAGCTGTATGGGGGTCTCTGACAGCGCAGGGGGTTTGGGAATCTCAGGAGGCGAGATTACCAATCAACATTTTGGAACTCAGTGCGATTTTCAGAGCTCTTCAGTCGTGGCCGCTTCTAAAGAGAGAGTCGTTCATTTATTTTCAAACGGACAATGTCACAACCGTGGCATATGTCAATCATCAAGGAGGGACTCACAGTCCTCTGGCTATGAAAGAAGTATCTCGAATACTTGCATGGGCGGAATCCAGCTCCTGTCTAATTTCTGCGGTTCACATCCCAGGTATAGACAATTGGGAAGCGGATTATCTCAATCGCCAGACTTTACATCCGGGCGAATGGTCTCTTCACCCAGAGGTGTTTCTTCAGATTGTTCAAATCTGGGGACTTCCAGAAATAGATCTGATGGCTTCTCATCTAAACAAGAAGCTTCCCAGGTATCTGTCCAGATCCAGGGATCCTCAGGCGGAAGCAGTGGATGCATTGTCACTTCCTTTGAAGTATCATCCTGCCTATATCTTTCCGCCTCTAGTTCTTCTTCCAAGAGTGATTTCCAAGATTCTAAAGGAGCGTTCGTTTGTTCTGCTGGTGGCTCCAGCATGGCCTCACAGGTTTTAGTATGCGGATCTTGTTCAGATGGCTACTTGCCAACCGTGGACTCTTCCATCAGGATCTCAAATCATTAAATTTGAAGCTATGGAGATTGAACGCTTGATTCTCAGTCATAGAGGTTTCTCTGACTCCGTAATTAATACTATGTTACAGGCTCGTAAATCTGTGTCTAGGAAGATATATTATCGAGTCTGGAAGACTTACATTTCTTGGTGTTCTTCTCATCATTTTTCTTGGCATTCTTTTAGAATTCCTAGAATTTTACAGTTTCTCCAGGATGGTCTGGATAAAGGTTTGTCTGCAAGTTCCTTTAAAGGACAAATTTCTGCTCTTTCTGTGTTGTTTCACAGAAAGATTGCTAATCTTCCTGATATTCATTGTTTTGTTCAGGCTTTGGTTCGTATAAAACCTGTCATTAAGTCAATTTCTCCTCCTTGGAGTTTGAATTTGGTTTTGGGGGCTCTTCAAGCTCCTCCGTTTGAACCTATGCATTCGCTGGATATTAAATTACGTTCTTGGAAAGTTTTGTTTCTATTGGCCATCTCTTCTGCTAGAAGAGTTTCTGAATTATCTGCTCTTTCTTGTGAGTCTCCTTTTCTGATTTTTCATCAGGATAAGGCGGTGTTGCGAACTTCATTTAAATTTTTACCTAAGGTTGTGAATTCTAACAACATTAGTAGAGAAATTGTGGTTCCTTCATTGTGTCCTAATCCTAAGAATTCTAAGGAAAGATCGTTGCATTCTTTGGATGTAGTTAGAGCTTTGAAGTATTATGTTGAAGCTACTAAAGATTTCCGAAAGACTTCTAGTCTATTTGTTATCTTTTCCGGTTCCAGGAAAGGCCAGAAGGCTTCTGCAATTTCTTTGGCATCTTGGTTAAAGTCTTTGATTCATGCTTATGTTGAGTCGGGTAAAACTCTGCCTCAAAGGATTACAGCTCATTCTACTAGGTCAGTTTCTACTTCCTGGGCGTTTAGTAATGAAGCTTCGGTTGATCAGATTTGCAAAGCAGCAACTTGGTCTTCTTTGCATACTTTTACTAAATTCTACCATTTTGATGTGTTTTCTTCTTCTGAAGCAGTTTTTGGTAGAAAAGTACTTTCAGTCAGCTGTTTCAGTTTGATTCTTCTGCTTATATTTCAGTTTTTTTCATTATAAGATTGAAACTTTATTTTGGGGTGTGGATGGTTTTTCAGCGGAATTGGCTGTCTTTATTTTTATCCCTCCCTCTCTAGTGACTCTTGCGTGGAAGTTCCACATCTTGGGTATTCATTATCCCATACTAGCTCATGGACTCTTGCTAATTACATGAAAGAAAACATAATTTATGTAAGAACTTACCTGATAAATTCATTTATTTCATATTAGCAAGAGTCCATGAGGCCCACCCTTTTTATGGTGGTTATGATTTTTTTGTATAAAGCACAATTATTCCAATTCCTTATTTTTTATGCTTTCGCACTTTTTTCTTATCACCCCACTTCTTTGCTATTCGTTAAACTGATTTGTGGGTGTGGTGAGGGGTGTATTTATAGGCATTTTGAGGTTTGGGAAACTTTGCCCCTCCTGGTAGGAATGTATATCCCATACGTCACTAGCTCATGGACTCTTGCTAATATGAAAAATGAATTTATCAGTTAAGTTCTTAAATTAAATTGTTTTTTTTCATTAAATAAAGTGTTTTCCAAGCTTGCTTGCCTCATTACTAGCCTGTTTAACATGTCTGACACTGAGGAAACTAATTTTTCAATTTGTTTAGAAGCCATTGTGGAACCCCCTCTTAGAATGTGTCCCACTTGTACTGATATGTCTATAAATTGCAAACAGCATATTTTGACTTATTAAAGTTTGGCATTGGATGATTCTCAGACAGAAGGAAATCAGGTTTTGCCATCTAGTTCTCCCCAAGTGTCACAACCAGTAACGCCTGCACAAGCGACGCCAAGTACTTCTAGTGCGTCTAATTCTTTCACCTTGCAAGATATGGCTTCAGTCATGAATACTACCCTCACAGAGGTTTTATCTAAGCTGCCAGGGTTGCAAGGGAAGCGCAGTAGCTCTGGGTTAAGACCAAATGCTGAGCCATCTGACGCTTTAGTAGCCGTATCCGATATTCCCTTGCAATGTTCTGAGGTAGAGATGAGGGATTTGCTATCTGAGGTAGAGATTTCTGATTTAGGAAGGATGTTCCCTCAGACAGATTCAGATATGACGGCTTTTAAATTTAAGCTAGAACACCTCCGCTTATTGCTCAGGGAGGTTTTAGCAACTCTGGATGATTGTAACCCGATTATAGTTCCAGAGAAATTGTGTAAAATGGACAAATATTTAGAGGTTCCTGTTTACACTGATGTTTTCCCGGTCCCTAAGAGGATTTCAGACATTGTTACTAAGGAGTGGGATAGACCAGGTATTCCGTTGCTCCCCCTCCTGTTTTTAAGAAAATGTTTCCCATATCTGATACCATAAAGGACTCATGGCAGATGGTCCCTAAGGTGGAGGAAGCTATTTCTACTCTGGCTAAGCGTACAACTATACCTATTGAAGACAGTTACCCTTTCATTGATCCTATGGATAAAAAATTAGAGGGTCTCCTAAAGAAAATTTTTGTTCATCAGGATTTTCTTCTTCAACCTATAGCATGCATTGTTCCTGTAACCACTGCAGCTGTCTTTTGGTTTGAGGCTCTAGAGGAGGCTCTTCAGATGGAGACCCCACTGGATGATATTCTGTGTAGAATTAAGGCTCTTAAACTAGCTAATTCTTTTATTACAGACGCCGCTTTTCATCTTGCTAAGTTAGCGGCAAAGAATTCAGGTTTTGCCATTTAGAGCGTTATGGCTTAAGTCCTGGTCAGCTGATGTGTCATCTAAATATAAGTTTTTGACCATCCCTTTCAAAGGTAAGACCCTATTCGGGCCTGCACTGAAAGAGATCATTTCAGACATCACTGGGGGGAAGGGTCTCACCCTCCCTCAGGATAAGTCAAATAAGACAAGGACCAAACAAAATCATTTTCGTTTCTTTCAAAACTTCAAGAGTGGTCCCACTTCCTCTTTCTCTGCTGCAAAGCAAGAGGGGAAGTTTACTCAATCCAAGCCAACCTGGAGACCTAATCAGGCTTGGAACAAGGGTAAACAGGCCAAAAAGCCTGCTGCTGCCACTAAGACAGCATGAAGGGGTAGCCCCCGATCCGGGACCGGATCTAGTAGGGGGCAGACTCTCTCTCTTTGCTCAGGCCTGGGCAAGAGACGTTCAGGATACCTAGGCAGTAGAAATCGTTACCCATGGATATCTTCTAGATTTCAAGGATTCTCCTCCAAGGGGGAGGTTCCATCTTTCTAAATTGTCTGTAAACCCGACAAAAAGAGAGGCGTTCTTACGTTGTGTGAAGACCTTTCTACCATGGGAGTGATCTGCCCAGTTCCGAAAGCAGAACAGGGGCAGGGGTTCTACTCCAATCTGTTTGTGGTTCCGAAAAAAGAGGTAACTTTCAGACCAATCCTAGATCTCAAGATCCTAAACCAATTCCTAAGAGTCCCATCTTTCAAGATGGAGACCATTCGGACTATTTTACCAATGATCCAGGAGGGTCAATATATGACCACCGTGGACTTAAAGGATGCGTATCTACACATTCCTATCCACAAAGATCATCACCAATTCCTCAGGTTTGCCTTTCTGGACAAGCATTACCAGTTTGTGGCTCTTCCCTTCGGGTTGGCCACGACGCCAGAAATCTTCACAAAGATGCTAGGGTCCCTTCTGGTGGTTCTAAGGCCGCGGGGGATAGCAGTGGCGCCTTATCTAGACGACATTCTAATTCAAGCGTTGACTTCCCAACTAGCCAAGTCTCACACGGACTTAGTGTTGGCCTTTCTAAGATCTCACGGGTGGAAGGTGAACGTAAAAAAGAGTTCTCTTTCCGCCCTCACAAGAGTTTCATTTCTAGGGACTCTGATAGACTCGATGGACATGAAAATATTTCTGATGGAGATTTTGTCCACCTGCCTAGCTCTTCATTCCATTCTTCGGCCGTCAGTGGCTCAGTGTATGGAGGTAATCGGTCTAATGGTAGCGGCAATGGACATAGTTCCGTTTGCTCGCTTCCATCTCAGACCACTGCAACTATGCATGCTCAATCAGTGGAATGGGGATTATGCGGATTTATCTCCTCAGATAAATCTGGATCAAGAGACCACACAGGATCATCTGTCCCAGGGAATGTGTTTCCGCAGGCTAGATTGGGTTATAGGGACAACAGACGCCAGCCTTCTGGGCTCGGGTGCAGTCTGGAATTCCCTGAAAGCACAGGGTTTGTGGACTCGGGAGGAGGCCCTCCTACTGATAAATATTCTGGAACTAAGAACGATATTCAATGCTCTTCAGGCATGGCCTCAGCTGGCTTCGGCCAGATTCATCAGATTTCAGTCGGACAACATCACAACCGTGGCTTATATCAATCATCAGGGGGGAACAAAGAGTTCCTTAGCGATGATAGAAGTTTCAAGAATAATCCGTTGGGCAGAGGCTCACTCTTGCCATCTGTCAGCGATCTATTTCCCAGGGGTAGAGAACTGGGAGGCAGATGTTCTAAGTCATCAGACTTTTCATCCGGGGGAGTGGGAACTCCATCAGGAGGCGTTTGCTCAACTGGTTCAGCTATGTGGCACACCAGAAGTGGATCTGATGGCGTCTCGTCAGAACGCCAAACTTCCTCGTTACGGATCCAGGTCAAGGAATCCTCAGGCAGTACTGATAGATGCTCTATCAGTACCCTGGTCGTTCAACCTGGCTTATGTGTTTCCACCTTTCCCTTTCCTTCCACGTTTGATTGCCAGAATCAAACAGGAGAGAGAATCAGTGATTTTGATAGCGCCTGCTTGGCCACGCAGATCTGGTGGACATGTCATCTCTTCCACCATGGTCTCTGCCTCTGAGACATGACCTTCTGATTCAAGGTCCATTCAAGCATGCAAATCTAATTTGTCTGCAACTGACTGCTTGGAGATTGAACGCTTGATTCTATCTAAGCGGGGTTTCTCTGAGTCGGTCATAGATACCTTGATTCAGGCTCGAAAGCCTGTTACCAAGAAAATCTATCATGAGATATGGCGTAAATATCTTTTTTGGTGCGAATCCAAAGGCTACTCATGGAGTAAGATCAGGATTCCTAGGATTTGGTCCTTTCTTCAAGAAGGATTGGAGAAAGGATTGTCAGCTAGTTCCCTAAAAGGACAGATATCTGCTCTGTCTATTCTGTTGCACAAGCGTCTGGCAGATGTTCCAGACATTCTGGCTTTTTGTCCGGCTTTAGCTAGAATTAAGCATGTTTAAACTTGTTGCTCCGCCATGGAGCCTAAATTTAGTTCTTAAAGTTCTTCAGGGGGTTCAGTTTGAACCCATGCATTCCATAGATATTAAGCTTTTATCTTGGAAAGTTTTGTTCCTAGTTGCTATCTCTTCAGCTCGAAGAGTTTCGGAACTATCTGCATTACAATGTGACTCGCCTTATCTCGTTTTCCATGCTGATAAGGTGGTTTTGCGTACTAAGCCTGGGTTTCTACCTAAGGTTGTTACTAACAGGAATATCAATCAGGAAATTGTTGTTCCTTCTCTGTGTCCTAATCCTTCTTCTAAGAAGGAACGTCTGTTGCACAACTTGGACGTGGTTCGTGCTTTGAAATTTTATTTACAGACAACCAAAGATTTTCGCCAAACATCTTCTTTGTTTGTTGTCTATTCTGGAAAGCGTAGGGGTAAAAATGCTACGGTGACTTCTCTTTCCTTTTGGCTGAAAAGCATCATCCGTTTGGCTTATGAGACTGCTGGACAGCAGCCTCCTGAAAGGATTACAGCTCATTTTACTAGAGCGGTAGCTTCCACATGGGCTTTTAAAAATGATGCTTCTGTTGAACAGATTTGTAAGGCTGCGACTTGGTCTTCGCACCATACCTTTTCAAAATTTTACAAATTTGAATAGGAGAAATTTTCTTCTCTGTTATCGGATCCCGGTCCTAATCTTGTGGTTTCTGTACTCTTTGGGGTCTGGGCATTGCCTCCTCTTGTCTCTCAGGACTGTTTTTTGGCTCTGTGAGCTTGACTTGGTTCTAGAGTTTTTTTTCATTTTTTTACTGGAACTTGTACCCTATTTAGGGTCTTCCGGGTATCCTTGTCTGGTTCTCTGTGTTCTCTTCCTTTTGGGAGTTTACGGTAGTTGATCCCTTTCTCTCGTAAGGGATGTGTTGTGGGAGACCGACTGTTTGACAATGGCGTCTCCCAGGGGCGTTTTGGCTCAGTCGAGTCTATTTTCTGCTGTCTCTAGCAAGGCTTGTGAACTGCTGTGGGTCAGTGTCCTTTTTCAAAGTTTGCTCGGCTTCGGATAAAGTATTTTTTTTTAAAGGGTAGGGGTTTCAGGCCTGGTTCCCCTTTAGAATGGGCCGCCTTTTGTACCCTCCCGTTTTAGCATTCAGTGTCCTCTCTAGCCTGGGTATTGTTTTCCCAAAAGTAATGAATGCAGCTGTGTACTTTTTTGAGAAAAAAAAACACATAAATTATGCTTACCTGAAAATGTTCTTTCTCCAACATAGGTGTGTCCGGTCCACGGCGTCATCCTTACTTGTGGGATATTCTCTTCCCCAACAGGAAATGGCAAAGAGCCCAGCAAAGCTGGTCACATGATCCCTCCTAGGCTCCGCCTACCCCAGTCATTCTCTTTGCCGTTGTACAGGCAACATCTCCACGGAGATGGCTTAGAGTTTTTTAGTGTTTAACTGTAGTTTTTCATTATTCAATCAAGAGTTTGTTATTTTCAAATAGTGCTGGTACGTACTATTTACTCAGAAACAGAAAAGAGATGAAGAATTCTGTTTGTATGAGGAAAATGATTTTAGCAACCGTAACTAAAATCCATGGCTGTTCCACACAGGACTGTTGAGAGCAATTAACTTCAGTTGGGGGAACAGTTTGCAGTCTCTTGCTGCTTGAGGTATGACACATTCTAACAAGACGATGTAATGCTGGAAGCTGTCATTTTCCCTATGGGATCCGGTAAGCCATGTTTATTACGATTGTAAATAAGGGCTTCACAAGGGCTTATTTAAACTGTAGACTTTTTCTGGGCTAAATCGATTGATTATTAACACATATTTAGCCCTGAGGAATCATTTTATCTGGGTATTTTGATATAATAATATCGGCAGGCACTGTTTTAGACACCTTATTCTTTAGGGGCTTTCCCCAAGCATAGGCAGAGTCTCATTTTCGCGCCGGTGTTGCGCACTTGTTTTTGAGAGGCATGGCATGCAGTCGCATGTGAGAGGAGCTCTGATACTTATAAAAGACTTCTGAAGGCGTCATTTGGTATCGTATTCCCCTTTGGGTTTGGTTGGGTCTCAGCAAAGCAGATACCAGGGACTGTAAAGGGGTTTAAAGCTTAAAACGGCTCCGGTTCCGTTATTTTAAGGGTTAAAGCTTCCAAAATTGGTGTGCAATATTTTCAAGGCTTTAAGACGCTGTGGTGAAAATTTGGTGAATTTTGAACAATTCCTTCATGTTTTTTCGCAATTGCAGTAATAAAGTGTGTTCAGTTTAAAATTTAAAGTGACAGTAACGGTTTTATTTTAAAACGTTTTTTGTACTTTCTGATCAAGTTTATGCCTGTTTAACATGTCTGAACTACCAGATAGACTGTGTTCTGAATGTGGGGAAGCCAGAATTCCTATTCATTTAAATAAATGTGATTTATGTGATAATGACAATGATGCCCAAGATGATTCCTCAAGTGAGGGGAGTAAGCATGGTACTGCATCATTCCCTCCTTCGTCTACACGAGTCTTGCCCACTCAGGAGGCCCCTAGTACATCTAGCGCGCCAATACTCCTTACTATGCAACAATTAACGGCTGTAATGGATAATTCTGTCAAAAACATTTTAGCCAAAATGAACCCTTGTCAGCGTAAGCGTGGCTGCTCTGTTTTAGTTACTGAAGAGCATGACGACGCTGATATTAATATCTCTGAAGGGCCCCTAACCCAATCTGAGGGGGCCAGGGAGGTTTTGTCTGAGGGAGAAATTACTGATTTAGGGAACATTTCTCAGCAGGCTGAATCTGATGTGATTACATTTAAATTTAAATTGGAACATCTCCGCATTTTGCTTAAGGAGGTATTATCCACTCTGGATGATTGTGAAAATTTAGTCATCCCAGAGAAACTATGTAAAATGGACAAGTTCCTAGAGGTGCCGGGGCTCCCAGAAGCTTTTCCTATACCCAAGCGGGTGGCGGACATTGTTAATAAAGAATGGGAAAGGCCCGGTATTCCTTTCGTCCCTCCCCCCATATTTAAAAAATTGTTTCCTATGGTCGACCCCAGAAAGGACTTATGGCAGTCAGTCCCCAAGGTCGAGGGAGCGGTTTCTACTTTAAACAAACGCACCACTATTCCAATAGAGGATAGTTGTGCTTTCAAAGATCCTATGGATAAAAAATTAGAAGGTTTGCTTAAAAAGATGTTTGTTCAGCAGGGTTACCTTCTACAACCCATTTCATGCATTGTCCCTGTCACTACTGCCGCATATTTCTGGTTTGATGAACTGCTTAAGGTGCTCGATAGTGACTCTCCTCCTTATGAGGAGATTATGGACAGAATCAATGCTCTCAAATTGGCTAATTCTTTCACTCTAGACGCCTCTTTGCAATTGGCTAAGTTAGCGGCTAAGAACTCTGGGTTTGCTATTGTGGCGCGCAGAGCGCTTTGGTTGAAATCTTGGTCGGCTGATGCGTCTTCCAAGAACAAGCTACTAAACATTCCTTTCAAGGGGAAAACGTTGTTTGGTCCTGACTTGAAAGAGATTATCTCTGATATCACTGGGGGTAAGGGCCACGCCCTTCCTCAGGATCGGCCTTTCAAGGCAAAAAATAGACCTAATTTTCGTCCCTTTCGTAAAAACGGACCAGCCCAAGGTGCTACGTCCTCTAAGCAAGAGGGTAATACTTCTCAGGCCAAGCCAGCTTGGAGACCAATGCAAGGCTGGAACAAGGGAAAGCAGGTCAAGAAACCTGCCACTGCTACCAAGACAGCATGAAATATTGGCCCCCGATCCGGGACCGGATCTGGTGGGGGGCAGACTCTCTCTCTTCGCTCAGGCTTGGGCAAGAGATGTTCTGGATCCTTGGGCGCTAGAAATAGTCTCCCAGGGTTATCTTCTGGAATTCAAGGGACTTCCCCCAAGGGGGAGGTTCCACAGGTCTCAGTTGTCTTCAGACCACATAAAAAGACAGGCGTTCTTACATTGTGTAGAAGACCTGTTAAAAATGGGAGTGATTCATCCTGTTCCATTAAGAGAACAAGGGATGGGGTTCTACTCCAATCTGTTCATAGTTCCCAAAAAAGAGGGAACGTTCAGACCAATCCTAGATCTCAAGATCTTAAACAAATTTCTCAAGGTCCCATCGTTCAAGATGGAAACCATTCGAACTATCCTTCCTTCCATCCAGGAAGGTCAATTCATGACCACGGTGGATTTAAAGGATGCGTATCTACATATTCCTATCCACAAGGAACATCATCGGTTCCTAAGGTTTGCATTCCTGGACAAACATTACCAGTTCGTGGCGCTTCCTTTCGGATTAGCCACTGCTCCAAGGATTTTCACAAAGGTACTAGGGTCCCTTCTAGCGGTGCTAAGACCAAGGGGCATTGCAGTAGTACCTTACCTGGACGACATTCTGATTCAAGCGTCGTCCCTTCCTCAAGCAAAGGCTCACACGGACATTGTACTGGCCTTTCTCAGATCTCACGGCTGGAAAGTGAACGTGGAAAAGAGTTCTCTATCCCCGTCAACAAGGGTTCCCTTCTTGGGAACAATTATAGACTCCTTAGAAATGAGGATCTTTCTAACAGAGGCCAGAAAAACAAAGCTTCTGGACTCTTGTCGGATACTTCATTCCGTTCCTCTTCCTTCCATAGCTCAGTGCATGGAAGTGATCGGTTTGATGGTGGCGGCGATGGACATAGTTCCTTTTGCGCGCATTCATCTAAGACCATTACAACTGTGCATGCTCAGTCAGTGGAATGGGGACTATACAGACTTGTCTCCGAAGATACAAGTAAATCAGAGGACCAGAGACTCACTCCGTTGGTGGCTGTCCCTGGACAATCTGTCTCAAGGGATGATGTTCCACAGACCAGAGTGGGTCATTGTCACGACCGACGCCAGTCTGATAGGCTGGGGCGCGGTCTGGGGATCCCTGAAAGCTCAGGGTCTTTGGTCTCGGGAAGAATCTCTTCTACCGATAAATATTCTGGAACTGAGAGCGATATTCAATGCTCTCCAGGCCTGGCCCCAGCTTGCGAGGACCAGGTTCATACGGTTTCAATCAGACAACATGACGACTGTTGCGTACATCAACCATCAGGGGGGAACAAGAAGTTCCCTAGCGATGGAAGAAGTAACCAAAATTATTCTTTGGGCGGAGTCTCACTCCTGCCACCTGTCTGCTATCCACATCCCAGGAGTGGAAAATTGGGAAGCGGATTTTCTGAGTCGGCAGACATTGCATCCGGGGGAGTGGGAACTCCATCCGGAAATCTTTGCCCAAGTCACTCACCTGTGGGGCATTCCAGACATGGATCTGATGGCCTCTCGTCAGAACTTCAAAGTTCCTTGCTACGGGGCCAGATCCAGGGATCCCAAGGCGGCTCTAGTGGATGCACTAGTAGCACCTTGGACCTTCAAACTAGCTTATGTGTTCCCGCCATTTCCTCTCATCCCCAGGCTGATAGCCAGGATCAAGCAGGAGAGGGCGTCGGTGATCTTGATAGCTCCTGCGTGGCCACGCAGGACTTGGTATGCAGATCTGGTGAATATGTCATCGGCTCCACCTTGGAAGCTACCTTTGAGACGAGACCTTCTTGTTCAGGGTCCGTTCGAACATCCGAATCTGGTTTCACTCCAGCTGACTGCTTGGAGATTGAACGCTTGATTTTATCGAAGCGAGGATTCTCAGATTCTGTTATCGATACTCTTGTTCAGGCCAGAAAGCCTGTGACTAGAAAGATTTACCACAAAATTTGGAAAAAATATATCTGTTGGTGTGAATCTAAAGGATTCCCTTCGGACAAGGTTAAGATTCCTAGGATTCTATCCTTCCTTCAAGAAGGATTGGACAAAGGATTATCTGCTAGTTCCCTGAAGGGACAGATTTCTGCCTTGTCGGTATTACTTCACAAAAAGCTGGCAGCTGTGCCAGATGTTCAAGCCTTTGTTCAGGCTCTGGTTAGAATCAAGCCTGTTTACAAACCTTTGACTCCTCCTTGGAGTCTCAATTTAGTTCTTTCAGTTCTTCAGGGGGTTCCGTTTGAACCCTTACATTCCGTTGATATTAAGTTATTATCTTGGAAAGTTTTGTTTTTAGTTGCGATTTCTTCTGCTAGAAGAGTCTCAGAATTATCTGCTCTGCAGTGTTCTCCTCCTTATCTGGTGTTCCATGCAGATAAGGTGGTTTTACGTACTAAACCTGGTTTTCTTCCAAAAGTTGTTTCTAACAAAAACATTA
Source organism: Bombina bombina (assembly GCF_027579735.1). Lineage (NCBI taxonomy): Eukaryota > Metazoa > Chordata > Amphibia > Anura > Bombinatoridae > Bombina > Bombina bombina. Next base: position 190,392,708 of record NC_069500.1, read on the forward strand.
ACCAGGAGATTATCGTACCTTCTCTGTGTCCAAAACCAGTTTCAAAGAAGGAACGTTTGTTGCACAATTTGGATGTTGTTCGCGCTCTAAAATTCTATTTAGATGCTACAAAGGATTTTAGACAAACATCTTCCTTGTTTGTTGTTTATTCAGGTAAAAGGAGAGGTCAAAAAGCAACTTCTACCTCTCTCTCTCTTTGGATTAAAAGCATCATCAGATTGGCTTACGAGACTGCCGGACGGCAGCCTCCCGAAAGAATCACAGCTCATTCCACTAGGGCTGTGGCTTCCACATGGGCCTTCAAGAACGAGGCTTCTGTTGATCAGATATGTAGGGCAGCGACTTGGTCTTCACTGCACACTTTTACCAAATTTTACAAGTTTGATACTTTTGCTTCTTCTGAGGCTATTTTTGGGAGAAAGGTTTTGCAAGCCGTGGTGCCTTCCATTTAGGTGACCTGATTTGCTCCCTCCCTTCATCCGTGTCCTAAAGCTTTGGTATTGGTTCCCACAAGTAAGGATGACGCCGTGGACCGGACACACCTATGTTGGAGAAAACAGAATTTATGTTTACCTGATAAATTTCTTTCTCCAACGGTGTGTCCGGTCCACGGCCCGCCCTGGTTTTTTTAATCAGGTCTGATATTTTATTTTCTTTAACTACAGTCACCACGGTACCATATGGTTTCTCCTATGCAAATATTCCTCCTTAACGTCGGTCGAATGACTGGGGTAGGCGGAGCCTAGGAGGGATCATGTGACCAGCTTTGCTGGGCTCTTTGCCATTTCCTGTTGGGGAAGAGAATATCCCACAAGTAAGGATGACGCCGTGGACCGGACACACCGTTGGAGAAAGAAATTTATCAGGTAAACATAAATTCTGTTTTTCTTCAGACGTAGAGAGTCCACAGATCCCCACCCGAATTGTTTCTGTGGGGACTCTGTTTATTGTTCTTCTGGCACAGTTTCACCCTGATATTTCTTCTACTGTTCTTTGGCAGAATGACTGGGGGATGAGGGAAGTGGGGAGGGGTATTTAAGCCTTTGACTGGGGTGTCTTTACCTCCTCCTGGTGGCCAGGTTCTGAATTCCCAAATGTAATGAATTCAACTGTGGACTCTTTCCATCTGAAGAAAAGAAAATTATCAGGTAAGCATAATTTATGCTTTCACTATTTTTTTTTTATAAAGTCCTAGCAGTAAACTGCTCCATTTCACCTTTGCATCACATAGCCCTTGGGGTGTTTGCCATCTCTTGATGGGTAAACCAAGTCACAGCTACCTGTTATGACCCTGTAGCCAACATATCACCAGTGAGAACAGGATACGCTGCCATTACTAAACTGGTGGTTACATAATGTTTACAGTAACCCCTTGTTTGCTAGATCACACACTGTGCCAGAAAGCAATGATGGAGTGTAGAAATACCCGGGGAACCCGGTTGGTGAAATATGTTTTGAAACAAAGTTTGTTTAGGCTCTTTAACACTTTATTTAAAAACAAAGGAAGCAGACAAATATATATTCACCCCACTATCTCACACGCCTGGTTCATCTGCCACACTTAGCTAGATCTGCGCATGGAGAAGTAGAGGGAGGTTCCAGGGGCGGAGTGTACAGTGATTGGAGTGGCCTCACACTATGGGGGACTGTCAGCATATCGGGACTCGGGCTGGCAGTGAGAGAGGAACAAACAGCAGTCTTTTGGCAATCAGCAAGTAACTTTTATGCTAATTGTCCAGGTGCTGCTGAATGCCTGTAGGACAACTGTCACAATCACCCAGTGCATGGGTGCTGTCGACCCCTTGTTAGTGCAGACCTTTCACTCCCTGATGGCGGCCCTGGTGTTCTTCTCTGGCCGTACAGCATGTGGCAGCTTGTAGTTCCCAGCTGCAAGGCCTACAAAGGTATCCAGCCGCTCCAGAATAACTTTTAGGTGCGGCTGGCTGAGGTAAGAGGGAGGTACTAATGGGTGATTTGAGGACTAGACCAGGACCACATTTTAAAGGCGCCAGTGATGCCCTGACACCCAGATTTGTCAAACCCTGCAATGGCATATAATGCTCAAAAAGAGTCTCCAAAGATTTCTCTTCATGCCGATGAGTGTTTTTTTTTTAATCAACTGGCCCTAAGACTCCACCTCCCCAAAGCATAGCCCAGGGAAATGGTGATAGTTGAAGCCGGGGGCAGGCACACCTACTGGTGGTCTTATCTCCTAGATCAAGCAAGGCACAAATGTATACACATGAAGTGAAGGAAACAAAACTTTTTTGCCATGGGTGTATTGAGGGCAAATTTATTGAATTCCTCTATCTGTGTTATTTTTTTATTTATTTTTTATTAAAAGCGGTGCTTTCTCAGCCGTACAAATGCTATTTCTTCACGCTTAGTCATATATTCAAAACATTTATACATCAAAACCCGCCCCTAAATGTTTACACCATCATCTATCTAATAAGCAAAACTTAAAGTAAAGGTAAATTCAACACCTTTTATATTTTGCCATTCGATGTGAATTTTAAAAATATTCGTTTCATTGATGAAAAAAATTACATTTAAAACTTACTTTAGTAACTTTTATATAACAGCTACTTTGCTACTGAACGCTTTGGCAGCCCCGACATTAGGACACTCCACCCCCCCTGATATTTTCACTGTTATCCAATATAAATCCTCGCATGTTGGCATGTTTCAAAGTTAAAAAAAAAACTGTATCTTTTGCGCATGCGTTACCAACATTGTGCGCAAAAGATCAATGTTTTTTTTGTTTTGTTTTGTTTTTTACATTGAAGCATACCAAAATTTGTATTGGACAACGTCAGAGGAAAAAAATAAGGAAGGTCTTAGTGTCGGGGCTTCTGGAGTGTGCAGTAGCAAAGTAGCAGTTATATAAAAGTTACTAAAGTAAGTTTTAATTTAGATTTTCATCAATTAAACTAATATTATTTTTAAATTTCACATCGAATGGCAAAATATAAAATTGGTCACCTTTCAAGTGATGGTAAATTAAACAGAGTAAAACTTAATTTGATACATATGTCACAGAGGAATAGAACAATGTTGAAAACTAACATAATAACATAGCCAAATAGGTATTCTAGGTTATGATTTTGTAACTTCCTATCACTAATTGTAATAAGAACAAATATGCCCTGTATAAAAGGAAACATTTCTATATAAAATAAGATCTGTCATGTGATTTTATTCTGATTGCACAACACAAAGCTACAAGCTATATGCCTGACAGGAAATGTGTATGTAGAAATGGAATGACAATACTAAGGAACTATACAGACATGACCATATATTTTATATTTATTTTCTCCTTTCCTAACTCTGCTCATGTCCACTATCGGCTCATAATACATAAATCTAGGTCCATTTTGATATATTTCATTCCACCATTTGGCCGCCAAATGTGATGTATATTAAAAAAATTAACTTTTTCACAAACTTTGGGGTTTTCACTGAAATTATTTACATAATGCGTGTGCATTCGTGACACAAATGATTGTAAAAGCTTCTCTTGGACACTTTTTGCCATTGCTTTTTTGTAATTAGAAGCCTGCTAATTGCAGCTGTGCGTCACACTTCTAATCCCAGCAGTGAAGGGGTTAATCTGGCAACTTGCAAGGTTAATATTTGCTCTAGTGTAGATATTACCCTCCCACCTGACACTTCCCTGATAACCTAGCTGATCCCACCCACACTCCTCACCACTATCTGAGGTACTGGCAGACAGTGTGCCAGGATGATTTTTTTTTTTTCTGCAGTGTAGGGAATTATTCCTCATAATGGTACGTCACTAGGGTCCCTAAGAACCTGTGTTTTCGTGACATAACGGTATGTCACTATGGTCCCTAAAAACCGGTGTTTTCGTGACATAATGGCACGTCACTAGGGTCCCTAAGACCCGGTTGTTTTCGTGACATAATGGTACGTCACTAGGGGCCCTAAGACCCAGTGTTTTCGTGACATAATGGTACGTCACTAGGGTCCCTAAGAACCTGTGTTTTCGTGACATAACGGTATGTCACTAGGGTCCCTAAAAACCGGTGTTTTCGTGACATAATGGCACGTCACTAGGGTCCCTAAGACCCGGTTGTTTTCGTGACATAATGGTACGTCACTAGGGGCCCTGAGACCCGGTGTTTTCGTGACATAATGGTACATCACTAGGGTCCCTAAGAACCGGTGTTTTCGTGACATAATGGTACGTCACTAGAGTCCCTAAGAACCGGTGTTTTTGTGACATAATGGTACGTCACTAGGGTCCCTAAGACCCGGTGTTTTCGTGACATAATGGTACGTCACTAGGGTCCCTAAGAACCGGTGTTTTTGTGACATAATGCTACGTCACTAGGGTCCCTAAGAACCGGTGTTTTCGTGACATAACGGTATGTCACTATGGTCCCTAAAAACCGGTGTTTTCGTGACATAATGGCACGTCACTAGGGTCCCTAAGACCCGGTTGTTTTCGTGACATAATGGTACGTCACTAGGGGCCCTAAGACCCAGTGTTTTCGTGACATAATGGTACGTCACTAGGGTCCCTAAGAACCTGTGTTTTCGTGACATAACGGTATGTCACTAGGGTCCCTAAAAACCGGTGTTTTCGTGACATAATGGCACGTCACTAGGGTCCCTAAGACCCGGTTGTTTTCGTGACATAATGGTACGTCACTAGGGGCCCTAAGACCCGGTGTTTTCGTGACATAATGGTACATCACTAGGGTCCCTAAGAACCGGTGTTTTCGTGACATAATGGTACGTCACTAGAGTCCCTAAGAACCGGTGTTTTTGTGACATAATGGTACGTCACTAGGGTCCCTAAGACCCGGTGTTTTCGTGACATAATGGTACGTCACTAGGGTCCCTAAGAACCGGTGTTTTTGTGACATAATGCTACGTCACTAGGGTCCCTAAGAACCGGTGTTTTCGTGACATAATGGTACGTCACTAGGGTCCCTAAGAACCGGTGTTTTCGTGACATAATGGTACGTCACTAGGGTCCCTAAGACTCAGTGTTTTCGTGACATAATGGTACGTCACTAGGGTCCCTAAGACCCAGTGTTTTCGTGACATAATGGTACGTCACTAGGGTCCCTAAGACCCGGTGTTTTTGTGACATAATGGTACGTCCATTTGGTCTAAGGGGATAAAATAAATTGTTTTGTGACTGCTTAAGAGTGTTTGTTTTTCTTTTTAAAGAGCCTTCACCTCTTTACTATAAATGGTTAGCATTCATGTGTAAATTTCCAACACATTCTGCTGTGCTATGAACAGGTATATAATTATAGTGCAATAATTGCAAAACAGTTACGTAAATAAGTTTGAGTGGCTTCTCGATGCCAATGCTCAGGACCCTTAAAGGGACAGTATACACTCATTTTCATATAACTGCATGTAATAGACACTACTATAAAGAATAAGATGCACAGATACTGATATAAAAATCCAGTATAAAACTGTTTAAAAACTTACTTAGAAGCTCTGTTTACCTCTGTTGAAAAGATAGCTGGAAAGTCCACTGCAAGTGGGAAATAAGACACTTCCCCCTCCCCCTTCTTTTGCATATGAAAAGACCCTTTACACAAACAGGAGCAAGCTGGAGAAGGTAGCTGACGGTATTCACATAAAACTTTGGGGCTTGGTTAGGAGGCTGAAAATCAGAGCAATGTTATTTAATAATAAGCAAAACTATACATTAAAAAAAAAAAAAAAAACTTTATGGGCTATATAAATAGATCATCTACAAAACATTTATGCAAAGAAAAAATGAGTGTATAATGGCGCTTTAACAGGCCAGGGAAGTAATAAGCTAATGGGTGAGAGCATGTTAGTAACCATGGTTACTGATCAGCAGATTATTTCTCCTCCTATTTAGTTCAGATATCATAAAAATCTGGCCTGTTACTCAGTTCTAGTCCTCGGACCCCTAACACTGGTAAAGAGGACGTTTTGGCTTAATGTTTGCTAACCACACTGCTTTCATGGCAATTGGCTGGATCTAATTAATTAACCTAAAATTGCTTTCACGTGTCTTTAGCTGTCCCCTAGCCAAGCTGCTGGCTATTTCAAGCACTATTTTCCTCTCTAACTACATGGGCATGGTTCCTATTAGAGTGGATTGTATGTGACTTCTACTACTAATGATAAAGCATAATTAAAAGAAAACTGTCTTAGTTGAAGTATTATGAATCACTGCCTTTATTTAGATCATGCAAGTTTTAAATCACATGCTCCTCATTTAAAACAAAATAATATATAAGCAAATAATCAGATTGTCTTACTTGCCATTACTATATAGAGGATGATCAACCTTGGTATGTTAGAATTCCACTGTGATGGTGTTGCCATTCTACCCACCCCATGCTATTGTATGGGGAATATGAAGATAATTGTGCAGCCATTTTATCTCTGTCACGGAACAGTAGTTGACTTATTAAAGGGATATAAATAGGTAAAAAGAAAACGCTCTAATATTTTAGTTATATGCATCCAGCAGTGCACCAATAAATTGCTTTTTGTGTTTAATCCATTTGCAGGGGTTAAACAGTGTTAAAGTTAGCTGGGAACTAGCTGAACACATCTGGTGAGCCAATGACAAGAGACAGCTGTGTATAGCTACTAATCATATCATATGTACACATGCTTTACAACAGAGGATACCAAAATAACAAACCAAATTTGATAACTGAAGTGTCTTAAAATTAAATGCTCTGTCTGAATCAAGAAAGTTATTTTTTTTTTACCTATTCCTTTAAGTTCTCCAGATTTTAACAAATGGTTCTAAATGATGCAAAGAAACCTTGATTAAACTAAAACCTAAAACCAATAGCCGGTATTTTTTGTATATTATGTAAATAGTTGAATCTCATAGAACAAAAACAAATGAAGAGATTTTCCCTTTCACCTTGTGATTTTTCTTACTGTGTGCAGTGGGAATCTCATACGCCAGTCATGTTGCTGCTCCTTGTGATCATGTGAACCAGCTGAGCACTGTAGTCAGTCTCTTTAGCTTGAGCTCATTTTTAAATGATGATGGTTGTGGGTCTGTTGAGTAGCAAATATCTTTAGCTATCAAAGGAGTTAGCCTACCAGTCTTGCTTCTTCTGCGCAGACTTGTTAAGCTGACTTCTGTTTGACTAGTTTTTCTTATTTCTGTTTACCAGTGATCCTTTCTTAAATACTGTGTGTGTGGCTAAGACCACTATGGTTCAAAAGATACATTTAGACATTCACCTGTAATTATTAAAGGGACAGTAAAGTCAAAATTAAACTTTCATGTTTTATACAGAACATGCAATTTTAAACAACTTATCAAACTATTTCTATGATCAATTTTGTTTTTGTTGGTATTTTGATATCCTTCGCTGAAAAGTACATCTAGGTAGGCCGATAGGAGCTCAGGAGCGTGCCCATGTATTTAGCAGTCTATGGAACATTGGCAGCAGTGTTTGCAACATTGTTTATAGCAATATTATACAAACATACAATAGTAATAAGGATATTACTATAATAACCCCTGGCGCTAACGTGTAGCTTAAATTGGTAATGCAAAGGTTCTAATTATTGTATACTATAAACAATAAATTACCTTAGTACGATGGAAATGATAATTCCTTACAAATATGTAAAAACTGGGTAGTTGATTAATAAACCCAAATTAAGGGATGTGCTTAAGGATGAACCAGAGTAATGGTGCAAGTAAAAAATAAACAAATTTTATTACAGTCTTAATCGTGCATAAAAATACTTTTAAAACCAAATTTAAATAACACTCTGATCAGGCGTTTGACAATGTAGTATCAATAAAATCCCTAAAACCTCAAAATAAAATTGCATAAATAAAATAACAATAAAACAACAATGAGACAATTACTATCACAAATGATTAATTCGAGATAGAGAACAAAGATCCCATTGGAAACCAAGGAAGATCCACGTCAGCTGGAAGTTAGTGATGTTTTAACCGGAGCTGTAACGAGATTTGAGATCCAAATGAACAGACAGGAAGAGAGCCAAAATTTAAGGTGTTCACTTATTACTTACACCGAAAATGCTCTATGAAGTCCCAGCTGTCTCTCTATAACGGTCCTGGATTAGGTCACTGCTGGATGGATCCCCGAAATGAAGGAAACCTCTTGTCTTTTACAATCCGTATCAGCACTCGCGCCAGATAGACCAAACTGTGCTCTGGGTCTCTGTGCGGTCTCGACGCTGGTAATTAGTTCCAGTCACCTGTGTATTAGAAAAGTGGGCGGAGCAACGCGTTTCAGCCCGGTCTGGGCCTTTGTCAAGCTCCTGATAGATGGGAGGTCAGGTCTTTTATACCGTCACCCCTGCATATGATTGGTTAGGCATTAATTCAAAACAAAGGGAATTGCGATACAGATACAAAATGATACATTTTTTCTATTGTTACTTTCTGCTCTGATTCATAATACATTTAGAGATGCACAATTTGCCCTTCAAATTTCAGCTTATTTGATGATCAATTTTAGATTCTTTTAAGATTAACAATCATTTTTATTTATAATGGATTCGTAGAAACATACAGAAAGGGGAAATTTGTTTTCATTTTTCACTTGCACCCCCTATATTATCCCGTCTAAAGCACACCCCGCAGGGAAAAAACAGATTTTTTTTTTAAAGTTTTTTTTAAAAATATATATGGGTTATAATAGTCAAAAAACAACTCTCTATGTCAATTATATTGTCCCAGTATCAATTTATATTGCTTAAGTATAACCTAATAGAGAACCAGAGAGTTGTTTTAAATAAAAATGATTGTTAATCTTAAAAGAATCTAAAATTGATCATCAAATAAGCTGAAATTTGAAGGGCAAATTGTGCATCTCTAAATGTATTATGAATCAGAGCAGAAAGTAACAATAGAAAAAATGTATCATTTTGTATCTGTATCGCAATTCCCTTTGTTTTGAATTAATGCCTAACCAATCATATGCAGGGGTGACGGTATAAAAGACCTGACCTCCCATCTATCAGGAGCTTGACAAAGGCCCAGACCGGGCTGAAACGCGTTGCTCCGCCCACTTTTCTAACACACAGGTGACTGGAACTAATTACCAGCGTCAAGACCGCACAGAGACCCAGAGCACAGTTTGGTCTATCTGGCGCGAGTGCTGATACGGATTGTAAAAGACAAGAGGTTTCCTTCATTTCGGGGATCCATCCAGCAGTGACCTAATCCAGGACCGTTATAGAGAGACAGCTGGGACTTCATAGAGCATTTTCGGTGTAAGTAATAAGTGAACACCTTAAATTTTGGCTCTCTTCCTGTCTGTTCATTTGGATCTCAAATCTCGTTACAGCTCCGGTTAAAACATCACTAACTTCCAGCTGACGTGGATCTTCCTTGGTTTCCAATGGGATCTTTGTTCTCTATCTCGAATTAATCATTTGTGATAGTAATTGTCTCATTGTTGTTTTATTGTTATTTTATTTATGCAATTTTATTTTGAGGTTTTAGGGATTTTATTGATACTACATTGTCAAACGCCTGATCAGAGTGTTATTTAAATTTGGTTTTAAAAGTATTTTTGTGCACGATTAAGACTGTAATAAAATTTGTTTATTTTTTACTTGCACCATTACTCTGGTTCATCCTTAAGCACATCCCTTAATTTGGGTTTATTAATCAACTACCCAGTTTTTACATATTTGTAAGGAATTATCATTTCCATCGTACTAAGGTAATTTATTGTTTATAGTATACAATAATTAGAACCTTTGCATTACCAATTTAAGCTACACGTTAGCGCCAGGGGTTATTATAGTAATATCCTTATTACTATTGTATGTTTGTATTCCTTTCTGTGGAGTTTGAGGATACTCCATTTACCCAGTGGTTTATTGGTAACTCTCCCAGCGCAGGTTGATCACACCCCTCAGTACACTGTTATAGCAATATTATACAAATAGCTAAAGACACATGCACTCTCCTGAAATCATCTAGGATTTTTCACTGTAAGAGAAATAAAATTGTGGAACTCATTACCAAAGGAAGTAGTGAATGCCAATACCTTAGATACATTTAAAAATGGTTTAGATACAATTCTTGCTAGAAGTAAAATTCATGGATATGATTGCTTGTATTAAATGGGTCACCTTTTTAGTGGGATTAATTTAAGCTCAACTGGAGCTTTTTGTATGTATCTTCGATTTGTATAGGTTGAATTCGATGGAATTCAGTCTTTTTTTAACCTCATCTGCTATGTTACTTTTTAAGAAGGGATACCAAGAGAACAAAGGAAACTTGATAATAGAAGTCTATTTGGAAAGTTGTTTAAAATCATAATCTGTCCAATACATTTAAGTTTTATTTAGACTTTACTGCCCCTTTAATGGTGGTTACTGGATGTTACAGATGAGTACTCTCATGAGGTAGATCTTTCTTTTTCCAGGAACTATTCTGGGGCCAGTAAGTTCCCTTGAAAGTCTAAATTCAAATCTTCCAAGAGCTTTCTATACAAGATCAAATAAACTTAAAAAAAGACATGAAACAAATTTGTTTTCATGAACCAGAGCAACATCAATACAATACTTACTGGACTTTTATGCAATCGCTACAGCGTCCTCCAAATAAGTGTGCATGCGTGCACCAATTCATGACATCACCATGATGCTTTCATCCCACCAATCGGGAATCAAGTTACACTTTGAACACAATAATTGATGTGAATTTGCACTAGGAATGGGATTGTGACAGCGATCCTTGCAGAACTAATCATGTAATATCTAATAAAGTAACAAATATGCCATACATGTTCTAATTGGGATACAGGCATGATTCGAATAAATAATAAAAACACTATTGTTGATTGCTAATGAAACTACATTGTATCTAAACAACCTTCCTGTGAAAACCTTAACACATATAACTGTACTGATCTGTGATATCAAAAGCAGTGAATGTTTGATGTGACCTATGAAGTAATACTGGAAGTATAAATAGCTGAAATAATATATCTGCATCAACTACAAACGGGAATATAAATATTGTTCGTATATGATTTGTAAGGATGTCCCGTCTGTTTTGATAAATATGTGATAAAAAAGATTTGTATGACACAAAACAATAATGGCATATGACAATCTCTATATATGAATTATAGTTAAAAAATAAATGTATGATCATAAATGGCATGTGACAATCCTATATAAAAATAATGATTATAAGGTAGAATTGTGATACTGTTATGCATCACTACATGCGTTGTTGCTCAGGTAGAAGTTTTTCATGTCAGCACGTTTTATTCTAACTCATGATTAAAATGAATCTTTCCATTCATACATAACCCCTAATAGGAATATCATACCTTGATAAACAGGAACATTAGTTAATAGAAGTAAATTGGAAAGTTAAAATTTTTATGCTCTGTCTAAATCATTAAAGAATATATGTCCCTTTTAACATCAGGGGTGGAACTACCATTGGTGCAGCAGGTGCAGTTGCACCAGGGCCCAAGTGCTGGGGACCCGTAGCAGCCAGTATATACCTAGACATGTGTAGTGTTTAAACAATCCTAATGCAGGGGAACCTTTTATTAGTGTAGGTTGCAGGTCTGTCTATATATATATCTATTATCAAAATCATTATACAGAGCACCATGTATATTACTATTGCTTACTCATGAGTAGCCTTTGTAAGGGGCCCAAAAACATTTGCACCAGGGCCCTCTGCTGCGTATGTACGCTACTGGTTGTAATGTGCTATATAGACATGCAGACTAGGGCAGACGCATTATAGGCCTTGCTTTCCTAGTGCACTTACAACATATATCATTTTAATCTGGTGTTAAGTTATATGCATGTGAATAATTATTGACATGTGGTAATGAGTAATTAGAAAAACAAGTTCTTATTTAGTAGTTTATCCTGTGTGAGGAAACCCCTATTATCAGTGACTGTAAACTGTAAATTTAGTAATGTGCGAGTGACTAATCGGGAGTGGCTGAAATGAAGCAACCATTAATGCTAGCATCTTCCTTCAACAACACAAGCTTTTGTTTACAGTGATATGATTTAGCATTCTGTGACTCACCCTGACCATATGATCCCTGGTGAGGATAGAAGAATTGCTTATTATTCACACTCACATTGTTACTAGCTCTCTTTGCTTTAGTCAAATATGAAAGCTTAAGTACTTTGAGGGTTTAAGCACTAACTGAGATATTATCCCATACACCCTATGATCGGTTATTGCATGGTACCAGAGTTTTGTTAATAAATGTCAGAATAGTACAATAATTATTGATTCATTAGAGGATGTCATTTTTTTCCTACTAACTTTGCATGTCAATGTATTTAATCCTCCGCTTAATGAGTTCACTCGGCTTCACACAAATCGTCGCCACTATCACCCACAGAAAAGGTCATACACTTAATCTAGTGTTCCGATCTGGACTAGAAGTGTCACCATTAACTGTAAATCCAGTTACTTGGTCAGACCACCACTCTATTCACTTCTCTATTGTATCAAAATCAACCAGACACCAGCCTCAGAACCTGATCAAACGCCGCTCGTTAAAAGGGGTGACGCCATTGGATGTAGCATCACATATGGATCTAAGTAAACTAATGGGAACCTGCAAAGAGACCAGCTCCCTAGTCGGACTCTACAACAAAACCATAAGACACCCTAGAAAGCATTGCACCAACACGCATACAAACTGCAAAAACCCACAACAATGCACCATGGTTTGATAACACCATCAGAGAGATGAAGAGATCAGGCCGTAAAATCATGACCCAGAGGATAAAGCCGCTCTTACCAAACATCTAAATAAATATCAATTCAAGATGACAGAGAAAAAAAATCTTCATTCTTATCACGCAAAATTGCACTCTCCCACAATAGACCCAGACAACTGTTTAGCAAAGTAGAAAGGCTATGCAAACCAGCATGCTTGCTCAGCCTCACCAACTTTTTCTCAGGATAAATGTGAAGCATTTGCAACCTTCTTCAGAGACAAGATTTCATCAACCCGAGCCGCTATCACAGCAGGCCAAACAGTTGCACACCAGAACCTCTACAATGGAGTGCCAGCTTGCTCCAGTTTTTGGCCACTTTTACAAATGTGGATATAAAAGAAGTTAAAAGCACCATACAAAAGTTACACCCTACTACGTGTGACTTAGACCCTGCTCCAACTCAACTCCTATCTGGATGCATTGAAACACTTGCCCCAGCCTTCACAAAAACTGGAGACTTCCCAGATCCTCTAAAAGAAGCTATGGTAAAACCACTCCTAAAGAAACCTTTATTCGACCCAGACTGCATGACAAATTACAGACCAATATACAACCTTCCTTTTCTGGGGAAAATAATTGACATAATAGTGGCAACTCAACTCAACTGGAAGCCCATCTATCACACTTACTTACTTGATCCTTACCAGTCAGGCTTCAGATGCCACCACAGCACTGAAACAGCGCTAGTCCAGGTGCTAAATGACCTCCTTAGGGCAAGAGAAAAAGATGATTACTCCATCCTAATCTTCTTGGACCTCTCGGCTGCATTTGACACCATTGACCATAGGATTCTAATAGAGAGCTTACAGCACATCTGTGGTCTAGGAGGCAGAGTCCTTAAATGGTTTAAATGTTTCCTCGCTGGTAGATCAGAGAGTAACATCAGGATCAAGCTCATCAGCACCGACAGAATTGACCTGCAGAGTTCTACAAGCATCCATCCTGTCTCCCATGCTATTCGCAATTTACTTGCTACCACTGAGGGACATCATATGGCGACATGACCTAAGGTATCATTGTTAAGCTGATGAGACAAAACTCTACTTCTCCTTTGCTCCAAATACCACAGACCCAGCACGCCGCATAAACAGTTGCAAAACAGAGTTACTCTTGGTAAGAGGACCCCAGGCATCAAAAATATCCCACAATCAACCAACTGGCCTGGAGCTAAGTGGCTCTTAACTCATTAGTTCAGCAAAGGTACGAAACCTCGGAGTGCTGATTGAAGCTGAACTATCATTTAAACAGCAGGTCTCTGTAATAAAATCTGCCTTATTTCATCTGAAAAACATAGGCAGGATACAACACTTAAATACACCGGATGATATGCCAACATTAATCCATGCATTTGTATACTCTAGAATAGATTACTGCAATGCACTTTACTTGGGCCTCCCAAAAAAAGAACTCAACCGCCTTCAGACGGTACAAAACACAGCAGCCAGACTACTGACCAATCAAACTGGTTCCTGCCACATAACACCTGTTCTCCACTCCCTGCACTGGCTCCCAATCAAATGACGAACAAATTTTAAAATTGGCTTACTGACCTTCAAAGCCTTAAACAATCTAGGCCCACATTACCTGAAAGGGCTCCTGACACCCTACATCCCATCCCGCTCACTTCGGTCAACCAGCAAATCCCTCCTGTCAGTGCCAAGAATAAAGACAAACGCAGACTCCAGGGCATTCAGCCATGCTGCCCCTACCTTCTGGAACTCTTTACTGTGCGCAATCAGAGAAGCACCGTCCTTACAGACTTTTTTTTTTTTAAAAAAGATAAAGACCCATCTCTTCCATCAGGCATTTAATCCATTTATCTGACCTTCAGAAACTCCTAACTTTTAAGTCTTGTGTTTGTATATTTGTAAAGTGCTTCGAGTTTTACAGGGAGAAAGCGCTATAAACATTTCAAGTTATTATTAATCCTCACAAAGGGGGGGGGGGGGGGTGAAGAGAACTGCTCATTCAGAGCTAATGGCAGCTAAAGAATCAGAGCAAGTCATTTTTGCACTATAAAGTTCCTTTCATTTCTGGTTTGTCACCATAATAAATTCAATAAAGTGTTAATTTTCCCAACATTGTTTTATGGCCCTAAGAATAACTTCTAATGCACTGTTTAATTTCCCTCTAGTATCCTTAAATCTCTAACTGTAGTTATTCCTGTAGTCCTTTTTTTCTGGTAATCCAGTTCCTACATTTTGTGATATGTAAGCTGTTGCATTTAAGTGATTCCCATAAAAATAAATACATTTAATCCCTAAATAAACTAAAGAATTAAAGTATTTTTTGTGTTAAATGTGAGCTGAGTGACTTTTAATTGATTTTAAAGGGACAGTAAAGCATGACATTTTAAACACCTTTCCAATTGACTTCTGTTATCTAATTTGCTTTGTTCTCTTGGTATCTTTTTGTAGAAAAAAAACCTATATAGGCTCAGGTTAATTTCTTCTGATGCCTCTTGTTAAATTACTTTTTTTTTCTTCTAACCATTACTGGAGTATTTTAATGTTTAGTGTAGATGGCAGTTCTAACATGAAAAGCAGCAATTTCAAATGCAATATTAAAGGTAAAAAAGTTTTTGTAAACAATTTAATATATATTATTATATATTTAATAATAATCCAGCAGTTACAATGGGTCTTTGGGAACATTTTAGAGGGGGGATTTTCTGTAAATTTTCCCTTTTTTAAAGTGCTTTTGAAACCTTTATCTTTTTGTAGATCTGTAGCAGTGATCTTGGTATTTGCTGAAATAAACTGTATGTATAAAAATGTTTTCCGGTACCTTGCTTAGTGATAAAGGTCAGTATGCATAGGACATTGCTAAGAAGGATCTTTAGCAAGGCGCATACAATTTAGAACGGCTGTTATATTTATATTAACAGTCTTATGTTTGTGCGTCATTCCTTTATCTTACTCTGGTACTTAATCCTCTTTCCACCTACACGACTGATAGTAGCTGCTTTCCTTTTACAAACCGGAATTCTTAAGTGCTGATTAGCAAACTGGCCAACCCATACACTTTCAAGTAAGAGCCACATAGTTTTTTTTAGCGCATATGAATGCGTTGTTTTACCTATTAAATGTGCCGGTTGTGGCGTCTAAAGAAGAGACTGCAATGATAGTTTTATAGGCCTGGGCCCACAACATATACATTCTGCAAACTATAAAAGCAGCACTGGTTTCACACACTACTTGATGGTCATTTATTTACTTTTTAGACCACATACAGGAAGTTTTTGTTATATTTATAACACCAAATTCTTGGTTTGAGAGTTTTTTGTGTTTTTTTTTGGTTCAACACATTTATAGTTAAAGCAGTTTACGCTCTAGGTAAGACTATGTCAAATTTATGTTAAATGGTTGTTGTCTGAATGTTTATGTTCATTCTTACTTTTGACTTCATTCCATTCACTCTTATTATGTAGTTCCATATTCTTAGTTTCACAGTATTCCAGCATTGGGTGATTTGCCTTTTTAAAAACAATAAAAAAAAACTCTTAGTTGACCCAGCACAATTATTGAACTTAGCAACCCCCCTTGTAAAGTATTTGTGGTCGGAGTATTTATTTCTTCTACTAGATACGAGTCCACGGATTCATCCTTACTTGTGGGATATTATCCTCCTGCTAACAGGAAGTGGCAAAGAGCACCACAGCAGAGCTGTATATATAGATCCTCCCTTCTCTCCACCCCCAGTCATTCTCTTTGCCTATACTAGTAATAGGAAGAGGTAAAGTGAAAGAGGTGTTAAAATTATAGTTTTTATTTTCTTCAAGCAAGACTTTTTTTTATTTTTAATGGTACCGGTGAGTGCTATTATTTCTCAGGCAGCAGATGGATGAAGATTTCTGCCTGGAGACTGATGATCTTAGCAGTTGTCACTAAGATCCAGAGAAGTTCCCACAGAATGGCTGAGGAGTACTTGAGAAGCTTCAGTGTGGGGAATGTTTTTCATTCTACAAGCATTGAAGTATGTTCAGTAATTTTTTTTCTGGAGAGACTGTGGTATTTCAGAACTGGCTGACATAGTTCCTATAAGGGAAGGGGTAAGCAGTAATCCTACATGTAATAAAAGGGGTATTACTGGGACCTGTAAATTATGGGCTAAAAATTGGTTGACACTGGTAACAATGTTTTGAGGACAAAATGGTTTTATGCTTAGGGGCAACATAACGTTTTTATGAGCAAACGTTTTTGTGTTTGATGGCACTGGAGGGTTTCACATGGCTTACAATATTAGACTGGAAATATGAAAAACCCACATGGCTAGTTTCTAGACCGCTTTACAGCGATTTTTACTAGGCAGAGAGACATCGATATAGATGAGCGGGGCCTAATTTCGCGCCTCAGATGCGCAGTTGAAATTCTTATGAAGGCAGCAAGCTCCAGCTCCGGTGGGCCTAAGCTGAAGATTTAGCCTAAGCGGAGGGATAGTGTGAATTATCAGACCCCTGAGGGCAGGTAGGTGCAGGGGGTTGCTATCTTATGTTTCATAACGTTTTTGAGTAACGTTTTTTCCATAGAGGGTTAAGTATACCTTACTTAAGACACATATAAGACACATATATGCTAAAGTTGTGATAATTTAACATTTTAAAGCAGTTTTGGAAAAAATTGTACGCTTTTTTACTCTTAAAGGCACAGTACCGTTTTTCAAATTGTTGTTTTTTTCACTAAATAAAGTGTGTTCAAGACTTTTTGTGGTTATTACTAGTCTGTTTCAACATGTCTGACATTGAAGAAAGTCAATGCTCTATGTGTTTAGAAGCCATTGTGGAACCCCCACTTAAAATGTGTCCCTCATGTACTGAAAGGGCCTTACATTGCAAAGAACATAATTTAGGTGATAAAAGTATGTCTAAAGATGATTCTCAGAGTGAAGTGTGATAGGAGCGCCTAAAAATGTATTTCCTGCTGCTAATAAAGTTTATCCCTCAAAATAAACAGAAGTTTAGTTTGATATATAAATCTTAAACAGAACTGATCATTTCCATGCTTTAAGCGCTGCTAATTATTATTAATCTTTGCACTAAGGATGATTCTCAGTCTGAAGAGAATCAGGTTATGCCATCCAATTCTCCCCAAGTGTCACAACCTTTAACGCCCACTCAAGCGACGCCAAGTACTTCTAGTGCGTCTAATTATTTTACAGTGCAACATATGGCTGCAGTTAGGTCTGCTACCTTTACAGAGGTATTATCTAAACTACCGGGTTTACAGGGTAAGCGCAGTAGGTCAGGTATTAGAGTAAATACTGAGCCCTCTGATGCTTTATTGGCCATCTCCTATGTACCCTCACAGTGTTCTGATTTGGGGGTAGGGGAATTGCTGTCTGAGGGAGAGCTTTCAGATTCAGGAAATGTGTTCCCTCAAACAGACTCGGATGTGACGGCCTTTAAATTTTAAGCTTGAACACCTCCGCCTTTTACTCCGGGAGGTTTTAGCGATTCTGGATGATTGTGACCCTATTGTAATACCACCAGAGAAATTGTGTAAAATGGATAAATATCTAGAGGTCCCTACTTACACTAATGTTTTTCCAGTCCCTAAGAGGATTTCGGACATTGTTACTAAGGAATGGGATAGACTAGGCATTCCGTTCTCTCCCCCTCCTACTTTTAAGAAAATGTTTCCCATATTTGACACCATTCGGATTCGTGGCAGACAGTTGTGCTTTCAAAGATCCTATGGATAAAAAATGATGGGGTCTTTTAAAGAAATTGTTTATTCATCAGGGTTTTCTTCTACAACCTATAGCGTGTATTGCTCCAGTTACTACTGCAGCAGCTTTTTGGTTTGAGGCTCTAGAGGAGTCTCTTAAGGTTGAGACCCCATTAGATGATATTTTGGATAGAATTAAGGCTCTCAAGCTAGCTAATTCTTTTATTACCGATGCCGCTTTTCAAATGGCTAAATTAGCTGCAAAAAATGCAGGCTTTGCCATTTTAGCGCGTAGAGCGTTATGGCTTAAGTCTTGGTCTGCTGATGTGTCATCAAAATCTAAACTTTTAGCTATTCCTTTTAAAGGTAAGACCCTATTCGGGCCTGAACTAAAGGAAATCATTTCCGACATTACTGGAGGTAAAGGTCATGCCCTTCCTCAGGACAAGACTGTTAAAATGAGGGCTAAACAAAATAATTTTCGTTCCTTTCCAAACTTTAAAGGTGGACCCTCTACTTCCTCCTCCGCCACAAAGTAGGCGGGGAATTTCGCACAATCCAAGTCAGTCTGAAGACCTAACCAGACCTGGAATAAAAGTAAACAGGCCAAGAAGCCCGCTGCTGCTACCAAGACAGCATGAAGGGGCAGCCCCCGATCCAGGACCGGATCTAGTAGGGGGCAGACTTTCTCTCTTCGCTCAGGCTTGGGCAAGGGACGTTCAGGATCCCTGGGCATTAGAAATCGTGACACAGGGGTATCGACTAGAATTCAAGGATTTTCTCCCAAGAGGGAGATTTAATCTTTCACGTTTGTCTGTAGACCAGACAAAAAGAGAGGCGTTCTTACGCTGTTTAGAAGAACTATAAACCATGGGTGTAATCTGCCCAGTTCCAAAACTAGAGCAGGGGTTTTACTCAAATCTGTTTGTGGTTCCCAAAAAAGAGGGAACCTTCAGACCGATTTTAGAAATGCCTAAACAAGTTTCTCAGAGTCCCATCGTCCAAGATGGAGACCATACGAACAATTTTACCAATGATCCAGAAGGGACAATATATGACTACCGTGGACTTGAAGGATGCGTATCTTCACATTCCTATCCACAAAGATAATCACCAGTTTCTCAGGTTCGCCTTCCTGGACAAACACTACCAGTTTGTGGCCCTCCCTTTCGGGTTGGCCACAGCTCCCAGAATCTTCACAAAGGTGCTAGGGTCCCTTCTGGCGGTTCTAAGGCCGCGGGGCATAGCAGTGGCGCCCTATCTGGACGATATTTTGATTCAGGCGTCAACTTACCATCTAGCCAAATCTCACACGGACATCGTGTTGGCTTTTCTAAGAACTCATGGGTGGAAGGTGGATATACAAAAGAGTTCACTAGTTCCACTGACAAGAGTTCCAT
This sequence comes from Bombina bombina, assembly GCF_027579735.1. Taxonomy (NCBI): domain Eukaryota; kingdom Metazoa; phylum Chordata; class Amphibia; order Anura; family Bombinatoridae; genus Bombina; species Bombina bombina. Next base: position 190,412,551 of record NC_069500.1, read on the forward strand.
TCCTAGGAACTCTGATTGACTCGGTAGACATGAAAATATTTCTGACAGAGGTCTTAAAGTCAAAGATCCTAACTACTTGCAGAGCACTTCAGTCCATTCCTCGGCCATCAGTGGCGCAGTGTATGGAGGTCATTGGATTAATGGTAGCGGCAATGGACATTGTTCCGTTTGCTCGCTTACATCTCAGACCACTGCAGCTGTGCATGCTCAGAGAGTGGAATGGGGATTATGTGGATTTATCTCCTCAGATAAATCTGGATCTAGAGACTAGAGACTCTCTTCTTTGGTGGTTGTCACAGGATCATCTGTCCCAGGGAATGTGCTTCTGCAGGCCATCATGGGTCATAGTGACGACGGACGCCAGCCTCTTGGGCTGGGGTGCAGTCTGGATTTCCCTGAAGGCTCAGGGTGTTTGGACTCAGGAGGAGTCCCTACTACCAATCACTATTCTGGAACTGAGAGCAATATTCAACGCGCTTCAAGCGCGGCCTCAGTTGGCTTTGGGCAAAGTCATAAGATTCCAGGCGGACAATATCACGACTGTAGCATATATCAATCATCAAGGGGGAACAAAGAGTTCTCTAGCGATAATAGAGGTTTCCAAGATAATTCGATGGGCAGAGACTCACTCTTGCCATCTATCAGCAATCTATATCCCAGGAGTAGAGAACTGGGAAGCGGATTTTCTAAGTCGTCAGACTTTTCATCCGGGGGAGTGGGAGCTCCATCCGGTGGTGTTTGCGACATTGATCCGTCAATGGGGCACGCCGTAATTGGATCTTATGGCATCTCGTCAGAATGCCAAACTTCCTTGTTACGGGTCCAGATCAAGGGATCCCCAAGCAGTACTGATAGATGCTCTAGCAGTACCTTGGTCGTTCAACCTGACTTATGTGTTTCCTCCTTTTCCTCTCCTACTTCGTCTGATTGCCAGGAGAGGGCTTCGGTAATCCTGATAGCGCCTGCTTGGCCACGCAGGACTTGGTATGCAGATCTGGTGGAAATGTCATCTCTGCCACTGTGAAAACTGCCACTGAGACAGGACCTACTCATCCAAGGTCCATTCCAACATCCAAATATAAATTCTCTGCAGCTGACTGCCTGGAGATTGAACGCTTAATTTTATTTAAGCGGGGATTCTCGGAGTCGGTCATTGATACTTTGATTCAGGCTCGTAAGCCTGTCACTAGAAAAATTTACCATAAGATATGGCGTAAATATCTTTATTGGTGCGAATCCAAGGGCTACTCATGGAGTAGGGTTAGGATTCCTAGGATTTTGTCCTTTCTCCAAGAAGGATTGGAGAAGGGATTATCAGCTAGTTCCTTAAAGGGACAAATTTCTGCGTTGTCAATTTTACTGCACAAGCGTCTGGCGGTTGTCCCAGACGTTCAGTCTTTTTGTCAGGCTTTAGTCGGAATCGAGCCTGTGTTTAAACCTGTTGCTCCGCCATGGAGTTTGAATTTAGTTCTAAATGTTCTTCAAGAGGTTCCGTTTGAACCTATGCATTCCTTGGATATTAAGCTTTTATCCTGGAAAGTTTTGTTCTTAGTTGCTATCTCTTCTGCTCGAAGGGTGTCTGAGCTTTCTGCATTACAATGTGATTCGCCTTATCTTATATTCCATTCTGATAAGGTGGTTTTGCGTACTAAACCTGGATTTCTTCCTAAGGTTGTTTCAAATAAGAATATTAATCAGGAAATTGTTGTTCCTTCCCTGTGTCCTAATCCTTCGTCTAAGAAGGAACGTCTGTTACATAATTTGTGTAACGTGGTTCGGGCCTTGAAGTTTTACTTACAAGCGACCAAGGATTTCCGTCAAACATCTTCCCTATTCGTTGTTTATTCTGGAAAGTGTAGGGGTCAAAAAGCTACGGCTACCTTTTTCTTTTTGGCTGAAAAGCATCATCCGTTTTGCATATGAGACTGCTGGGCAGCAGCCTCCTGAAAAAATTACAGCTCATTCTACTAGAGCGGTGGCTTCCTCATGGGCTTTTAAAAACAATGCTTCTGTTGATCAGATTTGTAAGGCTGCGACTTGGTTCTCCCTTCATATCTTTTCCAAATTTTACAAATTTGATACTTTTGCTTCTTCTGGGTCTATTTTTGGGAGAAAGGTTCTTCAAGCAGTAGTGCCTTCCGTTTAGGTATTTGTCTTGTCCCTCCCGTTCATCCGTGTCCTGTTGCTTTGGTATTGTATCCCACAAGTAAGGATGAATCAGTGGACTCATCGTATATAGTAGAAGAAAAGGAAATTTATGCTTACCTGATAAATTGATTTCTTCTACAATACGACGAGTCCACGGCCCTCCCTGTCATATTAGACAGATTATATTTTTGTTTTCAAAACTTCAGTCACCTCTGCACCTTTTAGCTTTTCTTTTCTCTTCCTATACGGTTGGTCAAATGACTGGGGGTTGAGAGAAGGGAGGAGCTATATATACAGCTCTGCTGTGGTGCTCTTTGCCACTTTCTGTTAGCAGGAGGATAATATCCCACAAGTAAGGATGAATCCGTGGACTCGTCGTATCTAGTAGAAGAAATCAATTTATCAGGTAAGCATAAATTTCCTTTTTTAATGGCATTGTGGCCATAGCACTATATAAATAGGACACATCTTTCACAAACCACCTTTAATACTAAGAAACAAACTAATTTTCCTTGTATCAGTGTGCAAGTGATCTGCTGCTGACTCATTAACGTGTAGGAATGTGCTGCATAAGCTTCTAGGCTGCTGTAGGAACTATCTTGGAATTCAGCAATGAATGATTTTATTTCTTTAACATTTTAACACATTTGTACATACATAAAACATTTGTGTGTGTGTAAGTACTGCAACTGAAACATGTCAATCATTCTTTTATTACCGGTGCTGCATGTGGATTCCTTTGATGATCAAATAAAGTTTTTGGACTTAAAATAATTTCGTGCACTGCTTGGAATTTTATTTACAGGTCACATTACAAGTGATAAATTGTGATCTCCACAAGAGGGAAACCTAACTGTTGAGTGAAGGAAATAAGAGACTTGTATTAGGATACAGCAAGCTGTATATACGAGTAGATCATTCTGTCCCAGAGGGTGCCAGCTTTCCTAATTTATATAAGTTGCAATATTAAAGGGACAGTCTACAATATAATTGTTATTGTTTTAAAAGATAGATAATCCCTTTATTACCCATTCCCCAGTTTTGCATAACCAACACAGTTATATTAATAGACTTTTTACCTCTGTGATTACCTTGTATCTAAGCATCTTCTGACAGCCCCCTGATCACATGACTGTGACTATTTAAAATCTAATGAGTTGCATGAGTTGTGCTAACTCTTAAATAACTCCCCAGGCATGAACATATTGTTATCGATATGGCCCACATGAACTAGCAGTCTCCTGTTGTGAAAAGCAAATACAAAAGCATGTGAATAAGAAGCTATCAATAGAGCCTTTGAAACAGGCAGACATTTAGAGGTTTAAATGTTATGAAGTATATTAATCTAATGTTGGTTGTGTAAAGACATTATCTATCTTTTTAAACAATAACATTTTTTGTGTTGACTGTCCCTTTAAGCTGATATATTGGTAGGACAATATGTTTTATAAGGTGGATAAAGCCCGTCTGTGCCCTAAGCAGGTTTTTTACTGTTGCCCTTAAAATGAAACATACAAATATATCATTGTTGTTTGAACATTCACAGAACCTAAAGTTTTCTTTAACCCTTTGAGTGCTAAGCACTTTCCCACCTGGGTGCTAAGATTTTTTTAAAGTTTTTTATTTTAATACATTTTTTTAAACTTTTTTTAACTTTTTTTTCAGACCCCCAAGACTTACACTGTTGGAAAGGTTAGGCGATTACCTTTCCAATGGTGGGTCTTTGGGGTCTGTAGCTGCTTAGATGCCTGAGATACAGGCTTCTAAGCAGCATGCCCCCTGCTCCTATACTTAACATTGTTAAGTATAAATAAAGTTGCGCTGTGACGTCATCATGTTATTGCGCGTGACGTCACCGCGCAAAACGGGAAGCCCTGGCGATGCCTGTCAATCTACTGGCACGATCACCGGGGTAGGAGCGGGTTGGAGCCCCCAGATCTCCCTCACGATGGGAGAGTGCTAGTGACGGCTCTGAGCCGTCATTAGCACCAGAGTGGGAAACTCTGTGACTGCTCAGAGCCGTCATTAGCACTCAAAGGGTTAAAAAAATATTTTCCGTGACTTAAAGGGACAGTAAAGTAAAAATTAAACTTTCATTATTCAGATAGACCATGTGTTTAAATCAACTTTCCAATGTACTTCTATTATCCAATTTGCTTTGTTCTCTTGATATTCCTTGTTGGAGAATAAACCTAGATAGGCTGATAGGAGCGTGCACATGTATTTAGCAGTGTTTGTAACATTGTATGTAGCAGTGTTATACATAGTTGCAAACACTTCGACCAGAGACGTGTATGATTTTTTTTAACAAAAGATACCAAGAGAACTAAGCAAAACTGATGACACAATTAAATTTGAAAGTTGCTTAAAATATCGTGCTTGGTCCAATCCGTTGATTAATAACTTTGCCTTTACTGTCCCTTTAATTAAAATTTTCCCACGTTTTATATCCCTTTAAATTGGGGAAATCCCATTTAAAGCACTTCTGTGGTTGTTCTGAGTACTCTGTTCCGTTCACAGCCTTATTAGGTTGGCTGAGTAATGCTGATCTGCAGCTGAGTGCCGTGTTTTTCATTTACTTTAGTCACGTGCTGGTATCCACTTGCTGCATAGGGTTACATAATGTTTGTGGTGATGGGAAGAAGCTTCAGACAGTGCCTGTACAGTTTTATATGTTCTTTGACAAGTAGAATATTTATCACTTTTTTTTTTTACTTTTCTGACTTCATGATTTTGATGGATTTATTGTAGCCAATGGGTTAAACATCCATATTGATTTAAACCTGTTTTATTTTGTAATTATTTAACAATATATGCCATTCCCTATTTTTATAAACACCCAGTTGAAAACATATACCGTATGGCCTTTTTAATAACCTAAACGAGCCGATTTAAATAACTAGTTAGATTTTGCGTTGTATTAGAAAAGGGTTACACTTGGTCTTTGACCGATAGTAACCTGTATTTTTTCCTCTGTACTTGCTGCTATTTAGCTCCCTCTAGTGTTCAATAACTTTATTTTAAATTATTGTTTTTAAAGTGTTGCTGTCCAATTTTCTAAATCAGTGACAATTTTAAAGGGACATTAAACTACTGAGTAAAACTACAGTACAATGGTTACTACTCATGTTGTTGTTTTTCCTCCTCTGCCTGCAGCTGTCTTCAAAGTAATTCTGTTATTTTAACCCCTTACAATGATCAGTTATTGAAGCTCTGCATCTTCACACTGGGCGCTGCCATCGTGGAGCTTATATTTTATGTAACTTAAACTGTGAAAAAAAAAAACCTGCAAAACTGCAACCTTTCCGCTCTATTATGTGAGCTTAACCGAAGTGCAAGGCACAGCTGTCAATAAGCCAGTATCCTCACAGATCTAGGAAAGTGCGCTGCTGCTGTTGCAGGATGCAACAAGATGGGGGCGCCCAGTATAAAATGCAGACCTTTACCAACAGGATTCTGAATGAGTTAAAGTAAGAGAACAGCTTTAGAGAGGGCTGTTGGTACGGGAGGAACATCAATAGCGTGGTAAGTAGTAACCATGCTACTGTATTTGTACCCAGCAGTTTAACCCTTTTGCTGCTAAGCCATTTTCACATACCAGTGCTAAGCCAATTTTGAGCTTTTTTTGCTACTTGCATTTAAATAGACATGGAACCCAAAAATGTTCCTTTATGTTACATATAGAGCATACAATTTTAAACAACTTTCCAATTTACTGCTGTTATCTGTGCTTAGTTCTCTTGGTATCCTTTGTTGAAAAGCATACCTAGATAGGCTAAGGAACTGGGAGCTTGCTGCTTATTGGTGACTACATATATATTGCACTTGCCATTGACTGTCCGATGTGTTCAGCTAGCTCCCAGTAGTGAATTGCTGCTCCTTCAACAAAGGACACCAAGGGAATGAAGCAAAATTGATAGATAATAGAATTAAATAAGAAAGTTGTTTAAAAAAATGTATGTTCTATCTGAATCATAAAAGAAAAAGGTTTTTACACGTCCCTTTTGAACACCACAGTAAGTCAATTTTAGTGAGTGGCCCACATAAACTATATAAAAAAAATTTCAGCAGGCCCAGAAGATTCAGCATATACCATTAATATAGCTATTATTTCATGGCATGTGAGAGAGCTGCAGCAAAAACGGTTTTATATTTTTATATATATATTAAATTTTTTCTATTATTATTTTTTTGCTTAGATTTTAGTAAATAATATTGAAAATGGGCAGGTGACCACTATCGTTACTGTGATCATCTTATTCAATTGTCATCAAGGGTAGCCACATGTTAAATAGGGGCCTATACAGGCTGTGTTGGGGTTTTAATATAGATTAGAGGCACCATTGTGCAGTACAATACTAATAGCACTTCTCGGTGATCATTGTTACTAGACTTGTGCATTTTCGTTAAATGCCAAATGTAGAAGTAGGCTGACTTTTTTTTGTGTGATGTTTGGATCTTTTTGGAGCAGAATTTCTTCTTGTGAAAGTGAAACACACTATAAAATCTAGGTTTGCACAGAGTTTAGTATGCTTCTCCTAAAAGATCCAAACATCAGGAAAATCCACCTACTTCCGCATTTGGCATTGAACGAAATTGCTGAATGCACAAGTCTAAGTAATCACCTGACTATACAGACAAGAGAGGGACTTTTCTACTAGAAAATAAACTTTCTTCTGTTATGTGTGATCAGTCCACGGGTCATCATTACTTCTGGGATATAACTCCTCCCCAACAGGAAATGCAAGAGGATTCACCCAGCAGAGCTGCATATAGCTCCTCCCCTCTACGTCAGTCCCAGTCATTCTCTTGCACCCAACGACTAGATAGGATGTGTGAGAGGACTATGGTGATTATACTTAGTTTTTATGACTTCAATCAAAAGTTTGTTATTTTAAAATAGCACCGGAGCGTGTTATTACTTCTCTGGCAGAGTTTGAGGAAGAATCTGACAGAGATTTTTTACTATGATTTTAACCGGAGTCGTTAAGATCATATTGCTGTTCTCGACCATCTGAGGGAGGTAAAGGCTTCAGATCAGGGGACAGCGGGCAGATGAATCTGCATTGAGGTATGTGGCAGTTTTTATTTTCTGAATGGAATTGATGAGAAAAGCCTGCCATACCGTTAAAATGACATGTATGTATACACTTCAGTATTCTGGGGATGGTATTTCACCGGAACTACTGTGTTAAGGTCACTAATCCTTTTAATAACTATTCTCATGTTAAACGTTTTTGCTGGAATGTAGAATCGTTTACATTGCTGAGGTACTGTGTGAATAAATGTTTGGGCATTATTTTCCACTTGGCAGTTTTTTGCTTTAATTGTGACAGTTTCGTTTCTCTTCACTGCTGTGTGGGAGAGGGAGGGGCCGTTTTTGGCGCTCTTTGCTACGCATCAAAAAATTCCAGTCAGCTACTTTTATATGTCCTGCATGATCCGGTTCATTTCTGACAGATCTCAGGGGTCTTCAAACTTCTTTGAAGGGAGGTAAATTCTCTCAGCAGAGCTGTGAGAATTCTTATAGTGACTGTGTATAAAAAACGTTGTTTTGTTTTCTTATGTACAAATTTAATTAGTGTTGTTTTTTACTAATGGGAACAAACCTTTGCTAAAAGTTGTGTTGTTTTAAAATTTGATGCAATAACTGTTTTTCAGTTCATTATTTCAACTGTCATTTAATCGTTAGTACCTCTTTGAGGCACAGTACGTTTTTTGCTAAAAAAGATTATAACCAAGTTGTAAGTTTTTTGCTAGTGTGTTAAACATGTCTGACTCAGAGGAAGATATCTGTGTCATTTGTTCCAATGCCAAGGTGGAGCCCAATAGAAATTTATGTACTAACTGTATTGATGCTACTTTAAATAAAAGTCAATCTGTACAATGTGAACAAATTTCACCAAACAGCGAGGGGAGAGTTATGCCGACTAACTCGCCTCACGCGACAGTACCTGCATCTCCCGCCCGGGAGGTGCGTGATATTTTGGCGCCTAGTACATCTGGGCGGCCATTACAGATAACATTACAAGATATGGCTACTGTTATGACTGAAGTTTTGTCTAAATTACCTGAACTAAGAGGCAAGCGTGATCACTCTGGGGTGAGAACAGAGTGCGCTGACAATGCTAGGGCCATGTCTGATACTGCGTCACAGCTCGCAGAGCATGAGGACGGAGAGCTTCATTCTGTGGGTGACGGTTCTGATCCAAACAGATTGGACTCAGATATTTCAAATTTTAAATTTAAATTGGAGAACCTCCGTGTACTACTAGGGGAGGTCTTAGCAGCTCTCAACGATTGTAACACTGTTGCAATACCAGAGAAACTGTGTAGGTTGGATAAATACTTTGCGGTACCGGCGAGTACTGACGTTTTTCCTATACCTAAGAGACTAACTGAAATTGTTACTAAGGAGTGGGATAGACCCGGTGTGCCGTTCTCACCCCCTCCAATATTTAGAAAGATGTTTCCAATAGACGCCACCACTCGGGACTTATGGCAAACGGTCCCCAAGGTGGAGGGAGCAGTTTCTACTTTAGCTAAGCGTACCACTATCCCGGTGGAGGATAGCTGTGCTTTCTCAGATCCAATGGATAAAAAATTAGAGGGTTACCTTAAGAAAATGTTTGTTCAACAAGGTTTTATATTACAACCCCTTGCATGTATCGCGCCGATTACGGCTGCGGCAGCATTTTGGATTGAGTCGCTTGAAGAGAACCTTAGTTCCTCTACGCTAGACGACATTACGGACAGGCTTAGAGTCCTTAAACTAGCTAATTCTTTCATTTCGGAGGCCGTAGTACATTTAACCAAACTTACGGCTAAGAACTCAGGATTCGCCATACAGGCACGCAGGGCACTGTGGCTAAAATCCTGGTCAGCTGATGTTACTTCTAAGTCCAAATTACTTAATATACCTTTCAAGGGGCAGTCCTTATTCGGGCCCGGTTTGAAAGAAATTATCGCTGACATTACGGGAGGTAAGGGCCACGCCCTACCTCAAGACAAGGCCAAAGCTAAGGCTAGACAGTCTAATTTTCGTCCCTTTCGGAATTTCAAAACAGGAGCAGCATCAACCTCCACTGCACCAAAACAGGAAGGAGCTGTTGCTCGTTACAGGCAAGGCTGGAAGCCTAACCAGTCCTGGAACAAAAGCAAGCAGGCCAGGAAACCTGCTGCTGCCCCAAAGACAGCATGAACCGAGAGCCCCCGATCCGGGACCGGATCTAGTAGGGGGCAGACTCTCTCTCTTCGCCCAGGCCTGGGCAAGAGATGTTCAGGATCCCTGGGCACTAGAGATCATATCTCAGGGATACCTTCTAGACTTCAAATTATCTCCCCCAAGAGGGAGATTTCATCTGTCAAGGTTGTCAACAAACCAGATAAAGAAAGAAGCGTTTCTACGCTGCGTACAAGATCTGTTAACAATGGGAGTGATCCATCCGGTTCCGTGGTCGGAACAAGGACAAGGGTTCTACTCAAACCTGTTTGTGGTTCCCAAAAAAGAGGGAACTTTCAGGCCAATCTTAGATTTAAAGACTCTAAACAAATTCCTAAGAGTTCCATCGTTCAAAATGGAAACTATTCGGACTATTTTACCCATGATCCAAGAGGGTCAGTACATGACCACAGTGGATTTAAAGGATGCTTACCTTCACATACCGATCCACAAAGATCATCACCGGTATCTAAGGTTTGCCTTCTTAGACAGGCACTACCAGTTTGTAGCTCTTCCATTCGGATTGGCTACGGCTCCAAGAATCTTCACAAAGGTTCTGGGTGCCCTTCTAGCGGTACTAAGACCGCGAGGGATTTCGGTAGCTCCGTACCTAGACGACATTCTAATACAAGCTTCAAGCTTTCAAACTGCCAAGTCTCATACAGAGTTAGTTCTGGCATTTCTAAGGTCGCATGGATGGAAAGTGAACGAAAAGAAGAGTTCTCTCTTTCCTCTCACAAGAGTTCCATTCTTGGGGACTCTTATAGATTCTGTAGAAATGAAGATTTACCTGACAGAAGACAGGTTAACAAAACTTCAAAATGCATGCCGCGTCCTTCATTCCATTCAACACCCGTCAGTAGCTCAATGCATGGAGGTGATCGGCTTAATGGTAGCGGCAATGGACATAGTACCTTTTGCACGCCTACACCTCAGACCGCTGCAACTATGCATGCTAAGTCAGTGGAATGGGGATTACTCAGATTTGTCCCCTACTCTGAATCTGAATCAAGAGACCAGAAATTCTCTTCTATGGTGGCTTCATCGGCCACACCTGTCCAGGGGAATGCCATTCAGCAGGCCAGACTGGACAATTGTAACAACAGACGCCAGCCTACTAGGTTGGGGCGCTGTCTGGAATTCTCTGAAGGCTCAGGGACTATGGAATCAGGAGGAGAGTCTCCTTCCAATAAACATTCTGGAATTGAGAGCAGTTCTCAATGCCCTTCTGGCTTGGCCCCAGTTAATAACTCGGGGGTTCATCAGGTTTCAGTCGGACAACATCACGACTGTAGCTTACATCAACCATCAGGGAGGGACAAGAAGCTCCCTAGCAATGATGGAAGTATCAAAGATAATTCGCTGGGCAGAGTCTCACTCTTGCCACCTGTCAGCAATCCACATCCCGGGAGTGGAGAACTGGGAGGCGGATTTCTTGAGTCGCCAGACTCTTCATCCGGGGGAGTGGGAACTTCATCCGGAGGTCTTTGCCCAAATACTTCGACGTTGGGGCAAACCAGAGATAGATCTCATGGCGTCTCGCCAGAACGCCAAACTTCCTCGCTACGGGTCCAGATCCAGGGATCCGGGAGCAGTTCTGATAGATGCTTTGACAGCACCTTGGAACTTCAGGATGGCTTATGTGTTTCCACCCTTCCCGCTGCTTCCTCGATTGATTGCCAAAATCAAACAGGAGAGAGCATCAGTAATTCTAATAGCACCTGCTTGGCCACGCAGGACTTGGTATGCAGATCTAGTGGACATGTCATCCTGTCCGCCTTGGTCTCTACCTCTAAGACAGGACCTTCTGATACAGGGTCCATTCAAACATCAAAATCTAACTTCTCTGAAGCTGACTGCTTGGAAATTGAACGCTTGATTTTATCAAAACGTGGTTTTTCTGAGTCGGTTATTGATACCCTGATTCAGGCTAGGAAGCCTGTTACCAGAAGGATTTACCATAAAATATGGCGGAAATACCTATACTGGTGCGAATCCAAAGGTTACTCCTGGAGTAAGGTTAGGATCGCTAGGATATTGTCTTTTCTACAAGAAGGTTTAGAAAAGGGTTTATCAGCTAGTTCATTAAAGGGACAGATTTCAGCTCTGTCCATCTTGTTACACAGACGTCTGTCAGAAAATCCAGACGTCCAGTCCTTTTGTCAGGCTTTAGCTAGGATCAAGCCTGTGTTTAAAGCTGTTGCTCCACCATGGAGTTTAAACTTAGTTCTTAACGTTTTACAGGGTGTTCCGTTTGAACCCCTTCATTCCATTGATATAAAAATGTTATCTTGGAAAGTTCTGTTTTTAATGGCTATTTCCTCGGCTCGAAGAGTCTCTGAGTTATCAGCCTTACATTGTGATTCCCCTTATCTGATTTTTCACTCAGACAAGGTAGTTCTGCGTACTAAACCTGGGTTCTTACCTAAGGTAGTCACTAACAGGAACATCAATCAAGAGATTGTTGTCCCATCCTTGTGTCCAAATCCTTCTTCAAAGAAGGAACGTCTTTTACACAATCTGGATGTAGTTCGTGCCCTCAAGTTCTACTTGCAGGCAACTAAAGATTTTCGCCAAACTTCTTCCTTGTTTGTCGTTTACTCTGGACAGAGGAGAGGTCAAAAAGCTTCTGCTACCTCTCTCTCTTTTTGGCTTCGTAGCATAATACGTTTAGCCTATGAGACTGCTGGACAGCAGCCTCCTGAAAGAATTACAGCTCACTCCACTAGAGCTGTGGCTTCCACTTGGGCCTTTAAGAATGAGGCCTCTGTTGAACAGATTTGCAAGGCTGCAACTTGGTCTTCGCTTCATACTTTTTCCAAATTTTACAAATTTGACACTTTTGCTTCTTCGGAGGCTATTTTTGGGAGAAAGGTTCTTCAGGCAGTGGTTCCTTCTGTATAATGAGCCTGCCTATCCCTCCCGTCATCCGTGTACTTTTGCTTTGGTATTGGTATCCCAGAAGTAATGATGACCCGTGGACTGATCACACATAACAGAAGAAAACATAATTTATGCTTACCTGATAAATTCCTTTCTTCTGTTGTGTGATCAGTCCACGGCCCGCCCTGTTTTAAGGCAGGTAAATATCTTTTAAATTATACTCCAGTCACCACTTCACCCTTGGTTACTCCTTTCTCGTTGTTTCTTGGTCGAATGACTGGGACTGACGTAGAGGGGAGGAGCTATATGCAGCTCTGCTGGGTGAATCCTCTTGCATTTCCTGTTGGGGAGGAGTTATATCCCAGAAGTAATGATGACCCGTGGACTGATCACACAACAGAAGAAAGGAATTTATCAGGTAAGCATAAATTATGTTTTTATTAGGGGTCTCTAGACATACCATCAAATCCCCATGTGTTATTTGTACTTTATTTTTATACAACTTCTTTTTAGTACCTTTCCAAGACCACCAACATTTGAACGAGCAAGCAATCATTTCTTTCAAATTAGGGGTCTTGGAGGTTTGTAGCTGAGATTTATCGGGTTTGAAGAACCACCCCCTATCCAGCTCTCTTGCAGCTACCTTTACTTCCTGGTTCTGTCCCTTTGTGATTTCACCACATGCGTTTGTGGTGATGTCACCGCCACTCCCATGAAGCCTGAGAGTGCCGACCACTAGGTCACCAGCGATCCTCGGCCTTGTAGTGCAGAGGATTCCTGAAACCGCTTTTAATCGTTTATCTCCCTGCATGATGAAAAGGGCTTGTCATATTCACTAAGGTTGAAATGCGTATGACAAGGAAGTCTCGTCATGTGCATCAAAGCTGTTAATGTCCCTTTAACTCTGTTCTTTACACTAATACATATACTATAATGCCCCCTTTTTTTCCCTCAGCCTTCTGCCTCTCTTAGCCATAAAGCACAGTGCTGTTTCATGTTAGAATTTCTCCTGTTAAGTGTAGTCAGTCCACGGGTCATCCATTACTTATGGGATTATATCTCCTCCCTAACAGGAAGTGCAAGAGGATCACCCAAGCAGAGCTGCTATATAGCTCCTCCCCTCTACGTCATACCCAGTCATTCTCTTGCACCTAACTAATAGATAGGACGTGGGAGAGGACTGTGGTTATTAAAATTAGTTTTTATATCTTCAATCAAAAGTTTGTTATTTTAAACAGCACCGGAGTGTGTTGTTTTTTCTCAGGCAGCATTAGAAGAAGAATCTACCTGAGTTTGTGTATGATCTTAGCGGTCGTAACTAAGATCCATTTGCTGTTCTCGGCCATTCTGAGGAGTGAGGTAACTTCAGAACAGGGGACAGCGGGCAGGGTTCACCTGCAAGGAAATATGTTGCAGTATATTATTTTCTAAGGAATGGAATTGACTGAGAAAATACTGCTAATACCGATGTAATGTAAGTGCAGCCTTAAATGCAGTAGTAGCGACTGGTATCAGGCTGATATGTATGTATGTTTTCACTGAGGTATTTCTGGGGAATGGAACTTCACTAAGAAAATACTGTATACATTTAACTTATATTTGAGCCCCCACTGCAGTGAAAGCGACTAGCAGCAGGCTTATTATCATTTCATAATTTTATTTTTAAAACGTTTACTGGCATGTTAATCGTTTTTCTCTGAGGTACTTGGTGATAAAACTTTTTGGGCATTATTTTTCCACATGGCTGTCGTTTATTTATGAATAAAATCAGTTTACTGAGCTTCCCCACTGTTATAATATGAGTGGGAGGGGCCTATTTGGCGCTTTATTGCTCAGTAAGAATTCAGTCACAGTCTTCCTATTCCTTCCTCCATGATCCAGGACGTCTCTACAGAGCCCAGGGGTCTCCAAAACTAGTTTTGAGGGAGGTAATCACTCACAGCAGACATGTGAGACTGTGCTTTTGACTGTGATAAAACGTTTATATTCTGTTATCCGTTTTTTGGGTATTAAGGGATTAATCATCCATTTGCTGGTGGGTGCAATCCTTTGCTAACTTAATGCATTTACTGTGAAAATTTGGTTGCTATAACTAATTTGGTTCATTGTTATTTCAACTGTGACAGTTTATTTGTGCTTCTTAAAGGCACAGTAACGTTTTTTATATTGCTTGTAAATTTATTTCAAAAGTATTTTCCAAGCTTGCTAGTTTCATTGCTAGTTTGTTAAACATGTCTGACACAGAGGAAACTCTTTGTACAATATGTTTAAAGGCCAATGTGGAGCCCAATAGAAATTTGTGTACTAATTGCATTGATGCTACTTTAAATAAAAGCCAATCTGTACATGTAAAGAAAATTTCACCAGACAACGAGGGGAAGTTATGCCGACTAACTCTCCTCACGTGTCAGTACCTTCGTCTCCCGCTCAGGAGGTGCGTGATATTGTGGCGCCAAGTACATCAGGGCGGCCCATACAAATCACTTTGCAAGACATGGCTAATGTTATGACTGAAGTATTATCTAAATTGCCAGAATTTAGGGGTAAACGCGACCACTCTGGGGTGAGAACAGAGTGCGCTGATAATATTAGAGCCATGTCTGATACTGCGTCACAATTTGCAGAACATGAGGACGGAGAGCTTCATTCTGTGGGTGACGGATCTGATCCAAGTAAACTGGACTCAGACATTTCAAATTTTAAATTTAAGCTTGAGAACCTCCGTGTATTGCTAGGGGAGGTATTAGCGGCTCTGAATGATTGTAACACGGTTGCAATTCCAGAGAAAATGTGTAGGCTGGATAAATATTTTGCGGTACCCCTGACGTGTACTGACGTTTTTTCCTATTCCTAAAAGGCTTACAGAAATTAACAAGGAGTGGGATAGACCTGGTGTGCCCTTTTCTCCCCCTCCTATATTTAGAAAAATGTTTCCAATAGACGCCACCACACCGGACTTATGGCAGACGGTCCCTAAGGTGGAGGGAGCAGTTTCTACTCTGGCTAAGCGCACCACTATCCCGGTGGAGGATAGCTGTGCTTTTTCAGATCCAATGGATAAAAAGTTAGAGGGTTACCTTAAGAAAATGTTTGTTCAACAAGGTTTTATATTACAACCCCTTGCATGCATTGCGCCTGTCACGGCTGCGGCGGCATTCTGGTTTGAGTCTCTGGAAGAGACCATTAGCTCAGCTACATTGGATGAGATTACAGACAAGCTTAGAGTCCTTAAGCTAGCTAATTCATTTATTTCCGATGCCGTAGTACACTTAACTAAACTTACGGCTAAGAATTCCGGATTCGCCATTCAAGCGCGCAGAGCGCTGTGGCTTAAATCCTGGTCAGCCGATGTGACTTCTAAATCTAAATTGCTTAACATACCTTTCAAAGGGCAGACATTATTCGGGCCCGGTTTGAAAGAAATTATCGCTGACATTACTGGAGGTAAGGGCCATGCCCTGCCTCAAGACAGAGCCAAACCAAGGGCTAGACAGTCTAATTTTCGTGCCTTTCGTAACTTCAAGGCAGGAGCAGCATCAACTTCCTCCGCTCCAAAACAGGAAGGAACTGTTGCTCGCTACAGACAGGGCTGGAAACCTAACCAGTCCTGGAACAAGGGCAAGCAGGCCAGAAAACCTGCTGCTGCCCCTAAGACAGCATGAAGTGAGGGCCCCCTATCCGGAAGCGGATCTAGTGGGGGGCAGACTTTCTCTCTTCGCCCAGGCTTGGGCAAGAGATGTCCAGGATCCCTGGGCGTTAGAGATCATATCTCAGGGATATCTTCTGGACTTCAAAGCTTCTCCTCCAAAAGGGAGATTTCATCTTTCAAGGTTGTCAGCAAACCAGATAAAGAGAGAAGCGTTTCTACGCTGTGTACAAGACCTTTTACTAATGGGAGTGATCCATCCAGTTCCGCGGTCGGAACACGGACAAGGGTTTTACTCAAATCTGTGGTTCCCAAAAAAGAGGGAACCTTCAGACCAATTTTGGACTTAAAGATCCTAAACAAATTCCTAAGAGTTCCATCGTTCAAAATGGAAACTATTCGGACAATCTTACCTATGATCCAAAGGGGTCAATACATGACCACAGTGGATTTAAAGGATGCCTACCTTCACATACCGATTCACAAGGATCATTATCGGTACCTAAGGTTTGCCTTCCTAAACGGGCATTACCAGTTTGTAGCTCTTCCCTTCGGGTTAGCCACGGCTCCAAGAATCTTTACAAAGGTTCTGGGCTCTCTTCTGGCGGTACTAAGACCGCGAGGAATTTCGGTAGCTCCGTACCTAGACGACATTCTGATACAAGCGTCAAGTTTCCAGACTGCTAAGTCTCATACAGAGTTGGTTCTGGCATTTCTAAGGTCGCATGGGTGGAAAGTGAACGTAGAAAAGAGTTCTCTATTGCCACCCACAAGAGTTCCCTTCTTGGGGACTCTTATAGATTCTGTAGAAATGAAAATTTACCTGACAGAAGACAGGTTAACAAAACTTCTAAATGCTTGCCGTGTCCTTCATTCCATTCAACACCCGTCAGTGGCTCAATGCATGGAGGTAATCGGCTTAATGGTAGCGGCAATGGACATAGTACCTTTTGCACGCCTGCATCTCAGACCACTACAATTGTGCATGCTAAGTCAGTGGAATGGGGATTACTCAGATTTGTCCCCTATGCTGAATCTGGATCAAGAGACCAGAGATTCTCTTCTATGGTGGCTTTCTCGGCCACATCTGTCCAGGGGGATGCCCTTCAGCAGGCCAGATTGGACAATTGTAACAACAGACGCCAGCCTACTAGGTTGGGGCGCTGTCTGGAATTCCCTGAAGGCTCAGGGATCATGGACTCAGGAGGAGAGTCTCCTTCCAATAAACATTCTGGAATTAAGAGCAGTTCTCAATGCTCTTCTGGCTTGGCCTCAGCTAGCAACTCTGAGGTTAATCAGGTTCCAGTCGGACAACATCACGACTGTGGCTTACATCAACCATCAGGGAGGGACAAGGAGTTCCCTAGCGATGATGAAAGTCTCAAAGATAATTCGCTGGGCAGAGTCTCACTCGTGCTACCTGTCAGCGATCCACATCCCAGGCGTGGAGAACTGGGAGGCGGATTTCCTAAGTTGCCAGACTTTTTATCCGGGGGAGTGGGAACTTCACCCGGAGGTATTTGCACAACTGCTTCGGCGTTGGGGCAAACCAGATCTGGATCTCATGGCGTCTCGCCAGAACGCCAAGCTTCCTTGTTACGGATCAAGGTCCAGGGACCCGGGAGCGGTTCTGATAGATGCTCTGACAGCACCTTGGGTCTTCAACATGGCTTATGTGTTTCCACCCTTCCCGATACTTCCTCGACTGATTGCCAGGATCAAACAGGAGAGAGCATCTGTGATTCTTATAGCGCCTGCGTGGCCACGCAGGACCTGGTATGCAGATCTAGTGGACATGTCGTCCTGTCCACCATGGTCTCTGCCTCTGAGACAGGACCTTCTGGTTCAGGGTCCTTTCAAACATCCAAATCTAATTTCTCTGAGGCTGACTGCATGGAGATTGATTCTATCAAAGCGTGGATTCTCGGAGTCAGTGATTGATACCTTAATACAGGCTAGGAAACCTGTTACCAGGAAAATTTACCATAAAATATGGCGTAAATACTTACATTGGTGCGAATCCAAGAGTTACTCATGGAGTAAGGTTAGGATTCCTAGGATATTGTCTTTTCTACAAGAAGGCTTAGAAAAGGGTTTAGCTGCTAGTTCGTTAAAGGGACAGATCTCAGCTCTGTCCATTCTTTTACACAAGCGTCTGTCAGAAGTTCCAGACGTTCAGGCTTTTTGTCAAGCTTTGGCCAGGATTAAGCCTGTGTTTAAAACTGTTGCTCCGCCATGGAGCTTAAACTTAGTTCTTAACGTTTTACAGGGTGTTCCGTTTGAACCCCTTCATTCCATTGATATCAAGCTGCTATCTTGGAAAGTTCTGTTCTTAATGGCTATTTCCTCGGCTCGAAGAGTCTCTGAGTTATCAGCCTTACATTGTGATTCTCCTTATCTGATTTTTCATTCAGACAAAGTAGTTCTGCGTACTAAACCTGGGTTCTTACCTAAGGTAGTCACTAACAAGAATATCAATCAAGAGATTGTTGTTCCTTCATTGTGCCCTAATCCTTCCTCAAAGAAGGAACGACTTCTGCACAATCTGGATGTCGTCCGTGCCCTGAAATTCTATTTGCAGGCAACTAAAGATTTTCGACAAACTTCTTCCCTGTTTGTCGTTTATTCTGGACAGAGGAGAGGTCAAAAGGCTTCGGCTACCTCTCTCTCCTTCTGGCTTCGTAGCATAATACGTTTAGCCTATGAGACTGCTGGACAGCAGCCTCCTGAAAGAATTACAGCTCATTCTACCAGAGCTGTGGCTTCCACTTGGGCCTTTAAAAATGAGGCCTCTGTTGAACAGATTTGCAAGGCTGCAACTTGGTCTTCACTTCACACCTTTTCAAAATTTTACAAATTTGACACTTTTGCTTCTTCGGAGGCTGTTTTTGGGAGAAAGGTTCTTCAGGCAGTGGTTCCTTCCGTGTAAAGGTCCTGCCTGTCCCTCCCGTCATCCGTGTACTTTTAGCTTTGGTATTGGTATCCCATAAGTAATGGATGACCCGTGGACTGACTACACTTAACAGGAGAAAACATAATTTATGCTTACCTGATAAATTCCTTTCTCCTGTAGTGTAGTCAGTCCACAGCCCGCCCTGTTTTTACGGCAGGTCTAAATTTTAAATTAAACTCCAGTCACCACTGCACCCTATAGTTTCTCCTTTCTCGTTTGGTTTCGGTCGAATGACTGGGTATGATGTAGAGGGGAGGAGCTATATAGCAGCTCTGCTTGGGTGATCCTCTTGCACTTCCTGTTAGGGAGGAGATATAATCCCATAAGTAATGGATGACCCGTGGACTGACTACACTACAGGAGAAAGGAATTTATCAGGTAAGCATAAATTATGTTTTTATTATATTCGCTGCCATTACTTACTATTTACTCAACTTTGAGAACCGAATGAGGAGTTTAATCTTCTTATTAATCTTCATAAAAAGTTGAGCAGAGTGCTTCTCTTGATCTGGTGTTTTTACTGTACAAATGTATAGAATTCCCTGCATCAAAGACGTTAAAAGCTTTTTGTAATGTAACCTGAGTAAATCCTTGTTTTGTCAATCCCCAATGTTAAGTGTTTAGTTGAAAATGTAACATAGTTTTCTATAATTGCGTACTGTAAACACCAAGATAAAATTTCACCCCTCAGAAATGCATCCCACAACAACTATGGCACACATTCTTAGTTCTGCTTTTTTCCCAGGGGCCGGAAAGACTAGTGCAGAGGGCCGCATGAGAAAATACAAGAAAATAAAATAACATTAACATTTCAACAAAATTGACCTTTTTGTCATAGAATAGAGCTTCAATTAAAAAAAAAAACTGTTTAAAGGAATACTAAACCTAAAATTTCAACAAAATTGACATTTTTGTCATAGAATAGAGCTTCAATAAAAAAAAACTGTTTAAAGGAATACTAAACCCACATTTCTTTCTTTCATGATTCAGATAAACCATGAAATTTTAAGTAACTTTCTAATTTACTCCTATTATCAATTATTATTATTGGTGGCTGACATTTAGCTACCAATAAGCAAGCATAACCCAGATTCTCAACCAAAAACCGTATGGCTCCTATGCATCACATTCCTGCTTTTTAGTGTCGCTTTAACAATGTTATGATCCAAATGAATGGTGAAGAACTGTACTTGGAATATTGTTGTCTCCAACCAATAGACTCTATGGCTGCTCACTTTAGGAATAGTAGGTGTAAACATTATCTCAAATACACCGTAGCAGAGAGTTTTATTTGTTCTTATAGGTATTTATTGATTTTATTTTTCCAGTGTAATATTGACTTCATTATTATTTCTTTTTACTAGAAAAAGTGTTCTTTCTGAAAAGATTCCATTCCTCAAAGAGATATTTTTTTTTAAAAGCCTCCTCTTCATTTTAAGTGCATTCTGTTGATGGTTTGCAGGGATATTAAGCACTAAATATATTTTAGAAACATGGACGCCACCATGTTTACATCTGTTTTTCACTACTTCCAGTACTAGCCTGTTTGCACATGTGTAGAAAATCTTCATATACCTGCAGTAGAGGGAGGTGTGTGAAATGGTTTTAGTGTTCAATGTCCCTTTAATTCTTCCCAAAGATACTTTCTTCTGTCTAATTTCTAATAAGAAACAAAGCTCTCTTCTTTCACAAATTTTGTTATCAGTGTTTTTATATATTTTTGAAAGCCCACAAGCAAGTCTAGAAATCTTTTTGTGTTGTTTTTCCCTATCGGTGCCTGTACCAGAACGTTTTAGCTGCTTGTATTTTGTTTCATATAGGTGGTGAAAGTCCACTATCAATTTTCCTGGGAATTACTCTTCCCTACCACTAGGAGGAGGCAATTCCCATACACCAAGAGCTATATAAAATCCCTCCCACCTCACAGGTGCCTAAGTCTAGTCTTTGCATTTGCTGGAAGAGGTTGAAGAATGAAGATGTGCATTTGATTCTTCAGAGAGCGGTTTTCAAACTGAGTTGATGCCCATACAGTAATTGTTGGAGGAATGTATTTGGAGTATGGGTAGTGACAAATTTTTCACCTGTTGGGATTTAGTTACAAGCCTTTCCATGGGTGTGGAAGGGGCTTGTCCTTTGCCTCCTCATGTTGGTTTCGTCTATTTACTCCTTCCTATTCCAGATCCTCTGCTGTTATTTTTCAACACTGGTTTTGGCTTCCTACTGGTTTCCTCCAGTAATGGGGTGCCTACTGGTAAGTACTATTTTTTATTTGGCCCCTATAAGCCTTCTAGGTTATTGTGATATATTTATTAAGTATGTATATAACCTTGGGACAGTTGTATATTTTATTTAGGTAATTCCACTTTAAAAACTCAAAGTATTTTTTTAAATTCGTAAAAAAATTTTTTTTACATGCAACCTTTTTTTTAACACTTACTGACGTTTTCGCTTGTGTATAGTTTTAATTGCACTCCGGATTTTTTTTTGTCAAGTCTTCGTACATTTTAACACATTTTTCTTCTTTTTATGACGCTAGATTGACGCGCGCGCTTCCTGTTTAAAGGAATAGTCTAGTCAAAATTAAACTTGATTCAGATAGAGCAGGCCATTTTAAGCAACTTTCTAATTCACTCCTATTTTTTTCGTTCTTTTGGTATCTTTATTTGAATGTAAGCTTTGGAGACGGCCATTTTTGGTTAAGCATCTGGGTAGTTCTTGCTGATTGGTAGCTACATTTAGACACCAATCAGAAAGTGTAACCAGGTGCTGAACCAAAAATGGGCCAGCTCCTATGCTTGCATTCGTGATTTTTCAAATACAGATAGCAAGAGAACGCAGAAAAATTAATAATAGGAGTAAATTAGAAAGTTTCCTCAAATTGCTTGATCTATCTGAATCATGAAAGTTTAATTTTTACTAGACTATTCCTTTAAGTAAGTTTTAGAGTGCCCGCTGTCCTGGGTGCTGCTGCATCTGTTTCTCTTTTGTTGATTTTTGTATTTGTAAATCTTTTAAATGTTTTCTTTCAGAGGGGGCAAGTGTTTTCCTTTCTTCAAGTACTCTTTTATTTGGGATATTACCATTTAGCTTTATGCTTGTTGTTTTCTGCATGTAACTGCTGCTTTAGTAAACTGCATTTCTTTCATGTAATTAACAAGAGTCCATGAGCTAGTGACGTATGGGATATACATTCCTACCAGGAGGGGCAAAGTTTCCCAAACCTTAAAATGCCTATAAATACACCCCTCACCACACCCACAAATCAGTTTTACAAACTTTGCCTCCAAGGGAGGTGGTGAAGTAAGTTTGTGCTAGATTCTACGTTGATATGCGCTCCGCAGCAAGTTGGAGCCCGGTTTTCCTCTCAGCGTGCAGTGAATGTCAGAGGGATGTGAAGAGAGTATTGCCTATTGAATGCAGTGATCTCCTTCTACGGGGTCTATTTCATAAGGTTCTCTGTTATCGGTCGTAGAGATTCATCTCTTACCTCCCTTTTCAGATCGACGATATACTCTTATATTTACCATTTCCTCTACTGATTCTCGTTTCAGTACTGGTTTGGCTTTCTACAAACATGTAGATGAGTGTCCTGGGGTAAGTAAGTCTTATTTTCTGTGACACTCTAAGCTATGGTTGGGCACTTTATTTATAAAGTTCTAAATATATGTATTCAAACATTTATTTGCCTTGACTCAGAATGTTCAACTTTCCTTATTTCCAGACAGTCAGTTTCATATTTGGGATTATGCATTGAATTATCATATTTTTTCTTACCTCAAAAATTTGACTTTTTTCCCTGTGGGCTGTTAGGCTCGCGGGGGCTGAAAATGCTTCATTTTATTGCGTCATTCTTGGCGCGGACTTTTTTGGCGCAAAAATTCTTTTCCGTTTCCGGCGTCATACGTGTCGCCGGAAGTTGCGTCATTTTTTGACGTTATTTTGCGTCAAAAATGTCGGCGTTCCGGATGTGGCGTCATTTTTGGCGCCAAAAGCATTTAGGCGCCAAATAATGTGGGCGTCTTTTTTGGCGCTAAAAAATATGGGCGTCATTTTTGTCTCCACATTATTTAAGTCTCATTATTTATTGCTTCTGGTTGCTAGAAGCTTGTTCACTGGCATTTTTTTCCCATTCCTGAAACTGTCATTTAAGGAATTTGATCAATTTTGCTTTATATGTTGTTTTTTTCTTTTACATATTGCAAGATGTTCCACGTTGCAACTGAGTCAGAAGTTACTACAGGAAAATCACTGCACAGTGCTGGAGCTACCAAGCTAAGTCTGCTATAAACTTTTGGTATCTGTTTCTCCAGCTGTTATTTGTATTGCATGTCATGTCAAACTTATTAATGCAGATAAAATTTCCTTTAGTACTGTTACATTACCTGTTGCTGTCCGTCAACATCTAATTTTCAGAGTGTTCCTGATAACATAAGAGATTTTATTTTTTAAATCCATTAAGAAGGCTATGTCTGTTATTTCTCCTTCTAGTATACATAAAAGTCTTTTAAAACTTCTCTTTTTTTCAGATGAATTTTTAAATGAACATCATCATTCTGATACTGATAATGGTTCTTCTGGTTCAGAGGTTTCTGTCTCAGAGGTTGATGCTGATAAATCTTTGTATTTGTTCAAGATGGAATTTATTCGTTCTTTACTTAAAGAAGTGTTATTTGCATTAGAAATAGAGGATTCTGGTCCTCTTGATACTAAATGTAAACGTTTAAATAAGGTTTTTAAATCTCCTGTAGTTATTCCAGAAGTGTTTTATCTCCCTGATGCTATTTCTGAAGTAATTTCCAGGGAATGGAATAATTTGGGTAATTTATTTACTCCTTCTAGACGTTTAAGCAAATTATATCCTGTGCCATCTGACAGATTAGAGTTTGTTGGGACAAAAATCCCTAAGGTTATGGGGCTGTCTCTACTCCTGCTAATGTACTACTATTCCTATGGCAGATAGTACTTCATTAAAGGATCCTTTAGATAGGAAAATTGAATCCTTTCTAAGAAAAGCTTACTTATGTTCAGGTAATCTTCTTAGACCTGCTATATTTTTAGCGGATGTTGCTGCAGCTTCAACTTTTTTGGTTAGAAGCTTTAGCGCAACAAGTAACAGATCATAATTTTATAGCATTATTATTATTCTATAACATGCTAATAATTTTATTGGTGATACCATCTTTTGATATCATTAGAGTTGATGTCAGGTATATGTCTCTAGCTATTTTAGCTAGAAAAGCTTTATGGATTAAACTTGGAATGCTGACATGTCTTCTAAGTCAACTTTGCTTTCCCTTTTTTTCCAGGGTAAATAATCATTTCGTTCCTTTCCTCACAACAAGGAACAAAAGCCTGATCCTTCATCCTCAGGAGCGGTATCAGTTTGGAAACTATTTCCAGTTTGGAATATATCCAAGCCTTATAGAATCCTATAGCCAGCTCCTAAGTACCTATGAAGGTGCGGCCCTTATTCCAGCTCAGCTGGTATGGGGCAGATTACGTTTTCTTCAAAGAAATTTGGATCAATTCCGTTCTTAATCTCTGGTTTCAGAAACATTGTTTCAGAAAGGTACAGAATTGGCTTCAAGTTAAGGCCTCCTGCTAAGAGATTCTTTTCTTTCCCGTGTCCCAATTGACACAGCAAGGCTCAGTATTTCTGAAATGTGTTTCAGATCTAGAGTTGGCTGGAGTATTTATGCCAGTTCCAGTTCTGGAACAGGGGCTGGGGTTTTATTTTATCTCTTCATTGTACCAAAGAAGGTCAATTCCTTCAGACCAGTTCTGGATCTATCATTATTGAATCGTTATGTTAGGATACCAACATTCAAGATGGTTACTGTAGGACTATCCTGCCTTTTGTTTAGCAAGGGCATTATATGTCTACAATAGATTTACAGGATGTGTATCTGCATATTCCGATTCATCCAGATCATTTTTAGTGTCTGAGATTCTCTTTTTAGACAAGCATTACCAGTTTTGTGGCTCTACTATTTGGCCTAGCCTCAGTTCCAAGAATTTTTTTCAAAGGTTCTCGGTGCCCTTCTTTCTGTAATCAGAGAATAGGGTTTTGGTATTTCCTTATTTGGACGATATCTTGGTACTTGCTCAGTCTTCTCATTTTCGAAGAATCTCATACGAATCGACTTGTGTTGTTTCTTCAAGTTCATGGTTGGAGGATCAATTTACCAATCAGTTTATTGATTCCTCAGACAAGGGTAACCTTTTTAGGTTTCTAGATAAATTCAGTGTCTATGACTCTGTCCTTGTCAGACAAGAGAAGTTTAACATTGATATCAGCTTGTCAAAACCTTCAGTCACAATCATTCCCTTTGGTAGCCTTATGCATGGAAATGTTGGATCTTAGGACTGCCGCATCAGATGCGATCTCCTTTGCTCGTTTTCACATGCGACCTCTTCAGCTCTGTATGCTGAACCAATGGTGCAGGGATTACTCAAAGATATCTCAATTAATATCTTTAAACCGATTTTACGACACTCTCTGACATGGTGGACAGATCACCATCGTTTAGTTCAGGGGGCTTCTTTGTTCTTCCGACCTGGACTATAATCTCAACAGATACGAGTCTTACAGGTTGGGGAGCTGTGTGGGGGTATCTGACGGCACAAGGGGTTTGGGAATCTCAGGAGGTGAGATTTCCGATCAATATTTTGGAACCCCGTGCAATTTTCAGAGCTCTTCAGTCTTGGCCTCTTCTGAAGAGAGAGTTGTTCATTGTTTTCAGATAAGACAATTGTCACAACTGTGGCATACATCAATCATCAAGGAGGGACTCACAGTCCTCTGGCTATGAAAGAAGTATCTCGAATTTTGGTTTGGGCGGAATCCAGCTCCTGTCTAATCTCTGCGGTTTATATCCCAGGTATGGACAATTGGAAAGCGGATTATCTCAGTCGCCAAACGTTGCATCCGGGCGAATGGTCTCTTCACCCAGAGGTATTTCTTCAGATTGTTCAAATGTGGGAACTTCCAGAAATAGTTCTGATGGCTTCTCATCTAAACAAGAAACTTCCCAGGTATCTGTCCAGATCCCGGGATCCTCAGGCGGAGGCAGTGGATGCATTTTCACTTCCTTGGAAGTATCATCCTGCCTATATCTTTCCGCCTCTAGTTCTTCTTCCAAGAGTAATCTCCAAGATTCTGAAGGAATGCTCGTTTGTTCTGCTGGTAGCTCCGGCATGGCCTCACAGGTTTTGGTATGCGGATCTTGTCCGGATGGCCTCTTGCCAACCGTGGACTCTTCCGTTAAGACCAGACCTTTTGTCTCAAGGTCCTTTCTCCAACATAGGTGTGTCCGGTCCACGGCGTCATCCTTACTTGTGGGATATTCTCTTCCCCAACAGGAAATGGCAAAGAGCCCAGCAAAGCTGGTCACATGATCCCTCCTAGGCTCCGCCTACCCCAGTCATTCTCTTTGCCGTTGTACAGGCAACATCTCCACGGAGATGGCTTAGAGTTTTTTAGTGTTTAACTGTAGTTTTTATTATTCAATCAAGAGTTTGTTATTTTGAAATAGTGCTGGTATGTACTATTTACTCAGAAACAGAAAAGAGATGAAGATTTCTGTTTGTATGAGGAAAATGATTTTAGCAACCGTAACTAAAATCCATGGCTGTTCCACACAGGACTGTTGAGAGCAATTAACTTCAGTTGGGGGAACAGAGTGCAGTCTCTTGCTGCTTGAGGTATGACACATTCTAACAAGACGATGTAATGCTGGAAGCTGTCATTTTCCCTATGGGATCCGGTAAGCCATGTTTATTACGATCATAAATAAGGGCTTCACAAGGGCTTATTAAGACTGTAGACTGTTTCTGGGCTAAATCGATTCATTATTACCACATATTTAGCCTTGAGGAATCATTTTATCTGGGTATTTTGATATAATAATATCGGCAGGCACTGTATTAGACACCTTATTCCTTAGGGGCTTTCCCAAAGCTTAAGCAGAGCCTCATTTTCGCGCCGGTGTGGCGCACTTGTTTTTGAGAGGCATGGCATGCAGTCGCATGTGAGAGGAGCTCTGATACTTAGAAAAGACTTTCTGAAGGCGTCATTTGGTATCGTATTCCCCTTTGGGCTTGGTTGGGTCTCAGCAAAGCAGATACCAGGGACTGTAAAGGGGTTAAAGTTTAAAACGGCTCCGGTTCCGTTATTTTAACCGTTAAAGCTTCCAAATTTGGTGTGCAATACTTTTAAGGCTTTAAGACACTGTGGTGAAAATTTGGTGAATTTTGAACAATTCCTTCATGTTTTTTCGCAATTGCAGTAATAAAGTGTGTTCAGTTTAAAATTTAAAGTGACAGTAACGGTTTTATTTTAAAACGTTTTTGTACTTTGTTATCAAGTTTATGCCTGTTTAACATGTCTGAACTACCAGATAGACTGTGTTCTGAATGTGGGGAAGCCAGAATTCCTATTCATTTAAATAAATGTGATTTATGTGATAATGACAATGATGCCCAAGATGATTCCTCAAGTGAGGGGAGTAAGCATGGTACTGCATCATTCCCTCCTTCGTCTACACGAGTCTTGCCCACTCAGGAGGCCCCTAGTACATCTAGCGCGCCAATACTCCTTACTATGCAACAATTAACGGCTGTAATGGATAATTCTGTCAAAAACATTTTAGCCAAAATGAACCCTTGTCAGCGTAAGCGTGGCTGCTCTGTTTTAGATATTGAAGAGCATGACGACGCTGATATTAATATCTCTGAAGGGCCCCTAACCCAGTCTGATGGGGCCAGGGAGGTTTTGTCTGAGGGAGAAATTACTGATTCAGGGAACATTTCTCAACAGGCTGAACCTGATGTGATTGCATTTAAATTTAAGTTGGAACATCTCCGCATTCTGCTTAAGGAGGTATTATCCACTCTGGATGATTGTGAAAAGTTGGTCATCCCAGAGAAACTATGTAAAATGGACAAGTTCCTAGAGGTACCGGGGCTCCCAGAAGCTTTTCCTATACCCAAGCGGGTGGCGGACATTGTTAATAAAGAATGGGAAAGGCCCGGTATTCCTTTCGTCCCTCCCCCCATATTTAAAAAATTGTTTCCTATGGTCGACCCCAGAAAGGACTTATGGCAGACAGTCCCCAAGGTCGAGGGAGCGGTTTCCACTTTAAACAAACGCACCACTATACCCATAGAGGATAGTTGTGCTTTCAAAGATCCTATGGATAAAAAATTAGAAGGTTTGCTTAAAAAGATGTTTGTTCAGCAGGGTTACCTTCTACAACCAATTTCATGCATTGTCCCTGTCGCTACAGCCGCATGTTTCTGGTTCGATGAGCTGATAAAGACGCTCGATAGTGATTCTCCTCCTTATGAGGAGATTATGGACAGAATCAATGCTCTCAAATTGGCTAATTCTTTCACCCTAGACGCCACTTTGCAATTGGCTAGGTTAGCGGCTAAGAATTCTGGGTTTGCTATTGTGGCGCGCAGAGCGCTTTGGTTGAAATCTTGGTCGGCTGATGCGTCTTCCAAGAACAAGCTACTAAACATTCCTTTCAAGGGGAAAACGCTGTTTGGCCCTGACTTGAAAGAGATTATCTCTGATATCACTGGGGGTAAGGGCCACGCCCTTCCTCAGGATCGGCCTTTCAAGGCAAAAAATAGACCTAATTTTCGTCCCTTTCGTAAAAACGGACCAGCCCAAAGTGCTACGTCCTCTAAGCAAGAGGGTAATACTTCTCAAGCCAAGCCAGCTTGGAGACCAATGCAAGGCTGGAACAAGGGAAAGCAGGCCAAGAAACCTGCCACTGCTACCAAGACAGCATGAAATGTTGGCCCCCGATCCGGGACCGGATCTGGTGGGGGGCAGACTCTCTCTCTTCGCTCAGGCTTGGGCAAGAGATGTTCTGGATCCTTGGGCGCTAGAAATAGTCTCCCAAGGTTATCTTCTGGAATTCAAGGGACTTCCCCCAAGGGGGAGGTTCCACAGGTCTCAGTTGTCTTCAGACCACATAAAAAGACAGGCGTTCTTACATTGTGTAGAAGACCTGTTAAAATTGGGAGTGATTCATCCAGTTCCATTAAGAGAACAAGGGATGGGGTTCTACTCCAATCTGTTCATAGTTCCCAAAAAAGAGGGAACGTTCAGACCAATCTTAGATCTCAAGATCTTAAACAAGTTTCTCAAGGTTCCATCGTTCAAGATGGAAACCATTCGAACTATTCTTCCTTCCATCCAGGAAGGTCAATTCATGACCACGGTGGATTTAAAGGATGCGTATCTACATATTCCTATCCACAAGGAACATCATCGGTTCCTAAGGTTCGCATTCCTGGACAAACATTACCAGTTCGTGGCGCTTCCTTTCGGATTAGCCACTGCTCCAAGGATTTTCACAAAGGTACTAGGGTCCCTTCTAGCTGTGCTACGACCAAGGGGCGTTGCGGTAGTACCTTACTTGGACGACATTCTGATTCAAGCGTCGTCCCTTCCTCAAGCAAAGGCTCACACGGACATCGTCCTGGCCTTTCTCAGATCTCACGGATGGAAAGTGAACGTGGAAAAGAGTTCTCTATCCCCGTCAACAAGGGTTCCCTTCTTGGGAACAATTATAGACTCCTTAGAAATGAGGATTTTTCTGACAGAGGTCAGAAAAACAAAACTTCTAGACTCTTGTCGGATACTTCATTCCGTTCCTCTTCCTTCCATAGCTCAGTGCATGGAAGTGATAGGGTTGATGGTAGCGGCAATGGACATAGTTCCTTTTGCGCGCATTCATCTAAGACCATTACAACTGTGCATGCTCAGTCAGTGGAATGGGGACTATACAGACTTGTCTCCGAAGATACAAGTAAATCAGAGGACCAGAGACTCACTCCGTTGGTGGCTGTCCCTGGACAACCTGTCACAAGGGATGACATTCCGCAGACCAGAGTGGGTCATTGTCACGACCGACGCCAGTCTGATGGGCTGGGGCGCGGTCTGGGGATCCCTGAAAGCTCAGGGTCTTTGGTCTCGGGAAGAATCTCTTCTACCGATAAATATTCTGGAACTGAGAGCGATATTCAATCCTCTCAAGGCTTGGCCTCAGCTAGCGAGGACCAAGTTCATACGGTTTCAATCAGACAACATGACAACTGTTGCGTACATCAACCATCAGGGGGGAACAAGGAGTTCCCTAGCGATGGAAGAAGTGACCAAAATCATTCTATGGGCGGAGTCTCACTCCTGCCACCTGTCTGCTATCCACATCCCAGGAGTGGAAAATTGGGAAGCGGATTTTCTGAGTCGTCAGACATTGCATCCGGGGGAGTGGGAACTCCATCCGGAAATCTTTGCCCAAGTCACTCACCTGTGGGGCATTCCAGACATGGATCTGATGGCCTCTCGTCAGAACTTCAAAGTTCCTTGCTACGGGGCCAGATCCAGGGATCCCAAGGCGGCTCTAGTGGATGCACTAGTAGCACCTTGGACCTTCAAACTAGCTTATGTGTTCCCGCCATTTCCTCTCATCCCCAGGCTGGTAGCCAGGATCAATCAGGAGAGGGCGTCGGTGATCTTGATAGCTCCTGCGTGGCCACGCAGGACTTGGTATGCAGATCTGGTGAATATGTCATCGGCTCCACCTTGGAAGCTACCTTTGAGACGAGACCTTCTTGTTCAGGGTCCGTTCGAACATCCGAATCTGGTTTCACTCCAGCTGACTGCTTGGAGATTGAACGCTTGATTTTATCGAAGCGAGGATTCTCAGATTCTGTTATCGATACTCTTGTTCAGGCCAGAAAGCCTGTAACTAGAAAGATTTACCACAAAATTTGGAAAAAATATATCTGTTGGTGTGAATCTAAAGGATTCCCTTGGGACAAGGTTAAGATTCCTAGGATTCTATCCTTCCTTCAAGAAGGATTGGAAAAAGGATTATCTGCAAGTTCCCTGAAGGGACAGATTTCTGCCTTGTCGGTGTTACTTCACAAAAAGCTGGCAGCTGTGCCAGATGTTCAAGCCTTTGTTCAGGCTCTGGTTAGAATCAAGCCTGTTTACAAACCTTTGACTCCTCCTTGGAGTCTCAATTTAGTTCTTTCAGTTCTTCAGGGGGTTCCGTTTGAACCCTTACATTCCGTTGATATTAAGTTATTATCTTGGAAAGTTTTGTTTTTAGTTGCAATTTCTTCTGCTAGAAGAGTTTCAGAATTATCTGCTCTGCAGTGTTCTCCTCCTTATCTGGTGTTCCATGCAGATAAGGTGGTTTTACGTACTAAACCTGGTTTTCTTCCAAAAGTTGTTTCTAACAAAAACATTAACCAGGAGATTATCGTACCTTCTCTGTGTCCGAAACCAGTTTCAAAGAAGGAACGTTTGTTGCACAATTTGGATGTTGTTCGCGCTCTAAAATTCTATTTAGATGCTACAAAGGATTTTAGACAAACATCTTCCTTGTTTGTTGTTTATTCAGGTAAAAGGAGAGGTCAAAAAGCAACTTCTACCTCTCTCTCTTTTTGGATTAAAAGCATCATCAGATTGGCTTACGAGACTGCCGGACGGCAGCCTCCCGAAAGAATCACAGCTCATTCCACTAGGGCTGTGGCTTCCACATGGGCCTTCAAGAACGAGGCTTCTGTTGATCAGATATGTAGGGCAGCGACTTGGTCTTCACTGCACACTTTTACCAAATTTTACAAGTTTGATACTTTTGCTTCTTCTGAGGCTATTTTTGGGAGAAAGGTTTTGCAAGCCGTGGTGCCTTCCATTTAGGTGACCTGATTTGCTCCCTCCCTTCATCCGTGTCCTAAAGCTTTGGTATTGGTTCCCACAAGTAAGGATGACGCCGTGGACCGGACACACCTATGTTGGAGAAAACAGAATTTATGTTTACCTGATAAATTACTTTCTCCAACGGTGTGTCCGGTCCACGGCCCGCCCTGGTTTTTTAATCAGGTCTGATAATTTATTTTCTTTAACTACAGTCACCACGGTACCATATGGTTTCTCCTATGCAAATATTCCTCCTTAACGTCGGTCGAATGACTGGGGTAGGCGGAGCCTAGGAGGGATCATGTGACCAGCTTTGCTGGGCTCTTTGCCATTTCCTGTTGGGGAAGAGAATATCCCACAAGTAAGGATGACGCCGTGGACCGGACACACCGTTGGAGAAAGTAATTTATCAGGTAAACATAAATTCTGTTTTTTTCCATCAGGATCTGAAATCCTTAAATTTAAAGGTATGGAGTTTGAACGCTTGATTCTTGGTCAAAGAGGTTTCTCTGACTCTGTGATTAATACTATGTTACAGGCTCGTACATCTGTATCCAGAGAGATATATTATAGAGTCTGGAAGACTTATATTTCTTGGTGTCTTTCTCATCATTTTCTTGGCATTCTTTTAGAATACCGAGAATATTACAATTTCTTCAGGATGGTTTAGATAAGGGTTTGTCCGCAAGTTCCTTGAAAGGTAAAATCTCTGCTTTTTCTGTTCTTTTTCACAGAAAGATTGCTATTCTTCCTGATATTCATTGTTTTGTACAAGCTTTGGTTTGTATAAAGCCTGTCATTAAGTCAATTTCTCCTCCTTGGAGTTTGAATTTGGTTCTGGGGGCTCTTCAAGCTCCTCCATTTGAACCTATGCATTCATTGGATATTAATTACTTTCTTGGAAAGTTTTGTTCCTTTTGGCCATCTCTTCTGCCAGAAGAGTTTCTGAATTATCTGCTCTTTCTTATGAGTCTCCTTTTCTGATTCTTCATCAGGATAAGGCGGTGTTGCGAACTTCTTTTGAATTTTTACCTAAAGTTGTGAATTCCAACAACATTAGTAGAGAAATTGTGGTTCCTTCATTATGTCCTAATCCTAAGAATTCTAAGGAGAAATCGTTGCATTCTTTGGATGTTGTTAGAGCTTTGAAATATTATGTTGAAGCTACGAAATCTTTCTGTAAGACTTCTAGTCTATTTGTTATCTTTTCCGGTTCTAGGAAAGGCCAGAAAGCTTCTGCCATTTCTTTGGCATCTTGGTTGAAATCTTTAATTCATCTTGCCTATGTTGAGTCGGGTAAAATTCCGCCTCAGAGAATTACAGCTCATTCTACTAGGTCAGTATCTACTTCCTGGGCGTTTAGGAATGAAGCTTCGGTTGACCAGATCTGCAAAGCAGCAACTTGGTCCTCTTTGCATACTTTTACTAAATTCTACCATTTTGATGTATTTTCTTCTTCTGAAGCAGTTTTTGGTAGAAAAGTACTTCAGGCAGCGGTTTCAGTTTGAATCTTCTGCTTATGTTTTTTGTTAAACTTTATTTTGGGTGTGGATTATTTTCAGCAGGAATTGGCTGTCTTTATTTTATCCCTCCCTCTCTAGTGACTCTTGTGTGGAAAGATCCACATCTTGGGTAGTCATTATCCCATACGTCACTAGCTCATGGACTCTTGTTAATTACATGAAAGAAAACATAATTTATGTAAGAACTTACCTGATAAATTCATTTCTTTCATATTAACAAGAGTCCATGAGGCCCACCCTTTTTTGGGGTGGTTATGATTTTTTTGTATAAAGCACAATTATTCCAATTCCTTATTTTATATGCTTCGCACTTTTTTTCTTATCACCCCACTTCTTGGCTATTCGTTAAACTGATTTGTGGGTGTGGTGAGGGGTGTATTTATAGGCATTTTAAGGTTTGGGAAACTTTGCCCCTCCTGGTAGGAATGTATATCCCATACGTCACTAGCTCATGGACTCTTGTTAATATGAAAGAAATGAATTTATCAGGTAAGTTCTTACATAAATTATGTTTTATGGAGCCATCTCACTTTGTCCCTAAATCTGCCTTAGAACCTGGGCCACCTGAATATTTTCATACAAGTGTTAAATGTTTGTATTGTAAATAAGCTGAGTTTTTTTTCCTCCTGCTAATTTGTGCAATAAATGTATTAATATTTTAATGCATTCTGACCATAGTGCTGTTTTTGCTTCTAAAGGTTTTACTGCTCCTGTTTTTTCCTACTACTTTCGACCCTGGGGTGAAGGATTTTATCCGATCCGCTGTAACTGAAATACTGGCAGTCATGCCTCCAAGTAAGCGTAAAAAGTCAGTTCAGAATTGACCTTCTACTACCTCTCAGCCTGCCGAGTCTAATGTTTCTAGTAATGAAGCTGTTGTATCCTCTGGAGAGGTTTTTTTTCTCCGATGATCAGGGTGCTTCTGATCATGAATCTGAAACTTCCTCTTATTTATTTAAAACTGAGCATATAAGTTCACTTTTAAAAGAACTTTTGCTTACTTTAGAGGTAAAATATTCTAGTGTTGATGGGGATAAGCCTGTTAATCATTTACATACTGTTTTTTTTAAGCCTATGACTAAATCTCCAGATGTGTTTCCTATTCCTGATGCGGTCTCTGAGATTGGGCTATGTCTGGTACTCCTTTTAATCTTTCTGCATAGTTTAAGAAAATGTATCAATTGCCAACTTCTAATATTGAGCTTTGGAAAACTATTCTCAAAGTGGATGGGGCCATTTCTACTCTAAGCGTAGTACTATTCCTTTGGAAGATAGTTCTTCCTTTAAAGACTCTTTAGGTAGGAAGTTAGAATCCTTCCATAGGAAAGCTTTTCAGCAAGCATGTTCTCTTTAGGCCATCAGTTTCTGAGACGTTTTCTGACAACTCTGCTAGTGAAGATTTTTTTAAACCTTTTGGAGTTTTATAAAATGTGCTAATGCATTTCCTTCCTAAGATATGGTTAGCCCACAACGTCATCAATTACTAGTTGGATATCACTCCTTGCCAGCAAGAGGAGGCAAAGAGCACCACAGCAAAGCTGTTAAATATCACTCCCCTTCCTACAATCCCAAGTCATTCTCTTTGTCTTGGTGCATGGAGGAGGTGAAGTTTTGTTGTCTGTTCTAATATTGAAATTCAGAGTATGTTTACTCTGTTCTTTCCCTTTGCTCAAAAATGGGTCTAGCCTTAGTCCACAATAATCTCTTCAGTAGGGTAGTTATGGCTTTAAAGCAGTTAGGAAAACGCAGTGAGGCCCACCTCACAAGTTCCTAACATGTTGCTGCCCTAGTATAGAAAGCCAGAGTAAGTTTACTGTGTTCTTTCTTTTTCCACAGGTCTCTGTGAGGAGTGACTTCCTTTCATACCGTGTGAGCTGTCCTGCCGGACAGCTAGATGTGCAGATAAGTGCTTTTTGTCATCTGGGGCTAGGAGGCTGGCACTGAAGGGGTTAAGGACTCTCTTCTCTTGTTATTGGGACACAAAATCCTTAATAGATGATTTTTTTTGGCAGTGGGCAAGCACTTTATTGGTATGTGATTATGGAGACTTAGGGGTTAATCTATGGGGGCTCAGACTTAAATGTGTTTCTCTTGAATATTTCAAATTAAGAACTAGAAAGTAAAAAACGCTAATACTGTTGGCTCAATAGAGGAGGCGGTAGAAAGAGAGGGTTTTTTCACAATATAGGAGAGTGCACTATTACTTTCTGTGACATTCCTATGGGGCAAGAGCCATTTTATTATTTACTTGTCCTGCTACAACTTACTCTTCTGAGAGAGGATTTCTTAAAGTTTTCTGACTACATTTTCTCGCAGGATGAAGCGGAGATAAGGCACGCTTTATCACCATGCCAATTTTATGGCCCGCCGCCTTCTCATTTTGGAGATCTTGTTGAGTCAGATGTAACCCCGCCTCATTCTCCGGCAGAGAACTGGGCAGCGTTCTTGTTATGCCTGTTTCTGATTCTTCAATGGAAATTGTATAGAGAGACAGGGCACATTCTTAGGATGTTGAATGTTAATAAGTGTTCCTGAGCAAACGTTACTTTTCAGAAATAAGTTATCCGTTTGTGTGTACGTGCCATACATTATTGTAAAGCCTAGTGAGCTAACGGAGTGCATATGTTATACATGCAGGTATATTCCACTGTAGTTCAGTGGTGACCTAATCCAGTTTTATATCAAGTCCTTTTTAAAGCTAAAAAAATAATATTGGCTCTTAATAACTAAATTGTTAAACATATTTGTCTCATATTTATAATACATCTTTAATAACAAAGCTTTTCCTTTTGTTTGAGCCTCATGCATCAGGTCTCTCAGGGAAAGTATAATTGTATATGCTTCAGTGCTGCTTGAATAGCATAGTGTCAGCAGTTTAGTATCTGAGAGTTACTGGTTTGATCTCTTATACTGGGAGGGCAAATGTATAAAAGCCTTTGAATGTACAGATAGGTTGTTGCCCTCTGAGCCTCATGTCAACCAGGATGATGCTGTTCAGGCAATGACACAGCTTTCTCCTTCAGCGTCCTAAGCCTCTATGGCATCACATGCAGTGCCCTGCAGTTCCTCTCATCTCCTGGAGATGCATTTGCCTGCAGATTTTGCAGATCATGTATCCTCTGCGGTATCTGCAGCTTTATATGCTTTTCCTTCCTACAGGGAAAATGCAAGAGGACATTTAAGATTCTGATAGTAAGGTTTCTGATCCATATTCTGCTACACAGGTTGCTCTCTCCCCTCTGTCTGGTGAGGAGGTTTCGCCGTTAGCTTCTGAGAGTGAAATCTCAGATTTGGATCGTATAATTCCTTTCATATGTATGCGTTAACACCTTGTGTAATGTTAAAGGAGATTTTAGGTAATTGGATGACACCGATACCCCTTTCGTTGTCAATCCTTGGAAGTTTTGTAAACTTTATCATTCCTATGATGTTCCTTCCTATGAGAAAGTGTTTCTAGACGTGCTATGGAAATTTTCACAGTAATAGGAGAAACTAGGGATACCTTTTTTCCTGTCTCCCACCTTTCAAAGGATTTTCCTGTCGCTGACTCCATTAAAATGCATGGTGCCTTAAATAGAAGGGAGTATTTCTACTATGGCTCAGAGAACTTCGATCCCGATAGAGGATAGCTGCTCCTTTACTTATCTATGGATAAGAAGCTGGAAGTTTATTTATTCATCTAGAGCGATGCTATGCTAGCCGCGGGGCGTTGTGGCTGAAATCTTGATCAGCCAAGAAGCCTACTTGTGGTTTTGTGGCACAGCCTAGGCTTATGACACTGCCGATGCAGTTTCAATATCATATTTGACCAAATATAGACTGGGAGCCAAGATATCTGGCTTTGCAGTGCTAGCCAGCCGGGCGTTGTGGCTAAAATCTTGGTCAGCTGATTTTTTTCCTCCAAGTCCAAGATTCTGGCATTTGCTTACAAGGGTGAGACCTTGTTTGGACTTGGTCTATCAGAATTAACCTTTGACTTTACAGGTGGAAAAAGGGTCCTTTCTACCACACGTCAAGTGGAATAAACTAAAGGAAAGTCTTCCTTTCCCTCTTTCTGCAGGGACAGCCCAGACTTTTGGAATCCCAACCAGCCCTGGTCAAGGGGTAACAATCTAAAATTTACTCCCAGGTGCAGATTTCTCCTTTCTAGAGTATCTGCAGTCCAGGTATGATGAGGCATTCTTGAACTGGGTATAGGACCTTCCTCTCTGGGAGGGATAGTTCCAGTCAGGGAACGGGATCTAGGTATTTATCTCAAGTTTCTCAGAGTACAGTCCTTCAAAATAGTATCCATTCTCCTTTGATTCAAGAGGGTCTGTTAATGATGAACATAGACCTGAAAGATCTTCTTGTTCCCATTATACAGGATCTTTTCAGGTTTCTGAGATTAGACATCCTAGAAAGTCTTTTTTAGGTCTTAGGGAATTGCAAGGGTGCCCTCCTGGACAATATATGTTTCAGGTGTCATCCTTCCTTTGAGCAATCTCTCTTTCAAGAGATCTTGTCTTTTCTACATTCCCAAGGATGGGGAGGATTTCTTCCTCTTACCTCCCTCTTTGGTCTACTGTTCGGCCCACAGCAAAGCTCTAGTGATCCGGTAGATAGCTTAGACATTTTGTAACCTGAGGGTTGTGAGTTTGAATCCAGCTGCAGCTGATTTTTCCCTTCACCTTTCAGTGGCTCAATGTATGGAGGTAATTGGTCTGATGGTTCCATGGGCGGCATCCCTTTTTATCGAGTCCATTTGAGAACTCTACAGTTGGGCATGGAGCGGTGACCATTCAGATCTCTTTCAGAGGAAAGATCTAGTTCAGTTTTAAGAGACTTTTTTTCCTTGGGGGTTTTCTCAGGGGTATTTGTCTCAGGGCGCATGTTTCTAGAGACATTCCTGGGTGATTCTGACCACAGACGCCAGCCTGCTGGACTGGGGAGCTGTCTGGAACTCATTAGAGGAGCAGGGACTTTGGACTCAAGAAGAGTCTGCTCTCCCCTTCAACATCTTGGAGTTGAGCGATTTTCAATGTTCTGAGGACTGGTCCTCAGTTGTCCTTAGCCCGGTTTATCTGGTTCCAGTTGGACAATATCACCTCAGTGGCTTACATCAACCACCAGGAAGGAACTCGGGGTTCCTTAGCCTTGATGGAGGTGGCTTGGTTTGTTCAGTGGGCGGAAGCTCACTATTGCTGTCTATCTGCCATCCACATTCCAGGAGTGGACATCTAGGAAGCGGACTTCCTGAGCAGACAGGCTTTTCTTCCTGGGGAGTGGGCTCTCCATCCAGAGGTGTTCTCCAGGTTAACCCTCAAATGGGGGGGGGGGACTGGAGTTGGATCTGATGGCGTCTCGGCAGAACGCCAAGCTTTTAAGGTATGGTTCAAGTTCAAGAGATCCGCTGGCCGCCCTTATAGTTGCTCAGGCGGTTCCTTGGGATTTCAGTCTAGTTTACCTGTTGGCTCTCCTTCCACGAGTTAATGCTTGTATCAAACAGGAGAGAGTATCAGTAATTTTAATAGCTCCTGCGTGGCCTCGCAGGATCTGGTATGCAGACCCAATGGAGATGTCATATCTTCCACCTTGGAGGTTGTCTCTGAGGAAGGACCTTCTACCTCGGGGTCCATTCCATCATCCAAATCTCGTTTTCTCTAAAGCTGACTGCTTAGAGATTGAAAGCTTAGTTCTGTTTAAGCGTGGTTTTTCTGAGACAGACTTTAAGACCATGATTCAGGCTCGTAAGCCTGTTACTAGAAAGATTTTACCATAAGGTATGGGGTAAATACCTTTTATTGGTGTGAATCCAAGGACTACTCTTGGAGTAGGGTTAGGATTCCTAGGATGTTGTCTTTCTCCAGGAAGGTTTGGAGAAGGGATTGTTACATAGATGTTTGGCGGATGTACCATATGTGATATCTTGTCAGTCCCTGGTCAGAATCAGGCCTGTATTTAAGTCTCTTGCTCCTCCTTGGAGCATTAACTTTGTTAAGTTTTTCAGCACGCTCTGTTTGAGCCATTGCATTCCATACATATTAAGTTGTTATCTTGGAAGGTTTTTGCTTCTTTTTGCTATCTCTTATGCTCGGAGAGTTTTGAAACTCTCGGCTTTGCAGTATGATTTGCCTGATCTTATCTTTCATGCTGATAAGGCGGTTCTTCGTACGAAGTTGGATTTTCTTCCTTAAGTGGTTTCGTTTAAAGATGTTAATCAGGAAATCGTTGTTCCTTCTCTATGTCTTAATCCTTCTTCTTTCAAAGGACGTTTGTTGCACAACTTTAATGTTGTGTGTGCTCTGAAATTCTTCCTACAAGAGATTTAAGTATTTTCGCCAGTCTTCTGTCCGGTTTGCATGTTTCTCAGGAAAGTGTAAAAAGGTCAGAAAGCTACTGCTACTTCTCTTTTTCTATGGTTGAGAAGTATAGTTCGTTTTGCTTATGAGACTGTGGGTCAGCAGCCTCCTGAGAGAATGGCAGCTCATTTTTGTTTTGAGTAATCCTGTCAGTCTCTCAGTAAGGGCTTGGATGAAAGTTAGAGTCCGGAGATGCAGGAGGAGTCTTTCTGCGAAACCATCCCGACTCATGTTAACAGCTCCTCAAACAATCGGAGTTGTCTAACTTCGCTTCGCTGCCTGCTTTCTTCTCTCAAGTCCATGGCGGAGGCAAGGCTACTATCTGTCACACTTGAAGGGCCGTGTTCCTGTTCCACGGTGCAGATTCCGGTAAGATCGTTTCATTTTACTTCTTCATGAATATACTGTAACTCATTTGTTCCTGCGAACTCGCATGAAAATTAAGGGTCTTAGTGAGACTCCTTTAGTATCTTGGAATTAAGGGTTAATATCTCCTGAGGGGGATTATTGAACAGGTTTTTTTTTAATCATGTTTATGTGATTCAACCTGCTTATGTGTAGTGTTAACTGGGCTCATGGCTTACAACATAACGGCCTGTTGAAGTGACGCGACCTTACGGTCGAGCGCGCTTTTATTGGACTGTACGGTTCACCTTGTGACCGAGCGTGTTTACCTTTTTGGTCTTCCGTTTCCGCATTCCTGACACTGTGGCGACGGAAAAGTCTAGTCTGCTGGTGTCTGGTACATACGAGGTTGTGAGTGCCCAAGCAATTGTGGGTGTCAGGTGCCATTTACTTTATTTTATATATATATAGTCCATTTTGGGTATCCTTGATCCAGTTATGGAGGATACTGATGTTGAGATTGCTCAACTTTCTTATTCCGATTCTTCGTCCTGTGAAGAATGCGAATTGGCCCCATTGACTTAGGTCAGTCAGTTATGTTCTTTAGGCCGTTCTAGAGCGCCTTGTTCCTCTGGCTCTGGGAGGTGAGTTCCATACCGCTCCTTACTGCTAAACATGCGGTTAACCCAAGTTATGTGTTTCCCTCCTCGGAGGGTGGATTGTCCCCCCCCCCCGGAGGTTGTGGCACGTTTTGGCTTTTACATACTTTGTAGTCCAGATGTTTATTTGCGATTGTGCTCGTGCCCGATTGCCCCAGGTCTCTCGGCCTGTGGAGGGCATGTACAGTTCCCTCCGGGTGTTACTGTTCCTGAGTGTTGTGCCTTTCGTTAAAGGTGGGCTCGCCTTAGTGTTTTAGTCACACGTTTTTGAGCTGCTTGATGACCCTACCCTCCTTGGGTATGGGACTCATCAGTCTCCTCCTTCGAATGGCTTACCTCGTTAGACATGGGAAAATGAAGTAATCTCCTTTAAGTCTTGCTATCAAGATCCTTCCCAGTTTTGTTAGAAGAAAATGGTTTCCATTAGGCTGGTCCTACAGACCTTCTGTTCTTCTTGGGTGTTAACCTTTGGGGTTGCCTGTTATTTTATTTAATCGGGTTAGGATAAATTTTCTTTTCTTTTCATACTATGTTTCCTGCGGGAACTTAAAAATATGTGGGATCGAAACTCTCTGTTTTCTTCTATGGAAGTTGTTCAGGACACGTTAGTCCCATGTTTGTCTTTTTTCTTGTCTCTGAGGATTTAGCCAGCTTGGCAGTTGTGACCCTGGTAGTCAGGCTGGTCCTGATTGGGTTCAGATCATCTTTCTCGCGGCTTAGTCAGACATGTGGCGCCTATTATGCCTTGCTGGTCAGGCGGGGGTGCCGAGTGCTCTTAGCTTTATTTTAGTTTTCTTGTTATTTGTTTTACAAGTTTCAGCTAAGCATTCTCAAGAGAACTTATGGGTCAGTGCAGCTCTCGGGATTGTTTCAGTCATAAATAGCCGTCTCTCTGGTGACTGGGTCAGTGAATTTTGCTGCGTCACTCTGTGTTGCTTCCGATACCCTCGGAATCTAGAGTATTCTAGATTTAGCATCTCTCTTTCCGCCGGTCGGGGCAGTGTTGCTTTAGGAAAAACATTTTTTTGGACTTGTTCCTTTAGTGGTTCTCCTTCATTGAGACCTCTTGGTCCGTTTCTCCTTGTGGGAGGGTCGCCTTCTGGGGGGTGGGGGACCCGGTGTTGGGAATGCTCTGCATTTCCTTCTTGGAACTGAAGTGGTCCTAGTGGTTTCCCACTCTTATGGTTCAGGTATTGCCATCTAGGTGGCATCTAAACCCATGTTTTACTGTCCTCTGACTTTGAATCGAGGTGATGTGGAGGCTGATGATGGTCTGTTCGGGTGACTTGTCCTCACAGTTCCCCTTGTGTCTGGAGCTCGTGGCTAGTTGGACAACTAGCTAAGCATACTAATGCTGTGTGACTACTCT
Source organism: Bombina bombina (assembly GCF_027579735.1). Classification (NCBI taxonomy): domain Eukaryota; kingdom Metazoa; phylum Chordata; class Amphibia; order Anura; family Bombinatoridae; genus Bombina; species Bombina bombina. The sequence goes on from NC_069500.1 coordinate 190,454,367, forward strand.
GCACTGTAGCAATCCGAGGGTTGCTAGTTTGATCCCCGGCGAGGTCTCCTCAGCCTTTCCCCTTTTGGGACTGATAAAATGAGCTGCGCCCTGTCGTCCTTAGGGGGATTAGCTGCACTTTCAAGCACAGTCATGTTACTGTTGCTGGGATGCCGGTTCGCTCTGGTGTCCTTTTTATGGCCCTGGCTCTTTGGAGTGTTGGGCTCCTGCAAGGGGTGGTCTCTTCCTTTGGGGTCGGGACTTGCAAGGGATTATTGCTCTTGTTATCAGGGTTATTCTGGATTTTTTCCCTGGGAGGTCTGTTTTTTTATATCCGACAAGGGATTTATGTTCCGGGAACATTGTTTATTCTTAACATTTGTGGGGCACAAGCCTCTTGTCCTGATCATCCGTTTGTCGAGGATTTTGACTCAACATTTTCTCTTTATGGATCCCACTTTGGGATGTTACCAGACCTTTATGATCCTAGGACTGGCCAGGGTTTCCAGTTTACGGTGTACTTGGGCTTTGTCCTTGTTCTGGCTGTTATGTTTTACTACTTGGCCAGATTTACTCTGAACCGGGGTTCCTTGGGGCTGGTCTTGTGCTGGATGATTCGGTTCCTTTGGGACAGCCAACTGACGTGACCTGATGGTGGGCTGTCCTGACAAGCAAACGGAATGTTGGCGGTTGCTCAAATGTCACTTGCGCTTGGTATGTGTGCTTGCACGATGGTTGTTAAGGGATCTCTCGTGTTCGTCAGTGTTGTGGCCTTGTGTCCTCTCAGTTCCTTCTACGACTTCCTGTCTTATGAGCAGGTGTTTATCGACGCTCTCCTCTTCAGAGGGCTCATTGTCCTCCTTACCAAGGTGTGGTTCCCTTTTTTGGGGCCTCTCCGGTGCTCGGGAGGTTAGAACAGATATTTATTTTGCATAATGTACCAAGTCCACGGATTCATCCTAACTTGTGGGATATTGTCCTTCCTGACAGAAAGTAGCAAAGAGAGCACCACAGCAGAGCTGTCTATATAGCCCCTCCCTTAACTCCACCCCCAGTCATTCTATTTGCTGGCTCTAAACAGGAAGAGTAAATAGAAGAGGTGTTAAACTGTTAGTTTTATTTTATCTTCAATCAAGTGTTAGTTATTTTTAAATGGTACCGGTGTTGTACTATTTACTCTCAGGCAGGACATAGATGAAGATTTCTGCCTGGAGGATGATGATCTTAGCATTTGTAACTAAGGTCCACTGCTGTTCCCACAGAAGCTGAGGAGTACAGGAAAACTTCAGTGTCAGGAACGGTTTCTTGCTATACAGCAATGAGGTATGTTCAGTCATATTTTCTGCAGAGACTGTGTTAACTCAGAAAGGCTGACAGTGTCCCCATTAGGGGAAAGGTAAGCAGTAATCCTAGTGTTATCAGAGGTTTTTGCTGGCTTGCATAAATGGTTAATTTTTTTTTTTTTTTTTGGGCATTTGTTATGTGAATTTGGGACAAACGTTTTTGTGTCTGGGAGTAACATTTTCTGTTTTATGGGACATTTGCTTGAGGGTTCTTTGGGGTTGTTTATAACCCACATGGCTTTCAAGCAGGGTTTGTTAGTTTTGTGTAGGCTCCAGCAACATCAAGTGAGGTGGGCGGGGCCTATATTTACAAGCAGCAAGCAACTTCTCCTGAGGTCCTGAGAGTCTTCTGAGGGACTAATTGAAGCTTTAAACCCCATATTATCGCTTCCTAAGGGCAGGTAGGGCCACAGCAGAGCTGTGGCAAGGTGCTTTAGGTGTTTTTAACCGGTTTTAGACATATTTCAATCCGTTTTTTTTTCATTTGGGGGATTAGTGCTTATTAACTTGTGGTGCAATCCTTCTAAAGCTTAGTGGGTACACTGTTAAAATTTCAGAAAAATTGAAGCAATTTTAACCTGTTTTGCAATTTGTGGATGCCTTTTTTTCTCTTAAAGGCACAGTAGCGTTTTTGCAAATTGTGTTTTTTTCATTAAATAAAGTGTTATCCAAGCTTGCTTGCTTTATTACTATTCTGTTAAACATGTCTGACACGGAGGAAACTCATTGTTCAATTTGTTTAGAAGCCATTGTGGAACCCCCTTGTACTGATATGTCTATAAATTGCAAACAGCATATTTTGACTTACAAAAGTTTGAAATTAGATGATTCTCAGACAGAAGGAAATCAGGTTTTGCCATCTAGTTCTCCCCAAGTGTCAAACCAGTAACGCCCGCACAAGCGACGCCAAGTACTTCTAGTGCGTCTAATTCTTTCACCTTGCAAGATATGGCTTCAGTTATGAATACTACCCTCACAGAGATTTTATCTAAGCTGCCTGGGTTGCAAGGAAAGCGCAGTAGCTCTGGGTTAAGAACAAATGCTGAGCCTTCTGACGCTTTAGTATCCGTATCCGATATTCCCTCACAATGTTCAGAAGTAGTGATGAGGGATTTGCTGTCTGAGGGAGAGATTTCTGATTCAGGAAAGATGTTCTGTCAGACAGATTCAGATATGACAGCATTTAAATTTAAGCTAGAGCACCTCCGCTTATTGCTCAGGGAGGTTTTAGCTACTCTGGATGATTGTGACCCTATTGTAGTTCCAGAGAAATTGTGTAAAATGGACAAATATTTAGAGGTTCCTGTTTACACTGATGCGTTTCCGGTCCCTAAGAGGATTTCGGACATTGTTACTAAGGAGTGGGATAAACCAGGTATTCCGTTCTCTCCCCCTCCTGTTTTTAAGAAAATGTTTCCCATTTCTGACACCAATGGCAGACGGTCCCTAAGGTGGAAGGAGCTATTTCTACCCTGGCTAAGCGTACAACTATACCTATTGAAGACAGTTGTGCTTTCATTGATCATATGGATAAAAAATTAGAGTGTCTCCTAAAGAAAAGTTTTGTTCATCAAGGTTTTCTTCTTCAACCTATATCATGCATTATTCCTGTAACCACTGCAGCTGCCTTTTGGTTTGAGGCTCTAGAAGAGGCTCTTCAGATGAGACCCCACTAGATGATATTTTGGACAGAATTAAGGCTCTTAAGTTGGCTAATTCTTTTATTACAGACGCCGCCTTTCATCTTGCTAAATTAGCGGCTAAGAATTCAGGTTTTGCCATTTTAGCGCATAGAGCGTTATGGCTTAAGTCCTGGTCAGCTGATGTGTCATCTAAATCTAAGCTTTTTTCCATCCCTTTCAAAGGTAAGACCCTATTCGGGCCTGCATTGAAAGAGATAATTTCAGACATTACTGGAGGGAAGGGTCATACCCTCCCTCAGGGACCGGATCTAGTAGGGGGCAGACTCTCTCTTTGCTCAGGCCTGGGCAAGAGACGTTCAGGATTCCTGGGCAGTAGAAATTGTAACCCAGGGATACCTTCTAGATTTCAAGGATTCCCCTCCAAGGGGGAGGTTCCATCTTTCTCAATTGTCTGTAAACCCGACAAAAAGAGAGGCGTTCTTACGCTGTGTAGAAGACCTTTTTACCATGGGAGTGATCTGCCCAGTTCCAAAAGCAGAACAGGGGCAGGGGTTCTACTCCAATCTGTTTATAGTTCCCTAAAAGGAGTGAACCTTCAGACCAATTCTGGATCTCAAGATCCTAAACCAAATCCTAAGAGTTCCATCTTTCAAGATGGAGACCATTCGGACTATCTTACCATTGATCCAGGAGGGTCAATATATGACCATCGTGGACTTAAAGGATGCGTATCTGCACATTCCTATCCACAAAGATCATCACCAGTTCCTCAGGTTCGCCTTTCTGGACAAGCATTATCAGTTTGTGGCACTTCCTTTCGGGTTGGCCACGGCGCCGCGAATCTTCACGAAGGTGCTAGGGTCCCTTCTGGCGGTTCTAAGGCCACGGGGCATAGCTGTGGCGCCTTATCTAGACGACATTCTAATTCAAGCGTCGTCCTTCCAACTAGCCAAGTCTCACACAGACTTAGTGTTGGCCTTTCTAAGGTCTCACGGGTGGAAAGTGAACGTAAAAAAGAGTTCTCTTTCCCCCCTCACAAGAGTTTCATTTCTAGGGACTCTGATAGACTCGGTGGACATGAAAATATTTCTGACGGAGGCTGCGACTTGGTCGTTGCTTCATACCTTTTAAAAATTTTATCCGCGTTAAGACTTAGTCGGGGGGTTTTGTTAGATCTCTTTAGGTCTAACGCCTACTCAATTGACTTTAGGTTACAGTGGCTGTGTCCATTCTTCCGCCCTTTCTGAGGCCGGTCTTGGGCTCCCTTTCGGTTTCCTTGCTTCAGATTTGCCGTTGCTTGGGCTTGTTCCGGCTAAGTGTAGGTTCTGAGATCTGTCGTTCATCCTCAGGTCTTGGGGGTGACAGTGGACCTTCTTTTTTTTTTAGAGATTCTGTGCCTCTCCCCCTTGAGATCTGTGAGTTGGCGGCCTGGATTGCCTGGAGCGTGTCCTCTGTCCTAGAGGTTGGGCAGTCTGCTACTTTCTGCGGCTGCTTTTTTCTTCACGGATAGTGTTTTCTCCGTTCCTATGGATGGCAGCGTGTTACTAAACTCGGATGTTTATTCTCTGGGTTGCTACTGTTTGCTTAGTCTCAGAGTTCTGACGTTTTGAGGACTTCATCTTCAGCTATCTTTTCGGCGCTGTTGCACAATGTTTGGGAGATGTTTCTTCTCCTTGATGATGCCCATTGTTCCTTGTGGGTTGGGCGTCATCTACGTCTTGTTCTAGGGATCCTTTTGGGTCTCTCTAGATTTGACCTTCTTTTGAAGGGGGTTTTCCTTTATGGATTTTGCTGTACCTTTTGAGTATCCTTTGGCTTATCACTTGTTCTTTCTCTTGGGGATTTTGATTCTTTACTAGTAGGAATGTGTGGGGCCCGACTGCTGGGCGACAGTTCTCCTGGAGGGGTGTTGGCTCAGTGAGTCTGCTTGCGGTCTCTAGTTAGGCTTTCGGACTATCTGCGGGTCAGTGTCCTTGGGGCCTTTTCCTTCTAGTTTTTTTGCCCGGCTCCGAGAAGCGGGGTTTTGGTTGGGTTGGGTTTTTTTTTTTGTTTTTTTTTTCAAGAATGGTGCTTTCAGAATGGGCCGCCTTTGCATTTAGTGTCCTCTATAGCTTGGGTATTGTTTTCTCAAAAGTAATGAATGCAGCTGTGGACTCTTTCCATTTATGAAGAAAACTTAAATTATGCTTACCTGATAATTTTCTTTTCTTCAGATGTTAAGAGTCCACAGCTCCCCACCCGTATTTGTTTTGTGGGGCATCTCTTATTTTTTATTCTTCTGGCACCTTTTCACCCTGGTATTTCTTCTACTGTTCCTTGTTCCTCGGCAGAATGATTGGGGGATGAGGGAAGTAGGAGGAGTATTTTAAGCCTTTGGCTGGGGTGTGTCTGCCTCCTCCTGGTGGCCAGGTTCTTATTTCCCAAAAGTAATAAATGCCACTGTGGACTCTTTCCAGCTGAAGAAAAGAAAATTATCAGGTAAGCATAATTTAAGTTTTCTTCTTTTTGGGCTTTCAAAAATGAAGCTTATGTGGAACAGTTTTGCAGGGCTGCAACTTGGTCCTCTTTGCATACTTTTTCCAAAATTTACAACTTTGATATTTTTGCCACGGCTGAGGCTTCTTTTGGGAGAAAGTTTCTTCAAGTGGTGGTGCCTTCTATTTAGGTCTGCCTGTCTTGTTCTCCCTCCCTAGTCATCTGTGTCCTCTAGCTTGGGTATTGGTTACCACTAGTAATTGATGACGTTGTGGACTCACCATATCTTAGGAAAGAAAACAAAATGTATGCTTACCTGATAAATTTCTTTCTTTCTGGATATGGTGAGTCCACGAGCCCTCCCTTTTTATTTAAGACAGTTAATTTTGACTCTGGCACCTCTAAACTTTTGTGTTATTCCTTTTTTCCATTTCTCTTCGGTCGAATGACTGGGGATTGTGGGAAGGGAAGGGGAGTGACACTTAACAGCTTTGCTGTGGTGCTCTTTGCCTCCTCCTGCTGGCCAGGAGTGATATCCCACTAGTAATTGACGTCGTGGACTCACCATATCCGGAAATAAATAAATTTATCAGGTAAGCATAAATTTAGTTTTTGCGATGCTGTTTTTGAAATAATTAAGATTAATTCTAAAAATATGCCTTTGGCTGTTCTTTTTAGAAGGGCTTTATGGTTAAAGTATTGGTCTGGTTTGACTTCTATTATCTCTACTGTGACTGGAGGTAAAGCAGCTTTTCTTCCTCAGTATAGGAAGTCTAAGAGTAAATCCAAAGCTACTAATAATTTTCAACCCTTTTGTCAGAACAGGGCGCAGAGATCCAATTCTGCTTTTCAGAAAAAGGGTTTCCTCTAGTTTAATCTGTAAATCAAGTTCTAATTGGAACAAGTCTAAGGAGCCTAAGAAATCTAATCCTTCATCCAAGTCTGCATGAAGGTGCGGCCCCTGAGGGCAGGTTACGTATTTTTCAGGAAGCTCTCTCTCTCGTCATAGCTAGCTATGCATGAACTGTCTTGGAACACGAAGATGAGTGGGGTGTATGTAGTGATTCCCACACTGATCTACTCCAGTTGTTGAAATTCATTGTTTAACCAGAGCTATAGTTCTACTGAACAAGTAAACAATAAAGATTGTTTTGCAGAGTTTCATGGCACAGTTAAAGGGCCATTATAGTGTTAGAATTGCATGCTCTAATTCGTTAATGCAACTGCAACACTAGTAACGTTCTAATGCTATGTGATTAACCTCCCTAAAGGGTTAATCACATAGTTAAAGTCCCACTTGGGTCATGTGACTAGCGCTGGTGATTTGGATCAGTGGCAGTTTCTGCTCGACACCTGCAGTGCTCTTTAACTATGTGAATACCTCCTAGTGTTAAAATTACATGCTTTAATGGATTATATTATGGCTCATTAAAGATAATCTTAGTGTGCAATGAAGTCTTATTTTTCACTGTGTGTCTTGTTTTAATCTACTTTTTACTCAATGGATGGCTGCAGTCTCTCTGCATCTGCTTTTGTTGGGTATGGCGCATGAATGGGGTGTTATTTAAAAAAAAAAAAAAAAAAGCTGCTTGAGCGAACTGTTTTGAGTTACATTTTCTATCAGGTATGTACAGGTGAGCCACTTATAGTTAAATCAAAATTAAACTTTCATTAAATTTGAATAAGGAGTTAAAGGGCCACTAAACCCAAAATCTTTCTTTCATGATTCAGATAGAAAATACAAATTTAAACAACATTACAATTTACTTCTATTATTTATTTTGCTTCATTTTTGAGCAATGCACATGGGTGAGCCAATCACATGAGACTTCTATGTGCAGCAGCCAATCAGCAGCTACTGAGCATATCTAGATATGCTTTTCAGCAAAGAATATCAAGAGAATAAAACAAATTAGATAATAGAAGTAAATTAGAAAGATGTTTAAAAATGCATTCTTTTTCTAAATCATGAAAGAAAGAAAGAATGTGGGTATCATGGCCCTTTAAGTCCTTATAATTGTCAATTTACCTTAATGATAATAATGTACTTGCACTGTTGAAAACAGATGTGTATTTGTAAGAAATCAGAATTCTGGATATGTTAAAATGTATCTAATATTTTTATGGTTAGATTATTTTTTTTTGCTGGTATCTGTACAAATGCAAACTGGTACAAAATGACAATAAGTCTTCTGTTCTTTAGTATTATTTATTTTTTTTATTAAAAAATATAGAATCCTAAATGTTGGTGTTGAGAAAGTGAACTAATGCCAAAAATGGAACAATAATGCACATTTGAATAGGAAATATTGACTCCAATATTAGTCTTTACCATCTATACTTCAGCACAGGAGTGTGAAATGGTTTATCTGAAAAACTTTATATAACCCTAAACAAATATATGTAGAATAATCCAAAAAGTCAGGAGACAAATAACAACATTATTTCACAGTTTTATTTACATCGTTGTAGAGCTTGTTAATAATATAGCAAGCCAATTTATAATATTTTGTTTCTAGTTGCACCAGCCAAACAAATCCATATTTTACTAATAGATGCACCAAATATAGATGCTGAAAAGAAAATCCAGCAAAGATAAACTCTCTATATTCCATTTAAGCCAAGGCGTTTCCTGTGAGCCTTTTCCTCTGTCTTATTGAACCAGTTCAGCTGACAGATTGAGCGAGGGCTGCATGTTTCATTTGTGTCCTCAGTCAGTGTGAGACAGCCGACTTCTGTTTCTGCTGACGAGGAGCCGTAAGAGCTGGTGCAGAATTCATGAGCTTGATCTCATCCCTTTCATCTTGCTGAGAAACCATCTGGGAAGACTGGGGGGAAAAATGGACCCTGCCCGGATAGCTAAAGTGCTGAAGAAGGTGACGCAGTGCAGCAGATTTTAGGCTACTGGTGGCAATAATTGCAAGACTCTAATGAACGATTACTTTTCCATGTGTATTAGTCACTGGCCAGGTAACTGCTGGCAATATGCAAGCTCTTACCCTGTTCTGAAGATTTTGTTTACATTCATTTTGTTTTTGTTTTTTTATTTTATTTATATATTTTTGTGGCTGGTTAAAAAATATTTTTGACTTTCTTGTATTATAAGATAAGGGTTAAATATTACGACAGGTTGTTTTTAGGGAGATTCAAGACCGTAGATTGATCATCTCATATCTAAAAGTACTTTTTCCTTGGGGATTTGCTAATGATTTGTTTTACAAGCCTAAGTGCACCAGTGATTGCTCTGTTCTTGTGTATTGTAGTGCGGCCGTTGTGTACAGTATGTGTTGCTTTCTGTATCTCTTGCGGCTTTCTGGATCTCTTGCGGCTGTGCAAAGTTGAAATGTACATTTATTTATTTTTTATTGTCTTATGCAATTTATAGAAATGCATTGAGTGTATAATGGCAAATGGGGATTTAAATATGGCAGAACCTGTTGGTGAGTTGTTGCCTGTGCTGCTTCTGTTTGTGTTTTTAAACTAGATTATATATCTAATGGTGTTAGTAAGTGTATTGTTCTTGCATATAGCTCTCATTGTTATAGAATTGTTTTACCCATAAAATTTATAAGAATGTAAAAGGGGGTCCTCATGTCTCTGCTGCTGGTCTTCTATCCCTGCTTTGCTTTAATACTTGAGCAGCACAGTATTGGCATAATAGCTCATGTTCAAAATGTATTCTAGAAACAAGAAGCAGAGGCATTGGGAACCTCATTTCCATAAAACCCAGAATCCTCTGCTTCAGCATAAACACTGTTGTGGGTTTTCTTTGGAAATTAGTTTGGATGTACAGCTATGCTACACTGTGAACCAACTTAATATTCTGTATCACACCTATGTGTATTCACACAACCAAGAAAATGAAAGGTTGGTGGCTGCTAAATAGTATTTTTTTTTTAATTTTGTTTTAGCATTACATATTATACGGGGAACAAAACCACACATGATTCAGAGACAGAGCAAACAAATTAAAAGAACTTTCACTTTACCTTTTAATCAAATTTGTTTCATCCACTCTGCATCCTTTGTTGAAGAAGCAGCAATGCACTATTGGTAGCTAGCTGTGCTAATGTAGAGGCATATATGTGCAGCCACCAATCAGCTGCTAGCTCCCAGTAGTGCCTTGCTGCTCCTGAGCCTACCTAGGTATGATTTTCAACAAAGGATGCCACGATAACTGAATCAAATAAGATAATTTAAGTAATAATGGAAAGATGTTTAAAGTTGTATGTCTAGCTCTCTTATGAATCAAAACATTTTGGTTTAATGTCCCTTTTATATGCGATTCTTTAGGTAGAAACCACAATGAATGGTTGATGTATATTGCCTGTAATAATTGCAAGTAACAGTGTAATACCCCTTAGCTACTTTATTTTGCACAGTCTCTGTCTGCTAAGTGGCAGGCTTTATAGGAAACAATATGTGACAATATCTTAATTTTTAAAATGCCTACCACTTAGCAAACCCGGATTGTTTTAAGGCTTAAATACAGCTTGTGCATGCTAAGTGCTTGAAAGCAATAAACAATCCTTGCGTGCTATAAGGGATCTGTGATTTATTGCACTGTATGTTACTGGTGTCTGGATGCTGCTGTTCTTCATGCAACCCATACGTATGTTAAAGGAATAATGCCAGAATACAGGGTCATGATTCATAAAGTAGACCTTCTGTAGGGGTGGTAAGAACAAGTACTGCAAGAAAGTTTAACAATCTCTGATATATGCTTAAAGGGCCTGTGTACTCAGGCAAGCAGCTGTCTAGAGTTTATTGTATTAAAAGAAGCTGCAGAAAAAAACCTCTGAAATAGATTGGACTCTTCCTCCCCACATCCCCAACCCAACTGAAAGGTTGATTCCTGCTGCCTTTTCTTGTTTACATATCTTTTCTATAACCATTACTGCAGCATTGCCATTTTAGTATATATGGCAGTTTCAACAGCACCTTAAACAGCACAATGTGCCTTTAAGGCTATTCTAACCATTAAAGGGTTGTGAAAGTTAAAATAAAACTTCCATGGTTCATCTCTAGTATAAGATTTAAAAAACAAAAGCTTTCCAGCATCTGTTATCCTATTTAATTTGTTCACTTTGTTGGGGAGTGTGCAAGCATCTAGAGCGCTATATGGCAGCAGTGTTTGCAACTAAGAGTAACTATTTTATACATTGTTGGAAACACTGTTACCATATTGTGCTCACTCTTGACCCTACCTAGTTATACTTGTAGCAAAGGATACAAAGAGATTAAAGGGACACTGAACCCAATTTTTTTTCTTTCATAATTCATATAGAGCATGCAAATTTAAGCAACTTTCTAATTTACTCCTATTATCAATTTTTCTTTGTTCTCTTGCTTTCTTTATTTGAAAAAGAAGGCATCTAAGCTATTTTTTGGTTCAGGACCATGGAAAGCACTTTCTTTCATGTAATTAGCAAGAGTCCATGAGCTAGTGACGTATGGGATATACATTCCTACCAGGAGGGGCAAAGTTTCCCAAACCTCAAAATGCCTATAAATACACCCCTCACCACACCCACAAATCAGTTTTACAAACTTTGCCTCCTATGGAGGTGGTGAAGTAACTTTGTGCTAGAATCTACGTTGATATGCGCTCCGCAGCAGGTTGGAGCCCGGTTTTCCTCTCAGCGTGCAGTGAATGTCAGAGGGATGTGAGGAGAGTATTGCCTATTTGAATTCAATGATCTCCTTCTACGGGGTCTATTTCATAGGTTCTCTGTTATCGGTCGTAGAGATTCATCTCTTACCTCCCTTTTCAGATCGACGATATACTCTTATATATACCATTACCTCTACTGATTCTCGTTTCAGTACTGGTTTGGCTTTCTACTACATGTAGATGAGTGTCCTGGGGTAAGTAAGTCTTATTTTCTGTGACACTCTAAGCTATGGTTGGGCACTTTGTTTATAAAGTTCTAAATATATGTATTCAAACATTTATTTGCCTTGACTCAGGATGTTCAACGTTCCTTATTTCAGACAGTCAGTTTCATATTTGGGATAATGCATATGAATAAATCAATTTTTTTCTTACCTTAAAATTTGACTTTTTTTCCTGTGGGCTGTTAGGCTCGCGGGGGCTGAAAATGCTTAATTTTTTTCTGTTTCCGGCGTCATACGTGTCGCCGGAAGTTGCGTCATTTTTTACGTTTTTTTGCGCCAAAGGTGTCAGCGTTCCGGATGTGGCGTCATTTTTGGCGCCAAAAGCATTTAGGCGCCAAATAATGTGGGCGTCTTTTTTGGCGCTAAAAAATATGGGCGTCACTATTGTCTCCACATTATTTAAGTCTCATTATTTATTGCTTCTGGTTGCTAGAAGCTTGTTCACTGGCATTTTTTCCCATTCCTGAAACTGTCATTTAAGGAATTTGATCAATTTTGCTTTATATGTTGTTTTTTCTATTACATATTGCAAGATGTCCCAGATTGACACTGAGTCAGAAGATACTTCTGGAAAAACGCTGCCTGGTGCTGGATCTACCAAAGTTAAGTGTATCTGCTGTAAACTTGTGGTATCTGTTCCTCCAGCTGTTGTTTGTAATGAATGTCATGACAAACTTGTTAATGCAGATAATATTTCCTTTAGTAATGTTACATTACCTGTTGCTGTTCCGTCAAAATTTAATACTCAGAGTGTTCCTGTTAACATAAGAGATATTGTTTCTAAATCCATTAAGAAGGCTATGTCTGTTATTCCTCCTTCTAGTAAACGTAAAAGGTCTTTTAAAACTTCTCATTTTTCAGATGAATTTTTAAATGAACATCATCATTCTGATTCTGATAATGGTTCCTCTGGTTCAGAGGATTCTGTCTCAGAAGTTGATGCTGATAAATCTTCATATTTATTCAAAATGGAATTTATTCGTTCTTTGCTTAAAGAAGTCTTAATTGCATTAGAAATAGAGGATTCTGGTCCTCTTGATACTAAATCTAAACGTTTAAATAAGGTTTTTAAATCTCCTGTAGTTATTCCAGAAGTTTTTTCTGTCCCTGATGCTATTTCTGAAGTAATCTCCAGGGAATGGAATAATTTGGGTAATTAATTTACTCCTTCTAAACGTTTTAAGCAATTATATCCTGTGCCATCTGACAGATTAGAGTTTTGGGACAAAATCCCTAAGGTTGATGGGGCTGTCTCTACTCTTGCTAAACGTACTACTATTCCTACGGCAGATAGTACTTCCTTTAAGGATCCTTTAGATAGGAAGATTGAATCCTTTCTAAGAAAAGCTTACTTATGTTCAGGTAATCTTCTTAGACCTGCTATATCTTTAGCGGATGTTGCTGCAGCTTCAACTTTTTGGTTAGAAGCTTTAGCGCAACAAGTAACAGATCATAATTCTCATAGCATTGTTAATCTTCTTCAACATGCTAATAACTTTATTTGTGATGCCATATTTGATATCATTAGAGTTGATGTCAGGTATATGTCTCTAGCTATTTTAGCTAGAAGAGCTTTATGGCTTAAAACTTGGAATGCTGATATGTCTTCCAAGTCAACTTTGCTTTCCCTTTCTTTCCAGGGTAATACATTATTTGGTTCTCAGTTGGATTCTATTATCTCAACTGTTACTGGAGGGAAAGGAACTTTTTTACCACAGGATAAAAAATCTAAAGGTAAATTTAGGTCTAATAATCGTTTTCGTTCCTTTCGTCACAATAAGGAACAAAAGCCTGATCCTTCACCCACAGGAGCGGTATCAGTTTGGAAACCATCTCCAGTCTGGAATAAATCCAAGCCTTTTAGAAAACCAAAGCCAGCTCCCAAGTCCACATGAAGGTGCGGCCCTCATTCCAGCTCAGCTGGTAGGGGGCAGATTACGTTTTTTCAAAGAAATTTGGATCAATTCAATTCACAATCTTTGGATTCAGAACATTGTTTCAGAAGGGTACAGAATTGGCTTCAAGATAAGGCCTCCTGCAAAGAGATTTTTTCTTTCCCGTGTCCCAGTAAATCCAGCGAAGGCTCTAGCATTTCTGAAATGTGTTTCAGATCTAGAGTTGGCTGGAGTAATTATGCCAGTTCCAGTTCTGGAACAGTGGCTGGGGTTTTATTCAAATCTCTTCATTGTACCAAAGAAGGAGAATTCCTTCAGACCAGTTCTGGATCTAAAAATATTGAATCGTTATGTAAGGATACCAACATTCAAAATGGTAACTATAAGGACTATCCTGCCTTTTGTTCAGCAAGGGCATTATATGTCCACAATAGATTTACAGGATGCATATCTGCATATTCCGATTCATCCAGATCACTATCAGTTTCTGAGATTCTCTTTCCTAGACAAGCATTACCAGTTTGTGGCTCTGCCGTTTGGCCTAGCAACAGCTCCAAGAATTTTTACAAAGGTTCTCGGTGCCCTTCTGTCTGTAATCAGAGAACAGGGTATTGTGGTATTTCCTTATTTGGACGATATCTTGGTACTTGCTCAGTCTTCACATTTAGCAGAATCTCATACGAATCGACTCGTGTTGTTTCTTCAAGATCATGGTTGGAGGATCAATTTACCGAAAAGTTCATTGATTCCTCAGACAAGGGTAACCTTTTTAGGTTTCCAGATAGATTCAGTGTCCATGACTCTGTCTCTGACAGACAAGAGACGTCTAAAATTGATCTCAGCTTGTCGAAACCTTGAATCACAATCATTCCCTTCAGTAGCCTTATGCATGGAAATTCTAGGTCTTATGACTGCTGCATCGGACGCGATCCCCTTTGCTCGTTTTCACATGCGACCTCTTCAGCTCTGTATGCTGAACCAGTGGTGCAGGGATTACACAAAGATATCTCAATTAATATCTTTAAAACCGATTGTACGACACTCTCTGACGTGGTGGACAGATCACCATCGTTTAGTTCAGGGGGCTTCTTTTGTTCTTCCGACCTGGACTGTAATTTCAACAGATGCAAGTCTGACAGGTTGGGGAGCTATTTGGGGGTCTCTGACAGCACAAGGGGTTTGGGAATCTCAGGAGGTGAGATTACCAATCAATATTTTGGAACTCCGTGCAATTTTCAGAGCTCTTCAGTCATGGCCTCTTCTAAAGAGAGAATCGTTCATTTGTTTTCAGACAGACAATGTCACAACTGTGGCATACATCAATCATCAAGGAGGGACTCACAGTCCTCTGGCTATGAAAGAAGTATCTCGAATACTGGTATGGGCGGAATCCAGCTCCTGTCTAGTTTCTGCGGTTCATATCCCAGGTATAGACAATTGGGAAGCGGATTATCTCAGTCGCCAAACGTTACATCCGGGCGAATGGTCTCTTCACCCAGAGGTATTTCTTCAGATTGTTCAAATGTGGGGACTTCCAGAAATAGATCTGATGGCTTCTCATCTAAACAAGAAGCTTCCCAGGTATCTGTCCAGATCCAGGGATCCTCAGGCGGAAGCAGTGGATGCATTGTCACTTCCTTGGAAGTATCATCCTGCCTATATCTTTCCGCCTCTAGTTCTTCTTCCAAGAGTAATCTCCAAGATTCTGAAGGAATGCTCGTTTGTTCTGCTGGTGGCTCCAGCATGGCCTCACAGGTTTTGGTATGCGGATCTTGTCCGGATGGCCTCTTGCCAACCGTGGACTCTTCCGTTAAGACCAGACCTTCTATCGCAAGGTCCTTTTTTCCATCAGGATCTCACATCCTTAAATCTAAAGGTATGGAGATTGAACGCTTGATTCTTAGTCAAAGAGGTTTCTCTGACTCTGTGATTAATACTATGTTACAGGCTCGTAAATCTGTATCTAGGAAGATATATTATCGAGTCTGGAAGACTTACATTTCTTGGTGTCTTTCTCATCATTTTTCCTGGCATTCTTTTAGAATTCCGAGAATTTTACAGTTTCTTCAGGATGGTTTGGATAAAGGTTTGTCTGCAAGTTCCTTGAAAGGACAAATCTCTGCTCTTTCTGTTCTTTTTCACAGAAAGATTGCTAATCTTCCTGATATTCATTGTTTTGTACAAGCTTTGGTTCGTATAAAACCTGTCATTAAGTCAATTTCTCCTCCTTGGAGTTTGAATTTGGTTCTGGGGGCTCTTCAAGCTCCTCCGTTTGAACCTATGCATTCATTGGACATTAAATTACTTTCTTGGAAAGTTTTGTTTCTTTTGGCCATCTCTTCTGCTAGAAGAGTTTCTGAATTATCTGCTCTTTCTTGTGAGTCTCCTTTTCTGATTTTTCATCAGGATAAGGCGGTGTTGTGAACTTCTTTTAAATTTTTACCTAAGGTTGTGAATTCTTACAACATTAGTAGAGAAATTGTGGTTCCTTCATTGTGTCCTAATCCTAAGAATTCTAAGGAGAGATCATTGCATTCTTTGGATGTAGTTAGAGCTTTGAGATATTATGTTGAAGCTACTAAGAATTTCCGAAAGACTTCTAGTCTATTTGTTATCTTTTCCGGTTCTAGGAAAGGTCAAAAGGCCTCTGCCATTTCTTTGGCATCTTGGTTAAAATCTTTAATTCATCATGCTTATGTCGAGTCGGGTAAAACTCCGCCTCAAAGGATTACAGCTCATTCTACTAGGTCAGTTTCTACTTCCTGGGCGTTTAGGAATGAAGCTTCGGTTGATCAGATTTGCAAAGCAGCAACTTGGTCTTTTTTGCATACTTTTACTAAATTCTACCATTTTGGTGTGTTTTCTTCTTCTGAAGCAGTTTTTGGTAGAAAAGTACTTCAGGCAGCTGTTTCAGTTTGATTCTTCTGCTTATAATTTCAGTTTTTTCCATTATAAGATTTAAACTTTATTTTGGGTGTGGATTATTTTCAGCGGAATTGGCTGTCTTTATTTTATCCCTCCCTCTCTAGTGACTCTTGCGTGGAAGATCCACATCTTGGGTAGTCATTATCCCATACGTCACTAGCTCATGGACTCTTGCTAATTACATGAAAGAAAACATAATTTATGTAAGAACTTACCTGATAAATTAATTTCTTTCATATTAGCAAGAGTCCATGAGGCCCACCCTTTTTGTGGTGGTTATGATTTTTTTGTATAAAGCACAATTATTCCAATTCCTTATTTTTTATGCTTTCGCACTTTCGTCTTATCACCCCACTTCTTGGCTATGCGTTAAACTGATTTGTGGGTGTGGTGAGGGGTGTATTTATAGGCATTTTGAGGTTTGGGAAACTTTGCCCCTCCTGGTAGGAATGTATATCCCATACGTCACTAGCTCATGGACTCTTGCTAATATGAAAGAAATTAATTTATCAGGTAAGTTCTTACATAAATTATGTTTTTTATTGGTGGGTGAATTTATCCACCAATCGGCAAGAACAACACAGTGTGTTCACCAAAAATAGGCCGGCATCTAAACTTATATTCTTGCATTTCAAATAAAGATACAAAGAGAAAGAAGAAAATTTGATAATAGGAGTAAATTAGAAAGTTGCTTAAAATTGAATGCTCTATCTGAATCACGAAAGAAAAAATTTGGGTTCAGTGTCCCTTTAAAGTAAATTTGATACATTAGTATATTTCATTTAATAAAAGTACATTAGAAAGCTCTATAGGGATACTAAACACATTTTTTTTCTTTCATAATTCATATAGAGCTTGCAATTTTAAGCAACTGTCTAATTTACTCCTATTATCAATTTTCTTCATTCTCTTGCTGTCTTTATTTGAAAAAGCAGGAATGTAAGCTTAGAAGCCCAACCATTTTTGGTTCAGCACCCTGGGTAGCGCTTGCTGGTGTCTACATTTACCTACCAATCAGCAAGCGCTACCCAGGTGTTGAACCAAAAATGGGCCGGTACCTAAGGTTGCTTTCCTACTTTTCAAATAAAGATAAAGAGAGAACGGAGAAAAAATAATGGGAGTAAATTAGAAAGTTGCTTAAAATTGCATGCTCTATCTGAATCAATATGACCTTTTCATGTCTTCGTAGGGAAATCTGGGCATTAGATAGACCTACTGGTTTTTATCAGCTATTAAAAAAAAAAAAAAGAGACCTGCCCACTGAACCTTTCCTTCCTGGATTTGTGTGCCGTTACCTCTCCTCTAGTACTATCCTTTACAGTTCTGTGGTGTGGAGCCTCCATGCCTCTGCTTTCTGGCAGAGTCACCAAACATTAAGTCTCATGCAAATCTTCCATGATTCTCCTAAAGCAGTGAAACTGATGATTACAAAAAGCTAAAACTTTCTTCATCGCTGGGAGTGTAAGATGATTCAGTAGTGAAGTGGTTTATTTGAAAGCTTAAGGGACATTGTGACGACCAGGGTTAACCAACCCTGCACCAGTCACTTTTTTTGAAACTCAAAGGGTTAACAGACCCTTTCCACTTTAATCTGTCAGTCTAGCCACTCCAGGCAAGCCTGTGACTTATTTCAGTAGGTGCAAGGGTTAACAACACTCTCTAGTCTGTCCTATACTTAGAAAAAATGTCCAAGTTCCCCTTTAATGCCACCCACACTAAACTATCTGCCACCACTTGAGATTTATTAAATGTGAAATCTTAAGGAAACCCAGACTTACAAATTAAATCCCAGAATACAATTTAGCAAAAATAATCTAAAAACAGTCTTTTTACTACCAGTCTCTCTTAGTAACGTGGTTCAAGTATTAAAAAAAGGCAAACACTTAATAAATGAATATTTATTATACGAAAAATGATTCACAGTGCATTATTAATAAAAAGATGTTAAAGGGACACTGTAACCAAATTTTTTCTTTTGTGATTCAGATAGAGCATGACATTTTAAGCAACTTTCTAATTTACTCCTATTATCAAATGTTCTTTATTCTCTTGGTATCTTTATTTGAAATGCAAAAATATAAGTGTAGATGCCGGCCCATTTTTGGTGAACAACCTAGGTTGTCCTTACTGATTGTTGGATAAATTCATCCACCAATCAAAAACTGCTGTCCAGAGTTCTGAACCAAGAAAAAAGCTTAGATGCCTTATTTTTCATATAAAGAGAGCAAGAGAAAGAAGAAACATTGATAATAGGAGTAAATTAGAAAGTTGCTTAAAATTGCATGCTCTATCTGAATCACGAAAGAAACTTTTTGGGTTCAATGTCCCTTTAACAAATAGAAATATACACAAGCAAACCGTTTTAAAATAAAAAGGAGATATAACAGACACTTTACTAGCTTTAGTTGTCTGTGCCAGGGAGATTGGCAAGAAAAGATGGTCACTCACGCTGTAGGAGCCTCCCATGTAGAATGAACTTGTATTGTTAGACAAAAAATGTTATACTTGTTTCTCTGATATCAAATTTCTTGACCCAACCTCTTTCCAGAGGGGCTAGGAAACCCCTCTTTTTTTACGACACACCATAAAGCTCTGAATCCTTGAAATTATAGAACACCTTATAACTGTTTTACATATTAAGCTCATACACCTATATAAGCAATTTCCCAGTGATGACATGAGAATTAGTTTGGTACCAAATATGACATGGTTGTCATATTGTCATCATCTAGTGTCATAATATGGTTAAATGCATGTCTCAAACAGTTGTACTAGTGTCCTCTGATCGACCTTATCTAACTATGGATAGAGGGCTCTGCTTTTTGTCTTTTGTGCTGACCTTTTTACTTGATGCATCAATAGATATGCAATAACATTTGTGGAACTTAGAAACTATTTATTAGGGGTTCTGGCTTATCTAAGGGAAAACACAGCAACACATTTCTTCTGAAAAAAACAAACAAACTAATGTTTTTAGCACACAAGCTAAAGAAATTTAACCCATTCGCATCTAGATAATGAGGTATTCATGACGGACATGAAACCCAAAATATTTCTTTCCTCCCTAAGATAGTCCACGGCTTCATTCCTTACTGTTGGGAAATACAACACCTGGCCACCAGGATTAGGCAAAGACAACCCAGCCAAAGACTTAAATATCCCTCCCACTTGCTCATTACCCCAGTCATTCTTTGCCTTTCGTCACCTTAGGGGGTGGCAGAGAAGTGTCAGAAGATTCAGAGAGTCCTGAAAGAGTATCTGCCCTTCAAGATAAAACTGGAGTTTTAAGTAGTCATGTCAACCTCTCAGTGAGAGTATTGATGAAAGTTAGAGTCTGGAGATGCAGGGAAAGTTTTTCTGCTAAACCATCCAGACTACTGCTAACAGCTCCTAAGCAATCAGTGTTGACGAGTTTCACTGCCTACTTTCTCTCACTCAAGTCCATGTCAGGAGCGCTGCTATAAGACTGTCACACTTGAGAGACCTGGAGGTAAGATCATTTCAATTTTATCACATACAACGCTATAAAAAGGTCACAGTGTGGTTTCTTTATACGTTGAAAGGATCCAGGGTTAATATCCTCTGAAGGGGGTTTATTGATCAGTTGGGGTTAATTAATCAGTGTATTATTTATTTATATGCTGCTTTGTGTGATTTTTTTTTTTTTCCTGGGCTGATAGACTGTGTGTTTTTGGCTGGAACAAGCAGGTTTCACTTTTAAGTTTCACTTTCGTTTTTGAAAGTGTTGCACAGCTCCTATTACTTGCTGTACTTGTAATAACAGGTCTATGTTCATTTCCTCCATTCCGGCTGAGACTTGAACCTGAGGAGAGAGTTTCCTCTGTTAACTGTCTGGGTCTAGGAGGTGGTAAGTGCCCCAGCCATTGGGAGTATAAAGGTGCAGTTTTCTATAATAAACTTTCTTTGTGTCCTTCTGTGGGTATAACCTGAGCTATGGAGGACTCTGACATGTTAAAAGGTACTCCTTCTGTACTAAATCATACATGTTTATATTGTGAGGAGGCCGTGATTTTCCGCCTTAACACCGTTATAAAGTCTAAGAAGGGAGACAAGCCTGCTAAGGCTCTTAGTCCCTCTGAGCCGTGTACCTCTCAGGACTCTGCGTCCCGTGAGATTACTACCCTTGCTACATTATCCACTCCACATGCAGTTTGCCGTAGCACATCTAATCCTCCATCCGGAGGTGGCCGCCTTCCTGCGGAGTTTGCTGCGCAGTTACAAACGGCAATGTCTGTGTGCATTACCTCGCTCTAACAGACACAAGAGAAAAGTTAAACATAGCTCTCTTGACCCAGAGTCATCTAAATATTTATCGGATTTAACAATTATGTCCCAGTTATCCGATGATGAGTTAACCTCTGTAGCTTCAGATGGTGAACATTCTGGGTCAGAGCCCTTAGCGTCTCAGTAATCCTGATTGCTCCATCGTGGCCGTGAAGGACGTGGTTCTCGGATCTAGTGGGGATGTCCTCATCTCCTCCGTGGAAGTTACCTTGTCGCAGAGACCTGCTTATACAAGGTCCATTTGTTAATCAAAATCTAGATTCTCGGAGGCTGACTGCATGGAGATTGAACGCTTAGTCTTAGCCAAGAGATGTTTCTCTGAGAGTGTCATTGACACTCTTATTCAAGCTTGTAAACCAGTTACTCGACGTATCTACCACAAGGTGTGGAGGACCTATTTATTCTGGTGTGAAGAGCGTGGTTTTTCCTGGCACAGAGTTAAGGTTACCAGGATCTTATCTTTTGTCCTGGATGGGCTGCAGAATGGTCTTTCTGATAGTTCCCACAGATTTCGGCCCTGTCAGTTTTATTGCACAATAGACTGGCTGAGCTTCCAGACGTGCAGTCCTTTATTAAGGCTCTGATTAAGATCAGACCTGTGTTTAGATCTGGGGCTCCTCCTTTGAGCCTAAATCTTGTTCTTCAGGTTTTGCAACAGGTTCCGTTTGAGCCTCTGCATTCCGTTGACATTTTGTTATCTTGGAAGGTTCTCTTTTTATTGGCTATTTTCTAAATTTCTGATATCTCTGCTTTGCAGTGTGAGCCCCCTTATCTGATTTTTCATGCAGATAAGGCAGTTTTACGTACTAAATTAGGTTTTCTTCCTAAAGTTGTGTCAGATCGCAACATCAATCAGGAGATTGTGGTTCCTTCCTTGTGTCCTAATCCTTTATCGAAGGAACGCTTACTTCACAATTTGGATGTGGTTCACGCCTTGAAGTTCTATCTTCAGGCTACTAAGGAGTTTAGACAATCTTCCTCTTTGTTTGTTGTCTATTCGGGGGAAGCGTAAGGGGCAGAAGACTACTTCGATTTCCCTATTTTTTGGTTAAAGAGTGTCATCCGCTTAGCTTACGAGACAGCGGGGCATCGTCCTCCTGTGAGGATACTGGCTCATTCCACTAGAGCAGTGGCTTCTTCTTGGGTCTTTAAGAACGAGGCCTCTATGGATCAGATTTGTAAGGCGGCTACCTGGTCCTTCTTAAATACTTTTTAAAAATTTTACAAGTTTGATGTTATTGCTTCGACTGAAGCAGCTTTCAGGAGAAAAGTTTTGCAGGCTGTGGTGCCCTCAGAATAGGGTCCGCCTCTTCCTTATTGTTCCCTCCCGTTATTCATTTAGTGTCCTCTGGAGCTTGGGTATAGTTTTCCTAACAGTAAGGAATGAAGCCGTGGACTCTCCCTATCTTAAGAAGGAAAACATAATTTATGCTTACCAGATAAATTCCTTTCCTTACGTATAGGGAGAGGTGGTCTTCTATTTATTTTATTCTTCTGGCACCATTTATACCCTAATGTTTCTCTTACTTTTCCTTGTTCCCTCGGCAGAATGACTGGGGTAATGAGGAAGTGGGAGAGATGTTTAAGCCTTTGGCTGGGGTGTGTCTGCCTCCTCTTGGTGCTGAGGTGCTGAAGTGTTGTATTTCCCACCAGTAAGGAATGATGCCGTGGACTCTCCCTATCTGAAACGAATTTATCTGGTAAGTATAAATTATGTTTTCATGATTCAGATAGAGAATTCCAATTTACTTATTTTTTCCAATTTGGTTCATTCTTTAGATATTTACAACCAAGCATATCAAGAGAATAAACAAATTAGATAATAGTAGGGGTGTGCATGACTAATATTTTTACAATCGACTAGTCAAAAGCACCCCCTCTTGCCAGAAAATAGGTATTATATGTGAAATATTTTTAATGTAATTGTAAAATGTTCTTTTTTTTAAATTTATTTTTAAAACCTAGTCAACACAACAACCCTAATATGTGAACAAAAAACTAAATCTGCAAAGCTTGTCCATGCAAGTTTTATTTAACAAAAAATCAACTATTTGGCAATGTCCATATTATTTATATATAATATAATATAGAAAAATGTAATATATCAGTAATCGACTAATGCCATACCAGTCAAACAATGAGAGACCGATCGACTAATCGATCAGTCTCTCATTGTTATATCAAGAGAATGAAACAAAATAGATAATAGAAGTAAATTGAAAAGTTGTTTAAAATTGTATTCTTTATCTGAATCATGAGACAAAATTTGGGTTTCATGTCCCTTTAAAGGGACAGTAAAGTAAAAAAAAATCTTTCATGATTTAAATAGGGCATGTAATTTTAAACAACTTTCCAATTTACTTTTATTACCAATTTTGCTTTGTTCTCTTGGTATTCTTAGTTGAAAGCTAAATCTAGGAGGTTCATGTGCTAATTTCTTAGACCTTGAAGATTGCCTCTAATTTGAAAGCATTTTGACAGTTTTTCACCACTAGAGGGCGTTAGTTCATGTGTTTCATATAGATAACGAGCTCAGGCACGTGAAGCTCCTAGGAGACAGCACTGATTGACTAAAAATGCAAGTCTGTCAAAAGAACTGAAATAAGGGGGCAGTTTGCAGAGGCATAGATGCAAGGTAATCACAGAGGTAAAAAGTATATTATTATAACTGTGTTGGTTATGCAAAATTGGGGAATGGGTAATAAAGGGATTGTCTACCTTTTTAAACAACAAAAATTCTGGTGTTTACTGTCCCTTTTAATATAGAAACCTACATTTTTAGATGTTGATTTTTGCTCTATTATTCAGATGTTCTTATACATTTTTTAAATAGCAACAGTGTGTATGAGCATGATGTAATGTTTTTACGAATGATTTAAGCTGCACAAAGATCGCCTGCACAGTTCAGGCAGTGGCTGGATCTGGTTGTGTGGTTGTGAAGCAAGCTAACTAAATTTGCAAGCATTTTCGTGCTGTATTTGCTTCATATTCTTATTATAGAAATATGACCTAATCTCTTCGGGGATTTGCTTTATAAGGGAGCTGTAAATGGTTGGGTAAAAACGGTCATAATGTACATTATTACTTTTTGTTTTTAAAG
Source organism: Bombina bombina (assembly GCF_027579735.1). NCBI lineage: Eukaryota > Metazoa > Chordata > Amphibia > Anura > Bombinatoridae > Bombina > Bombina bombina. The sequence goes on from NC_069500.1 coordinate 190,477,930, forward strand.
TGAATGTCAAGTCACGTTCACCACTCTTCCTCATCTTGTTAATTACCTAAAATAAACGTTGGTTTAATTAATCATTTTTTTATAATTTAAGACTAAAACCATAATCGAAGGATTTATAAACCTACTTCGCTTACTTTCTTCCTCCGCCCGCCATCTTGTCCCTCGTATCTAATTTGATTGACATTGCCCTTAACGAATTCTAGCTCATACCCCGTGGCGTCCAGCCCCTTTTTGCACACGTAACGCGATCAAACTGCGCATGCGTTCCCTAACAAATCGTTATTGACAATCCATGCTCGTTCACATGTAGCACATGCGCAAACAATTCAGAACACCTAACGCATGCGCAATGTCTATCTACCTGTCAACCGCGGTCCGCAATCCCCAATAAAGTGTTTAACCCCTAAACCGCCGCTCAAGGACCCTGCCGCTACCTAATAAAGTTATTAACCCCTAAACCGCCGCCATCTAACTTAGCTACCCCACCGACATCTACCCCGCCGACATCTAACCCATCTACCCGCCGACATCTACCCAGCCGCAATCTATTTTAAAAATATTAACCCCTAATTTAATCCCCCTTAATTATATTAGGGTTAATATAGTTATTATATTATACATATATATATATATATATATATATATATATATATATATATATATATATATATATATATATTAAGTATAATAACCCTATCTAACTTTAACATCCCTAACTAAACTCTTATTAAAATAAATATAATATTAATATTATTAATGAAAATATTCCTATTTAAATTTAAATACTTACCTATAAAATAAACCCTAAGATAGCTACAATGTAATTAATAAATTACATTGTATCGATTTTAGGGTTTATATTTATTTTACAAGCAACTTTGTATTTATTTTAACTAGGTACAATAGCTATTAAATAGTTATTTACTATTTAATCGCTACCTAGTTAAAATAATTACCAATGTACCTGTAAAATAAATCCTAACATAAGTTACAAATACACCTACACTATCAATAAATTAAATAAACTACAAATATCTAAACTAAAATACAATAAATTAAACTAAACTAAATTACAAAAAAAAACACTAAATTACAAAAAATAAAAAAAATATTACAAGATTTTTAAGCTAATTACACCTATTCTAAGCCCCCTAATAAAATAATAAAGCCCCCCAAAATAAAAAAATTTCCCTGCCCTATTCTAAATTTAAAAAGTTCAAAGCTCTTTTACCTTACCAGCCCTTAAAAGGGCTTTTTGCGGGGCATGCCCCAAAGAATTCAGCTCTTTTGCCTGTAAAGATAAACACAATACCACCCCCCAACATTACAACCCACCACCCACATACCCCTATTCTAAACCCACCCAAACCCCCCTTAAATAAACCTAACACTACCCTCCTGAAGATCTCCCTACCTTGTATTCACCCAGCCGGGCAGAACTCTTCATCCGATCCGGGCGATGTCTTCAATCAAGCTGCAGAGAGTCTTCTTCCATCCGGTGATGTCTTCAAGCAAAGCGGCATCTTCAATCTTCTTTCTTCGCTCCTCCGCCGCGGAGCATCCATCCGGCATGAAGACGGAATGAGGTACCTTTAAATGTCATCCAAGATGGCGTCCGTCGAATTCCGATTGGCTGATAGGATTCTATCAGCCAATCGGAATTAAGGTAGAAAAATCTGGTTGATTGAATCAGCCAATCAGATTCAAATTCAATCTGATTGGCTTATTGGTTCAGCCAATCGGATTGAACTTGAATCTGATTGGCTGATTCAATCAACCAATCAGATTTTTCTACCTTAATTAGGATTCTATCAGCCAATCGGAATTAAGGTAGAAAAATCTGATTGGTTGATTGAATCAGCCAATCAGATTCAAGTTCAATCCGATTGGCTGAACCAATAAGCCAATCGGATTGAATTTGAATCTGATTGGCTGATTCAATCAACCAGATTTTTCTACCTTAATTCCGATTGGCTGATAGAATCCTATCAGCCAATCGGAATTTGACGGGCGCCATCTTGGATGATGTCGTTTAAAGGTACCTCATTCGTCGGGAAGTCGTCGTGCCGGATGGATGTTCCGCGGCGAAGAAAGAAGATTGAAGATGCCGCTTTGCTTGAAGACATCACCGGATGGAAGAAGACTTCTCTGCAGCTTGATTGAAGACATCGCCCGGATCAGATGAAGAATTCTGCTCGGCTGGGTGAATACAAGGTAGGGAGATCTTCAGGGGGGTAGTGTTAGGTTTATTTAAGGGGGGTTTGGGTGAGTTTAGAATAGGGGTATGTGGGTGGTGGGTTGTAATGTTGGGGGGTGGTATTGTGTTTATCTTTACAGGCAAAAGAGCAGTTTTCTTTGGGGCATGCCCCGCAAAAAGCCCTTTTAAGGGCTGGTAAGGTAAAAGAGCTTTGAACTTTTTTAATTTAGAATAGGGCAGGGAATTTTTTTTATTTTGGGGGGCTTTATTATTTTGTTAGGGGGCTTAGAATAGGTGTAATTAGCTTAAAAATCTTGTAATCTTTTTTTTTTTTTTTTTTTGTAAATTAGTGTTTGTTTTTTTTGTAATTTATTTTAGATTATTTTATTGTATTTTAGTTTAGATTTTTGTAGTTTATTTAATTTATTGATAGTGTAGGTGTATTTGTAACTTAGTTTAGGATTTATTTTACTGGTAAATTGGTAATTATTTTAACTAGGTAGCTATTAAATAGTTATTAACTATTTAATAGCTATTGTACCTAGTTAAAATAACTAGGTCCGGGAGCGGCGGTTTAGGGGTTAAATACTTTATTAGGGATTGCGGCGGGGGATCGCGGTTGACAGGTAGATAGACAATTGCGCATGCGTTAGATGTTAGGTTTATTTTGTAGCGAGTTTAGGGAGTTACGAGGCTCCAATAGACAGCGTAAGGCTTACTACCGGCTGCTTTTTGTGGCGAGGTGAAAATGGAGTAAGATTTCTCCATTTTCGCCACGTAAGTCCTTACGCTGTATATTGGATACCAAACTGCGCTGGTTTGGTATACCTGCCTATGGCCCAAAAAACTACGGGCGACGGCAGAAATATGCGAGCGTAACTTCTCGGTTACGCTCGTATATAGGATACCAAACCAGCGCAAATTTCAGCGTCGCCGGCATTGAATACTATTGATAGCTAGTCATTGAATGCAACGATTGACGCCTGCGCTTTAGGCATAACATTTTTTGTGTCACGCAGGCGCAAATCAATTGTATGGGGAATGGTGCGCATGCGCAATTGGTCCGGCAATCGGGAACGCGCATTTGAAGTAATAAAGGCATTATCCGGAAATACATGGAGGGCGGAGCTAGGAACGGCCGGGAATGTAAATATAAAGTGTATTTATAACTATAATATATATATAAAAAAAAAAAAAGTTGCAATCATACTATATATTAGATGAGGAATAGAATACAGGCTGCAAAAACCAAAAACTTTACATTCACTTTAAGTATCTTAGGTTTTTGTAAATTTTTGAAAAGCTGTTCTGTGTTCTTAAAGGCAGATTCAACATTAAATAAGAGAGATGGTGAAAGAGTCCACAAGCCATCATGTGTTTGAATTCCCCTCCTCACTGCTAGGGGAAGTTGAAAGATTTCCCAATTCTTTTAGGTCATGTCACATAAGGCATTTAAATGTCATATATTCAAATATAGGATTAAAGAATGTGTACTTATTGCTTATTATATAGTAGGGTTTTTATTTATTTTCAAAATTGATGAGCCAGGTGCATTGATTTGAATCCCATAAAAAAATGGGACATGAAACCCAAAAACTTTCTTTCATGATTCAGCCAAAACATACAATTTACTTATTACATCATTTGCTTTATTCCCTTGTATTCTTTGTTGAAAAAAGCAGCAATGCACTACTGGGAGTTAGTTAACATACTGTGTGAGCCAATAACATGAGGCATATATGTGCAGCCACCAAATAGCAGCTTCTGAGCCTACCTAGATATCCTTTTCAACAAGGGGTACCAAGTCAACTAAAGAAATTAGATAATATAAGTAAATTGGAGAGCTGAAATCACGTTCTATCGGAATCATGAAAGAAAAAAATTGTGTTTCGTGTCTCTTTAAATCATGATTTAAATCGCTAGTCAGTAAGGCTCAATTTAAAGGGGCAGTGAACCCTAACATTGTTATTGTTTAAAAAGATAGATCATGCCTTTACTACACATTCCCAAGCTTTGGACAGCCAACATTGTTATATTAATATACTTTATAACCTTTTAACATGTCTGCCTGTTTCAAGCCATTAAAGACAGCCTCTTATCACATGCTATTTTATTAATTAAAACAGCAGAGGGCGATTTCATGTGAGCTATATAGATAAGATTGTGATCACACTTGTGTCAGACACTGCACTAATTGGCTAAAATGCAGGTCAATAGATAATAAATTGTCATGTGATGGGGGCTGTCAGAAGATGCTTAGATACAAGTTAATCACAGAGGTAAAAAGTATATTAAAGGGACATTTAATCCATTTTTTTTTCTTTCATGATTCAGATAGAGAATATAATTGTAAACAACTTTCTAATTTACTTCTATTATCTAATTTGTTTCATTCTCTTGGTATAATTTGTTGAAGGAGCAGCAATGCACTAATGGTTTCTAACTGAACATCAATCAACAGCTAGAACCTAGGTTCTCTCCTGCTCCTGAGCTTGCCTAGATAAACATTTCAGCAAAGGATAACAAGAGAAGGAAGCAAATTAAATAATAGAGAATTTTAAAAAACTTTCCAATTTAGTTCTATCTGAATCATGAAAGAACATTTTGGGGTTTCATGTCCCTTTAATGTAACCATGTTGGTTATGCAAAACTGGGGAATGGATAATGAAGGGATTATTTATCTTTTAAAACTATAAAACTTCTGGTGTAGACTGTCCCTTTAAATCATGTTTTTTTACATAAAGGTTTCATTTTTACAATAATAACTTCAGATTAATATTTGTTATATTCAGAAAACTAATAATTTATGTACCATTAGAAATAGTTCACTTGAGATGTGAACTATCTCCAGTTTAATAGGTTAATCATTTGCATTTGATCAACTTTTCAGCTGTACTTTATTAGAAGTAGAAATATAATCATTGATTGCTCCTCACCTCTCCCCAAAAAAATAAAAATTGGCTTTTATGATTGCGATAGAGCATACAATTTTAAACAACTTTCCAATTTACTTCTATTATCAAATTTTCTTTGTTTTCTTGTTACCTTTGTGCTTTTTAACAAAGGATAAATTCAGGAGAGTGCACGTGTCTACAGCACTATTGGGCAGCAGTTTTACAACAATGTAATACATTAGCCAGAGCACTAGATGGCAGAACTATTTCCTGTCATGTGTAGTGCTACAGACGTGTGCACGCTACCTACCTAGGTATCTCTTCTACACACAATAGCAAGAGAATGAAGCATATTTGATAATAGAAGTAAATTGGAAACTTTTATAAAATGTTATTCTCTACCGGAATCATGAAAGAAAAGTTTGGGGTTTCATGTCCCTTTAATAATAACAACTTTAAATGGTTTTATTGAACTAAAGCAGAAACATTATAGATGTAACTTTTTTTACCTTACTCTTCACACTTAGAAGATTGTTTGGAGTAGAATAGCTCTGCACTAAGACCTATTTATTGAATTTCTTGCAACTTATTACAGGGTTGATCTTGTGCTGGGGAACAATGGGATAAAAAAAGGATGGTAATGCCTAATTAAACTATCATGATTCAACGGTCCAATGTATTTCTATTATTTTTAATTTGATTTGTTTTCTTGGTATCCTTTGTAGAAAAAGCATACCTAGGTAGGCTCAGAAGCAGCAATGCACTACTGGGACGTAGCTGCTGATTGGTGGAGGCACATATGCCGCTTGTTATTGGTTCACCCAATAACAAGCGGCATATGTGGCGCATTGCTGCTCCTTCACCAAAAGATACCAAGAGAATGAAGCAAACTTGATAATAGCGGTAAATTTAAGAGTTGTTTAAAATTGTCACTTTAAGATCTATTTCTCAACTGAATGGTAATTTCATAAACATTTGTGCTGTGAAGAAGAGCTATGTTATTGCAGACACAAATCTATAGTTTTAAAACCTACAATACCAATAATATTTGATATCTTCTAAATAGGAAAAAATACACAAAATAGAGTGCGTGACATTGTAAATAGGTGAATAGAATTAATTTATCTTTTTTTTAAATATTACAGTGATGAATATACAGCCTCATGCTCTATAATTAAAAACTTCTTATTTCAGGATGAATGACCTTTGGATTATAATGTATTTTAAAGAGAAAATAATCTTTATAGGTTTTCCTCAAAATGCCTTTTATTTAGAATTTTTTTTTTTTTTAGTTTATTTGTATCCACCCTTTGTAAGAGACAATAGAATTGTTAACTTTCATGTCTTGAGCATTTCTTTTGACCAATATCACAAAACAAATTTCTGACCACTTTGTATTGATTTTACGTTTTTTATTTTGTTGGGGACAAAACATTTTTTGTGTGTTTTGTATTTTTTTATTTTTAGATAATGTAGGATTTGTGATGATTCCTGCGCTGTTGTGATTATGTACTTTTTTATGCTTTTTGAGATTACAAATTCTCACTGTCACCTTTTTTGTTTTAGTCTGAATCTGGCTATGGATCGGAATCAAGTTTACGAAGGCATGGCTCAATGGTTTCTCTTATATCTGGTGCAAGTGGCTACTCGGCTACATCTACATCATCATTTAAGGTCAGTTATTATTTCAACAAAGGACATATGTAAGTTGTTTTTTTCTTTCATGATTCAGATAGAGCTTGCCGTTTTAAACAACTTTCTGATTTACTACTATTACATTTTCTTCGTTCTCTTAGTCTCCTTGGTTGAAAAACATGGAGTGTGCACTTTTCTGGAGCACTATATGGCAGCAGTTTTGCAAGACCACTAGATGGCAGCACTATTTCCTGCCATTTAGTGCTCCAGAGATCCTAACTATATATCTCTTCAACAAAGAATACCATGGGAACAAAGCAAATTTGATAATAGAAGAAAATTGAAAACTTTTTGTTTTTAAATTGTGTCTGAATCACAAAAGAACATTTTAGGGGTTCATTTCGCTTTTAATATGTTTTGTGTGCAGGATTCAATAGTGTTTTTATGCTTTATTTTGAGACCTGGAAAACTGATAATGTTACTATTGTTTTGGACTGTATATGATAGCTTCTGATCATGAAATAGATCATAGCAAAAATCGTTCTGGTTTAGTTTTTATAACTTACTATTTGATTTTAAGGGAACTGACCAGAATGAAAGAAACTAATGCATTATATAATCTACATTTTAATAAATGATAAAGTTTCACTTTTTAAATAGATTTTCTTTCATCAGATGGTAAGAGTCCACAAGTCATCACGATTGGGAATATTCCGCCCTGACCACTAGAAGGAGGCCAAAGACACCCAACACACCAGAGCTTTAAATCCCTCCCACTTCATATGATCCTCAGTTATTTACTTTCAACTCCTCGTAAAGGAGGCAAAAGTGAAGTGTAAGATCTACTCATCGTTTGAAAGGGGATCTAACCGATAAAAGGCCAAATTCTCCTCGCAGTAACCTGATATTCAGAGGGTCAGACAAGGAGTTTTCAGCCAGGCAATGAAAGTTCTGTTCTCAGTGAAGAAATGTTGCAGACCTCTCAGGTGAAAGTGGACTTGTCCATCAATCCCCTGGGTTAAGTTGCTGTTATTCCAAAAACTCCAAGTGCCGTTAAAAACCCTCCCACCTTACTGCTAAACCAGCTTAATCTTTAAATCCGCAGGAGGAAGGGGAATAATGGAGGTGCAACAGTTGTCTTTCTGTGGAAGAGGTCCTCAGACCAACTTTAACCCCTCAAAGAACTACTGTTTGGACATAGGGAAGTGTATTGTGTAGTGGCACAATTACACCCAGTGGGAGTTAGTCACAGGCCTACTGCAGGTGTCACCGGTTCCTAGCCTCCTCCTGTTGAATCGTTGTTATACTCCACACACACAGATCTTCTACTTTCCTGCATACAGCATTGGATTGGCGATCTACTGGAAGCAGTTTTTTTCTGCAGATAGTAAGTCCAGTATTGCGGGTGCTTATTAGGTTTTTGTTTCTTTTAGCAGTCTTGCTGTTAGAAGAATTTCTTTATTGTCTGCTATTTTCTGTGAGCCTCCTTTTATCTGGTTTTCCATCAGGATAAGGCAGTTATTAGTGCTAGTTTGTTTACTTGCCTTAAATCATATTTTAGGCAATTCATCTCATGAGTTTGTTGTTCATTCTTCTTCTTTGTTCTAATCCAAAAGACAAGCTGCTTTATATTTTGGTTGTTGTTAGGACTTTGATATTCTGCTTTTCTATGCAAGACAAAACGTCAGCGCAACTCCAAATCAATGTGACTTTAGTACAAGGGAAAAAAAGCACATAGCATATTGCACTTGCTTTAAACACAATTAAAATTGTCATTGAAAAATTGTTTATACATCCAGGAACAGTCCATTATTTTCTCAGGTATGCAGTCAGGTGCGTTCTCCATAGCTGGCTTGTAGGAGTTTGGGGCATACTACGGATACCAGGTTTGGACAAAAAGCCTTGGCGCATTTCATCCGGCAAACGTCTGTACTTTCTCAAGAGTTAGTGCCACTGTTTCACTGTTGGCTCAAGTTTGATTTTTTCTCTTTTACAAAAAAGATATATATATATATTATTTTGCCCCGCTTTCATTACTTGTGGACCCCACAGCTTGAGTATTTGTTTCCCAGCAGTAATGGCTAATTGGCTCTCACCACCTTTATGAAAGAAAATATAATTTATGTTTACCTGGTAATTTCTTTTCTTTCATGGTGGTAAAATAGACCCCACCATTTTTTTTTAAATGTAATTGTTTTTTTCTGGCACCAGTTTGTTTATAGGACCTCTAAACTCAGTATAATAGCATAATTGGTAAATACATAATAAAAAACAATGCAAAAGCACTTAGTTTGAATTTTAAATAAGTAGTAGATTTCTTTCTTTCAGGTTTTAGTTTTTCCCTTGCATTGCATCATGTGACAGCCATAAGCCAATCATAATGTATATGCGTATATTCTGTGAATCTTGTACATGCTCAGTAGAAGCTGGTGCCTCAAAGTGTTCATATAAAAATATTGTGCACATTAAGATAATGGAAGTGAAATGGAAATTTGTGTAAAATTGTGTGCTCTATCTTAATAATGAAAGTTGAATTTTGACTTGAGTGTCCCTTTAAAGGGATACTAAACCCAGATTCATATAGAGCATGCATTTTTAAGCAACATTCTAATTGACTTTTTATCAATTTTTTCTTTGTTCTCTTGCTATCTTTATTTAAAAAATCAGGAATATAAAGCTTATGAGCCGGTCCGTTTTTGGATATGGTTTCTAAGCGCAGACTGCTTCTCTCCCTTTTCAGGGATAAATCTCTGTTTGGGCCTGGACTCGATGCTATTATTGCCACAGTCACTTGAGGTAAGGGAGCTTTCTCCTGTTAAGTGTAGTCAGTCCACGGGTCATCCATTACTTATAGAATATTTCTCTTCCTAACAGGAAACTGCAAGAGAATTACCCAGCAGAGCTTGCTATATAGCTCCTCCCCTCACCTATCATAGTCAGTCATTCTCTTGCAGCCTAACTAGTAGGAAGCTGTGAGAGATCTGTGGTGTTTTTTTAACTTAGTTTATTTCTACAATCAAAAGTTTGTTATTTTTAAATGGCACCGGAGTGTGCTGTTTATTCTCAGGCAGCATTAGAAGAAGAATCTGCCTGGGTTTCTTTCTATGGTCTTAGCAGACGTAACTAAGATCCACTGGCTGTTTCTCATCTGAGGCGTGAGGTACTTTCAGAGAAGGGGAATAGCATGCAGGGCTCCCCTGCAACAAATGAGGTATGCGCAGTAATTTATTTTCTGAGGAATGGAATTGACTGAGAAAATACTGCTGATACCATTGTAAAGTAAGTTCAGCCTTAAATGCAGCGATAGCGACTGGTATCAGGCTGATGTGTGTGTGTGTGTGCACTGAATGTATTTTCTAAGGAATGGAATTGACTCTGAAAATACTGTAAATACTGAAATAATGTATGAGCCTTAACTGCAGTAAAAGCGACTGGTAGCAGGCTTGTAAATAATAATACATAACTTTTAAATGTATGTTTAAAACGTTTTACTGGCTTGTTAATCGTTTTTGTGAGGTACTTGGTGATAAACTTTTACCACATGGCCATTTTTGTTTTCTGCATAGAAACAGTTTCTGAGCTTCCCCACTGTTGTAATATGAGTGGGAGGGGCCTATTTTAGCGCTTTTTTACACAGTAAAAATTCAGTCACAATCTGTCTACTTTCTCCTCCATGATCCAGATCGTCTCTAGAGAGCTCAGGGGTCTTCAAAATCCATTTTGAGGGAGGTAATCAGTCACAGTAGTCCTGTGACAGTGTATTTGACTGTGAGAAAAACGTTAATTATATAATTGTTATCCGTTTTTGGGTACTAAGGGGTTAATCATCCATTTGCTGGTGGGTGCAATCCTTTGCTAACTTAATACATTTACTGTGAAAATTTAGTTGCTATAACTATTTTTGATCATTGTTATTTCAACTGTGTTAGTTTTTCTGTGCTTCTTAAAGGCACAGTAACGGTTTTTATATTGCTTGTAAATTAATTTTGAAAAGTATTTCCAAGTTTGCTAGTCTCATTGCTAGTTTGTTTAAACATGTCTGACTCAGATGAATCTCTTTGTTCACTATGTTTAAAGGCCAATGTGGAGCCCAATAGAAATTTGTGCACACAATGTATAGATGTCACTTTAAATAAAAGTCAAACTTTATATGTTAAGAAATTATCACCAGACAACGAGGGGGAAGTTATGCCGACTAACTCTCCTCACGTGTCAGTACCTTCGCCTCCCGCTCAGGAGGTGCGTGATATTGTGGCGCCAAGTACATCAGGGCGGCCCATACAAATCACTTTGCAAGACATGGCTACTGTTATGACAGAAGTACTGTCTAAATTGCCAGAATTAAGAGGTAAGCGCGATCACTCTGGAGTTAGAACAGAGCGTGCTGATAATGGTAGAGCCATGTCTGATACTGCGTCACAATTTGCAGAACATGAGGACGGAGAGCTTCATTCTGTGGGTGACGGGTCTGATCCGGGTAAACTGGATTCAGAAATTTCAAATTTTAAATTTAAGCTTGAGAACCTCCGCGTATTGCTATGGGAGGTATTAGCGGCTCTGAATGATTGTAACACAGTTGCAATTCCAGAGAAAGTATGTAGGCTGGATAAATATTTTGCGGTACCGGTGTGTACTGACGCTTTTCCTATACCTAAAAGGCTTACAGAAATTGTTAACAAGGAGTGGGATAGACCCGGTGTGTCCATTTTCACCACCTCCTATATTTAGAAAAATGTTTCCTATAGACGCCACCACACGGGACTTATGGCAGACGGTCCCTAAGGTGGAGGGAGCAGTTTCTACTTTGGCTAAGCGCACCACTATCCCGGTGGAGGATAGCTGTGCTTTTTCAGATCCAATGGATAAAAAGTTAGAGGGTTACCTTAAGAAAATGTTTGTTCAACAAGGTTTTATATTACAACCCCTTGCATGCATTGCGCCTGTTACTGCTGCGGCGGCATTCTGGTTTGAGTCTCTGGAAGAGACCATTCGCACAGCTCCATTGGATGAAATTATGAACAAGCTTAAAACCCTTAAGCTAGCTAACTCATTTGTTTCTGATGCCGTCGTACACTTAACCAAACTTACGGCTAAGAACTCCGGATTCGCCATTCAAGCGCGCAGAGCGCTGTGGCTTAAATCCTGGTCAGCTGACGTGACTTCTAAATCCAAATTGCTTAATATTCCTTTCAAAGGGCAGACCTTATTCGGGCCCGGCTTGAAAGAAATTATTGCTGACATTACGGGAGGTAAGGGCCATGCTCTACCTCAGGACAGGGCCAAATCAAAGGCCAAACAGTCTAATTTTCGTGCCTTTTGTAACTTAAGGGCAGGAGCAGCATCAACTTCCTCCGCTCCAAAACAGGAAGGAGCTGTTGCTCGTTACAGGCAGGGCTGGAAAGTTAACCAGTCCTGGAACAGGGGCAAGCAGGCCAAGAAACCTGCTGCTGCCCCCAAGACAGCATGAAGAGAGGGCCCCCTATCCGGAAACGGATCTAGTGGGGGGCAGACTTTCTCTCTTCGCCCAGGCTTGGGCAAGAGATGTCCAGGATCCCTGGGCGTTGGAGATCATATCTCAGGGATATCTCCTGGACTTCAAAATTTCTCCTCCACGGGGGAGATTTCATCTTTCAAGGTTATCAGCAAACCAAACAAAGAAAGAGGCGTTTCTACGCTGTGTACAAGACCTCTTACTAATGGGGGTAATCCACCCAGTTCCGCGGACGGAACACGGGCAGGGATTCTATTCAAATCTATTTGTGGTTCCCAAAAAAGAGGGAACCTTCAGACCAATCTTGGACTTAAAAATCCTAAACAAATTTCTAAGAGTTCCATCATTCAAAATGGAAACTATTCGAACCATCCTTCCCATGATCCAAGAGGGTCAGTACATGACCACTGTGGACTTAAAGGATGCTTACCTTCACATACCGATTCACAAGGACCATTACCGGTATCTGAGATTTGCCTTCCTAGACAGGCATTACCAGTTTGTAGCTCTTCCCTTCGGATTAGCTACGGCCCCAAGAATCTTTACAAAAATTCTAGGATCACTTCTGGCGGTACTAAGACCGCGAGGCATAGCGGTGACTCCGTACCTAGACGACATTCTGATACAAGCGTCAAGTTTTCAAAATGCAAAGTCTCATACAGAGATAGTTCTGGCATTTCTGAGGTTGCATGGGTGGAAGGTGAACGTGGAAATGAGTTCTCTATTACCACTTACAAGAGTTCCCTTTCTAGGGACTCTTATAGATTCTGTAGAGATGAAAATTTACCTGACAGAGGCCAGGTTATTAAAACTTCTAAATGCTTGCCGTGTCCTTCACTCCATTCCACACCCGTCAGTAGCTCAGTGCATGGAAGTAATCGGCTTAATGGTAGCGGCAATGGACATAGTACCATTTGCGCGCCTGCATCTCAGACCGCTGCAATTGTGCATGCTAAGTCAGTGGAACGGGGATTACTCAGATTTGTCCCCCCTACTAAATCTGGATCAAAGGACCAGAGATTCTCTTCTATGGTGGCTCTCTCGGCCACATCTGTCCAAGGGGATGACCTTTCGCAGGCCAGATTGGACGATTGTAACAACAGACGCCAGCCTTCTAGGCTGGGGAGCAGTCTGGAATTCCCTGAAAGCTCAGGGATTATGGACTCAGGAGGAGAAACTCCTCCCAATAAATATTCTGGAGTTAAGAGCAATATTCAATGCTCTCCTAGCTTGGCCTCAGTTAGCAACTCTGAGGTTCATCAGATTTCAGTCGGACAACATCACAACTGTGGCTTACATCAACCATCAAGGGGGAACCAGAAGTTCCCTAGCGATGTTGGAAGTCTCAAAGATAATTCGCTGGGCAGAGTCTCACTCTTGCCACCTGTCAGCGATCTACATCCCAGGCGTGGAGAACTGGGAGGCGGATTTTCTAAGTCGCCAGACTTTTCATCCGGGAGAGTGGGAGCTCCATCCGGAGGTCTTTGCTCAACTGATTCGTCGTTGGGGCAAACCAGATCTGGATCTCATGGCGTCTCGTCAGAACGCCAAGCTTCCTTGTTACGGATCCAGGTCCAGGGACCCGGGAGCGGTGCTGATAGATGCTCTGACAGCCCCTTGGGTCTTCAACATGGCTTATGTGTTTCCACCATTCCCAATGCTTCCTCGTTTGATTGCCAAGATCAAACAGGAGAGAGCTTCGGTGATTCTGATAGCGCCTGCGTGGCCACGCAGGACCTGGTATGCAGACCTAGTGGACATGTCGTCCTGTCCACCGTGGTCTCTGCCTCTGAGACAGGACCTTCTAATTCAGGGTCCTTTCAAACATCCAAATCTAATTTCTCTGAGGCTGACTGCATGGAGATTGAACGCTTGACTCTATCAAAGCGTGGTTTCTCGGAGGCGGTTATTGATACCTTAATACAGGCTAGGAAGCCTGTTACCAGAAAAATTTACCATAAAATATGGCGTACATATTTACGTTGGTGCGAATCCAAGAGTTACTCATGGAGTAAGGTTAGGATTCCTAGCATATTGTCCTTTCTACAAGAGGGTTTAGAAAAGGGCTTATCTACTAGTTTGTTAAAGGGACAGATTTCTGCTCTGTCTATTCTTTTACACAAACGTCTGGCTGAAGTTCCAGACGTTCAGGCTTTCTGTCAGGCTTTAACTAGGATTAAGCCTGTGTTTAAGTCTGTTGCTCCGCCGTGGAGCTTAAACTTAGTTCTTAATGTTCTTCAAGGCGTTCCATTTGAACCCCTTCATTCCATTGATATCAAGTTGTTATCTTGGAAAGTTCTGTTTTTGATGGCTATTTCCTCGGCTCGAAGAGTCTCTGAGTTATCTGCCTTACATTGTGATTCTCCTTATCTGATTTTTCATTCAGACAAGGTAGTCCTGCGTACTAAACCTGGGTTCTTACCTAAGGTAGTTACTAACAGGAATATCAATCAAGAGATTGTTGTTCCATCTCTGTGTCCTAACCCTTCTTCAAAGAAGGAACGACTTTTGCATAATCTGGACGTAGTCCGTGCCCTGAAATTCTATTTGCAGGCAACTAAGGATTTTCGTCAAACTTCTTCCCTGTTTGTCATTTACTCTGGACAGAGGAGAGGTCAAAAGGCTTCGGCTACTTCTCTCTCTTTTTGGCTTCGTAGCATAATACGCTTAGCCTATGAGACTGCTGGACAGCAGCCTCCTGAAAGGATTACAGCTCATTCTACTAGAGCTGTGGCTTCCACCTGGGCCTTTAAAAATGAGGCCTCTGTTGAACAGATTTGCAAGGCTGCGACTTGGTCTTCGCTTCACACTTTTTCAAAATTTTACAAATTTGACACTTTTCCTTAGTCGGAGGCTATTTTTGGGAGAAAGGTACTTCAGGCAGTGGTTCCTTCTGTTTAATGTTCCTGCCTTGTCCCTCCCTTCATCCGTGTACTTTAGCTTTGGTATTGGTATTCGATAAGTAATGGATGACCCGTGGACTGACTACACTTAACAGGAGAAAACATAATTTATGCTTACCTGATAAATTCCTTTCTCCTGTAGTGTAGTCAGTCCACGGCCCGCCCTGTTTTTACGGCAGGTCTAAATTTTAATTAAACTCCAGTCACCACTGTACCCTATGGTTCTTCCTTTCTCGTCTGCTTTGGTCGAATGACTGACTATGATAGGTGAGGGGAGGAGCTATATAGCAAGCTCTGCTGGGTAATTCTCTTGCAGTTTCCTGTTAGGAAGAGAAATATTCTATAAGTAATGGATGACCCGTGGACTGACTACACTACAGGAGAAAGGAATTTATCAGGTAAGCATAAATTATGTTTTTCCTGCCCCTGGATAAGGAATCTAAGTTTATGCTTGGATCTGCTGTCAGTTTTCGTACTTTTCAGTAATCTAAAGCTCAGAAAGGCTCCCCATCTGCCTTGAGTTCTAGCTATTACTATTACTCCTGGAAGTCTATTCTAGGTCTAAAAACAAACAGTCCAAGAAGTCTATCCCAGCTACCAAGACCGCCTGAAGGTGCGGCCCACATACTAGATCAGTCTCTGGTGGGGGGCAGGTTGAGTCTCTTTCAAGAGGCTTGGGAGATATCTTTTCAGAATCCTTGTGTATTGCAAATCATTTCCCAGGGATATCAAATAAACTTTCGTTTTATGCCTCCTTGGGGAAGATTATTTCTGTCTTGAGTGCTGTGAGATCCGTTAAAAGCTTTCTTATCTTGTGTGAGAGATCTGGAATTAATGTGATTACTCCAGTTCCAACTCCAGCATTAAACTAGAGGTTTTATTAAAATCTCATTATAGTACTAAAGAAAGAGGGTACTTTTCAGTATATGTTTTGAATCTTAAAATATTAAACAAATTCCTGAATGTTTTTACATTCAAGATGGAGACGATTCATTCTTCCTTTAGTGCAGGAGGGTCAGTTTATGTCTACAATAGATTTAAAATATGCCATCTTTCTTCATCCAGTGTGGATAGTAAACTCCACAGAGTTGACTCTACCTCAGACACAAGTTTTTTCTGAGATTCCAGTCAGACAATGTCACGGCAGTGGCTTATGTCAATCATCAGGGAGGAACTTGCCATTCCTTATCTATAAGGGAAGTGTCCTGCATCATTAGTTGGGCAGAGCTCCATCATTGCAGGAATTCTGCTATCCACATTCCGAGTGTGAACAATTGGGTGACGGACTTTCTTAGTCAACAGTCTCTCTTAACCCAGGAGAAATGGTGTCTCAGTCAGGAAGGTTTTGACCAAATTGTGAAATGTTGGAGTCTGCCAGAAATAGATCTTTTGAATCACAAACTAGCTCAATATTGTGACAGGTCTCTGAACACTCGGGCGAGTCTGATAGATGCCCTAGTGGTCCCTTTTTTGTTTAACCTGATTTACATTTTTCCTCCTTTTTGTGTTGCTATCCAGAATGATAGCCAGAATTAAGCAGGACCAAGCCTCAGCAATTCTGATTAATCTGGTGTGACGTTTGCGGATTTTTTGCATCTTGGAGGCTTTTTTTACAAAAAGGATGTTTGCTCTCATCTCTCTTTTATCAAGTTTTCGAAACTCTGAATTTGACGGCATGGTGATTAAAAGCTTATTTCCGTCATATAGAGGTTTTTCAGACAAGGTTATTGATACTTTGATTCAAGCTAGGATACCCATTACCAGACATATATATCATAAAGTCTGGAGAACTTTTTTAAAAAAAAAAAAAAAAAAAAAAAAAAAAAAAAAGTGGTGGTCTCGCGAAGGTTACAATGCAGGATAGCTTAGATAAGGGTTTAACAGCCATTTTACTGAAGGGTCAGATTTCCGCTCTTTCTGTTTTGAGGGTTCTTCAGACTTCTACTTTTGAGACGATGCATGGTTTAGTCTTTCATCTTTTTTCCTGGAAATTTATTTTTCTTCAGCCAGAAGGGTCTCTGAACTTTCAGCTTTTTTATGCAAACATCCTTTTCTGATTTTTCATCAGGATAAGGCTGTTCTTTGGTCTAGCTATTATTTTCTTCCTAAAGTGGTATCTACAGATACTATCAATCCAGGAAATTGTTGTTTTTCTTGTCCAGCTCCTTAGAATTCTAAGGAACGTCATCTTCGCAACTTCGATGACGATAGAGCTCTCAAATATGATGTGAAAGCCACAAAATATTTCAGACATGCTTCTTCTCTTTTTGTTCATTTTTTAGTGCCTTGCAAAGCCCCACCCTTTATTTTTGTTCAGGTGGCAGCACTTCTTTTGCACTATATGTGATGCGGGAATCCAGACGTGGACCCGTTGCTCAGTGTGCCTAGAGGGATATGGCTGCACCTCACTGACGAGGCCCACAATAGGCCGAAACGTAAGTCTGGGGTTTTGCTGTTTCTCTTGTTCAGAGAGGGATTGCCTGGTATTTCGGGGCTGGACTGTACTGTGAAGTCAGGATCAGACTGATATGCTACAGGAAAGTTCTTCTCTGTGAAAGGCACATTTTGAGCAAAAAGAGGCTGCTTCTAGGGTGGTAACTAGCCATAGAACAAGCTATTATGCTATTGTTCATTCCCAGGTTGAGCGCTTCTCTTTTTATTTATGCAAACTTCTTTTGCACTACTTTGTCTTGCTTTCTTTCCTGCTATTTTCTTTTTTCCTTATCTAATAGGATATATGTATGATTGAGGATCATGGGAAGTGGGAGGGATTTAAAGCTCTGGTGTGTTAGGGTGTCTCTTGCCTCCTCCTTTTAGTCGGGGGGAAATAACCCACGCATGATGTCTCGTGGACTCACTATCATGAAATAAATTAATTTATCAGGTAAGCATACATTTTGTTTTTTGTTATGAAGCACTTAAAATGACATAAAACAAAGTTGAATTCCCTATAAAATGTTAAATTATATGTAGTTATGAAAATTGTATATTCTAAAGGATTTAATATTTAAAATAAACACATTAAATTAATATCATATTCAATTAAAAAACAGTTATGAACAGTATATGTTACAATAAAAAGTTTATACTAGTAATACAATAGTAATTATTTTGTATTTTACAGAAAGGACACAGCTTGCGAGAAAAACTTGCTGAAATGGAGACATTTCGGGACATCCTGTGTAGACAAGTTGATACATTGCAGAAGTATTTTGATGCATGTGCGGATGCTGTGTCCAAAGATGAGCTAGAAAGGGATAAAGGTACAGTGCAATACTGAGAAATTGAGGGGCCCATAAGCTATTTAATTCTAGCAAACGCAACATAGCATAAGGACTGAATTCTATTATGAACGCATACATTTAGGATTATTACAAAACACGGGTGGGATCAGCACTCTCAGGCCGAACCGGGTACACATCCAATGACACTGCAACATGCACAGCCCTGGGTGCAAACCAGCACTCTCAGGAAGCTGCACTGTCACCAGAGTCACAGGCAGTTAAACCCAGTCAGGCCTGGGTGCAAGGCCCAAACAGGGAAAATTACAAAAAAATAATATATTAATATAACACACAGAAAAAGTCCAGCACTCACTCACAAGCTCTCAACTAAGATAAAAAGTAGCAAAGGAAGAGTTAGTTACCGCATCTGGCCAAATGGGAAAAGCCCAGGTACCTCGTCAAGGTCTCTTCCAAAAAAACCTGGGTCCTTAAACAGCCACGCAACAGGCTCACGATCAAACAACTGTGAAAAAAGCAACTGTGAAAAAATGGAGGGTGCACAGGCTTCTGTAATCTCCCCAAACATATACAAAACACAGGTGGGGTCAGCACTCTCAGGCCGGACCGGGTACACATCCAATGACCCTGCAACATGCACAGCCCTGGGTGCAAACCAGCACTTTCATGAAGCTGCACTGTCACCAGAGTTAGACAGTCAACCCCAGTCATGCATGCAACGTTATCAACTGCTAAGGTGCTCAATCTATAAGTATAGAGAATCCAATACATGATAAAAGGCACTCGCTGGTCACCTTTGTGTGTGTGTATACATACACACACAATTTTTTTTTATATATATATATGTGTGTGTGTGTATGTATATATATGTGTGTGTGTGTATGTATGTGTGTGTATGTGTATATATATATATATATATATATATATATATATATATATATATAGTGTGTGTGTAAATATGTATTTACAAACAGATTCACAGCGCTGAAATGGCAAATGGAGTCTCACAGTAAGAGATTAGTAGCAATATGTAGATAATAATAAATCCACTGAGTATCACGTGATCCTTTTTTTTTTTTTCTTTTTTTTTTACATGGATTCATATACTTTGATACACCCCCCTGGTTGGAGTGCTGGGCCACGGGCTAACTGACTATATATATATATAGTCAGTTAGCCCGTGGCCCAGCACTCCAACCAGGGGGGTGTATCAAAGTATATGAATCCATGTAAAAAAAAAGAAAAGAAAAAAAAGGATCACGTGATATATATATTTTTTTTTTTTTTTAGAACGTCCCATAATTTTAAACTTGTTTCTAGAATTAGGAAGAGTTTCTGCTAGGATGTATTTGGTGGCTACTAAGGATATCCAGAAACCTAATTGTTTTGTCCTCTAGTTCTAGAAAATGACTAAAAACTTCAGAAGCATCTTTAGCTTGTGGTCATACTAGATGTTTGCTCAGAGCATCAGGACTGTAGCCTCTCTTATAGCCATGCCATTATAAATCATCTATGGAACAATGGGCAGCCTGTCTTCATCAGGTTCTATAAATACAAAGTATTTGCCTTATAGCAAACAGCATTCAGTTGGAAGTCTAAAAAAACCTACTTCTTTAGACCATGGGGGATTTATATATTGATTGTTTGTTTGTTTGTTTTCCTGTGTTTACATCCCTTACTTAATATGGTTCTGCAGAAGTATCTGAGAAAACCAGGTTATACTAACTGAATTATTTTATTGTTCTACAACTCTTATTGAAGCCATAAGTATGGTCATGCACAATGTTGTTTGACCCTGTCCCCTTTTTCATAGTCATACTCCTCTGTCTCCAAATAGGTTCTGACTTGACTATATATGATCTGTTGCCTGCAGAGAAGGGAGGGACGCATTTAAGAATTCTGGGAGGAGATTCTACATATTCCAGGAGGCAAATGGACTACTATACATGTGTGTGAAAATAATTTACAGCAATAACTAGATAGCTATTAGTCTGAATTTTTCCTGTTTTCTTCCTTCTTTCCTCTGGGGCTAGTTTGGATGCTAATATATTTGTAAATAAAGACATTTTAAAGCCTGTAGTTGTTTGTTAATTTAGTGTCAATATTTAAAGGAACATTTTAATGAAAAAATGACCTACTGATTCATTAAATCATGTAATTGTTTTCATTATTGACCCTAACTAACAATGTATTTAACCCCGCAAAGGGGTTTCCTGCTTTATGAACTGACGCTTTCTGTATTGAAACTAAATTAATCATAACATTTTATGTCTTTTTTTCTATCTGGCCATTAACATTTGATTACATTTAAGGAGGTTTTCATAAATGTACTGCATAGCAATCCCAGGAAAAAAATATGTGTCTGACACTGTTCCTGGTAGTGTCAGCATCATTGAGATCTTTCAGACAAGCGATGGCTTTGAGATCATTCTTGTTATCAGAACTAACGGAGAGTTTATAACTAGCAGAATTGTATGTTTGTGTGCTGGCTGGTTTTGGCTTGTTATCCCAAATACTGAGCATGGTTTGTTACATTTATATTTATCTAGTGCATTCTGTAAACTTAGTCAGAACTTGTGTAGTGGCAATTTGAAGACCATATCAGTTGATGCGGTACAGTCTATATTAATTAATGCATTTTGCTGTTTAGTTGTGGAAGATGACGAGGAAGACTTTCTTCAGAACCATGCAGATGGTGAATACATACACAACAGCAACGGCAATAAAGAAAAATGTAAGTGATGTTTATAAGGCGCACTTTATATTGTTTGATGGCTGATTTTTAGGCAGAATTTAAATTTAGACTGACGTGCATACAAAACTACATTTAAAGTTTAGTGCAGCAGTCTTGGTTGGAAGTGTTATTAGTACGAGATACACCTAGAACAAATGAGCATTTGAGTATTGTTGTTCATACAGTAAGTCTAAAGTTACCCATTTCCCACATGTTGTGATATTTGAGAGTCTAATCTCTTTTCTGCACACTATTGTGTGTGTGTGTGGGGGGGGGGGGGGGGGCGTTCCTTACTATTAGGGTTCTTTATAAATTCTTTATAAATCTATAATGAGAGCCAGCAAAGCAGCAGTGCAGGAGCATGCTGCTGATAAACTAGCTTATTGTCCATCCCTTATTGGTTTCATCATATGTCTGTCTAATTAAAGCAATAATAGTAGCACAGTAGCTGGGGGATAAAAAAAACTTTATTTATTGGCTGAAATACTGTATCTATAATTAAAATGAGATTATCATGTTATATTTATTAGTTAAAGATATTATATAGTGCAAAGTCAATCTACTGAATTTACCATCACTAAGTGTAGAAAAAAGTAATACATTTTATTGCTATGTTAGAATACAAAATCTGCTTCTTTTATGGCCAGATTCATTTGTAAGATACAACTGTACCATTTGTTAACCAATACTGACTGTCTCTTGTGCTTGCTCCTCTTCTTTTTCACCTCATAATTCAGTTAATCTTAAATGTTTCCTCATTAACAAAACTTTGTCTTTTTTAGCATTTCCCCATGTAGCTCCCAAAGGAATTAATGGTATTGACTTTAAAGGAGAAGCCATTACTTTCAAGGCTACTACAGCAGGAATACTTTCTACTCTATCCCATTGTATTGAGTTAATGATGAAGAGGGAGGATAGCTGGCAAAAAAGACTGGATAAGGTAATTTTCTTTTTGTTAAATTAATAAATATGAGGAGGCATTATGGGCTGCCTGTGCCCTCCCTGAAAATTATGGTTTTCTCAAGCCTTAAACTTCAGAGGAAATGGAGGTCAAGCATATAAAACCCGGTGAGACCAGAAGGCTTCTAGCCGCTTAAGCCAGGTAACTCCAGATGTGAGACCAGAAGGCTTCTAGCCGCTTAAGCCAGGTAACTCCAGATGTGAGACCAGAAGGCTTCTAGCCGCTTAAGCCAGGTAACTCCAGATGTGAGACCAGAAGGCTTAAGCCAGGTAACTCCAGATGTGAGACCAGAAGGCTTAAGCCAGGTAACTCCAGATGTGAGACCAGAAGGCTTAAGCCAGGTAACTCCAGATGTGAGACCAGAAGGCTTAAGCCAGGTAACTCCAGATGTGAGACCAGAAGGCTTAAGCCAGGTAACTCCAGATGTGAGACCAGAAGGCTTAAGCCAGGTAACTCCAGATGTGAGACCAGAAGGCTTCTAGCCGCTTAAGCCAGGTAACTCCAGATGTGAGACCAGAAGGCTTCTAGCCGCTTAAGTCAGGGAACTCCAGATGTGAGGCCATAAGGCTTCTAGCCGCTTAAGCCAGGGATCTCCAGTTAATAGCGCTGCAGAATCTGTTGCCGCTCTAACAATAAATGATGATCATTTGTGCACTCTCTGCTTTTAGGTCTTTTGTAATGACTGTGGATGTTTATTGAAACAAATACTGAAAATTGCTGCAGCGTTCGGCTATTTTCGCCTCTAGATTTATTTGAGAAAAAGTGCAATGCACAATTCTGGATTTACACTGATATATTGTGTTCTCTAATAAATCGGGTGCTGAAAATATCTGAATGCTGCAGACCAGTCATTTTCTGTATTCATTTTGTTACCTAATACTCATTGGCTGTAGCAGCTTTTCATAATGATTTTACAAAGCCTAAAAATTGTATTGTTTGTAACTTTTGCCTTTCCTTAATTGTTGTATGTCAGCATTCTGCAACTTAAGGTGTTAAGTTTTGCTCTGGTTTTATGAAAGTTCTGCGTATATTGTAGTGAAAGCCCAGTAAGGTAATAATTAACTGCATACATTTAATGACTTTATCTGCAGACATTCAAAAACATGAGCTTCTATTCCACAGCTGGGTTTCAGTTGGAAAAGCCATGTCTCTAAACCAGCTTAGTGTTTTCCTAGTTCTTCATATAAATTCAAAAGACAAGGTGGTGATCCATATACGAGAAAACACATTGATTTGTAGCCAGCAAAATTATCAGCTAGATCTTAAGTCACTACGTAATTGTTTCTCATTCCTCTGGTAAAGTTGCATATTTCCGTGTGCACTGTGCCATGCAGACCTTCAAAGTCACTTCTATAAAAGTGATACCTGACTGCATAGTAGTGATGTCTTGCAGGGAGGGATGAGAAATATAAACCTAGGTAACTCAGAATCGGTCGCCATTCTTACTTAGTGCCCCAGGAGACTCTGGTATTAGAACACTTTTTATGTTTGGAACCAGCTTGAATATGAGCCAGACTGGCTTTCATTAAATGCCCTGTGTGGAGCCTTCCAAAACTCACAGCTACATTTCTCCTTTTCTCCTTCTTGGTGTATATACTATTAAAAAAATCCATTAACTCTTCACTCTAAGCAATGAACTAAAGATCTAAACTATACATGAGCTTATATATAAAAAAATATTTTGTAAGTACAGTATATACATTTTGAATATGTTTATTATTTACAATGTAATGGTTTTTTTGTGATACCCAAATTCATGCTTCCATATTAATGTCTAAACCATGATAGTATTTTATAGCACTTTCATATTGAGCACATGCTAAACCCCAAATGGCTTATGATTTACACATTTAATCTTTGACCCAACACTGCTCCTATTACATTCCCTGGTATGTAACACACACACACAGCCCATCTGTATGGTTTATCTGTTCAACTTATTACATCAGCAATATCCTTGCTCCAGTTATTTGCATTTTCCTGATCCGGTGTTTGTGACTGGGCATGTTTGAATGTGTTAGGCTTGTGGTGTTTTCAAAAGCATAAATAATGAATGATATTAATCTTGCTAAGTACATTGCTTTATTAAAGAAATAATCCACTTACTGAGATTTAAATGTTACACATCCCTGTTTTATTGGGATCATTTCTTGTGGTGGATTTACCTGCAGTGATTTTTATGTTTGTTTTTTTTTCTTTCTTTCTTTTTAGGAAGTTGAAAAAAGGAGACGAGTAGAAGAAGCATATAAAATTGCAATGAGTGAACTAAAGAAGAAATCCCATTTTGGTGGACCAGATTATGAGGCATGTAGTATTGCACCTGGGGTTTACAAATGTATTCATAGATTATCTTGTCTGCCATCTTGTCAATAATTGATTTAAGAACCAATATTGTCTTTTAGTTTGTGTTTAACTTAAATGGATAGTCTAGTCAAAATTAATCTTTCATAATTCAGATAGGGCATGCAATATAAGCAATTTTCTAATTTACTCCTATTATCAATTGTTCTTCATTCTCTTGCTATCTTTATTTGAAAAGGCAAGAATGTAAGCTTAGGAGCCGGCCCATTTTTGGTTCAGAACCTGGGTAGCGCTTGCTGATTGGTGTCTAAATGTGTAGCCACCAATCTGCAAGTGCTACCCAGGGGCTGAATCAAAAATGGGCCGGCTCCTAAGCTTACATTCTTGCCTATTCAAATAAAGATACCAAGAGAACGAAGACAAAAATGATAATAGGAGTAAATTAGAAAGTTACTTAAAATTGCATGCCCTATCTGAATCCTGAAAGTTAAATTTTGACTAGACTATCCCTTTTAATAACTCACTTTGCAATTACCAAATGTGTTTTTGGAATTTTAACAGAGCCTCAATAGAATACATTTTTCTAACAGCGTAGACTTTTTAAGCATTCATGCTTTCACTGATTGTTGTTGAAGTGATATTTATTTTGGTTTGACAAACTGTGACATACGTCCTGTAGTGTTACCCACGTTTCCTCCTTCTATTGCCACCTGTTAGCCATGCCCTTTCTAATCCATACCACGCATGCACCATTCATTTTACAGCTTGGCCTAAGCATTTCATATTTAAATTTTAATCTCACTCCCCTCATCCGTTAACTGTGACGTTTCCTGATTACCCCATGTGTACTGGGACGAGCAGCATTTCATATGCCCGTATAAAAGAATTTAGAGATTTCGGTGTTCATAGCAGGAATGAAATAGACATATTTCTTTTCTTTCTGTGTTTGTGTAATTATTATTATCTTGCCAGGAAAATGTTTGTTATCCCCAGTTAATAAACCTTGTTTTATCTAAAATGGTAGAAAGGGCTATAACCTAGACATTTGAGGGGGTGGACATGTTAAAGGGACAGTCTACACCAGAATGTTTATTGTTTTAAAAGATAGATAATCCTATTATTACTCATTCCCTAGTTTTGCATAACCAACACAGTAAAATGAATACACTTTTTACCTCTGTGATTATCTTGTATATAAGCCTCTGCAACCTGCCCCCTTATTTCAGTTCTTTTGACAAACATGCATTTTAACCAATAAGTGCTGGCTCCTAGGAACTCCGCGTGAGTGAGCACAGTGTTGTCTATATGACACACATGAACTAACACCCTCTAGTGGTGAAAAGCTGTCAAAATGCCCTAAAGAGGCGGCCTTCAAGGGCTTAAACATTAGCATATGAACCTCCTAGGTTTAGCTTTCAACTAAGAATACCAAGAGAACAAAGCAAACTTGGTGAAAAAAGTAAATTGGAAAAATGTTTAAAATGACATGCCCTATTTGAATCATGATAGTTTATTTTGGACTAGACTGTCCCTTTTAAGCCACTGCAAATTAATATGAGAGAAAAGTGCACAGGTGAAAAAAAGCGCACAAGCATTGGTGTTACATTTGACTTTAGATGTGTTCTATGCATATCCATGTGATATCCATCAGCTACATGGGCATAAGTCATGTAATGAGAGAAGCAATAGCAGCAACACATGCCTACATATTTAAATTAAAGGAATCTTTTGTAATTACAAAATTGTTCTGCAGTCTGGCAATGAATAAACCTACTGTTTTGTTTTATTATTCATAATTAAATATTTTATATTACAATCTCAGTGTTACAAGTCCCAATATGTCCTTTCTTCTGCCACAGAGAGACCACACATGTCGGTCCAACCCCCTCTACTTCTTAAACAAAAGGAGAAAACTATTTTAATGTATTTATTTATTTTACAGGAGGGACCCAACAGTTTAATTAATGAGGAAGAATTCTTTGATGCAGTCGAAGCAGCTTTGGACCGACATGACAAAATTGAGCAGGTATAGTTAAAAGTATTGTTATAAAAAATAAACTTAAAGTGAAGGTAAACTTTGGTGAATGAAAGCCTGTTTTTTAAAAATATTATTCAAAACGGGCACTTTCTTTCATCAAAGATTACAAAGCAGCTGTTTTGTTAAAAAAAATTACCTTTTTTTCTTTTCACAGCTAGGGCAGCTTCCCCCACATTGAGATCCTTTATTCACATGTCAGCAATGACTAATCCTGCTTCCTCCAATCACAGCATGGCCTTAGGCAATGACTACCCTGGGGGGAAAGCTGTGATTGGAGGAAGCCGGATTAGTTATTGCTGATGTGTGAATAGATGATCTCTAGGTGGGGGAAGCTGCTCTGGCTGTGAAAAGAAAAAAAAGGTAATTTTTTTAACAAAACGGCTGCTTTGTAAACTTTGATGGATGAAAGTGCCCCTGTTTTTAATAGTATTTTTAAAAACCAGGCTTTCATTCACCAAAGTTTACTTTCACTTTAATTTTCTATAACATTTAATGAGTTATGATACATTAAACATACAGAGAATACGTATTTCATGGATTATATAAATAACTTTCTACACTCCAAGTAAGCCATAAGTTATACATTACAAGCCCTAGGATTTAATTTTCAGTTAAAAGGACAGTGTATAGCAATTTTCATATAACTGCATGTAAGATACACTACTATAAAGAAGAATATGCACAGATACTGATACAAAAATCCAGTATAAAACCTTAACTTACTATGAAGCTCCCAGTTTAGCACTGTTGCTGAGATTAGGCTGCGACACCCAGTGAAAAGGGCTAAGAAAGCAAAAAATGCAGACACTTCCCCCTTCCCTGCATAGGAAAAGACAGATTACACAAACAATAGCAGCAAGAATCTGTAGACTTGGTTAGGAGTCTGAAAATCAGTAGGTTATTTAAAAATAAGCAAAACAATACATTGTTACAAAAACACTCCCTGATGGGCTATATAAATGGCTCATCTACAAAACATTCATGCAAAGAAAAATCTAGTGTATAATGTCCGTTTTAAGAAATGTAAAACATGGAAATAACTCTACAAAGTTGTTTGGCTAAAAGTGGTGTGTCTGCACCATAATTGTAAAAAAAAAAATATATATATATTAATTGAATGTAATTGTATAAATATGAACCATGGGAGATTACTGCAAGTAAACATAACTAAATAAAAGGTTCCGATTCTGCTTGAAATGATTTTCACATTTAGAAAATGCGTTCTGAAAACAAAGTCAAAGACTTCTGCCAATTTTGTTAAAGATAAGTCTTGGGAAGAACCATAAGACTTTAAGATGGTAGCTTTTGTACAACCCACACCTGGCTAAGCCTATGAGACTCAGCAAGATTTACAGTGGATATAAGAAGTCTACATACACTTTTGAAATTGCAGGTTTTTAAAATGTAACGACAGAAATAACAACACTGTAAATTTCAGACTTTTTTCATCTAATGTGATCTAACGAACAAAAATTCAGGGAAACATCAAATTATTAGGAACATAAAAATTTCAATAAAACAAAAAATACAACACCATTGCATAAGTCTGCATAATGGGGTCTCTAGCTGTGCTCACAGTTAACCAATCACATTCTATATCATGCCTGTAGGTAAATAGCATACACCTGCTGTCACGGGAGACCAGTACTCTATACCGTTGTTTAACTGGGATCATTTCAATGAGCAAAACGAATGGTAAAATAAATTGTACTTTATTCCCTAAAAATAGGCTAACACACTCACTTTGGGGCTAGGATAAAAAAAACTACCCTGTTCTATCAGCCATAGTCCATAGAATCCAGGTAAAAACAAATAGTCCTCTTGCACAAATAGTCCTCTTGTTATAGTCCCTTAGAGAGCTCTTGGGTAATCAACCCCTGTATAGTTCAGGCAACTTGGAATAACTCTTTTTTTTTTTCCCACACAAAGTGGTTTTGAAAACTGCCCATCTCTCTTGTCCGCTCACAACACGCCCCCTAGCGATGATCCTAGCAACCAATCGTAACCCAGCACACAGAGGGGCATCACTGTTAACAGCTGTCAGTCCCACTCCCTGATCACCTGCTGAGATTGTAGTCAGTCTGGCTGAGGATGTACAAATGCAGCCTTTTGAAGTGCCAGATCTGAGGGTAATAGATGTCCCAGATACCAGTTTTGTCCCTAGAAGATTTACTGCCATGAGTAATTAACTCTCTGCTTTGAAGTAGCCTGCTCCGATATGTAAATCAGTCTTTAAAGCAGAGACTGAAAATCTTTCTTTGTACACTGGCTTGTGACATAATTTGTACAAATAGCAATACACCACTGTTATTGACATACATGCATGAGAGGCAAGCCCCAAAACACAGAATAAGGGAAACCATGTGGGCTCAACTACCCCGCCCCCCCCCCCCCCCCCCCCCGTCCCCGTCAGTGAGCCTGGGCACCCACTCTTCAGTCACCCCTGCCATCAATGAAAGTGATTCTGATTAAACCCAAATTAAAGTCTGCTGTTGCTGTAGAATTTCCATATTTGTTTGGGGTTGCATCCTACTGGGAGAGCCATGGCACACACATTGTTACCTAAGAAACTGCAAGAGATAATTGTTGAAAAGTACCAATCAGGAGAAAGATATAAAATATTATCGAAGGTACTGGATGTACCATAGAACACTATCAACAAGTGGAGAAAATGTGGCACCACAGAGACTCTTCTATATTATGCCAAAAGATTAATTCAGTCACCCCAAACCATGTGGGAAAATGTGTTATGGTCTGACAAGACAAAGGTTGAACTTTGTGGCCTAAATTGTAAACAATATGTTTGACACAAAGCCAATAAATCTGATGTTCCGTGGAACACCATACTGACTTTAAAGCATGGTGGTGGTAGCGTCATGCTTGGGGCCGCTTCTTCATCTGGGTCAGGGGCTCTCGTCAAGATATCAAGATATTTTGACACAAAACTTGCTGGCATCTGTCAGAAATCTGAAGATGAAAAGGAATTTCATATTCCTGCATTTCAATGACCCAATGCACACATCTAAGTAGACCAAGGCACAACTTCAGAAAATGGCCCAGTCAAAGCCCAAACTTCAACCCCATCAAAAACCCTTGGAATGACCTAAAGAGACCTGTACACATCCCATCGCAATTTAAAGGAACTTTAACTTTTTTGCAAATAACAGTTGGATAGAATTTTGATGTCTAGATGTGCAGTTAAGACTTATTCACAAAGACTTGCTGCTGTAATAAATGCAAAAGGTGTTTCCACAAATTAGTTGTGCAGACTTATGCAGTCAGACGGACTCTGTATAACACGGAAACCTGTCCATGACGGAAATATTCCACAGTCCCGACGCTTAGTGTTATACTTACATTGTTTAACTACCTGCATAAGCCGGAACCTGTCCAACGCAGAAACGGAATGCAGTCCCAGTGTTAAGTGCATCTACATTATGTTCAACTACCTGGATAAGCCGGAAAATGTAACGCGGAAGGGGTGTGACAACTCTGGAACGGAAATGGTGTGGGAACGATGAAAGACGAAACAGAAGCTGAAACGGAAGTGCAGTGGGAAGGACGCTGAAACGGAAGAGGTGTGGGGCACAGAATGGCTCCTAGAAAGTGCAACACTCTTACTCTCACTGCGAAAGTGATTGAGGCCTACACAAAAGATAAGTTGTCTGTAAAACATTGCATTAAGAAATTTAAGTGCGGCAAAACACAAATTTATGAAGCTATCACAAATAAAGAGAAAATCATGGAAGAATGATTAGCTGGCAATGGCGAAGTGAAGAGGAAAGCGAAGACAGTAATTGATGCAACAATTAATCTTTTAATACTGTACTGTGTTTGTATACAATTGATGTTTTCTCACCCATTTTCTGTGTTAGAAATAAAAAGTAAATCCAGATAAAAAATAAATAAATAAAAAACTGGTGTAATGATTAAAGGGATAGAAAACCCCAACATTTTATTTCATGATTTGGATAGAACATACTATTTTAAACAACTTTCCAATTCACTTCTATTATCAAATTTGCTTAATTCTCTTGTTATTCTTTGCTGAAGGAAAATAATGTAAAATGAAACTCTCCAATATGCCAAAGTTTCAATACTTTATTTTGAGAGAGTGCAGAGTCAAACATCCACGACGTTTCGGGGAGCCATGCCCCTTAAAGGGACAGTTTACTCAAAAAATTTCTCCCTTTTAATTTGTTCCCAATGATCCACTTTACCTGCTGGAGTGTATTAAATTGTTTACAAGTAGCTCCTTTACCCTTATATTGGCATTTGAAATTGTTAATTTAGCATGTGGTATCCCCACCTATTCTGAAAGTTTGTGGCCGCGCGTACCAGCTATAGATAAGCTTTGTAAACACAGCCAGCAGAGGAAATTACACTCCCAGTGTGATAAAGCAGAGATAAGGTAATAAAATGTTGATTTTCCATTGTTCTCTCAAAGTATTGGTGATTGTTTTAAGGACAGATATAAGATAAAGAAGCAGGTATATGTGCACAATGTGATACAGTAATGAGATCTGATTATACCTACAAGCTCAACCTATTTTATTAGGCTGTGGCTTCAAAACACAAAATCAGAGCTTTAATATACAGAAATAAACCTTAAAAAGCTAATTTTCATACATTTTTTACTCTGCATTTGGTAAAAAAAGCAATTGTAAACACATTAAGGGAAAAACTATTTTATAGTATACTGTCCCTTTAATCATGTGGTAAGTGATAGTACAGGTACACCTGTTTAAATAGCTCACCTTGGGATTTTAACCCTTACAATCTTGTAAATTACAATCTATAAATGCAACAGCACCATCTGCTGGTGAAAAATAGGTAGACCATGTACAAAAATTAAAAACAAAACAGCTATGAAGCCCCTATAAATATATTCTAATGATTAAATTGCAGTGTTTTTGTATGTGTAGATGTGGTTCTGTTATAGGGGCTTCATAGCTGGTTTGTTTTTAATTTTTGTACATGGTCTACCTATTTTTCACCAGCAGATGGTGCTGTTGCATTTATAGATTGTAATTTACAAGATTGTAAGGGTTAAAATCCCAAGGTGAGCTATTTAAACAGGTGTACCTGTACTATCACTTACCACATGATTAAGGGGCATGGCTCCCCGAAACGTCGTGGCTGTTTGACTCTGCACTCTCTCAATCAGAAGCCAGCACCCACTAGTGTATGATATGTGCATATTTTTTTTCAACAAAGGATGACAAAAGAACAAATCACATTTGAAACGGTCAGAGGGAGACCTGCAGTTCCGCGTCGCCCAACTTCCTGATTGGTTTGGAGTGAAAGTGAACCTGAGTTTAATAAGTAGACCAGCCGTTGCAACCACACGGTTTCAATGGTCATTTGGATCATCGTTCAACTTTTTAATCCATCTTAAAGGGATATATCAGCAATTGAACTATGTTGTAAATTTGATAGGTGTTCATATAATCTGAATTATCATTTTATAGGCAATTGTGGGGACTTAAGTTATAGGTCTCTGTAGACTTTATATGTTATTTATATTCCATTTTATTGTATTTGCACCCTTAATCTACTATGGGGATCTATTCTATTCAGGGTAAGATCAAGGCTTCTAACCATTTTGTTTAGGTTATCATTCAAAGAACCAAACTCCTCCTCTTCTAATAAGCAGGGGCACTTCCCTCTAAAAACCAAAATATAAAATTGGAACATGTCTAAAACCTAAGAAACCTGTCTCCTCTACTAAATCAGAATTAAGGTGTGGCCCCTGATCTTGAGCTTCTGGTAGGAGGCAGATTACACTTGGGGACTTGGTTTCAATCTGTTTAAGATCCATGGATGCTAAATATAATTTCCCAGTGATACAGAATAGGTTTTAAATCTACACATTTCAGGTGAAGGTTTCTTCTGTCGCATTTTCCAAAGAATCCTATTAAGTAATTTCACTCAGGCTTAGACCTGGAATCTATGGGGGTAATAGTCCCAGTTCCAAAGTTGGAACAGGGCCAGAGGTTTAATTCCAAACTCTTCATTGTTCCCAAGAGGGAGGGAACTTGCAGTCCAGTTTCTGGAATTACAGACCTTAGAGGGACAGTCTAGTCAAAATCTAAACTTTTTATGATTCAGATAGGGAATACAATTTTAATCAACTTTCCAATTCACTTTTAGCATCAAATTTGCTTTGTTCTCTTGCTATTCTTTGTAGAAGCTAAACCTAGGTAGGCTCATATGCTAATGTCTAAGCTTTTGAAGGACGCCCCTTATTTCAATGCATTTGGCATTTTTTCACAGCTAGAGGGCATTAGTTAATTTGTGCCATATTGAAAACATTGTGACAACGCCCGTGAAGTTACAAATGAGAGGGTACTGATTGGCTATATATTTTTTTTTAAATGTTTGTTACACAAATCTTCATTAAAGGGACAGTCTAGGCCAAAATAAACTTTCATGATTCAGATAGAGCATGTAATTTTAAACAATTTTCCAATTTACTTTTATCACCAATTTTGCTTTGTTCTCTTGGTATTCTTAGTTGAAAGCTTAACCTAGGAGGTTCATATGCTAATTTCTTAGACCTTGAAGGCCACCAACAGTTTTTCACCACTAGAGGGTGTTAGTTCATGTTTTTCATATAGATAACACTGTGCTCATGCACATGAAGTTATCTGGGAGCAGGCATTGATTGGCTAAACTGCAAGTCTGTCAAAAGAACTGAAATAAAGGGGCAGTCTGCAAAGGCTTAGATACAAGGTAATCACAGAGGTTAAAAGTATATTAATATAACAGTGTTGGTTATGCAAAACAGGCGGATGGGTAATAAAGGGATTAGCTATCTTTTTAAACAAAAATTCTGGAGTAGACTGTCCCTTTAAAACGTTTCTCAAGTTTCCTTCTTTCAAGATGAGGACAATTCAGACTATTCTGCCTCTTGCTCAGCAAGGGCAGTTTATGTCTACAAAATGACCATCATCAGGGATCATTATAAGTTTTGGGAATGCTTTTATCTGTAAAAAGAGCTCAGGGTATTTGATGGTTCTTTACCTGGACAATATCTTGGTTCAGGCTCCATCTTTACATTTTTCAGCATGTCATACTAACAGACTCTTGTCGTTTCTTCAAGAGCATGGCTGGAGAATCAATTTTCCAAAAAGTTCTGTCTCCTCAGTCTAGGGTTGCTTTACTAGGTGATATTATAGATTCTTTCTTTGGCAGATCAGCGTTTCAAATCTTCAGTCAGTTCCTTTTCACTCTGCAGCTCTTTGCATGGAGGTTTTAGGTCATGGGATGCTATTGCTTTTTTTGGTTTCACATGAGACCTATCCATCTGTGTATGCTTTGTCAGTGGTGCAGGGATTATACTTCTGGATTTCAGAGCAAGGCAATCCTTTTCCTGGTGAATAAGTTATCAGTCCATTGTTCTAGGGGCATCCTTTGTTCGTCAAATTTTGACTATGATTACTGCAGATAGGAAACCTCAGGATGCAAGGTTTCCTATAAATGTTCTGAAATCATGCAGTCTTCATAGAAGGCCTCTCCTGGAAAAAAGAGACTTATTTTGTTTTTCCTATTAGACTGTTACTTCGGTGACTTACATCAGTCAACGAGGAACTTGCTGTTTCCTGGTGATAAGGGAGGTGTCTCAAGTTTTCTTCATCGGGAACTCTAATTTCTCAACTTGTTGGCTTGGAGATTGAACACTTAGTTTTAAGACAGAGAGGTTTTTCTGATTCTGTTGTTGAGACTTTGATTCAGGCCCATAAACTTGAAAGAAGGAAGATTTCTCATAGGTTTGGAAGGTTTTTTTTCTTGGTGTGTGAAACTGATTTTAGCTGGCCTTCTTTTGGAATTTCTAGTTTTTTCAGGATGGTTTGGATAGGGTTTGTTTGCCAGCATTTTAAAGGGGCAAATTTCAGCCTTTTCAGTCTTGTCACAAGAACATTTTTTTTAAGCTTCCTGACATTCAGAGTTTTGTTTAGGCTTTGATCAGGATCAAACCAATGAAAAAATAAATTTATCCTCGTGGACTCTCACCACCTTTTTTTTCTTTTTCTTTTTCTTTTTTTTTGTTCTTGTGGCAGTTCATGTATGAACCTCTTCTTCTTCTTCTTTTTTTTTTCCCTGCTCCCTTTTTCTTGCTCATGCTTTCCTACCTTTTTTTTTGGCTTGGCTATATGTCAGACTAGTTTACCACTGAGCGGGGTGCGGGGGTTAAGTGCTCTTGAAGTTTTGGGAAGTTCCAAGGAGTAATGGCACGTGAACTCTCACCACCATGAAATAAATGAATTTATCAGGTAAGCATCAATTATATTTTTATTTAAAATGATAATTAACTGGGAGTATTTTTCCTCTGGATTTTTGTTTGTTGGAAGATCACATTACAGTTGGAAAAGTGACTTTAAATTGTTGTTTGTCTTTACATTTCAAAAATCTACTGAATGCTATATCTCTAATATAAGTGAGAATAAATCAATTAATTGGTTAGTAACCAAAGGGATGCTAAACAGTAAATACACGCTAGACATAATTATGTATTCAAAGCAAAGATTAAACATAGAATAATATGTAGATGCATTATTTTTTTACAATTATATCAGTTATTGAATAGAGAAGTGTAAAGGTTTAGTTTCTATAAAGTAATGGGCGCCACCATGTTTGAACTAGTTTTCAATTTATCTCTGTTTGTGCAAACAAAGCTTTGTGGAGTCCCTTTTAGATTAGTCTGTGTTCCACACAGCCTTGTTTAGGCAGTCTCTTTTATCACCCGTTTTATATCTGTCCCTAATTGTCTTCAGCAGTGGAAACGAAGTCAACATGACAGCGCCCATGTCTTTTTTATAGAAACTCAGTGATATTTAGAAAACAATGTTTAGAGTTAAATTACAGAAAAGTGAACAAAATAAATAAGTAAAGTATACTGCAATTTGTTTTAACTATTCATAATTAAACATTGTTTATTACAGTCCCATACTGTTTAATATCTTTTAGTTTTAATATTGAATTCTAAACAACTTTGCTTTTATTATCTAGTCTCAGTGTGAAAAAGCCAGATCAAATTATTTGTCATCGTTACCAGCAAGTGAAGCATACACAGATGTGGGCAATCACAGATTTGTTCAAATGGTGAGAAAAGATATATTGTTTTATTTTTCTTTGTAATGGATAGCATAATGTATCTAATGAATGAATACTCCAGTCCTAAGGGTATCTTGTTTGTTTCATTATGTACCAGTATGGACACAAGTAACTTGGTGATGGTAACTGATCATATACTGACCTATAAAGACAGGTGTTGACATACTTATTTGAAACTTATTATTAAGGAGGCAGCAGGCATACAATGTGTGTTGTAGCCAGAGAATTATTTCACTGTTTAAGAATGCAGAAAGTTTATCCAGGACAAGAATTGTAGTACCCATTGCACCAGGATTTCCTAAGACCTACAATTTTTTATATATATATATATATATATATATATATATCAATGTAAATATTTGCATAGGAAATTAGTACATCTAGGCAAGTATCCCTGCTTGCTTTTCCCCAGAAATTCTTAATATACAATGTTACCAATGCACAAGAGAATTGTGGGTAAGATATGCAAATTCTCAGTTTTTTTTGCTTCAAAAATACTGTTTTGACACAGCGATCCTTATTAACAGGATTATGACAGCTGCTGTGTCAAAACAGTAATTTTGAAGCAAAAAAACTGAGAATTTGCATATCTTACCCACAATTCTCTTGTGCATTGGAAACGTATATTAAGAATTTCTAGGGAAAAGCAAGCGGGGATACTTGCCTAGATGTACTAATTTCTTATGCAAATATTTACATTGATTTAATTTTGAGACATGGAGGATTTTAATTTCAGTTTTTTATCTCCCCCCATATTTTAATGAATTTATATATATATATATATATATGTGTGTGTGTGTGTGTGTGACGTGCGTTGAGGTCAGACGTTGGTGAGGCGATGGCTATGATACACCTGAAAAGAACATATATGAACCCAATAGAGGTATCTTAAATTAAGGGGAGAGGGAGAGAAAGGGGGGGGGGGGTAGATGGAGAGAAAGGGAGGGGGGGAAGGAGAGGAGGAGTATATAAAAGTGTGTGTGTATATATATATATATATATATATATATATATATATATATATATATATATATATATATATTAATATAATATATTCCCACACAGTGGCCCTAGGCAATTAAAATGGTGCTGCCGCCCCACCCCAGTTTTTAGCCATAATATATATATATATATATATATACGCTTTACACCTCTAAGCCAGGGTTGTGCAGCAAGCCTTTTAATCAACAGCATGCGAACACAATAGGGCCTTAACCCATAACGTTTGGGTTCAGCGGCAAACCTTTCGCAAATGGAGCCCATAATGTTTCGGTTTATAATCATTACACCTTTGTCAAATGTCACAGCAAGATCAAAAAAACGTATCCCCAAAAGAACACAGGTGTTAACATTATGTAAACAGTTACTGTGCAGTGTGCAGATAATTTTAACACATTACACAGTCTTTGATTATTAAAAGCCTCTCTCACAAATTTCTGATTTTATGTATAGGAAGCAAGGAGGTGTATCAGCTACAGCAGTACTCTAAGACAGTGCTTGTCTATTATACATACTATTGTAAAATAAAAGATAAAACACATTGTCTGGTTTCTTGTTATATATATAATCTCAAGAAACCAGGAAATGTTAGCTTTATCTTTTTTTTTATTTTTATTTTACCTTTTTACACCATAACAGAAGTTAGATTTTACCTAAGTGAGTTCCCCTTTGCTTTCCATTCAGTGGTTAAAAAGAAGGAATCAAGATAAAAAAAACTAAGTTTGGGCAGTTTAAGAGACTTGTGGACTGATTTATGACATGCATTTTATTGACAATAGTTTCAGGGCAGTTAAAATCAACAAAATATAAATCTTAAAATAGAAATGCTCTGAAAAGAAAAGAAAAACACGGGAACTGATTTTTATACATACTGCACTTCCATGGGATAGCGTCACAATATTCTATTCTATTCTGCTCAAGCAGTCATGCTGAAATAGCACTGCCTGTCAGAATGTACCTGATTTGTGAGGTTTCCAAGAAGATAAACTAAAGGACAAGAGGGGGAGGGGCATAAGATCGTCAGCACAGAGCAAAGCTCACACACTGAAATTAGTGTTGAAAGTCACTCTAGCCCCCTTGCATTTTAAAGACAGGCAGTGAATTACTTCGGCGGGTAGTGAGTTTTAACACAAAAGTAAAGGTAGTCTAATCACCACTATAAAATCTCAGAAATAGAGAATCACAGTATATTAACACTATAATCACGTCATACAATAATACTGCCAAAATGATATAGAATACGCACCTAACCCAGACAGTGTAAAATCTTCTGACTATTAGCTATTGCTGTATATATTAGCAGTGTATATGATTTAGTTCTAGTGCCTGCTTATCTGTGATGTGAGTAGTAGATCTTTGAAGCCAGCATATGATAAGCATCACATTCCCCTTAGAGCCACCCCCAGCCCTAGGCTACTCATAAAGTACATGGAGATACTAGAAAGGGTTGTCCTGTAACTAAACTCTCAGACAGGGGTTGACTTTTCCTTTGCAGCACTACTTGACACACACTAGAAGAACACCATGCCAACTGCACAGCATGTCAAATTCACGTTCTGTGCACATTCCCAGTGCCTTTTTTCCTCTGGCCATC
Organism: Bombina bombina; assembly: GCF_027579735.1. Taxonomy (NCBI): domain Eukaryota; kingdom Metazoa; phylum Chordata; class Amphibia; order Anura; family Bombinatoridae; genus Bombina; species Bombina bombina. The sequence goes on from NC_069500.1 coordinate 190,516,036, forward strand.
TGTCTTTACAGCGCAATATGCATCATGTTTATTAGGAAATCTACTTACATGCAGGATACACTATGCTTGAGCCACCGTGAGCACTAAAATTCACATGGGTGCGGTACTCACATTCTCCCACCACTACATCTGCATAGCTGTGACTCCTCCCTCTGTGATTCAGTGACTGACAGCAACTCCGGTCACGTTCTTCTGGTGCTTTCAATCACCAGGAGGTCGTGACTGGAACTGATTGGCTCTTCTGGGTCAGCCCCAAAGAGGCCACTATAGAGCAGTCTCAAATGGGCACTTATGGGCCGCGTGATGAGCTAGCTTAACCACCGTCCACCAGTGGGTAGCGCAACTCTCGCGGTCCCATAGTCAAAAATGACAAGCATGTTGTGCAGTGGAGGGCAGCCTCTCCATTGCAACAACATGTAGCTGAAGATAAAAAAAAATAAACAAATTTTAAGCAATAAAAAAAAATTGCCCCATATGACAGGTGCGACTCTGCCTCTCCTGCCTCTAGTGACTGCACGTCGACGGAGTTAGAGATAGATGGATATAATATAATATGAGATGATTTAGTTCTTGATATATTACTTTTGTATATCCGGAAAATACATCGGCATTGACATTTGAATAGTAAGTTACCTCTCTATGATAGACTTGTGTGTGTTTTTTGACTTTGACAATTACAATCATAACTATTTCTCTCTTGAAACCATTAGTATGGGTGTGTATATGACATCTAAACTTTAGAGTTCCAGAAATGAGTAGATCGGTGCACCATCCTGTACATATACTCCTCAGTTCAGCTTTGGAGGCTAATTTTCAATATACTCTGGAGATTTATAAGGAGGTGTTTCTGCACTTTTTTAAATATATTGAGATAGCTGTGCACTGAAATCTTAAAGGGTGAATGAAGCAGATGATCGCAGAGTCTTTTTACCATTTAAGTGAATGACTGCTGGCCAATGGAGAAAGTTAGAATCCTAATCATAAGTGAGAGTTAAGAATTACTCCCTTTAAGCAGCGCACCTGGCTCCGTTTGCAGACTCTGGAACAGATGAGTTTGTGTAGCTTAAGCAGTGTATATAGGGTTGCCACCTCAGCCATGTTTTCCTGGACACTTATGAGTTACACATGCTGCAGGGTGTGCAGGGAGGAACACAACCCTATTCATATTCCTTCCCTGCACACCCTGCAGCATGTGTAACTTATAAGTGTTCTGTGGCAACCCTTTCTATGTATAAGACTTTTTTCTTTATGAATTCATGAGGTTATTTTTCTTCTGATGTTGCCCTCCTTGTCATTTGGTGCTCACCCTAGTCTCTCTCGGCTAATTAACCAACTTCCTCTGCTGCTGTCTCTCCCCACCACTACTTGCCTGCTTACTATCCCACCAGAAAGTTCCCTAACTCGAATGGTCGTCATTTCACTGTGAGGGAAAAAGATCACTGCTGTGTTTTCTGTTCTTAAATCACCACTTTGTGTGAGTTTTAACTCTGTTATAGACCATAGGTTATGGGCAATAAAGGGATAGACGCTTCATTTGTTCTAATTTATAATGGTTTTATTCACACACACACACACACACACACACACACACACACACACACACACACATATATATATATATATATATATATATATATACACACACACACACACACACACACAATATATATATATATATATATATATATACACACACACATATACACACACACACACATATATATATATATATATATATATATATATATATATATACACACACACACACACACACACATACATATATATATATATATATATATACACACACACACATATATATATATTTAAATAAAATATAGAAAAAAAAATGAGAACAGGGAGCCAAATAATAAACAAATGTATCAGTCTCTGTATTAGCAACTTTGATTTCATTATGTATAAGTTTTTTTTTTATTTCTGCCCTTTCATTGTTCCTGAAACCCAAACGGTGTTTTCCCTGATTTCTCTGCTTTATCTTTGTCTATGTGGTAGCTGTCTAGTCATTCTTCCAGTGGTCTAGACAGCGCTTCTGAAGACCACAGGTTCTGCCCCCAGGTACCGTGTGTGTAATAATGATTATTGATGCTTTTTCTACAACTAAAATTGGATGCAAATGCTGAATTGCTTTGGATGCTAAACTGAGATGACATAACTAGTTACACAGTAATAACACAAAAATATTAACTTTTTGGCTGCAGTTATATGGAAGTAAACGTTCATTTGCGTTTAATCTCTGGTAAACCTAATAACCTAAATGGAAAAATCAATATTCAGTTGGGGTGGGAGAGGCAAACCCACCATGAACAGAGAAGAAGTAAAAGGTTTAATTAAAGTAGTTTTACTTTTTAATTTTCATTTATCCGCAAATTGAGACTTTTATTCCCATATAAAATATTTTCTGTTTGCATATCTAAAGCATGAAATCAGTGGTTTTCTAAACTATTGTAAGAAAAAATATTAACGCTAATATAATGACATGGGTGCTTTTTGCTTACATTTATGTCCATACACGCAGAACATTGATAAAGCACACATAATTTTAATTTCTAGCATTCCTTATTTTCACTTTAATTCATTTGCTATAGAAAATATTATTTCTTACATTTTGAACTTCTAATAAACCCATTGCCATGCATATTTCCTTTGTGAATAACTTATTTTCTTTCCTATGGCATGGAGAGTCCACCACGTCATTCCAATTACTAGTGGGATATTCAACTCCTGGCCAGCAGGAGGAGGCAAAGAGCACCCCAGCAAAGCTGTTAAGTGTAACTTCCCTTACCCATAATCTCCAGTCATTCTCTTTGCCTCTGTCAATGAAAGATGTGCGAAGTTGGTGTCTGAAGATATCTAATCCTTTTATGGGTACTTTTCCCTGCAAGCAAGGGTTGGGGTCTAGCTGTGTCCATGTCAATCTCTTTAGTAAGAGTAATGGTGGCTTTTAGCAGTTAGAAAGCAGCAAGGTTGTTTTTGCTTTATTTCTAACAGTTTGCTACCCCTTGATAGAAAACCAGGGTTGGTTACTCTGTGGTTTCATCAGTCACACCTAAGAAGCTGTTCCTGCCCTGCAGCTGAAGCTCCAAAGATAAGTGCTGTTATTCCTTCTAGGTAAGAAGGCCCTAGCACTTAGGGGATTAATTCCCTACTTTTATTAATGGAGTCTGGAAACTTTCAAAATCTCTTTAAGATTGGGATTTATTTAAAGGGCAACAGGTTCTGGGCTCTATGTGTATGTGAGGATAATTGTGTGGAAATTATCATGAATTTAGTCCTCAAGGGGAGACGGGGATCTTTTCCCTTTATTGTTAAATGGACTTAAGCCGGGGTTCAGTCACTTAGCTGATATTTCTATCAATGTTTCCTGTTCTAGCCGATTCAGCCTGGTTCAGGATATGTCCTGAGTTGAGTCGCTATAGAGAATAATCTATGATTCTGCCCGCAGTATTGCAGATGCTGCGTCAGTACTAGACAGTTTAATTTTTTGTGCAGCTTAAAGTGCCATAAAACAGGTTGAGATCTGTGCTTATCCTAAAAGGGCTAATTAAAGGGAAAGTAAAGTCCAAATTAAACTTTTATGATTCAGATAGGGCATGTAATTTCAAACAACCTAATTTACTTTTGTCATCAAATGCTAATTTCTAAACCCTTGAAGACTGCCTTTTATCTAAATGCATTTGACAGTTTTTCACAGCTAGAGGACATTAGTTCATGTGTTTCATATAGATAACATTGTGCTCATGCGTGTAAAGTTATTTAGGAGTCAGCACTAATTGCCTGTAATGCAAGTCTGTCAAAAGATCTGAGATAAGGAGGCAGTCAGCAGAAGCTTAGATACAAGGTAATTACAGAGGTAAAAAGTATATTTCTATAACAGTGTTGGTTATGCAAAACTGGGAAATGATAAATAAAGGGATTATCTATCTTTTTAAACAATAACATTTTTGGTGTTTACTATCCCTTTAAGTAAAAATAGTTTGCATAAAAAAATTGTTTCAAAATTGTATTTTAAAATAATTTTCAAAAATAATTAAAATAGCCATGCTGTCTGGACACTGTGCTCCACCCCCCTTATCAGTGTTTAGACACAGGCATTGTATTTCACCTGAGTTCACAGCTTCTATTCATGCTCCAGCAGATAATCCCTATTCATTTGTGCATTTTACCAAAATAACAATGGCTATAGCTACAGCCATAAAAGGAATTGTGTGGGGGGGTTAGAGCTTTGCAATTCAGAAACTTAAAAGAAAGGGTTAATGGCGAGGCACTGCAGTATAAATTTGCAGGTTAAGTAATTAATGTACATATTATATTTTGTCTATATCTTAACTTGTTTTATGTCCCTTTAATGCCGGCAGCCTCTCAAGAGGTGTCCATGTTGTTGGACACTTGCACGTATTGGGACTCTGAGACAGATTTATGAAGTCTAGATTATGTCCGTTTTTGTCGTTCCCAGTAAGAGGCCTCATGTTTAGTCTTGCGGTTATATGTACACCGCTCTTTGGTTTCGACCCGTTAACTCAGATAGCAGCTGGGGGACACTAAGCAGTTCATTCCCTTCACTTTATGAGGTTTTAAACTTTGAATTCTGCCCACAGTTTTTGTCCCACTGTTTATATTTCAGAGTGGGTTTAGATGGTGGTACAGTGATAGGGGTTGTCAGATAGCGGTTCCCCCATAAGTTGCTGCTTATTTCCGCATTGCATTATCTATCTTATATGGGTTTAAGAAAAAAGAGGCAAAGCGGGGGTAGGGCTAAGTGTAAAATATGCAGGAAGTCTGTAGTTATAGGCTGTAGCCAAATTTGAGTATTATAATCTCCAAACTACTTAGACTCCATGCCACAAATTATGAGTTAAAGGGACATTAAACCCCAAAAAATTCTTTCATGATTTAGGTAGAGAATAACATTTTAAACAACATTCCTATTTACTTCTATTATCTAATTTGCTTCATTCTTTAGATATCGTTTGTTAAAGAAATAGCAATACACATGAGTGAGCCAATCACATGAGGCATCTATGTGCAGCCACCAATCAGAAGCTACTAAGCCTATCTAGATATGCTTTTCAGGAAAGAATATCAAGAGAATGAAGCAAATTAGATAATAGAAGTAAATTAGAAAGTTGTTTAAAATGGTATTCTCCATCTGAATCATGAAAGAAAAAATGTGGGTTTAATGTCCCTTTAAAGAACAGAGTACAACTAACAAGTAATTGTAAATAGACTTACAAATTTAAAGAAGGGAGGACTTCCCTCTGAGGAAGCGTTTTTTGTGAGACGTACGTCAGGGGTCCTCTGGGATAAGATTTGTCTTTCCCTTTTTTAATTTGCTCACCCTTGGTGTTTTGACTCTAACAGCAGCATAATATAATTGTAAAAATTAACTGTAATTCAGCCCTCGGATTGTAAGGGCTTAGCCTATAGCTCTAGTTATGCTGCTTAGATTTCTTTAACAATTTCAAACAAATTATCTAGTAATCGAGTCACACCAGGGTGTAGTGTTTTTAATCTTTTCACTGTATGCTGATGTATGTGTGGTTAATATATTGTCCATTTAATAAACTTTAGTGTATGAATGTTGGCAAACTAATTTTATAAACAATTCTAATTTCCTGATAAGGTATGGGCTAAGTAAGTTGATTTTTTTCACAAATTTGAGTTACTTCTTTAAATTTGTAAGTCTATTTACAATTACTTGTTAGTTGTACTCTATCTTTTATGGGGTAGTCGGCTGAATGAAGCGGCCTTGGCGTAATACTTAGTATATTCTGCAGCATCTGCAGCACACAGCATGTTGCGCTTTTATATAGCGTATTTTCTGTTCCCATTTTTGGAAGCGGGGGTGTTCTATCAGAAGATAGTTGCTTTTCCTTTAAAGCAAGCAAGGGGCTCTCATGGTTTTCATACATGTATGTTTTTTTCTATGTTTCCTACCGTAATCTTTTTTTCCCATTAACCCCTTAACGACCAAGGACGTACGCCACACGTCCTCTAAAAAAATACACTTAATGACCGAGGACGTGTGGCGTACGTCCTTGGTCTGGAAAGCAGCTGGAAGCGATCCTGCTCGCTTCCAGCTGCTTTCCGGTTATTGCAGTGATGCCTCGATATGGAGGCATCCTGCAATAACCCCCCTTGGCCATCCGATGCAGAGAGAGCCACTCTGTGGCCCTCTCTGCACCGGACATCGATGGCCGGTATCGTTGGTGGGTGGGAGCTTACGTGGGAGGCGGGTGGGCGGCCATCGATGTTGTGTATGGAGTGGAGCGGGATCGGGGGCGGGACCCACGGGGGCGCGCACGGGAGCGCGCGCGTGCACGGGGGTTGGAGGGCGGGCGCGTGCACGGGGCGGGAGCGGGTGGGAACCGCTACACTACAGAAAAACATAGTAAAAAGTATTAAAAAAAAATAAAGTTTAAACTTTAAAAAATATAATCTCAGGGATCTGGAAGGGGTGGGGGGTTGGTCTTGGTGGGGGGGAAAGCTACACTACAGAAAATTGCTTTTTTTTTTAATAAAATGGCACTTTTTTTGCAAAACTGGGTACTGGCAGACAGCTGCCAGTACCCAAGATGGCGCCCATTAAGGCAGAGGGGAAGGGTTAGAGAGCTGTTAGGTGGGGGATCGTTGGGGTCTAAGGGGGGATCACACACATACACATCAGCATATGTAAATATGCTTTTTTTTTTTTTTTTTTTTTTTTTAAATGGCCAAATACCTTTTATTTTAGTACTGGCAGAGTTTCTGCCAGTACTTAAGATGGCGGGGACAATTGTGGGGTGGGGGAGGGAAGAGAGCTGTTTGGGAGGGATCAGGGGGTCTGATGTTTCAGGTGGGAGGCTGAGCTCTACACTAAAGATAAAATTAACCCTGCAAGCTCCCTACAAGCTACATAATTAACCCCTTCACTGCTAGCCATAATACACGTGTGATGCGCAGCGGCATTTAGAGGCCTTCTAATTACCAAAAAGCAATGCCAAAGCCATATATGTCTGCTATTTCTGAACAAAGGGGATCCTAGAGAAGCATTTACAACCATTTGTGCCATAATTGCACAAGCTGTTTGTAAATAATTTCAGTGAGAAACCTAAAATTGAGAAAAATTTAACTTTTTTTTTAATTTGATCGCATTTGGCGGGGAAATGGTGGCATAAAATATACCAAAATTGGCCTAGATCAATACTTGGGGTTGTCTACTACACTACACTAAAGCTAAAACTATCCCAAAAAGCTCCCTACATGCTCCCTAATTAACCCCTTCACTGCTGGGCATAATACACGTGTGGTGCGCAGTGGCATTTAGCGGCCTTCTAATTACCAAAAAGCAACGCCAAAGTCATATATGTCTGCTATTTCTGAACAAAGGGGATCCCAGATAAGAATTTACAACAATTTATGCCATAATTGCACAAGCTGTTTGTAAATAATTTAAGTTAGAAACCAAAAGTTTGTGAAAAAATTTGTGAAAAGTGAACGATTTTTTTGTATTTGATTGCATTTGGCGGTGAAATGGTGGCATGAAATATACCAAAATGGGCCTAGATCAATACTTTGGGTTGTCTACTAAAAAAAAATATATACATGTCAATGGATATTCAGAGATTCCTGAAAGATATCAGTGTTCTAATGTAACTAGCGCTAATTTTGAAAAGAAATGGTTTGGAAATAGCAAAGTGCTACTTGTATTTATGGCCCTATAGTTTACAAAAAAAGCAAAGAACATGTTAACATTGGGTATTTCTAAATTCAGGACAAAATTTAGAAACTATTTAGCATGGGTGTTTTTTTGTGGTTGTAGATGTGTAACAGATTTTGGGGGTCAAAGTTAGAAAAAGTGTGTTTTTTTCCATTTTTTCCTCATATTTTATAATTTTTTTTATAGTAAATTATAAGATATGATGAAAATAATGGTATCTTTAGAAAGTCCATTTAATGGCGAGAAAAACGGTATATAATATGTGTGGGTACAGTAAATGAGTAAGAGGAAAATTACAGCTAAACACAAACACCTCAAAAATGTAAAAATAGCCTTGGTCCCAAACGGACAGAAAATGGAAAAGTGCTGTGGTCATTAAGGGGTTAAAAAAAAAATCTACAGCCTTAAATTTGACAGGGAATTCCTGTTGTCTACTACCATCTAGTGGTGATTAATAGTATTTATCATTACTTTTGAAAATCCTCAAGAGTATTTATTTTTAACTCATATAAACCTTCTTTGAGGTTTTTTCTGGATGGTACCAAATCTATTACTATAGTATGTAGTATTTTATTGGGGCTCCTATGGAAGGTCATAATTGTTATTGACCTCCTTTGTTAAAGGAAACACATATATAATACATTATATGTTTTTTCTAGGTTTCCTACCGTGACATGTGTTATCCTATTTATGTATAGGGGCTTTATTTTTGTTACAAGTTTATTTTCAGGTCTCATACCAAATTTTGTAGTGTTATTTGGATTTTATTTCTATAATTTTATAGGAATACATATTCTATTATCCCTCATATTGGGGTGATATTTCATATGGGTCATGGATTGTTTTCATGTATCATACTCTTTTCTTAGTGGGCACTAATATATTTATTTCTATATTTCAAATATATGAATGCAGTTTTTTAATCGCTCTTTTATTGAGGTGATATTTGCTCAGGCCTGTGCCTTCATGGCCCTTTATGACATTTGACTGTCTGGTTCTAGCACGATGGTTAAGTAGCTAAACTTGACAAACCAGAGTCCTGGGTTCAATCCCAAGGTATACGTTCTAAAGCTGGGTCTTGTTAGCGCAGTATGTAGCGCGTCAGTCTCATAATTTAAAGGTTGTGAGTTCAGGCCTCTCTCAAGGCACTTGTTCTTTTAGTGTCATCTTGTATGGTCCTTTTAATAATGTTTTCGGACCTTATTTGGACTGTATTAGTATGATGTTGGATTGGCTACCTAGCAATTGGGTGGTTATCAGCAATCCCGCTACAGCCAATTGTGCTATGAATGTGATTTTCACATTTTTTCTGATCTATATTAGATAAGGATTTCTAGATTTTTCTCATACGAGAAACTTTTTAGCATAGGACGGTCACATATTGTCCTATTTTCCTTCCTTTACTCTGTATCTTGCGTTTCTCTGCAGAGAATTATCTGCAAGTAGTCATGGGTTGTTGTTGTTTTTTTTGTTGTTTTTTTAAACCATGGACTAGTGGGGAAAATTTTATTTAGAGTCAAAGGGCCTCTGTAAATTTCTAATTTAGAGTTCCTTGGTTTCGATCATAGTCGATCTCCATGTTGTTTTTCTTGACGGAAGGTCAAAGATTTAATCTTCTTGCGGCCTGTCCTTCTCCTCAGTCTTCTGTCCGTCGTCCTGTGCTTTTGTATATGGGAATAATGGTCTAATGGTGACTTCCATGGACATTATTCTTTTCCCTCTTGATTCTGAGTTATATACAGTTAGGTGCGCTCAGACAATAGTGCAGAGATCTTTCTGTTATCCATCAGAGGATAGTCTTTTTGACCTTGAGATAGACCCTCTGCCCTGGTGGCTCTCTCAGGACGATCTGTCTCAGGGCTCATGTTTCCTGAGTTCTTCTTTTTTTTTTTGAGAGAGAGAGATTGGGTTTATGGATACCAGCCTTTCTGGGCTGGGGAGCAGTTTGGGCAGGGATCTGGGTCTCAGTCGGAATCTGCCCTCCCTATTTATAGTTGTAGCCATCTTCATGTCCTTTTTGGTGGTGTCCCACAATAGCTTACTGGTAAACTTTGCTGTTTTCTAAGTGAAGGTAGAGAGTTAAAATCCAGCTGTGGCTATGTGTTTCTGTAATGGGTTACATATATCATCACCTAAAATGGGATTTGCAGGCTACCAAATTGTGTTTTTTTTTTTTTTTTTTTTTTTTTTTAAAACACATCTTGGAGTTGCGAGAATTCTTCAATGCCTTACTTATCTTTAGTCCTGTTTATCAGATTCCAGTTGGACAACATAACCTCAGTGGCTTACATCAACCATCAGGGAGGAATGCGGCGTTCCTTGGCCATGAAGAAGGTGACTCACATTCTGCAGTGGGCGGAAGCTCACGATTGTCTTCTATCTGCCATCCACATTACAGTAGTGGACAACTGGGTAGCGGTTTTTCTGAGCAGACAGACTTTTCATCTCGGAGAGTGGACTCTCCATCTGGAAGTGTTCTCTAGGATAACCCTCAGATGGGGGGGGGGGTTCCGGAGTTGGATCTGATGGCGTCTCGTCAAAACGTCAAGCTTCCAAAGTATGGTTCAAGGTCAAGAGGTCCTCAGGCCGCCCTGGTACATGCTCTGGCGGTCCCTTGGGATTTCGGCTATCTTTCCTGTTACCTACTTATTGCTCTCCTTCCACGAATCATTGCTCGTATCAAGCAAGAGAGAGCGTCTGTGATTCTCATAGCTCCTGCCTGGCCTCGCAGGATCTGGTTTGCGGATCTGGTGAAGATGTCATCTCTTCCACCTTGGAGGTTACCTCTGAGGAAGGACCTTCTAATTCAGGGTCCATTCATCTATCCAAATCTAGATTTTCTGAAGCTTACTGCTTGGAGATTAAATGCCTAGTCCTGTCTAGACTTGGTTTTTCGGAGGCAGTCATTGATTCCATGCTTCAGGCTCGTAAACCTGTTACTCGTAGGATTTACCATAAGATATGATGTAATTACCATTTTTGGTGTGAAGCTAAAGGGTTTTTCTTGGAGTCTGGTGAGGTTTCCCCAAATTTTATCTTTTCTTCAGGATGGCCTGGAGAAAGGTTCGTCAGTCAGTACTCTGAAAGGTCAGATTTCTGCTTGGTCTAGCCTTTTGCACAAACGTCTGGCAGAATTACCAGATGTTCAAGCTTTTGTTCAGGCCCTGGTCAGAATCAGGCCTGTGTTTAAACCTGTTGCTCCTCCATGGAGCCTTAACCTTGTATTTTAAAGTTTTGCAGCAGGCTCCGTTTGAGCCGATGCATGTTGTTGATATAAAATTGCTATCTTGGAAGGTTTTGTTTCTCTTTGCTTTTTCTTCTGCTCTTCTAAACTTTCAGCTATGTAGTGCGATTCCCCGTACCTTATTTTTCATGCAGATAAGGCGGTCCTTCGTACTAAATTGAGGTTTCTCCCTAAGGTGGTGTCAGATCGAAGAGTAAAAAAGTGCTTAAAATCTGCGCAGAAAGAAATGCTAAAGGCAAGACGGTGTGAACAGAGGATCCCTCAACCTCATAAGACAATATTAGACAATGGGAAATCCTAAAAGGTGAATCCTAAAAGGAAAAAAAAACTGTAGCGCTGTACGTGGAAGCTTAATTAGCAATGCATGATAGAAAAAGTATATAGTTAAATTTCATTTAATCAGAGAAATAATTGATAAAAACAGGAAACTAAAAAATCTCCCGGGCGGAAAAAAATAAAAATGCAGAAAAATAAAATTAAATAAAACAAAAATAAAGTGTATACAATAAAAAACAATGAGAATCACATACACTCCAGAATGCACAATGGTTTAAAATAACACAATAGAGCAAATGGAGTTCATATTTATGAAAAGGACAAATCCCACAAAAGGAGGCTTGTGTGCGGACTCCAAATGATAGGAAGACGCTGAAAATGGAAAAGATCCCAATCAAAATTGGAAGAAAAACTAAATCTCTAAGGTGCTTTAAAGTACTTACACCTGGGCGATTTGGCTTCGGGTTCACAACGAGTAGTACTTTAGACCTTGAAAAAGGCCATGAACGGCTGAAACGCGTTGCTCTTTATTCCTATGTTTTTTGTTCCTGACCGGCATCAGTAGTCCTGTCACCAAGTGTTCATTTTCAAACCCCAACATAGCGGATACTTTGTACAAGACCACCTTCTGCACACTATATGAAATGGCATAACAGACGCTTTTGGATCCTTTGCCGGTTGATCTAAAGGACTACTCGTCGTGAACCTAAGCCAAATCCTCCCAGTTTAAGTACTTTAAAGCACCTTAGATTTGGTTTTTCTTCCAACTTTAATTGGGATCTTTTCCAATTTCAGTGTCAGATCGAAACATTAATCAGGAAATTGTTGTTCCTTCTTTTTGTCCTATTCCTTCTTCTCATAAGGAACGTCTTTTGCATAACTTACAAGCTACTAAAGATTTTCGGCAATCCTCTGCCCTGTTTGTTGTTTTCTCTGGAAAGCGTAAGGGTCAGAAGGTCACTTCTACATCTCTTTCCCTCTAGTTAAGAAGTATGATTCGTTTTGCTTATGAGACTGCTGGACAGCAGCCTCCTGAGAGAATTAAGGCTTATTCCACTAGGGCTGTCTCCTCATCTTGGGCTTTCAAAAAATAAAGCTTCTGTGGAATACATTTGCAAGGTAGCAACTTGGTCCTCTTTGCATAATTTTTCTAAATTCTTCAAATTTGATACTTTTGCCTTGGCTCTTTTTTGGGAGAAAGGTTCTTCAAGCGGTGGTGCCTTCTGTTTAGGTCCTCCTGCCTTGTTCTCCCTCCCTGTTCATTTTGTGTCTTCTAGCTTGGGTATTGGTTCCCACTAGTAATATGACGTTGTGGACTTTCCATGCCATAGGAAAGAAAACAAAATGTATGCTTACCTGATAAATTCCTTTTTTTCCGGGCATGGAGAGTCCACAACCCCGCCCTCTTTTTCACTATAATTTGGCATTTTTTTTAAGTAAACCTCAGGAACCTTTTCACCCTGTTAATTCTTTTTCCATTTTCCATCGGCTGAATGAATGGGGATTATGGGTAAGGTAAGTCACACTTAACAGCTTTGCTGAGGTGCTCTTTGCCTCCTCCTGCTGGCCAGGAGTTGAATATCCCATTAGTAATTGAAATGACGTTGTGGACTCTCCACGCCCGGAAAGAAAGAAATTTATCAGGTAAGCATAAATTTTGTTTTTCTCCATTTGACTAAATTATTTTATTTACACAATGTTGTGAACAATGAATTTAAACTTAGTTGACAAAAAAGAGTAATGGAATGGTTTCTGAATTGCCCTTTTTTGCAGGTAATATTTTTATGAATTACTGGTAAGATATCAAGTTTTTAACGAGACACCAAAGTGTTCCTTTGTTTTGTAGTTGTCATGACATGGATGTTTTTGTAGTTTTGATTTTGGCTTTGCAGCCTGATGCTTTCACTTCTCCTCACAACAAAATGTAATTTAATACATGAGTGCCTACTGATGTAGGCTTTGGTGTGTGTACATGACTTAAAGTGACGTTAAAGGGACAGTTTACTCCAAAAATGTCTCTTTAATTTGTTTCCAATGATCCACTTTACCTGCTGGAGTGTATTAAATTGTTTACAAGTATCTCCATTGGCCTTATATTAGCATTTAAAATAGTTTATTTAGCCTGTGGTATCCCCACCCATCCTGAAAGTTTTTGGCCTCAAGGCCAAGCTGTGTTAACACAGCCAGTAGAATAAATTACACTCCCAATGGGTTAAAAAAGAGATAAGGTAATAAAATGTTAATTTCCCATTGTTATCTCCAAGTATTGGTGATTGGTTTATGGACAGATATAAGATAAAGAAGCAGGTATATGTACACAATATGATAAAGTAATACTATCTGATTATACCTACAAGCTCAGCCCATTTTATTAGGTTGTGGCTTCAAAACACAAAATCAGCTAATTCATATACACAATAAGCATTAAAAAAAGCAAATATCATACATTTTTATACTCTGCAACTGGTAAAACAAATAATTGGAAACACATTAAGGGAAAAAAACTATTTTATAGTACTGTATACTGTCCTTTTAAACAATTCTAGCTTTTTTGTATAAATTGTACTTGGTCTGTATACCCTAGGAGGACAAAAAGCACATTTTGGAACTTGTGAATGCTGCAAATGAAATCGCTGGTAGAGGCAATCTGCAGCATTTTAAAAACCTAGGTTAGAGGCTTTGTTTTTTGGCTGATCTAGGGCACTGGTTTTCAAACCAGTCCTCAGGCCTACCCAACAGGCCAGGTTTTCAAGATTATCTTGGATGAGAGCAGGTAAAATAACTGTTTTACCATGGGAAACCAATAGAACAAAGTTAATTGGGATGTTTTTTTTTCTGTATCTAAATTATTATAGTTTAATTTTGACTCTCTTGTCCCCTTAAAGGGACACTGTACCCAAAAAAATTATTTCCTGATTGAGCATGACATTTTAAGCAACTTTCTAATTTACTCCTAATATCACATTTTCTTCATTCTCTTGGTATCTTTATTTGAAATGCAAGAATGTAAGTTTAGATGCCGACCCATTTTTGGTGAACAACCTGGGTTGTCCTTGCTGATTGGTGGATAAATTCATCCACCAATAAAAAAAGTGCTGTCCAGAGTACTGAAACCAAAAAAAGCTTAGATGCTTTCTTTTTCAAATAATGATAGCAAGAGAACGAAGAAAATTTGATAATAGGATTAAATTATAAAGTTGCTTAAAATTTCATGCTCAATCTGAATCACGAAAGAAAATTTTTGGGTACAGTGTCCCTTTAAGTGAATGTTTAACTGAAAATGACAGTGTCTCACAGATAAATATAATTTTTTTTGGCCATGTCTATTTATTGAAAAAAACAAACGTAGACTAATTCTGCTATTTATTAAAGGGACAGTCTATCCAGAATTGTTATTGTTTAAAAAGATAGCTAATCCGTTTATTACCCATTCCCCAGTTTTGCATAACCAACACAGTTATATTAATATACTTTTTATCTCTTTGATTACCTTGTATCTAAGCCCCTGCAGGCTGCCTTCTTCTTTCCATTCTTTTGTCAAACTTGCATTTTAACCAATCAGTGCTTACTCATAAATAACTCCACAGGAGTGAGCACAATATTATCTATATGGCATACATTAATTAGAACTTTCTAGCTGTGAATACCCTGTGATAAAAGCAGCCTTCAAGGGCTTAGCAATTAGAATATGAATAAGAGCAAATTGGAAAGTTTAATTTTGACTAGATTGTCCCTTTTTAATGTTTTTTTAAACTATTTAAAACACAAATTAATTGCACAATTTAATATAAACTGATGTAAGGATAATTTGTGCTACAAACGAAGTATGATTTCCATGGATTCTTAGATAGACATTACACCTCTATTAAAGGGACAGTCAACACTAAAATTGTTGTTTAAAAAGATAGATAAAACCTTTACTACCCATTCCCCAGCTTTGCACAACCAACATTGTTATATTAATATGCTTAATAACATTTAAACCTCTAAATGTCTGCCTGTTTCTAAACCACTAAAGACAGCTTCTTATCACATGCTTTTTTATTAGCTTTTCACAACAGCGGCACACTACTTCATGTGAGCCATATAGATAACATTGTACTCACGCCCATGGGTTGTAGCAGACACTCCACTAATTGTATAAAATGCAAGTCGATAGATAATAAATAAAAAGTCATGTGATCAGGGGGCTGTCAGAAAAGGCTTCGGTATAAGGTAATCACAGAGGTAAAAAGTACATTAAAGGGACACTAAACCCCAATTTTTCTTTCATGATTCAGATAGAGCATGCAATTTTAAGCAACTTTCTAATTTACTCCAATTAACAATTTTTCTTCGTTCTCTTGCTGTCTTTATTTACAAAGCAGGAATGTGATGCATAGGAGCCGGGCCATTTTTGGTTGAGAACTGAGTTATGCTTGCTTATTGGTGGGTAAATGTAAGCCTCCAATAAGCAAGCACTATCCATGGTGCTGAACCTAAAAGTGGCTGGCTGCTAAGATTTACATTCCTGCTTTTAAAATAAAGGTAGCAAGAGAACGAAGAAAAATTGATAATAGGAGTAAATTAGAAAGTTGCTTAAAATGTCATCCTCTATCTGAATCATGAAATAAAAAAATAGGGTTCAGTGTCCCTTTTAATATAACCGTGTTGGTTATGCAAAACTAGGGAATGGGTATTAAAGGGATTATCTATCTTTTTAATCAATAAACATTTTGAGTTGACTGTCCCTTTACGTTTTTATATTTAGTGTTCATTTACACTTTGATCTCTGCTATAAAGAGACAAACATTTTTTCTGCTTTAAAAAATAAATGTGTGTGTGTCACAAAATGCATATACGTATATATGCTTTGAATTTTACACATGCTCAGTAGGAGTTGGTGACTCAAAAATGTTAGCATATAAAAATATTGTGTTCATTTAGATAATGTGAGTGAAATGGAAAGTTTTTTAAAAATTGTGTGTTCTATCTAAACCATGAAAGTTTAATTTTGACTTGGCAGTCCCTTTAAAGGGACACAGAAGCCAAAACTTAACTTTCATTATTCAGAAAGAGCATACAATTTAAAAAAATGAAACTTTCCAATTTACTTCCATTATCTATTTTTACACAGTCTTTTTGTCATATATACACACTTTCCAGGGGAACTAATTCCTACTGAGCCTGTGCAAGAGTTCATAGTGCATACGTATATGAGTCTATAATTATCCGATGGCTGTCACGTGGTATATGGGACAGAAATGAAGGGGAAATGTAAAATTTGTCAGAAAAAAACTACTCATTTGAAATTTAGTTAGAGCTATTGCATTGTCGTCTTGTGTTATTCTACTGTATTTATTGGTCGCTTAAGCCCGATTGTAGCTACTTAATACCTCTAATCCAATAACCAATGTAAACTGCTTTGTCAGTGCCGATGCATGTTTCAGTTTATGTACACATAATTTTAAATATTTTACTTCAAGGTGGAAGAAATGGTACAAAACCACATGACGTACTCACTTCAGGATGTTGGAGGTGATGCCAACTGGCAACTAGTAGTAGAAGAAGGAGAAATGAAGGTAATCTCTAGACCTGTATTTCCTATTATAACATTTATCAACTACAGTAATAATTTATTAAAATTGCAGTTTTTGACCAATAGGTGAGTAATGACAAAGTTTGTAGGAGGGTAGTATTCAAAATGGGATCTCTGATGAGCTTGTTACCATACAGAGAAGAAACATTACGTGCATAACACATGAGAGTATCAAACTTAAAAAAAGTATGTAGTGAAGATCACATCAAGCTGGTGGTAGCTGATGGGAGGTAGGCACATAGGACACTGGTTATGTACTTAAGATAGATGTAGAATTTTTTTAATCACTTTTTTTTTTTTGTGAAAAAGTATTTGCCCTTTGTTTGATGTCCTGCATTATTGTATCATTGCAGAAAAAATTGTCAAAACCATAGGTTATTTCGTTGGTTTGCTGGGTATTCATAAATGTAATTTTCATGTGTGTAAAATATATTGCCCATTAAATAATTTAAACCAATGAACGTAATCATTAGGGTTATATGTTTTAACAACTTGCTAAACAGTAAGGCATGATTCGAGCCAGCCTTTTCTTCCGTAAGGTGGTGAGAGTACACAAGTTCAATACTTCTGAGATTTAACTCCTGGCCACTTGGAGGAGGCAAAGATTCCCAATAACTCCCAAGGACATTCTGTCCCACCTTACTGATTTAGCCAGTCTAATCTTTGCCTTCCAGGAGGAAGGTGAACAATTCAGGTGCTCCAGATTCTTCGTATGGTCCTCAGACTGATTTGAGTCCCATGATCCCCTCAGAGAGCTGCTGCTGAAAGACAGAGGGGACATTGGAGTATGGGGTAGTGACACAATTACTCTCTTGAAGGAGTTAGCCTGCCACAGGTGTCACAGGGAGTGGTCCCTTAATCTCCTCCTGTTGCGTCATCTATATAGTCCTTATAGTGATCCTCTGCGGTGACATACACAACACTGGTTGGGCTATATACTGGAAGCACTAATTTCTGCATTTAGAATGGGTGCAGTTCAGATGAGTACATTTGCCCTCACATAGCCCACAGGGTTATTATGTACAGTGGGGCCACAGTACGTCATAGCTTGCGGACTACTTTATTAAATAGTTTACACCACTTCATATTACTAGTCTATCATGGCTTCAGTGTAATCTTTCTTAGAACATGACAGTTTGTTCTGTGGAGACTTATTGAGTACTAGACAGGTGTTTATAGTATTTTACATAGCGTGTGCTGGCTTCTCTGTCATTTTTGTTTCAGAACGTTCCCAATTCTTTATATACTTAGATATATCTCATGCTGGCCTCATTACGCAGTTTCTTTTCTCATGCGCATTACCGAGTCTATTTGCCAACTACAATTAGTGCGCTTCAGGTTGCCACATTATTCGGCTGGAATCATTTGAGAGTTTAGAGGTAAGATTTCTAACATATTCCAAGAGTGGCATTTTGTTAACTCCTTTGCCGATAAGAGTTATGTCCTTTGTCTGTCGTTGCTCAGTAAGGTTCTACTATTGTTTATCCTGTCTGTTATTTGTTCCATTTTTATTATTCGATTGTTATATACAGATCCCAAAATGTTTTATATTTCTGCATAATTATCAGATTACATTTTGTGGTGTATTAACTGTTTACTAACTGTTTATTTAAAATACATTTTTCTTTTTGCATTATACTATGGAGCGCACTGGAACGGTGTCCCCACTTCTGCGTACATATATCCTTTAGAGGGTAGATCCTGATTTTGCAGTTTAGTCTAAATGTGTAAATAGGGGTACTATTGTGCCTCCTGCACAACTTTTGTAATATTTGTATGGATCACCTGTTGCATGCCAATCATTCTAATGCTGCTCTTGCCTCTCAAGTTGTCTGTCCTCCCTCTTTTTGCTCTTTACAAGGGACTCAGAGTTCATCAGACTTTGCTCCAGGTTTTAAAGATTTTGTGCGCTCTTCTGTTTCTGAAATATTGGTGGCTATGCCTTCTCCAAGTAAGGGCAAAAGGTCTAAGTCTGATAAACAACCTACTGAAGATTCATCTTTCCATTCCAAAACGGACTCCGACACCTCAGATTTGCCTTATGAGGATGACAATATTGCTGATGAGCAAGAGTTTGTCACTGCACAGGACTCAGATTCATCTTCTTTTATGTTTAAATTGGTACAGTACATTTTATGTACATTAGGAGTAGAAGATCCTAATCCAGAGGAAAAGTCAGTTATACAATTGGATCTAATTTTCAAGCCTGCTATTAAGGCAGCTGACATTTTTCTTCTACCTAATGCAATTACTTGAAATAATTACCAAGGTATGGGCTAGGCCTGGTATCTCTTATAATTTAGTTTAAAATTGTGTTTCCCTTTCCATCCTCTAATTTGGAACTTTGGAAGAGCATTCCTAAAGTAGACAGAGCCATTTCTACCTACGGAAAGTGTACTACTATTCCTTTGGAGGATAGTTCTTTTTTTCAAGAGAATATTGATAGGAAATTAGAGTACTACGATAAGAAGGGCTTTTCAGCAATCCATTTTTTTATTCATTCCATTTTGCTAGTAATAGCCTGTGACGGAGCAACCTCTACTCTATGGTGTGGCAGTTTGTCAGATCAGGTTTCAGATGACTATGGGGCCGAATGATCAAGTTCTGAATGGATACCTCTGTTTCCGCGTGAGCCTTGAGGCTCGCCGGAAACAGCAGTTATGAAGCAGCGGTCTAAAGACCACTGCTCCATAACTTGTCCGCCTGCTCTGAGGCTGCGGACATCAATCCACCCGATCCTATACGATCGGGCTGATTGTCAACCCCTGCTAGCAGCCGACTGGCCGTGAATATACAGGGGTGGCATTGCACAAGCAGTTCACAAGAACTGCTTGTGCAATGATAATTTATCGATGTGCGGCAAACATGATATGCTATCACTTT
This sequence comes from Bombina bombina, assembly GCF_027579735.1. Taxonomy (NCBI): domain Eukaryota; kingdom Metazoa; phylum Chordata; class Amphibia; order Anura; family Bombinatoridae; genus Bombina; species Bombina bombina. Next base: position 190,535,734 of record NC_069500.1, read on the forward strand.
AATAAATCGGCCCCCAAGGATGAGGTTTTTCAGCATTACCTAGATCTGATTAGGTTGGCTAATTCATCTGCAATGCAATTGTTGACGCCAGGATTAATGGCTCTAGCAGTTTTGACTAGAAGGGCCTTATGGCTGAACTCTTGGTCAGCTGTCATGGTTTCTAAGAACAAACTTTTAACTCTTCCCTTACTGGGAAAGATTTTATTTTGCCCTGGTCTAGATGCTCTTATTTCTAGCATGACTAGAGGTAAAGGAGCATTTCTCCCTCAGGATAAGAAATCCAAAGGGAAAGGGTATGGCTCCTCATTTTCATTCTTTTCGTCAGTCTAGGAACCAAAATTCTTCCTCCTTTTCTCAAAAGAATGACTCTTCCAGAACTCCCTGAAAGTCATCTTCCAGATGGAACAAGTCTAAACAAAAGAGAGTCAAAAGAGCCTTCCACTGCTACCAAGTCAGCATGAAGATAAGGAACGGCCCTCAATCTGGAACTTCATCAAAGAATAATGTAAAAGCTCAGGCTTTTTTCAATGTGTTTAGGATCTAAAACTCATAAGTGATTCTGACAGTTCCTTTGGTGGAACAAGTTCTGGGTTTTTATTCCAACCTTTTTGTAGTTCCCAAACGTAAGAAGATAAGGTATCTTTTTGGCCTATTTTGGATTTAAAATTCTTGAACAAGTTTCTCAGATTTCTGACCTTCAAAATGGAAACAATCAAAACTATTTTCCCTCTTATTCAACAAGGTCATTGTTTGTCTACAATAGATTTGAAGGATGCCTACCTTCATATCCCAATTTACAAAGAGCATTTTAATTTTCTCAGTTTTGCCTTTTTTAACTATTTTATTTTAGTTTGTGGCTCTACTGTTAGGTCTGGCTTTTGATCCCAGAAATTGCATAAGGGTTCTAGGAACCCTATTATCTGGAATCAGAGCAAAGAGTATACATGGACAGTATCTTGTTCCAGGCTCCATCTTTACATTTGTCATTTTTTTCAATAGTCGCTGGAGGATTTTTGCTTTCTCCTTACTTTACGGTAACTTTCCTAGTTGTCATTATAGATTGTTTCCATGAGACTTTCTTTGACAGATGAAAGGAGCTTGAAGTTTCAAATCTTCATTCAGTTCTTTTTCCCTCTAGATTTTTGCATGGAAGTTTTAGGTCTGATGATAGCAGCGTCAAATGTTATTCCTTTTGTTTTGCTTCAAATGAGACCTATCCGGCTTTGTATGTTTTGTCAGTGGTGCAGGGATTAGGGACTCGGATTACTCAGAAAATCCTTCTGGATTTCAGATCAAAGCAGTTTCTCATATCAACAATCTTTTGTTGTTTCTTCGACAACATGGCTGGAGAATCAATGTTCGAAAGAGCGCTCTCTCTCTCCTCAGACCAGGGTGTCCTTTTTAGGAGTAGTGATAGACTTAATTTCAATGAGACATTCATTAACAGATTATAGGAAGCTAAAGTTAGAGTCAATTCCCTCTCCTACGGTAGAAATCTGAAGTGAAATGCTAGGTCTGATGATTGTGGCATCAGATGCCATTCCATTTGTTTAGTTTCATATGAGACCTCTTCAACTTTGCATGTTGAGTCAATGGTAGAAGGATTACAATCTTTTTTCACAAAGGATTGTATTAGTTCCTTTAACAAGGAGATCTCTATCTTAGTGGATAAATCACCAGTCCATCTTTCTGGGTTTTCTTTTCTTCGCCCAACTTGAACAATTATCACAACAGACGTAAGTCTCTCAGGTTGGGGCTGCAGGAGACTGCAGGGAGTTTGTTCTCCTCTGGAGGAAAGGGTACCAATCAATGTATTTGATCTTCAGGGCTCTGCAGGGCTGGCCTCTTCTGAAAAAGGAGACTAAGCTGCCTTTTCTTTCTGACAATGTCACAACTGGGGCATATTCCAGTTGATCAAGGGGGAACTCGCAGTTCTATAGCAATGGAGATGTAGTCTTCAATAGGTAGAAGATTATTTATGCATTATTTCTACAATTTCATATTCCAGGAGTGAAAAACTGGGAAGCTGATTATCTCTGTCACCAATCCCTTCATCCAGGAGAATGGTTGCTTCATTTGGATGACTATAATCAGATAGTCAAGGAGTGGGATTTGCTGGAGATAGACCTGATAACTTCTCATTTAAAAAACAAGCTTCCCAGATATTTTGTCCAGGGATCCTCAGACAGAGTTTGTAGATGTTCCTGCAGCCCCTTGGTCTTTTCAATTGGCATTCTTCACCCCCCCCCCCCCCCAACTGTTTTGCATCCCAGGCTGATATTTCAAATCAAGGAAATATCATCTGTAATTCTGTTAGCTACAGCTTGGCACCGCGGAACTTGGTTCGCAGACTTAGTCCAAATGTCTGTTTCCTCCATGGTCTCTTCCTCTGCGTCATGACCTGCTGTCTCAAGGTCCATTTTATCATCTTAGCTTTCATCTTGATGGATTGGAGATTTTATGTTTAATTTTGAAACGGATACGTTTCTCTGATACTATGTAAATCCTAAACCTGTCACAATGAAAATCTATCAAAGTGTGGGACAAAAAGGTTATTCTTTGGTGTGAAAAGCAGCATTTTTAATTTGCATTCTTTCAAAATTCTCAGATTTCTCCAATTTTTGCAAGTCAGTTTGCATCTTATCTGCTAGCTCTTTGAAGGGTCAAATTTCAGCACTATTCCACAAGAAAATCGCTGAGCTTCCTGATGTTCTGGTGAAGCACCTTAATTTGGGTTTAAGAGTTTTTCAATTGTCACTATTTGAACCTATTCTATAGACTTTCAACTTCTATTTTGGAAGGTATTGTTTCTATTGGCAATTTATTTTCCTTGACGAGTCCCAGAATTGTCTGTTCTTTCTTGTCTATTTTTTCATCAGGATAAGGTTGTTTTAAGAAGCAAATTTGTTTTCTTGCCAAAGGTAGTTTCTTCGGACAACTCCAATACAGAAATTGTAGTTCCTTCTTGTGACGAACCAAGGTTATCCAACCCTGCGCCAGTCACTTATTTGGCACAGAAAGGGTTATCAGCCCCCCTCTCGGCCACCAATAGGTCACAATCTAGCCACACTTGGCAAGCTTGTGATTCAGTTTAGTGGGTGCAAGAGTTAACCACACTCCCTTAATCTGTACTAGACGTAAGAGAATTGCCCAACACTCCCTTTTAATGCCACCCACAATAAACTATCAATCCTATAGCTCTAATACTGCCACAACTTAAAATTTATTAAAGGGAAAATCCTAAGGAAAAACCCAGACTTTACGCATTAACTCTAGAAATACAATTTAGCAGAAAATAACCTAAATTATACAGTTCTAATATTCCAGTCTCTTTCAGTAACGTGGTTCAATTATTAGACAAAGGCCAAACTTAATAAAGGAATTATTTATTATGCCAAAAATATTATGCACAATGCATTATTAATAAAAAGTTGTTACAAATAAAATTACACACGCAAACAGTGTTTTAAAATAAAAAGGAGAAAAACAGAATTGAATACTTTCCTAGCTTCAAGCTCTGTGCCCGGGGATGGCAGGAAAAAGATGGCTCCTTACTTCTGTACAGCAGCTCCCCTTGTAAGAATGACAATCTTATTGTTAAGAAATAAGATTCTTAAACCTATTTTTCAGAGATCAGGTTGCTTAACCACACCCTCCTGGGCGGGCTAAGAAACCCCCCTGTCTTTATGACCTTCAATAGACTAATTTTTTTGCCTGAAATTATACAATCCAGTATCATTTCTGCTAGGTAAGAAATTTCTATATTTACATATCTAGAACCTTTTAGTTTTATTGGGAGAATCAGTTTGATATCAAATATGCCATAGGTTGTCATATTTACCTTCCTTGAAGGTTATAACAGTTTTAACCCACATATGTACATAATATACCAATGTCCTGTCAGTGACCTGGTCAGTTTTTGCAATGAAGGGCATGTTTTGCATCAGGCATTCTATTGACAGCTTAAGCCATAAACTTTGTCCTGTGTATCTCTGTGACTAAGAGCTTCAGTGACTTTGACTCAATGCATACACACTAACATTTGGTGGGCTATTTATGGGGCTTCTGGCACTTCAAAGAAAATACAAACACAATTCTTCTTGACAACAAATAACTGTTTTGGAGTTCAAGCTACACAAAGTTAACTCCTTAGCAGCTGAATCCTGAGATATTCGTGACACTTCTCTTTGTCCTAATCCTAAGAATTCTAGACAAATGTTACATAATGTGGATGTAGTTAGAGCTTTAAAGATTTTTGTTCAAGCTACACTTGATTTTAGGCTATAGTCTGCTTATTAATTTTTCAGGTCCACGCAAGGGACAAAAGGCCATGGCCGTTACTTTGGCTTCATGGTTAAAGCTTAATTGGAGGAGGGAAAGTCTCCTCTGAAGCTTATTACTGCTCACTCCTACCAGAATAGTTTCTACTTTATGTGCATTTAAAAATGAAGCTTCTGTTGAACAAATTTACAAGGCAGCAACATAGGCATTCCTACATACCTTTACTAAATTCTTCCACTTTGATTTTTTTTTTGCTTCTTTGGATGCAGATTTTAGTAGGAAAGTTCTTCAATTCTTCTGCCTTTTCAAAATTTTTTATCCTGCCCTCATTACTCATGGATTCCACAGCTTGGGTATTAGTTCCAAGAAGTAATTAAATCATGGACTTAAACACCTTTTGAAAGAAAACAAAATATTTGCTTACCTAATAAATTCTTTCAAGGAGGTGAGAGTCCAAGAGGCCTTATTTATTTTAATTATTAATTTTTCTGGTACCAATTCTTGTTTTGCACCTCAAGTCCCTCATGTTGTGTACTTTTCTACTCCTCCTTACTTGGATAAATGTAAGTCTGGCTAATCAGTGAGGTTGGGAGCAATAGAAAACTTTTGAAATTTTTGGGAATCTTTACCTCCTCCTAGAGGCCAGAAGTAATGAACTCATGGACTCACCATCTCGGAATTAATTTATCAGGTAAGAATTAATTTTGTTGTTTAGTATAAATTTTGCTAGATGGGGCCCTTACCATCAAGATGAACTTGTCCGCATACAAAGGTTACATTATACATGAAAAAAGTGAGCATCTCTGGAAGAGTTGTTAGTACATACAAGCCTTGAACGTTTTTGTGACTTTACCAAATTCCAGTCACTCATCTAATACACATATATCCCTCCACATGCACACCAAGCACAGTCTGTATTCATGTATATCTTTATGTAGGTTTATAGAAGAGAAGTTGAAGAAAATGGTATAGTTTTGGATCCTCTCAAGGCTACACACTCTGTGAAGGGGGTGACCGGTCATGAGGTTTGCCAGCACTTCTGGAATGTCGATGTCCGTAATGACTGGGAGAGTATGTGTTTTATATTACATTATTGTATGATTATGTTTGTCACTAAAATAAATTTCATAGATGGGGTTTTTCTGTAATTTAACTTCTTTCTGTTTTATTTATACAGCTACTATTGAAAGTTTTCATGTTGTGGAAAAGCTATCAACAAATGCAATCATTGTATATCAGACGCATAAGGTATTTGTATTCATCTTCTAGATATATATATATATATATTTAGAATTGGTTCTGTTTGATACTTGTTTTGGGGTCACAGTGACTTTCTTACTTACAGCACATGATATATGAAGGCTAGTATATATTTGGCCAGTATTTGCTAAAGTTCACACACCACAGTGAGTGTTCTAAACAAGTAGTGTTTACTGAAGAGCATCTTACTAGTCGCTGTGGCCTAATTCTGAACTTGTGTTTGACTCATACATATATTTGGGGGACTAACAAAGGTGGAGAAAAAGCTGAAAGACACAGCATACATAATATATGGAGCCACTTGGCAGACCAAGCACTGCACTTCACAGGTAAATGGAGGTGCTACACCTGTGTTGAGGTGCATAGAACAGCCATTGCTCATGAGAAAAGATTATCTGCTCTTCACTTTGCTATTATGGGGGATCTATTTTGATCTAACATTGTATCCCTTATGACAGTAAGGGTTGAGTTTTGTGCTGTGTTTGTCTGCTCGGTTGATAGTCTCTTTAGGGTGGATAGAGGTTAGATGGAACACAGTATCCAAGATCATATTTCTGCTCAATATCTCTGCTCAATCAGTGCCACATTGTAGCAAGTCATTTGATGCATGCAGAACTGATAATAATACATTGTTTTACTTTTTATCTCCTACACATTGCATGTTCTACAAGAAGAGTCAATGTGATGGTAAATCCTAGCGTTTGTGAAACTCTAGGATTTACTATTGGAACAAACAGAGGACTTTCAGTTATGAAGTATAAAATAAAAGCTCCTTTATTTGTTTGCAACGTTTGCCGCACTGAGGTTCTCAGACTGCCCACGGCAGAACATTATTTGGCTGAGACGTGACGTTTTCACCTCTTAGCCAATAGCCGTGCGGCAAATCCGGCTTGTCACCAGCTGGCGTCGGGTTTCGCGCACGACTATTGGCTAAGAGGTATCCTAAACTTACATGAAAATTTGTCACAATTCTTTTGTAAGATTTATTTTTCCCATGTCATACAGAGACTTGAAATGCCAATTGTCTGGGATTTGCATATGGGAAACTCCGCAGGGGACAATTCACACTTAGGTGATATGAGTAATTTCTTCAGCTAAAAACCAATTCATTTTCTGAATTCGATTAGGCCTTAAAGGAAAATCTCAGACATCATGTCTGTTTATCCACAGGGGTTCCTGTGATCTAAGTAATGAATTTCTTAGGCTTAATTATTTGAGAGATTTTAATCTGGGAAGGCTATCCAATACTAATCCATTAGAAGTTACCACTCTTCTGAAACCGTGATCAAAGGCTCTTTAGATGTTACATTATTTCTTATAGTTTTGGGACCAATGTTTGTTCTTTTTGAGATAACTATGCAAACAATTCCTTTAATGAATGAGAGAGGGGTTTGTCTGTTACAGTGACATCTGGAGTTTTACAAATAAAATTAATTATTTGGAGTACACAACTATATATATATATATATATATATATATATATATTTCTTTCATGTAATTAGCAAGAGTCCATGAGCTAGTGACGTATGGGATATACATTCCTACCAGGAGGGGCAAAGTTTCCCAAACCTCAAAATGCCTACAAATGCACCCCTCACCACACCCACAAATCAGTTTTACAAACTTTGCCTCCCGTGGAGGTGGTGAAGTAAGTTTGTGCTAGATTCTACGTTGATATGCGCTCTGCAGCAGGTTGGAGCCCGATTTTCCTCTCAGCGTGCAGTGAATGTCAGAGGGATGTGAGGAGAGTATTGCCTATTTGAATTCAATGATCTCCTTCTACGGGGTCTATTTCATAGGTTCTCTGTTATCGGTCGTAGAGATTCATCTCTTACCTCCCTTTTCAGATCGACAATATACTCTTCTATATACCATTACCTCTACTGATTCTCGTTTCAGTACTGGTTTGGCTTTCTACTACATGTAGATGAGTGTCCTGGGGTAAGTAAGTCTTATTTTTGTGACACTCTAAGCTATGGTTGGGCACTTTATATAAAGTTCTAAATATTTGTGTTTAAACATTTATTTGCCTTGATTCAGGATGTTCAATATTCCTTATTTCAGACAGTCAGTTTCATTATTTGGGATAATGCATTTGAATAAACATTTTTTTCTTACCTTAAAATTTGACTTTTTCCCTGTGGGCTGTTAGGCTCGCGGGGGCTGAAAATGCTTCATTTTATTGCGTCATTCTTGGCGCAGACTTTTTTGGAGCAAAAAATTTTTCTTTGTTATTTCCGGCGTCATACTTGTCACCGCAAGTTGCGTCATTTTTGACGTTTTTGCGCCAAAAGTGTCGGTGTTACCGGATGTGGCGTCATTTTTGGCGCTAAAAACATTTAGGCGCCAAATAATGTGGGCGTCTCTTTTGGCGCTAAAAAATATGGGCGTCATTATTGTCTCCACATTATTTAAGTCTCATTGTTTATTTGCTTCTGGTTGCTAGAAGCTTGTTCACTGGCATTTTTTCCCATTCCTGAAACTGTCATTTAAGGAATTTGATCAATTTTGCTTTATATGTTGTTTTTTCTATTACATATTGCAAGATGTCTCAGATTGACCCTGAATCAGAAGATACTTCTGGAAAATCGCTGCCTGATGCTGGACCTACCAAAGTTAAGTGTATTTGCTGTAAACTTGTGGTATCTGTTCCTCCAGCTGTTGTTTGTAATGAATGTCATGACAAACTTGTTAATGCAGATAATATTTCCTTTAGTAATGTTACATTACCTGTTGCTGTTCCATCAACATCTAATACTCAGAGTGTTCCTGTTAACATAAGAGATTTTGTTTCTAAATCCATTAAGAAGGCTATGTCTGTTATTCCTCCTTCTAGTAAACGTAAAAGGTCTTTTAAAACTTCTCATTTTTCAGATGAATTTTTAAATGAACATCATCATTCTGATTCTGATAATGATTCCTCTGGTTCACATGATTCTGTTTCAGAGGTTGATGCTGATAAATCTTCATATTTATTCAAAATAGAATTTATTCGTTCTTTACTTAAAGAAGTCTTAATTGCATTAGAAATAGAGGATTCTGGTCCTCTTGATACTAAATCTAAACGTTTAAATAAGGTTTTTAAATCTCCTGTAGTTATTCCAGAAGTTTTTCCTGTCCCTGATGCTATTTCTGAAGTAATTTCCAGGGAATGGAATAATTTGGGTAATTCATTTACTCCTTCTAAACGTTTTAAGCAATTATATCCTGTGCCATCTGACAGATTAGAGTTTTGCGACAAAATCCCTAAGGTTGATGGGGCTATCTCTACTCCTGCTGAACGTACTACTATTCCTACGGCAGATAGTACTTCCTTTAAGGATCCTTTAGATGGGAAAATTGAATCCTTTCTAAGAAAAGCTTACTTATGTTCAGGTAATCTTCATAGACCTGCTATATCTTTAGCGGATGTTGCTGCAGCTTCAACTTTTTGGTTAGAAGCTTTAGCGCAACAAGTAACAGATCATAATTCTCATAGCATTGTTAATCTTCTTCAACATGCTAATAATTTTATTTGTGATGCCATCTTTGATATCATTAGGGTTGATGTCAGGTATATGTCTCTAGCTATTTTAGCTAGAAGAGCTTTATGGCTTAAAACTTGGAATGCTGATATGTCTTCTAAGTCAACTTTGCTTTCCCTTTCTTTCCAGGGTAATAAATTATTTGGTTCACAGTTGGATTCTATTATTTCAACCGTTACTGGGGGGAAAGGAACTTTTTTACCACAGGATAAAAAATCTAAAGGTAAATTTAGGTCTAATAATCGTTTTCGTTCCTTTCGTCACAATAAGGAACAAAAGCCTGATCCTTCCCCTACAGGAGCGGTATCAGTTTGGAAACCATCTCCAGTCTGGAATAAATCCAAGCCTTTTAGAAAGCCAAAGCCAGCTCCCAAGTCAACATGAAGGTGCGGCCCTCATTCCAGCCCAGCTGGTAGGGGGCAGATTACGATTTTTCAAAGAAATTTGGATCAATTCGATTCACAATCTTTGGATTCAGAACATTGTTTCAGAAGGGTACAGAATAGGCTTCAAGATAAGGCCTCCTGCAAGAAGATTTTTTCTTTCCCGTGTCCCAGTAAATCCAGTGAAGGCTCAAGCATTTCTGAAATGTGTTTCAGATCTAGAGTTGGCTGGAGTAATTATGCCAGTTCCAGTTCTGGAACAGGGGCTGGGGTTTTACTCAAATCTCTTCATTGTACCAAAGAAGGAGAATTCCTTCAGACCAGTTCTGGATTTAAAAATATTGAATCATTATGTAAGGATACCAACATTCAAAATGGTAACTATAAGGACTATTCTGCCTTTTGTTCAGCAAGGGCATTATATGTCCACAATAGATTTACAGGATGCATATCTGCATATTAATATTCATCCAGATCACTATCAGTTTCTGAGATTCTCTTTCCTAGACAAGCATTACCAGTTTGTGGCTCTGCCGTTTGGCCTAGCAACAGCTCCAAGGATTTTTACAAAGGTTCTCGGTGCCCTTCTGTCTGTAATCAGAGAACAGGGTATTGTGGTATTTCCTTATTTGGACGATATCTTGGTACTTGATTTAGCAGAATCTCATACGAATCGACTTGTATTGTTTCTTCGAGAACATGGTTGGAGGATCAATTTACCAAAAAGTTCATTGATTCCTCAGACAAGGGTAACCTTTTTAGGTTTCCAGATAGATTCAGTGTCCATGACTCTGTCTCTGACGGACAAGAGACGTCTAAAATTGGTTTCAGCTTGTCAAAACCTTCAGTCTCAATCATTCCCTTCGGTAGCCTTATGCATGGAAATTCTAGGTCTTATGACTGCTGCATCGGACGCGATCCCCTTTGCTCGTTTTCACATGCGACCTCTTCAGCTTTGTATGCTGAACCAGTGGTGCAGGGATTATACAAAGATATCTCAATTAATATCTTTAAAACCGATTGTACGACACTCTCTGACGTGGTGGACAGACCACCATCGTTTAGTTCAGGGGGCTTCTTTTGTTCTTCCAACCTGGACTGTGATTTCAACAGATGCAAGTCTGACAGGTTGGGGAGCTGTTTGGGGGTCTCTGACAGCACAAGGGGTTTGGGATTCTCAGGAGGTGAGATTACCAATCAATATTTTGGAACTCCGTGCAATTTTCAGAGCTCTTCAGTCATGGCCTCTTCTAAAGAGAGAGTCGTTCATTTGTTTTCAGACGGACAGTGTCACAACTGTGGCATATGTCAATCATCAAGGAGGGACTCACAGTCCTCTGGCTATGAAAGAAGTATCTTGAATACTGGTATGGGCGGAATCCAGCTCCTGTCTAATTTCTGCGGTTCATATCCCAGGTATAGACAATTGGGAAGCGGATTATCTCAGTCGCCAAACGTTACATCCGGACGAATGGTCTCTTCACCCAGAGGTATTTCTTCAGATTGTTCAAATGTGGGGACTTCCAGAAATAGATCTGATGGCTTCTCATCTAAACAAGAAGCTTCCCAGGTATCTGTCCAGATCCAGGGATCCTTAGGCTGAGGCAGTGGATGCATTGTCACTTCCTTGGAAGTATCATCCTGCCTATATCTTTCCGCCTCTAGTTCTTCTTCCAAGAGTAATTTCCAAGATTCTAAAGGAGTGCTCGTTTGTTCTGCTGGTGGCTCCAGCATGGCCTCACAGGTTTTGGTATGCGGATCTTGTCCGGATGGCCACTTGCCAACCGTGGACTCTTCCGTTAAGACCAGACCTTCTATCGCAAGGTCCTTTTTTCCATCAGGATCTCAAATCCTTAAATTTGAAGGCATGGAGATTGAACGCTTGATTCTCAGTCATAGAGGTTTCTCTGACTCTGTGATTAATACTGTGTTACAGGCTCGTAAATCTGTATCTAGGAAGATATATTATCGAGTCTGGAAGATTTACATCATTTCTTGGCATTGTTTTAGAATTCCTAGAATTTTACAGTTTCTTCAGGATGGTTTGGATAAAGGTTTGTCTGCAAGTTCCTTGAAAGGACAAATCTCTGCTCTTTCTGTTCTTTTTCACAGAAAGATTGCTGATCTTCCTGATATTCATTGTTTTGTACAAACTTTGGTTCGTATAAAACCTGTTATTAAGTCAATTTCTCCTCCTTGGAGTTTGAATTTGGTTCTGGGGGCTCTTCAAGCTCTTCCGTTTGAACCTATGCATTCGCTGGACATTAAATTACTTTCTTGGAAAGTTTTGTTTCTTTTGGCCATCTCTTCTGCTAGAAGAGTTTCCGAATTATCTGCTCTTTCTTGTTAGTCTCCTTTTCTGATTTTTCATCAGGATAAGGCAGTGTTGCGAACTTCTTTTAAATTTTTACCTAAGGTTGTGAATTCTAACAACATTAGTAGAGAAATTGTGGTTCCTTCATTGTGTCCTAATCCTAAGAATTCTAAGGAAAGATCGTTGCATTCTTTGGATGTAGTTAGAGCTTTGAAATATTATGTTGAAGCTACAAACAATTTCCGAAAGACTTCTAGTCTATTTGTTATCTTTTCCGGTTCTAGGAAAGGTCAGAAGGCCTCTGCCATTTCTTTGGCGTCTTGGTTAAAATCTTTGATTCATCATGCTTATGTCGAGTAGGGTAAAACTCCGCCTCAAAGGATTACAGCTCATTCTACTAGGTCAGTTTCTACTTCCTGGGCGTTTAGGAATGAAGCTTCTGTTGATCAGATTTGCAAAGCAGCAACTTGGTCTTCTTTGCATACTTTCACTAAATTCTACCATTTTGATGTGTTTTCTTCTTCTGAAGTAGTTTTTGGTAGAAAAGTACTTCAGGCAGCTGTTTCAGTTTGATTCTTCTGCTTATAATTTCAGTTTTTTTCATTATAAGATTTAAACTTTATTTTGGGTGTGGATTTTTTTCAGCGGAATTGGCTGTCTTTATTTTATCCCTCCCTCTCTAGTGACTCTTGCGTGGAAGATCCACATCTTGGGTATTCATTATCCCATACGTCACTAGCTCATGGACTCTTGCTAATTACATGAAAGAAAACATAATTTATGTAAAAACTTACCTGATAAATTCATTTCTTTCATATTAGCAAGAGTCCATGAGGCCCACCCTTTTTTGTGGTGGTTATGATTTTTTTGTATAAAGCACAATTATTCCAATTCCTTATTTTTTATACTTTCGCACTTTTGTCTTATCACCCCACTTCTTGGCTATGCGTTAAACTGATTTGTGGGTGTGGCGAGGGGTGTATTTATAGGCATTTTGAGGTTTGGGAAACTTTGCCACTCCTGGTAGGAATGTATATCCCATACGTCACTAGCTCATGGACTCTTGCTAATATGAAAGAAATGAATTTATCAGGTAAGTTCTTACATAAATTATGTTATATATATATATATATATATATATATATATATATATATATATATATATATATATATATATATATATATATATATATATATATATATATATATATATATATATATATATAATTTAATAACATTCACAGATATCCTGGCATTCATGAATGAAAGTCCCCTTTATTTGTTCCAATGGTAAATCCTAGCGTTTCACAACTAGGATTTACCATCACTTTAAGTAGCTAATTCTATATTTTATGTTGGGTAAAATTGTATATGAAATTGTTAATGTGTGTGCATGTCATTTTCAGAGAGTATGGCCTGCTTCTCAACGGGATGTTTTGTATTTATCTGCTATTCGAATGATACCAGCTGCTAATGAAAATGAAACAGACACTTGGATTGTTTGCAACTTCTCTGTGGATCATAACAATGCACCTGTAAGTAACTGATTTAATGGTTGTGTGTGGAGTTTTTAAAGAATTGGCTGTATAACATAACTATGCCCTATATAAAGATGAAACATACAATGATCCTACTGAACTGTGGGTCACAGATTTTAGTTTAGCATCTTATGAGATTTATGAATTTTTATATATATATTTTTAACTTTCAGCTGAACCGTTGTGTTCGTGCCAAAATAAACATTGCCCTGATCTGTCAGACACTTGCGAGCCCACCAGATGGTAATAAGGATATAAGCAGAGATAATATCCAATGCAAGATTACATATGTTGCAAATGGTAAGATATTATTCATAACAGTATTTTAAGATTACATTAATTTTGGATTATACTTTAACATATGATGTTAAATGTACTTTTTGGGGGTCTATACAAGGGTAAAAAACATTAATTATGCAATTTAACCTCTTAAGGACATATGACGGAATTTTTCCGTCATAAAACAATTGAGCAAACTGAAAGCTGTGTCCTTAAAGGGTTAAAAAGCATGTTACGCAGAAGATAAAGTATGGCCAGATAAAGTGGAAAGTCCAACCATACTGAAAGCTCAAAGTACTACATAAACATTGTCCTTCTCAAAGTATGAGAACTATTCCATTTGTAATATGATTAAATAAAGTGTGTATGGCAGCATATGAGCTTCATTCTACTTGGAGACATTTTTGTCCTCCACTTACATAAAATCACATAGCAAACTCCAGTATGTATCCTTAATATTTATTCACCTGATGACCATTTATTTTTCTTTGTATGGACATTTATTTTCTCTCACACTTTAGAGCCATATTTATTGCTATTGGTTATATAGTATCCTGGCTTTATTTGGTATTTAGAAACTATTCCCAGAAGTCTGAAAGAAGTGTCCTTTTCCTAAAGAAGAGTTAGGTTCACTAACAGATGATAAAAGCAGATCTGATTATCTCCTAATATTGTCACATATTAGGATTATCTCCTAATATGGTCAATAAGGGACTTAACTTATGGTCTTGTAAAGATCCACCAAGAAGGGGCCCACATTTACTTGAGAGCCTTCTCCTGGGCATTTTCCAGAGACATAGAACTTGGCTAACTCTCTGAAAAATGCCACTTTGTCACCCTTTCTTAGTTAGCTGCAAATGAAATTGGTTTAAGGAGCTTTTTAGACTGCTGGTTTCCGTTCTGGCGACTTTTTCTAGCTTTTATGGACAAATATGGCTTACCTGTTTCATTCCTCTTGTATAATTTATCTATATGGAAAACTCAACCTAAATCAAGTAGGGCAAGGAGGAGACTGTGGAAAAATGAATTCAGCAAGATTTTGCCTCTCCAGGTGGTTGGGAAAATACTTACCAAGTGATATGAAAAACTTAGCTTCACGTACCATGACTCTTCACATGAAGGAATTAATTTATAAATAATAGCATGTTCTTTCTATTGTTGTCGGTCACAAAAAGAGCGCTCTGTGATCCATGTTTTGTTAAAGTTACAGTAATCACCTAAAGATTACAAAAAATGTCTGCAGTCGCGTGTCTCTGGGCAGCACCTTAAGTGGTAGCAAAATTAGTAGCTCTGTGTGGATCACTGATATTTTGCCGATAGCCAGTGAAAGAATTGATCACCCAGCCATTTTATCCTAATATATGAAATCTACAGGTCACTCTGATTTGGTAGATTTAACTTTATTCTTTTCTCCACCTTTGCAAGCTAATCCGGAGCGTTGAGGCCTACGGCAAACTCTTCACTGAGAGGCTCTCAACACCCCCCCCCCCCCCGGTAATACTACAGGCCGGGTAAGCAGTGCACAGACACTGAAAACATATTCTACAGAGGGAACCATCTACTTGTAAGTTTCTATAGGCAACGGACTAGTCGGTAAAGAGAAGAAAACAACGGGAAGGAAAAAGGGGGGGAAAAATAATTAAAGATGGAAGCCCTAGACAAATGGGAAAGGTCTGTGACGCAGCTCATAGAGGATCACTACCGGAGCCTGGAGGCTGAGCTGCAGAAACTTTTCATGAGTCCGGCAGTAACAGAGATCTTTTCCAGTGCACATAGAGAGAGAGCTGTGCCCCCTGAGCTGAGGAAGGTGGAATCCGTTAGCTCCGGTGAAAATAAAGATGCCCAGTGGCAGTACTTAATATCGGCTGAAGCCCGACTTGACAATGTGCTACAAAAGGAAGAAGCTGAGGACCAGACTCGCTGCTCCACTCCCTCACTGTCTGACAAATGGGAATTACTGCCTCTTAACTGTCTGTCCGCAGCTGGATCCGGAACTGGAGATGAGATGGGCAAGGATCCCCTGACTGCTCGAGAGACTTTGGGTCATGCGACAGCAAGACGCTGTGTCACTGTGAGCCCCCCGCTGGACTTAGAGATCTGGAGAGGAGCCAGCTTGAAAAACGCATCAGCAAAACAAGTACGGGCTCAAATTAAACTTACTTCTACGGCATACAATTACCACTGCCTGCTTTCCCATAATAGATCGCCCATCATCGCCACCGGAGCTGGGAAGGAGAAAGGTGGAGAGATCCCGGTATCCCAAAATACTCAGGGCAAAGCAGTAGTGGGACACTTGCAAACAATAGGAACTTGGAGCCTGCGCTACTTATGCCTAGGACTGTATGATAATCTAGGTCTTCCACAAGATACCCGACACGGGATAGGTTAAAGGGAGCTGAGGTTAAAGCCCTGCATGTGAGACTTATCCTCGAGACTGCTGAGTGGTTAATACCTTGGGGAGTCCCGCTGAATAACACAGGACTATACTTTTGGGCAACTCATAGTCCAGGGCTGCTATGTTTTATAGCCCGGTGATTTTACGTCCAGACTTTAATACCCTCATGCATTTAACCTAGGTTTTTAGTACACTATTACTTTAGACAAGGGCATTAAAGTATACTAGATAGCCATTAGTATCACACAAATGTCTAACATCTGTTATAGTAAATATGTAGGGTATGGAGAGCGCTTAATGTTTTGGGCTTATATGTTTCTATCATGTATATATGTGTATAGTATAGTAATTGTTAGCCACACCCAGGGAATTTGTATTTGTATTTTATTACACTTGAAGTACATAATTACTAGTCTTTTATAGGGAATGTGCTAAGTACATAATTACTAGCCTTTTATAGGGAATAAGTCCTATAACCTAGGTGTCTTCCACCTACAGGCATCCAGCATCATATCTTGCTTCTATAGCTCAGACAGGCAATCTTGGCAGGGAGATAGACAACTTCTTAGTAAAATAATACACAGACTGCTGCCATTATCTATAGTCTCCTGTTAGATTAGTTTAGTTTATTATAGTGAGATGCTTTAAGCAATATCTCACTCAGTTGCCCAAAATGCTAGTTTAACCCCTCTAAAGAAAATATAAACACTCTATGCAATTCCCTCTAGTCCTATGGCTCCACGTTGAACTCAGATGTGGGCGTGACTTCATCTGATATAGTTTTCTTATTCAATACTTACATTATTAAAAAACATAATTTATGCTTACCTGATAAATTCCTTTCTTCTGTAGTGTGATCAGTCCACGGGTCATCATTACTTCTGGGATATTACTCCTCCCCAACAGGAAGTGCAAGAGGATTCACCCAGCAGAGCTGCATATAGCTCCTCCCCTCTACGTCACTCCCAGTCATTCGACCAAGGACCAACGAGAAAGGAAAAGCCAAGGGTGAAGTGGTGACTGGAGTATAAATTAAAAAATATTTACCTGCCTTAAAAACAGGGCGGGCCGTGGACTGATCACACTACAGAAGAAAGGAATTTATCAGGTAAGCATAAATTATGTTTTCTTCTGTTAAGTGTGATCAGTCCACGGGTCATCATTACTTCTGGGATACCAATACCAAAGCAAAAGTACACGGATGACGGGAGGGATAGGCAGGCTCTTTATACAGAAGGAACCACTGCCTGAAGAACCTTTCTCCCAAAAATAGCCTCCGATGAAGCAAAAGTGTCAAATTTGTAAAATTTGGAAAAAGTATGAAGCGAAGACCAAGTTGCAGCCTTGCAAATCTGTTCAACAGAGGCCTCATTCTTGAAGGCCCAAGTGGAAGCCACAGCTCTAGTAGAATGAGCTGTAATTCTTTCAGGAGGCTGCTGTCCAGCAGTCTCATAAGCTAAACGAATTATGCTACGAAGCCAAAAAGAAAGAGAGGTAGCGGAAGCTTTTTGACCTCTCCTCTGCCCAGAGTAAATGACAAACAGAGAAGACGTTTGTCGAAATTCCTTAGTTGCCTGTAAGTAAAATTTTAGAGCACGGACTACATCCAGGTTGTGCAGTAGACGTTCCTTCTTTGAAGAAGGATTTGGGCATAAAGAAGGAACAACAATCTCTTGATTGATATTCCTGTTAGTAACTACCTTAGGTAAGAACCCAGGTTTAGTACGCAGGACTACCTTATCCGAATGAAAAATCAAATAAGGAGAATCACAATGTAAGGCTGATAATTCAGACACTCTTCGAGCCGAGGAAATAGCCATTAAAAATAGAACTTTCCAAGATAACAACTTTATATCAATGGAATGAAGGGGTTCAAACGGAACGCCCTGTAAAACATTAAGAACAAGGTTTAAACTCCATGGTGGAGCAACAGTTTTAAACACAGGCTTAATCCTGGCCAAAGCCTGACAAAAAGCCTGGACGTCAGGAACTTCTGACAGACGTTTGTGTAACAGAATGGACAGAGCTGAGATCTGTCCCTTTAATGAACTAGCAGATAAACCCTTTTCTAAACCTTCTTGTAGAAAAGACAATATCCTAGGAATCCTAACCTTACTCCAAGAGTAACCTTTGGATTCACACCAATATAGGTATTTACGCCATATCTTATGGTAAATCTTTCTGGTAACAGGTTTCCTAGCCTGTATTAAGGTATCAATAACTGACTCAGAAAACCCACGTCTTGATAAAATCAAGCGTTCAATTTCCAAGCAGTCAGCTTCAGAGAAGTTAGATTTTGATGTTTGAAGGGACCCTGTATCAGAAGGTCCTGTTTCAGAGGTAGAGACCAAGGTGGACAGGATGACATGTCCACCAGGTCTGCATACCAAGTCCTGCGTGGCCACGCAGGTGCTATTAGAATCACTGATGCTCTCTCTTGTTTGATTCTGGCAATCAATCGAGGAAGCAACGGGAAGGGTGGAAACACGTAAGCCATCCTGAAGTCCCAAGGTGCTGTCAGAGCATCTATCAGGACTGCTCCTGGATCCCTGGATCTGGACCCGTAACGAGGAAGCTTGGCGTTCTGTCGAGACGCCATGAGATCTATCTCTGGTTTGCCCCAACGTCGAAGTATTTGGGCAAAGACCTCCGGATGAAGTTCCCACTCCCCCGGATGAAAAGTCTGACGACTTAAGAAATCCGCCTCCCAGTTCTCCACTCCCGGGATGTGGATTGCTGACAGGTGGCAAGAGTAAGACTCTGCCCAGCGAATTATCTTTGATACTTCCATCATAGCTAGGGAGCTTCTTGTCCCTCCCTGATGGTTGATGTAAGCTACAGTCGTGATGTTGTCCGACTGAAACCTGATGAACCCCCGAGTTGTCAACTGGGGCCAAGCCAGGAGGGCATTGAGAACTGCTCTCAATTCCAGAATGTTTATTGGCAGGAGACTCTCCTCCTGACTCCATTGTCCCTGAGACTTCAGAGAATTCCAGACGGCACCCCAACCTAGAAGGCTGGCGTCTGTTGTTACAATTGTCCAGTCTGGTCTGCTGAATGGCATCCCCCTGGACAGGTGTGGCCGAGAAAGCCACCATAGAAGAGAATTTCTGGTCTCTTGATCCAGATTCAGAGAAGGGGATAAGTCTGAGTAATCCCCATTCCACTGACTTAGCATGCACAGTTGCAGTGGTCTGAGGTGTAAGCGTGCAAAGGGAACTATGTCCATTGCCGCTACCATTAAGCCGATTACCTCCATGCATTGAGCCACTGACGGGTGTTGAATGGAATGAAGGGTGCGGCAAGCACTTTGAAGTCTTGTTAGCCTGTCCTCTGTCAGGTAAATCTTCATTTCTACAGAATCTATAAGAGTCCCCAGGAAGGGAACTCTTGTGAGTGGAACGAGTGAACTTTTCTTTTCGTTCACCTTCCATCCATGTGACCTTAGAAATGCCAGCACTAACTCTGTATGAGACTTGGCAGTTTGAAAGCTTGAAGCTTGTATCAGAATGTCGTCTAGGTATGGAGCTACCGAGATTCCCCGCGGTCTTAGTACCGCCAGAAGAGCACCCAGAACCTTTGTGAAGATTCTTGGAGCTGTAGCCAATCCGAATGGAAGAGCCACAAACTGGTAATGCCTGTCTAGGAAGGCAAACCTTAGGTACCGATAATGATCTTTGTGAATCGGTATGTGAAGGTAAGCATCCTTTAAATCTACAGTGGTCATGTACTGACCCTCTTGGATCATAGGTAAAATTGTCCGAATAGTCTCCATCTTGAACGATGGAACTCTTAGGAATTTGTTTAGGATCTTTAAGTCCAGGATTGGTCTGAAAGTTCCCTCTTTTTTGGGAACCACAAACAGATTTGAGTAAAACCCCTGTCCCTGTTCCGATCGTGGAACTGGATGGATTACTCCCATTAACAAGAGCTCTTGTACGCAGCGTAGAAACGCCTCTTTCTTTGTCTGGATTGTTGACAATCTTGACAGATGAAATCTCTCTCTTGGAGGAGAGTATTTGAAGTCCAGAAGGTATCCCTGAGATATTATCTCTAGCGCCCAGGGATCCTGAACATCTCTTGCCCAAGCCTGGGCGAAGAGAGAAAGTCTGCCCCCCACTAGATCCGATCCCGGATCGGGGGCCCTCAATTCATGCTGTTTTAGGGGCAGCAGCAGGTTTCCTAGTCTGCTTGCCCTTGTTCCAGGACTGGTTAGGTTTCCAGCCTTGTCTGTAGCGAGCAACAGCTCCTTCCTGTTTTGGTGCAGAGGAAGTTGATGCTGCTCCTGCTTTGAAATTACGAAAGGAACGAAAATTAGACTGTCTAGTCTTGGCTTTGGCTTTGTCCTGAGGCAGGGCATGGCCTTTACCTCCTGTAATGTCAGCGATAATCTCTTTCAACCCGGGCCCGAATAAGGTCTGCCCTTTGAAAGGTATATTAAGCAATTTAGACTTAGAAGTAACATCAGCTGACCAGGATTTTAGCCACAGCGCCCTGCGTGCCTGAATGGCGAATCCTGAATTCTTCGCAGTAAGTTTAGTAAGATGTACTACGGCCTCCGAAATGAATGAATTAGCTAGTTTAAGGACTCTAAGCCTGTCCGTAATGTCGTCCAGAGTAGCTGAACCAATGTTCTCTTCCAGAGACTCAATCCAGAATGCCGCTGCAGCCGTGATCGGCGCAATGCATGCAAGGGGTTGCAATATAAAACCTTGTTGAACAAACATTTTCTTAAGGTAACCCTCTAACTTTTTATCCATTGGATCTGAAAAAGCACAGCTATCCTCCACCGGGATAGTGGTACGCTTAGCTAAGGTAGAAACTGCTCCCTCCACCTTAGGGACCGTTTGCCATAAGTCCCTTGTGGTGGCGTCTATTGGAAACATTTTTCTAAATATCGGAGGGGGTGAGAACGGCACACCGGGTCTATCCCACTCCTTAGTAACAATTTCAGTAAGTCTCTTAGGTATAGGAAAAACCTCAGTACTCGTCGGTACCGCAAAATATTTATCCAACCTACACATTTTCTCTGGTATTGCAACTGTGTTACAATCATTCAGAGCCGCTAACACCTCCCCTAGTAATACACGGAGGTTTTCCAGTTTAAATTTAAAATTTGAAATATCTGAATCCAGTCTGTTTGGATCAGAACCGTCACCCACAGAATGAAGTTCTCCGTCCTCATGTTCTGCCACCTGTGACGCAGTGTCTGACATGGCCCTAATATTATCAGCGCACTCTGTTCTCACCCCAGAGTGATCACGCTTACCTCTTAGTTCTGGTAATTTAGCCAAAACCTCAGTCATAACAGTAGCCATATCCTGTAATGTGATTTGTAATGGCCGCCCAGATGTACTCGGCGCTACAATATCACGCACCTCCCTCTGAGCGGGAGATGTAGGTACTGACACGTGAGGCGAGTTAGTCGGCATAACTCTCCCCTCGTTGTTTGGTGAAATTTGTTCAATTTGTACAGATTGACTTTTATTTAAAGTAGCATCAATACAGTTAGTACATAAATTTCTACTGGGCTCCACTTTGGCATTGCAACAAATGACACAGGTATCATCCTCTGAATCAGACATGTTTAACACACTAGCAAATAAACTTGCAACTTGGAAATACAATTCAATTAGAATAATATTAAAACGTACTGTGCCTTTAAGAAGCACAGAATATCTATGACAGTTGAAATTAATAAATTGAAACAGTTATAGCCTCAATCCTTGTAAACAACACAACTTTAGCAAAGGTTTAATCCCATTAGCAAAGATAACAAATTCTGAAAGCAGGAAACAAATTACAGAATAAACGTTTTTTATCTCAGTCAAACTATAATTCTCACAGCTCTGCTGAGAGAAATTACCTCCCTCAAAATAAGTTTTGAAGACCCCTGAGCTCTGTAGAGATGAACCGGATCATGCAGGGAATACAATGAGTTGCTGACTGAAATATTTGATGCGTAGTAAAAGCGCCAAAAAACGGCCCCTCCCCCTCACACACAGCAGTGAGGGAGAACAGAAACTGTCAGAAAACAGATTAAGCAACTGCCAAGTGGAAAAATAGTGCCCAAACATTTATTCACTCAGTACCTCAGCAAATGAAAACGATTTTACATTCCAGCAAAAACGTTAAACATAATCTCTAGTTATTAAACAGCTTTATGTATTTCTTACAGTGTAATTCTAGTGAAGTACCATTCCCCAGAATACTGAAGTGTAAAGTATACATACATGACATTATATCGGTATGGCAGGATTTTCTCATCAATTCCATTGTCAGAAAATAAAAACTGCTACATACCTCTATGCAGATTCATCTGCCTGCTGTCCCCTGATCTGAAGTTTACCTCTCCTCAGATGGCCGAGAAACAGCAATATGATCTTAACTACTCCGGCTAAAATCATAACAAAAACTCTGGTAGATTCTTCTTCAAACTCTGCCAGAGAGATAATAACACACTCCGGTGCTATTTTAAAATAACAAACTTTTGATTGAAGATATAAACCTAAGTATAATCACCATAGTCCTCTCACACATCCTATCTAGTCGTTGGGTGCAAGAGAATGACTGGGAGTGACGTAGAGGGGAGGAGCTATATGCAGCTCTGCTGGGTGAATCCTCTTGCACTTCCTGTTGGGGAGGAGTAATATCCCAGAAGTAATGATGACCCGTGGACTGATCACACTTAACAGAAGAAAAGGGCAATAGCTCATATGTTTGGTAAATCCTCCTATTGACCAATTATATTCCCACGAAACCACCTCTCAATATAGAGAAGCCCTGAAATCTTATACACATGAGACCATATTATCTAATGTTTATGGGGTAGAGTTAATTATATAAAAATAGCTACAAGTTGATAAATTCCTGGCGCTTGTGTCCTCTCTACACAATCAATATTTATGACTACTTTTAGCCCCATCTGATTTCATGTTACATAATCGTGTTGATGGTTCCCATATAAATGTTTATACTAGACTATTTAATCAAGTTTGATTTTCGCTGACTACTACAACTTAAGTATATGTTTTATACATATAAAAAATCCCCTCCCCCCAGAAAATCATAAAAATCTGAGGTATTCCTTTTGAGATCCAAGAGAGGTCTCCTTATTTCAGTTTACCTTCCTCTATTCATATCATCTTTGGTCATTTGAGGTCCATGAGTGGCCTGACTTTGATTTGGAAGGTTTCACTTCCTGCAGGCAGCCAGGCAATAGGTTTCAATACCGGTTACTTACTTTGTTAAGCATACTTACTGTATATTGTTTTTATTATAGTCACTTATGGAATATGTTATATATGTGGCATTATACTGTAATTTTTTTTTTTTGCTTTCATATTGTATGCCTGATTCTATTACCTCAATAAAAATATTAAAAAAAAAAAAAAAAAAAATGTCTGCAGTCTTCCAATAGATTTATGCACATAGTCTGAACTATATTAGAACAGATTAACACCTTATTTACTGCAATTGTTTTTCAATGGCCAAACTCTACCTACCTCCTTTCCTTATTTGAAGGAGCCAATCAGGACATGAGTTGCTGCTAATTAGGGAGATATATGGCAGGGATGTGCTATTTTTAAGCAGTTTTAAGACTGGACTGAAAGATTCACATTTTCATAGCTAAACTACAGGAAATGGAACAAAATAAATAGTGAAAGTGTATTGCAAGTTGTTTTACTGTGTATAATTAAGCATTTTATAATACAATCTCAAAGTGTTTTATGTCCCTTTTTACACATTACAAAGAATGTTAAGAAATGTGTTTTTATTAACGAATGTGCCTTTAATATATTGTTGTTTTTTTTTGTTTGTTTGTTTGTTTGTTTTTCTCTCCAGTAAATCCTGGAGGCTGGGCTCCCGCATCTGTACTTAGAGCAGTAGCAAAACGAGAATACCCTAAATTTTTAAAACGGTTTACTACTTATGTGCAGGAGAAAACCTCAGACAAGCCCATATTATTTTAGCAATTTCCAGGTGAGTTGATCATCATTAATGCCCTTATTTTCAGCAAATTAATTTGAACTGAAAAAAATCTATTTGAAGAATTGCATAGTTATCTTTTTAAACGTTCAAATAGCAATGTTTAGCACTTTCTTTGAGTTTAATTTTTCCAATTACTTGTATAAAACTACATAAGACATAATGACACTCACATTTAACTAATAATGTTATTCTGCTAAAGTAAATTCTGTACATATCAACCAATATTTAAGTTTGTGCAATTAACCTTCTTTTTGTTCCTTTGGTGTTTGTAGTAGAGAATAGGCTGTAATTAATTAGTTTTTTGTTTTTTTTTCAGTGGCGTGAAGGCGGCCATAAGAACATTCCATGTTGAATGAGAGCAAAATCATTGCAATATAAAATGGAGTTCAGGATCTGCAGCCTTTTTATATTTTACACATTCTAATGTTCGCCTGAAACCAAGGGGGTTGACTTGCTCACATGGCCGAACATAAAACATTAGTCCTACTTTAATGAATCAGTATATACCTAATACATGTGCATATACAAGTACATGTCTACACACACATACACTATATATATATATATATATATACACACACACACACACTAAAATCTTTTTTCTATTTACTTGTTTGCTTGCTTCAGTGGGTCATGAGAGGGTAAAGAAAATTATCTGAATCACAAGCAACATGGATTGATGCTTTAATTTTCTACAACTCATGATAGGCTAGCCTGCCATGGACTTTTAAATATATATATTAAAGCCATACATATTCTATGTTTCTGGGCATATTAAGATCAAGTACCCTAAATGCACACAATGTTCTTTATGCTCATTAACAAATCGGTCATTTCATTTTTCAAATTTTAAGGATATAATTGCTATTGGTTTCTTTTTCCCTCCTTATGCTTTATATAAAAGACATTTTGTTACCTTATCGCTGGTTCTTATAAACGTTCTGTAAAAACTAAAGAAATATCTGAGGGCTTTTATCTATGGCTTTGCCTTTTTTCTCCTAAAACTCCTATGAAGACTTTGTAGTCTGATGGAGTAAAGCGAAATCTAAGAAAGCTTTATTTTTTCCAGAAATCTATATATTTCTATTGTATTTTTAGTTGTGTTAATAATGTGGAACAAAATGATTGGATTATAAAACACGATCCAGAAATTTCAAGATTGATTCTTGAGGGGGATGATATATAATTGGTCTTTCAGCTCTGCTCTATGGTGGCAGTCTGTGTGGAGAATGTGCAAACCCTTTGTATGCAAGGTGAGTGAATGTAGTGTGTAGTCTCCTAAGTGTCGGTGTGGCCTTTTCCCTATTTGATGACTACAGTCAGTGTCACGCTCGGCCTAACTATCTTGCACTGTTTAGACATTGTTTTGCATAGCAGAAGTTGCACAAAATGTGTTTTTTCCTAATGTGATGACTATCTTTCGTTTTGATGCAGGATGTAATGTTACATTTCTTTTCAACCCCACATTTTTCTTTCATGTTTCAGATAAAGCATACAATTTTAAACAATTTTCCAATTTACTTTTATTATCTAATTTGCTTTGTTTTCTTGTTACCTATCCTTTGTTGAGAAGCATACCTAGGTAGGCTCAGTAGCTGGGAGATTGCTGCAGATTGGGTGCTTTACATATGTGCTTCGTCATTGGCTTGCATATGTGTACAGCTAGTTCCCAGCAGTGCATTGCAGGTGCTCTAATAAAGGTTACCAAAAGAATGAAGCAAAATGGTTCATTGAGTTAAATTGGAAGATTGTTAAAAATTGTATGCTCTATCTGAATCATGAAAGAAAAAAATGTGGGTTTTGTGTCCCTTTAAAATAGGGTTATGATGGAAAATATGAGTTTATGTTCCAGAAGGTTTTGTAACATTCAGCCTGTTTTCCACATTGAGCACCATAAAAGCAAGAACTAACCAAATCTCCAGATGATGACATTCAAATGTTTCAGGTTTGCTTAATTTCTGAGTATTATATATGTGTAATAAAGTCTGCCTTTAACTTTACATTTCCATTGTGCAATGTATATAACATAATTTAATTTTACTTGTTAAGCACAGTTCTGTTAAGAGGCAGAGAATTGTTTTTTTTTTTAATTACTTTTTTGCTGGTATTTGGGACTTTAAATCTGAAAAGCGAATTTACATTTAACACAAAAAAATCGTTCACAGATAATTAAATTGTACAATATTTGAGCCTGCAAATTTTAAAAGAAGATAGACATGTGCTATAAGAGTTGTTGCTGTCCATATTATATAATTACCTTGTTTATGTGAGTGCATTTAAAATCCATGATGATTTCTTATCTGTTTAATTGATTTATGTCTGTTTTGTGCATCTGTTATTAAAGATTTAAATAAATATATAAATATATATATCTGTCGCATACCTACAGGTTATGTTAATGGTTTTATAAGCTAGGTTGCGACAATTATATTGAAACATAGATGTATATAATCAGAATTTTGTGTACAAATTTGACAAAACTTTGGAAACCTACTACCTACAGTTTTTCTGCCTCGAAAATTCAATTCTTTACTTGTAGAAATGTCACAATCAATTCTTCCTTGGAAACCTAATCACATAACTTTATTGCATAACTACAAGTTTGTATTCCTAACAACACACACAGATAAATATGCCTTACCACAATAAAGCTCTAACGCTTTTCTTAGGTGAAAAAGTGCGGTGGTAACGAGTTAATGAACAGAAAGTTGTTATAGTAATCACTACATCAAAAGTCAATGTTTGTTTGTTTTTTAATAGTGTGTTCTGTTTTTTTCTTCATTAAATTAAAATGGTTTCTGTTTTTCATTGTCTTGAAAATATTAAAGCCACTGATGGTGTACTGAGAATGATTGATTATAAATACAGATAATGAATGTTGAATTAGCTATTTTGGTTACTATCGCGAAAGCAAGAAAGTCATTTTATCTCTTCTTCTAATGGAGAACATTGTTGTTTCTTTTACAGCATATTGCAATTTGTGCCATCATTTGAAGGAGATCATGAAAAGCTTTATTCTACAAAGGCTTAAAGTGATTGTAAACTTACCGATTGTGCTGCACGGTATATAGAAATATTATTCGAAACGGGAACTTTGATTCATGAAATTTTTTAAATGAAGCTTAATTTGTCAAATATTTACCATACAGTGAAGGTAAACAATGCACCGTTCCTCTGCTCACATTTTACACTTGGCGTCCAGCTCATGATGCATGAAACTATTGCTTGAAGGCGGATTCGTCATCGTTCAACTAAATAAAGTGTAAAATGCAGATGGAGTAACGGCGCCATGTTTACCTTCACTGTATGGTAAATATTTGACAAATGATGCATCATTAAAAAATGTCATGAATTAAAGTTCCCCTGTTTTTGAATAATATTTTTATATACTGTGCAGCACAATCGGTAAGCTTACACTCACTTTAAGGGAAGTTTACAAAAACAGTATCTAAATCTTAATATCATTAGTTGCATTTGCACTAAATGTGATGTACTTTTGCTATTCTGTAAATAAATGTATTACACTAATATTTGTGCTGGATTTGTTTCTGTCCCAAACTTGTCATATTGTTGAAGGTGGTAATAATGAAACCCAAGAACACAAACAAAACCTCTGAGTGTTATAGCAGATTGTGTCCTTCCATTTTGAGCTTTGACTGTACTTGCAATAAACTCTAGTACAGTGTATTGAAAGTGAGGTGAATTCAGCTAAATGTTTTTATACCTTTTAGAAACCTATAACCGTATTCTTTACAGCTCTGAAAGTACATTCAATATTAATATTGTCATGTATGGAATGAAACTCAGGATTTCTTTCCTAAGATATGGTGAGTCCACGGAATCATCAATTACTAGTGGGAATATCACTCCCAGGCGGAAAAGAGCACCAGAGCAAAGCTGCTATATATGTCACTTCCTTTACCCCAAATCTCCAGTCATTCTCTTTGCCTGCGGTGCAAGGAGGAGGTGAAGTTTTTGTGTCTGATCTAAAATCAAGATTTTGTTATTTTAAAAGCAGAGTAGGTTTGCTCTAATCTTTCTAAGGGGTCTAGCCCATGTCAGTCTCTCTTCAGTAGGGCAGTGGTGGCTTTTAAGCAATTGGGAACTTGTGGGGTACAATCCTTACTGCGTTTTCCCAAAACATTTTGCTGCCCTATTTAGATAGCCTGAGTAAGTTTACTCAGTCTTTCTGTATTTTCACTGGTCCATGTGGGGAATGTATCCTCTCAAACCAGGTGAGCTGTCCTGCTGCCGGACAGATGAATATTAAGGTAAGTACCAGTTTTATTTTTCCATTTAGCAGGGAAAACTTTGGCACTTAAAGGGACCGTCTAGGCCAAAATAAACTTTCATGATTCAGATAGAGCATGTAATTTTAAACAATTTTCCAATTTACTTTTATCACCAATTTTGCTTTGTTCTCTTGGTATTCTTAGTTGAAAGCTTAACCTAGGAGGTTCATATGCTAATTTCTTAGACCTTGAAGACCACCTCTTTCAGATTGCATTTTAACAGTTTTTCACCACTAGAGGGTGTTAGTTCACGTATTTCATATAGATAACACTGTTCTTGTGCACGAGAAGTTATCTGGGAGCAGGCACTGATTGGCTAGACTGCAAGTCTGTCAAAAGAACTGAAAAAAGGGGCAGTTTGCAGAGGCTTAGATACAAGATAATCACAGAGGTTAAACGTATATTATTATAACTGTGTTAGTTATGCAAAACTGGGAAATGGGTAATAAAGGGATTATCTATCTTTTAAAACAATAAAAATTCTGGTGTAGACTGTCCCTTTAATCAGCTGAAACGCTGCAGGTTCCTGTAAGACTGCAGGTTTTTATGGCAGTTTTTGCAGGTTAGTGTGAGGAGTTTTTTTTATTTTTGATGGCTCAATGGGGTTCCGTTTTTTAACGGATGATGTTCTTTTTATAACGGGGTTTTTTGTTGTAAAAAATAAACTTTTTTTGTCAGCTGAAGGACTGCCCCTTTTAGGGAGGTTCAATTTCTTGATGACAGAGTATTTTTGGCGCTTTTTTTCACTTCCTGTGGAGTGAGGTGCACATTTTTTCAGATGTCTCTGTGCTTTGATTGCTTCTTGCTATTTTAGCCTCTCTGGAATCCTGGATTTTTCTTGATTTGGTAATTTAAAGGGAACATTTAATAGTTCTCCCTATAAACATTCTAGAGTTGAGAGCGATTCCAGTCGGACAACATAACATCGGTGGCGTACATCAACCACCAGGGGGGAACAGTTCCTTGGCCATGACAGAGGTGGCCTGAATAATCCAGTGGGTGGAGTCTCAACTGTTGTCTTTCTGCAATCCACATCCCAGGAGTGGACAATTGGGAGGCGGATTTTCTGAGCCATCAGACCTTTCATCTGGGGGAATGGGAACTCCATCCGGAAGTATTTTCCAGTTTAATCCTCAATTGGGGGCAGCCAGAACTGTATCTCATGGCTTCTCTGCTGAATCCCAAGCTTCTGAGGTACGGCTCGAGGTCAAGGGATCCACAGGATTTCTTGATAGATGCTCTGGCGGTTCCTTGGAACTTCAGTCTAGCATACATATTTCCTCTGTTCGCTCTCCAGCCAAGAGTCATTGCTCAGATCAAGCAGGAGAGGGTGTTGTTATTTCTCAGATAAACTTTCATGATTCAGATAGAGCATGTAATTTTAAACAATTTTCCAATTTACTTTTATCACCAACTGCTTCTCTGAAACTGACTGCTTGGAGATTGAACGCTTGATTTTATTGGAGCATGGTTTTTCAGAGTCGCTCATTGAGACAATGATTCAAGCTCGTAAGCCTGTGACAAGAAAAATGTACTATAAGATATGGCGTAAATATCTGTATTGGTGTGAATCCAGAGGCTACTCTTGGAGTAGAGTCAGGATTTTGCCTTTTCTCCAGAAGAGTCTGGAGAAGGGTTTGTCAGCTAGTACTCTGAAAGGTCAGATTTCTGTGTTGTCTATTTTGTTGCATAAGCGTTTGGTGGATGTGCCAGACGTGCAATCTTTTTGTCAGGCACTGGTTAGGATCAGGCCTGTGTTTAAACCTGTTACTCCTCCCTGGAGTCTTAACCTTGTTCTTAGAGTTTTACAGCGGGCTCCGTTTGAGCCTATGCATTCCTTAGATATTAAGATGTTATCTTGGAAGGTTTTGTTTCTTGTTGCTATTTCTTCTGCTCTGAGAGTTTCGGAACTCTCGACTCTGCAGTTTGATTCTCCTTATCTTATTTTTTATTCTGATTAGGTGGTTCTACATACTAAGTTAGGTTTCCTACCTAAGGTTGTTTCTCTTGTAAGATTTATCGAGTCCACGGATTCATCCTTACTTGTGGGATATTCTCCTCCCCTACAGGAAGTGGCAGAGAGAGCACCCACAGCAGAGCTGCCTATATAGCTCCCCCCTTAGCTCCACCCCTCAGTCATTCTCTCTGCCTGCTTAACTGCTAGGAAGGGCAAAGAGGAGTGTGGTGACAAAAAAATGTTAGGTTTTTATTTTCTCAAGCAAGTTTGTTGTTTTTAAATGGTACCGGTGTGTACTGTTTACTCTCTGCAGAAAAAGGGATGAAGATTTCTGCAAGGAGGATGATGATCTTAGCACTTTGTAACTAAGATCCACTGCTGTTCTTACAAGGGCTGAAGAGTACAGGAAAACTTCAGTTGGGGGGAACAGTTTGCAGGCTAAACTGCATTAAGGTATGTTCAGTCTATTTTTTTCTAGATAGACTATGTTATTTCTAGAAAAGGCTGGCAATATCCCCATGAGGGAAGGGTAAGCTGTATTCAGACAATTGGATAGGAATTTCAGCTTGCATAAAGGGCTCATTAGTTACTGGTGACACTGTTTGGTAAAAATGTTTTTGTTTATTCAGTAAATGATGCGATAACGTTTTTTTGAAGGGACTAAAGGGGTAATTGTGGCTTGTTTTTGAGTTTTCTAACCCACATGGTTAATTTAGAGACACTCTAGTGTTTGTCTTTTAGGCCTCAAAACTCGAGTGAGGTGGGAGGGGCCTATTTTCGGGACTCAGTTGTGCAGTTTCTTTTCCTCTGAGACTTCTAACTGCTTCTCCAGAGGTTCCTGCCGTGTTTTGAGGGCTGTAAAAGAAGTTTTTCCCCCCACAAATTGTTCTGAAGGGCAGGTAGGAGCCACAGCAGAGCTGTGGCAAAGTGCTGAAAGTCTTTTTTACTGGTTTTGATGTTTTTACAATTCATTTTTGCCATTAAGGGTTTAATTGTTTATTTGCATAGCTGTGCAAAGTTACTAATGCTATATGATACTACTGTAAAAATTTTGTTATGTTTACTGCTTTTTAACACTGTTTTGCAGAACTTGTGCAGCTTTTTTTCTCTTAAAGGCACAGTATCGTTTTATTTCTAAGTGTTATTTACTTTGATTACAGTGTTTCCTAAGCTTGCTTGTTACATTACTAGCCTGTTTAACATGTCTGACACCAAGGAAAATCCTTGTTCAATATGTTTGGAAGCCATTGTGATACCCCCTCTTAGAATGTGTCCCAATTGTACTGATATGTCTATAAACTATAAAGAACATATATTAGCACTTAAATATCGAGCAATAGATGATTCTCAGTCAGAAGTAAATGAGGGTTCGCCACCTAGCTCTCCCCAAGTGTCACAACCAGTAACGCCCACACAAGTGACGCCAAGTACCTCTAGTGCGTCAAATTCATTTATTTTACAAGACATGGCCACAGTTATGAATGCAACCCTCACAGAGGTTTTATCCTGACTGCCTGGTTTACAAGGAAAGCGGAACAGCTCTGGGTTAAGGAAAAATGCTGAGCAGTCTGACGCTTTAGTAGCCGTATCTGATATGCCCTCACAATGTTCTGAGGTAGAGGTGAGGGATTTGTTATCTGAGGGAGAAATTTCTGACTCAGGAAAGACGCTTCCTCAGACAGATTCTGATATCACGGCCTTTAAATTTAAGCTTGAACACCTCCGCTTATTGCTCAGGGAGGTATTAGCGGCTCTAGATGATTGTGACCCTATAGTGGTCCCAGAGAAATTGTGTAAGATGGATAAATACTTAGAGGTTCCGGTTTACACTGATGTTTTTTTTCCAGTCCCTAAGAGGATTGTGAATATTATTGCTAAGGAGTGGGATAGACCAGGTATTCCGTTCATTCCCCCTCCTGTTTTTAAGAAAATGTTTCCCATATCTGACACCATGCGGGACTCGTGGCAGACAGTTCCTAAGGTGGAGGGAGCTATTTCTACTCTAAGCGTACAACTATACCTATTGAAGTCAGTTGTGCTTTCAAAGATCCTATGGATAAAAAATTAGAGGGTCTCCTGAAGAAAATTTTTGTTCATCAAGGTTTTCTTCTTCAACCTATTGCGTGCATTGTTCCTGCAACTACTGCAGCTGTTTTCTGGTTTGAGGCTCTAGAAGAGGCTCTTCAGATGGAGACTCCATTAGAAGAAATTTTGGACAGAATTAAGGCCCTTAAATTGGCTAATTCTTTTATTACAGATGCCGCTTTTCAACTGGCTAAATTAGTGGCAAAGAATTCAGGTTTTGCCATTTTAGCACGCAGGGCGTTATGGCTTAATCCTGGTCTGCTGATGTGTTATCTAAAACTAAACTTTTGAACATCCCTTTCAAAGGAAAGACCCTATTCGGGCCTGAACTGAAAGAGATTATTTCAGACATCACTGGAGGGAAAGGTCATGCCCTCCCTCAGGATAGATCAAATAAGATGAGGACCAAACAAAATAATTTTCGTTCCTTTTGAATTTCAAGAGTGGTCCCGCTTCAGTTTCCTCTGCTGCAAAGCAAGAGGGGAATTTTTCCCAATCCAAGGAACAAGGGTGAACAGGCCAAGAAGCCTGCAGCTGCCTCTAAGACAGCATGAAGGGGTAGCCCCCGATCCAGGACAGGATCTAGTAGGGGGCAGACTCTCTCTCTTTGCTCAGGCCTGGGCAAGAGATGTTCACAATCCCTGGGTTTTGGAAATTGTGTCCCAGGGATATTTTCTGGAATTCAAAGGCTCTCTTCCAAGGGGGACTTTTCACATTTCTCGATTGTCTGTAAACAGACAAAGAGAGAGGCATTCTTACGCTGTGTAGAAGACCTACATACCATGGGGGTGATCCGCCCAGTCCCAAAAGAGGAACAGGGGCGAGGTTTTTACTCATACCTGTTTGTGGTTTCCAAAAAAGAGGGAACTTTCAGATCAATTTTGGATCTCAAAATTCTAAACAAGTTCCTCAAAGTTCCATCATTCAAGATGGAGACTATTCGGTCTATTCTACCTCTGATCCTGGAGGGTCAATATATGACCACCGTGGACTTAAAGGATGCGTATCTACACATCCCTATTCACAGAATTTTCACAAGGGTGCTAGGGTCCCTTCTGGCGGTTCTACGACCACGGGGCATAGCAGTGGCGCCTTATCTAGATGTCCTCTTATTTCAGGCGTCAACTTTCCAGCTATCCAAGTCTCACACGGACATTGTGTTGGCTTTTCTGAGATCTCACGGGTGGACGGTGAACATAAAAAAAGAGTTCTCTCTTCCCTCTTATAAGAGTTTCCTTCCTAGGGACTCTGATAGACTCGGTAGAAATGAAAATATTTCTGACGGCGGTCAGAAAATCAAAGCTCTTAACCACTTGCCGAGCTCTTCATTCCATTCCTCAGCCATCAGTGGCTCAGTATATGGAGGTAATCAGACTCATGGTAGCGGCAATGGACATAGTTCCTTTTGCCCGCCTACACCTCAGACCACTACATCTATGCATGCTCAAACAGTGGAATGGGGATTATGCAGATTTGTCTCCTCAACTGCATCTGGTCCAGGAGACCAGAGATTCTCTTCTCTGGTGGTTGTCTCAGGACCACCTGTCTCAGGGAATGTGTTTCCGCAGGCCAGAGTGGCTCATTGTAACGACAGATACCAGCCTTCTAGGCTGGGATGCAGTCTGGAACTCCCTGAAAGCACAGGGCTTATGGTCTCGGGAGGAATCTCTTCTCCCGATAAATATTCTAGAACTGAGAGCGATATTCAATGCGCTTCAGGCGTGGCCTCAGCTTGCTGCAGCCAAATTCATCAGGTTTCACTCGGACAACATCACGACTGTAGCTTATATCAATCATCAAGGAGTTCTCTAGCGATGATGGAGGTAACCAAAATAATCCGATGGGCAGAGGATCACTCTTGCCATCTCTCAGCAATCCACATCCCAGGTGTAGAGAACTGGGAGGCGGATTTCTTAAGTCATTAGACTTTTTATCTGGGGGAGTGGGAACTCCATCCGGAGGTATTTGCCCAGCTGATTCAGCTAGGGGGCACACCAGTATTGGATCTGATGGCATCCCATCAGAATGCCAAACTTTCTCGTTACGGGTCCAGGTCCCGGGATCCCAAGGCGGTACTGATAGATGCTCTAGCAGTGCCTTGGTCCTTCAATCTGGCCTATGTATTTCCTATCCTATGTCTGGTTGCCAGAATAAAGCAGGAGAGAGCTTCAGTGATTCTGATAGCACCTGCGTGGCCACGCAGGACTTGGTATGCAGACCTAGTGGACATGTCCTCGGTTCTACCATGGACTCTGCCAATGAGGCAGGACCTTCTAATCCAATGTCTGTTCACGCATCCAAATCTAATTTCTCTGCATCTGACTGCTTGGAGATTGAACGCCTGATTCTATCAAAGCGTGGTTTCTCCGAGTCAGTCATTGATACCCTGATTCAGGCTAGAAAGCCTGTCACCAGGAAGATCTATCATAAGATTTGGCGCAAATATCTTTATTGGTGTGAATCCAAAGGTTACTCGTGGAGTAAGATTAGGATTCCTAGAATATTGTCTTTTCTCCAAGAAGGTTTGGAGAAGGGATTATCAGCTAGTTCCTTATAAGGACAAATATCTGCTTTGTCTATTCTTCTACACAAACGTCTGGCAGATGTCCCAGACGTTCAAGCATTTAGTCAGGCTTTGGTCAGAATCAAGCCTGTATTTAAACCTGTTGCTCCGCCATGGAGCCTAAATTTAGTTCTTAAAGTTCTTCAAGGGGTTCCGTTTGAACCTATGCATTCCATGGATATTAAGCTTCTATCTTGGAAAGTTTTGTTTTTAGTAGCTATCTCTTATATTACCTGATAAATTTATTTCTCTTGTGATGTATCGAGTCCACGGCCCGCCCTGTTTATTAAGACAGGCATATATATTACCTGATAAATTTATTTCTCTTGTGATGTATCGAGTCCACGGCCCGCCCTGTTTATTAAGACAGGCATATATATTACCTGATAAATTTATTTCTCTTGTGATGTATCGAGTCCACGGCCCGCCCTGTTTATTAAGACAGGCATATATATTTTTATTTTTAAACTTTCAGTCACCACTGCACCCTATAGTTTCTCCTTTTTCTTCCTAGCCTTCGGTCGAATGACTGGGGGGTGGAGCTAAGGGGGGAGCTATATAGGCAGCTCTGCTGTGGGGGCTCTCTCTGCCACTTCCTGTAGGGGAGGAGAATATCCCACAAGTAAGGATGAATCCGTGGACTTGATACATCACAAGAGAATTAAATTTATCAGGTAAGCATAAATTATGTTTTCAACCAAGAATATTAATCAGGAGATTTTGGTTCCTTCTTCTCCGTTTGGCCTATGAGATTTCTGGACAGCAACCTCCTGAGAGAATCACTGCTCATTCCACGAGGGCTGTTTCTTCTTCCTGGGCATTTAAAAATGAAGCTTCTGTGGAACAGATTTGCAAGGCTGCAACTTGGTCCTCTTTACATACTTTTAAGTTTTATGAATTTGATGCTGAGGCTTCTTTTGGGAGAAGGGTTCTTCAAGCAGTGGTGCCTTCTGTTTAGGTCTACCTGTCTTGACCCTCCCTTATCATCTGTGTCCTCTAGCTTTGGTATTGATTCTGACTAGTAATTGATGATTCTGTGGACTAACCATATCTTAGGAAAGAAAACCTAATTTATGCTTACCCGATACATTTATTTCTTTCCGGATATGGTGAGTCCACAGCCCACCCTTTTTTTAAGACTGTTATTTTTTCTAAAACCTCAGGCACCTCTACACTTTTGTGTTATCTTCTATTTCCATTTTTACTTTGGTCGAATGACTGGAGATTATGGGTAAGGGAAGTGACATATATAGCAGCTTTGCTGTGGTGCTCTTTGCTTCCTCCTGCTGGCCAGGAGTGATATTCCCACTAGTAATTGATGATTCGTGGACTCACCATATTCAGAAAGAAATAAATTTATCAGGTAAGCATAAATTATATATATTACCATGGAAAGAAAGAACAAAGTGACACAGGGTCCTGTCACTTTAAAGAAAGGGGCAATTGCACACAGGATATATATTAATAAAATGTTTTATTTCAAAACATCGGTCAACATCTTTGTCAAACAAGTGGAAAATTTGAAACCAAGGGAAAGAAGAGCTTTAAAGGAATTGAGTACTGCAAAGAACTTGATCATAAAGCCGGTGGATAAGGGCGGCAACTTAGTTTTGATGGATGAGTGCCTCTATGTGAACGAGGTGAAACGCCAATTAAATGATAAGCACCAGTATGAGAAATTAGATACAAATCCTTTGGGTAAGATTCAACTCTCCCTGTTTAAACTGCTAAACCATGCAAAAAGCAGGGGGATAATTACTCCAAAGGAGTTTCTTTTCTTATACCCTGAACATCCATAAATCCTATATTGCACAAGAACATGAAATGCCCTCCCGGTAGGCCGATAGTTTCCGGGATTGGAAGTGTCACTGAAAAAATTGGTGAGTATGTAGATCAACATGTACGCCCTTTTTTGGTGACTCTTCCATCATACGTAAAGGACACATCAGCCCTTCTAAAAAGGTTAGATGGTACATGTGTAAGTAAGACCACAATTCTAGCATTGTTGGATGTAGAAAGTCTATACTCCTCCATACCCCATGACATAGGCCTTGCAGCTATAAAAAGTTGTCTAGATACTAGGTCCTGAGTACAAAGAACACACAGATTTCGTAGTATCTATATTAAAATTCATTTTGGAAAATAATTTGTTCATGTTTGATGGTAAAGTGTATCGCCAATTGAGAGGTACGGCAATGGGGGCAGTTTTTGCCCCAGCCTATGCCTGCTTACATTTAGGGGCCTGGGAGATTTTTGTCATTTTTGAAAACTACAGCGATATAACTGATGAACACATTCAAATATGGGTCTGATATGTGGACGATGTGCTCATCCTATGGGAGGGCACAACGGATGAATTTAAGGACTTTGTATCCATCTTGAACAGGAACATATTCCTAACTTTTGAAACTAGTGAGATAGGACTAGCTTTTCTTGATTTGACAAAAAAGGAGGGACAAACAATAGTCACAGAGAGTTTTAGAAAAACTGCGACCAATAGTGTCTTGCATGCAGGAAGTGGCCATATGGACCATCTTAAAAGGGGTATTCCATATGGCCAGTTCCTTCATCTAAGAAGGAATTGTTCATCACTTACAAAGTTTGATCATCATGCATCATTGATGAAGGAACATTTTCTCAAGAGAGGCTATTCAAAGAAATGTGTAAAAAGAGCATTTTGGAGAACTAGGGGGGCCTCTAGAGAGGATATCTTGTATACAAAGAAAGAGAAGGTAAATCAGGGCCAGATAAGATTTATAACGACTTAACAATCAGTGGGAGGACGTTAGATCAGTTCTGAGAAATAAATGGCATCTCCTTACTATGGATGAGAGAATTGGAGAGGCCGTAGGCATGGGACCAGCAATGGTGGCGAAAAAGGCTCAGAGCCTAAAAGACAGACTAGTCAAAAGCTAATTTATAAGGGGACCCTCAGACTCTTACTGGTTATGAAAGAATAAAGGGATCAAATGTAGTTTTCCCTGTGGCTACTGTGTCTATTGTGTGCATATGGATAGCACTAATAGTTTCTCAGTTGATGGCTCCAAAATGTATGACATCAGATTCGTTTTTAATTGTAATTCTCAGGGGGTTTTATATCTTCTGCGCTATTCTTATCCAGCTTTTTATGTGGGGAAAATCAAAAGAGCCATAAAGGACTGGTATAAGAACATAGGGATGACATCACAAAGCTGAGGGATACTAATGTAGCAAGACATTTTGCTTGTGCACATAACAGTGATGCACAGTCCCTCAGATTTGTGGTAATTGATAATGGCATCTCCTCTGGAAGAGGGGGTGATAACAATAAAGTTTTACTCCAAAACTAAGCCAAGTGGATTGTTAGGCTGGGAACTAGATTTCCTTGTGGCTTGAATCACAAACTAGAATACGCTTGTTTTCTGTAAATAAAATCTCCCCATTTGTATAGCCTGCTATAAACTGACCTTTTTAGTTATATATGAAATTATGTAGCTACATATATATGTAATGTTAGTGTGTGCCATATTAAACAGAATAGCAACAAATTTGTAACAATGTATTATGCAGAAATAGTAATTCATGTTATCACTAGGAATTATGTTGCTACATTATGTTTGAAACTTCTGCTAAAAGTATGGGCAGCTTTTGTCCTCTTAAGGTGGTATAACCCCCCTTAAGTCATTTCAATTGAGATCACCTGAAGCTGAACAGGTGCTATAAAAGAGGAGGTTCCAGTGTGCCAATTATGCCCTGATGAAGCCCCTAACACACAGTTTGATGTGGGGGTGAAACGTACGTTGGCACTCAGTGTGTTATTCTAATGCTGGTATGGGACTTTCGTTACCAGCATAAACGTTTGCAAGAACAGTTTGAAAGACCCTTGGTATTTGGTGCTTCCAGTTTCAGACAGCCTCTGGGAAGAGTTTCCGGAGATCCATGGTATACCCTAAAAAAAAAGTAATACTTGAGAGGGTTGGATCGGACATAGCCCTGTTGACATGTAAATACAGAACTGTATTTTGGAAATCCGAATATTTACACTATTTCTTGTGTCGGGCAAAAGCTACAAATTCATCAGCTGGATATCCTTGCAACCTATGAGACAGATTGTACAGAACACTGACCAATTAAGGAGAAGAGAGTGAAAAGTTTACCACTCCCACCCTCTGTCACGGACCGGGGAAAAGAAGGTGAATGGCGGATGCGCTACAACTTGCTTCCTCAAGTTAAGAGGTATACCTCTATATCTAAAGCTTGCAAGCTACTGCTATCCTCTGGGGACTGTGTGAGTAATAAGATATTGAGTGCAGCCTTTTGACTGCGGTCGTGTCATGATCCGGTGTACATGCGCTCAGGAAACAGACCCTCGGGGCAGTGGTAGGGATTTGAAGACACCGACCCCTGACCCGGGGAAGAGTATCCTGGACGT
The DNA here is from genome assembly GCF_027579735.1 of Bombina bombina. Classification (NCBI taxonomy): domain Eukaryota; kingdom Metazoa; phylum Chordata; class Amphibia; order Anura; family Bombinatoridae; genus Bombina; species Bombina bombina. The sequence continues at coordinate 190,575,008 of NC_069500.1, forward strand.
GGATAGATGATATTCTGTGATTCATAGTTGCTAGAAGTTATTGAAGAATTAATGGAGGGTGCAATATTTGTTTACAATATATTCTGGTAGCTGCAGGATTCAATGAGAGAAAAATATAGCAATGTGGAATGTTCAGGTTTCAGAGTAAACTGGTAAAAGATTGACACTTAGATGCAAACTAGGTTTGTTGCAGGTTCACAGTACATAATATTATATAAAGCTGATTGTCAGAGTTAAGCACAGCTGCACAGGTAGTTAGACAAGCTGAACGTTTAGGCATTGTTTGTGATTATAAATGCAAACTTGGTTTGTTGCAGGTTCACAGTACATAATATTATAAAGAGCTGTATGTCGGTAATTAGCAGAGCAGCACAGGTGATAAACAGGTTGCAAGTCTTAGGCATTAATTACTGTTTTGTGCATATATTGAAGAATCACATGAAAGCTTTTAACTGAACATAAAGATGCAGAGTTCTGAATAGCAGCAGGATATTTCAGCAATGACAACTTGTAGCAGAGAAATAGTTATAAAGTTCTGAGTAAGATGCTGTTGTAATTAGAGAGTGATGGTAAGCAAAAGCATAGTTGATTTATAATAAAGTTCAGAGATTAAGTAGCTGTGTCCAGGAAACAGAATGAGAGATATTCTTGATACTTGCGGTTTGATGATATTTTGCATAGGTAATAGAAAATGCTGTATCTTGGAATAGTTGCTAAGTTCATGCAGGAAACAGTCACAGACCTCTGTTGTTCAGGATCACAACTTCAATGTTAATGCAAAGCACATTAGACCTGAGAAGGCTTAAAAAAAGGCTGAGGTAAACAGGTGCATGAATGATTAATCAGGCAGGCAAGCAAGCTGAATGTGAATACTGCCCAAATGCAGCAGTCAGAGAAGGAAGTCTTAAAGGGATAGTGACATTAGGCTGAGATATGTTATAGGTCGCTACTCTTGAGGACTTTGTGCAGCATTGCTCTCATTCATCGTAAAAGGGTACTATTTTTCACTTGTCTTTTTATTTAGTTATGATTAGTCTTGCTTAGTTGTGTGTTATAAGTTGGTAATGTTGTTCTGTTCAGGATTGCTGAGTCAAATCTGATCGATAGTTTTTTTTGTTTTTGTTTTTTAAATAAAACATTTTATTAATATATATCCTGTGTGCAATTGCCCCTTTCTTTACAGTGTCAGGACCCTATGTCACTTTGTTATCTTTCTTTCCTTGGTAATATAACTTTTTAAGGGATGCACCAGATTTAGACTTTATGTAGTTTTAACTCCTCCCTCTTTTCTCTTATATATATTAAGCATAAATTATGTTTCTTTCATGTAATTAGCAAGAGTCCATGAGCTAGTGACGTATGGGATATACATTCCTACCAGGAGGGGCAAAGTTTCCCAAACCTTAAAATGCCTATAAATACACCCCTCACCACACCCACAATTCTGTTTTACAAACTTTGCCTCCGATGGAGGTGGTGAAGTAAGTTTGTGCTAGATTCTACGTTGATATGCGCTCCGCAGCAAGTTGGAGCCCGGTTTTCCTCTCAGCGTGCAGTGAATGTCAGAGGGATGTGAGGAGAGTATTGCCTATTTGAATGCAGTGATCTCCTTCTACGGGGTCTATTTCATAGGTTCTCTGTTATCGGTCGTAGAGATTCATCTCTTACCTCCCTTTTCAGATCGACGATATACTCTTATATATACCATTACCTCTGCTGATTCTCGTTTCAGTACTGGTTTGGCTTTCTACAAACATGTGGATGAGTGTCCTGGGGTAAGTAAATCTTATTTTCTGTGACACTCTAAGCTATGGTTGGGCACTTTATTTATAAAGTTCTAAATATATGTATTCAAACATTTATTTGCCTTGACTCAGAATGTTCAACATTCCTTATTTTTCAGACAGTCAGTTTCATATTTGGGATAAATGCATTTGTTTCAATCATTTTTTCTTACCTTAAAAAATTTGACTTTTTCCCTGTGGGCTGTTAGGCTCGCGGGGGCAGAAAATGCTTCATTTTATTGCGTCATTCTTGGCGCGGACTTTTTTGGCGCAAAATTTTTTTTCTGTTTCCGGCGTCATACGTGTCGCCGGAAGTTGCGTCATTTTTTGACGTTTTTTTGCGTCAAAAATGTCGGCGTTCCGGATGTGGCGTCATTTTTGGCGCCAAAAGCATTTAGGCGCCAAATAATGTGGGCGTCTTTTTTGGCGCTAAAAAATATGGGCGTCATTTTTGTCTCCACATTATTTAAGTCTCATTATTTATTGCTTCTGGTTGCTAGAAGCTTGTTCTCTGGCATTTTTTTCCCATTCCTGAAACTGTCATTTAAGGAATTTGATCAATTTTGCTTTATATGTTGTTTTTTTCTTTTACATATTGCAAGATGTTCCACGTTGCAACTGAGTCAGAAGATACTTCAGGAAAATCACTGCACAGTGCTGGAGCTACCAAGCTAAGTGTATCTGCTATAAACTTTTGGTATCTGTTTCTCCAGCTGTTGTTTGTATTGCATGTCATGTCAAACTTATTAATGCAGATAAAATTTCCTTTAGTACTGTTACATTACCTGTTGCTGTTCCGTCAACATCTAATGTTCAGAGTGTTCCTGATAACTTAAGAGATTTTATTTTTTAAATCCATTAAGAAGGCTATGTCTGTTATTTCTCCTTCTAGTATACATAAAAGTCTTTTAAAACTTCTCTTTTTTCAGATGAATTTTTAAATGAACATCATCATTCTGATACTGATAATGGTTCTTCTGGTTCAGAGGTTTCTGTCTCAGAGGTTAATGCTGATAAATCTTTGTATTTGTTCAAGATGGAATTTATTCGTTCTTTACTTAAAGAAGTGTTATTTGCATTAGAAATAGAGGATTCTGGTCCTCTTGATACTAAATCTAAACGTTTAAATAAGGTTTTTAAATCTCCTGTAGTTATTCCAGAAGTGTTTTATCTCCCTGATGCTATTTCTGAAGTAATTTCCAGGGAATGGAATAATTTGGGTAATTTATTTACTCCTTCTAGACGTTTAAGCAAATTATATCCTGTGCCATCTGACAGATTAGAGTTTTTTGGGACAAAAATCCCTAAGGTTATGGGGCTGTCTCTACTCCTGCTAATGTACTACTATTCCTACGGCAGATAGTACTTCATTTAAGGATCCTTTAGATAGGAAAATTGAATCCTTTCTAAGAAAAGCTTACTTATGTTCAGGTAATCTTCTTAGACCTGCTATATTTTTAGCGGATGTTGCTGCAGCTTCAACTTTTTGGTTAGAAGCTTTAGCGCAACAAGTAACAGATCATAATTTTATAGCATTATTATTATTCTATAACATGCTAATAATTTTATTGGTGATACCATCTTTTGATATCATTAGAGTTGATGTCAGGTATATGTTTCTAGCTATTTTAGCTAGAAAAGCTTTATGGATTAAACTTGGAATGCTGACATGTCTTCTAAGTCAACTTTGCTTTCCCTTTCTTTCCAGGGTAAATAATAATTTTCGTTCCTTTCCTCACAACATGGAACAAAAGCCTGATCCTTCATCCTCAGGAGCGGTATCAGTTTGGAAACTATTTCCAGTTTGGAATATATCCAAGCCTTATAGAAACCTATAGCCAGCTCCTAAGTACCTATGAAGGTGCGGCCCTTATTCCAGCTCAGCTGGTATGGGGCAGATTACGTTTTCTTCAAAGAAATTTGGATCAATTCCGTTCTTAATCTCTGGTTTCAGAAACATTGTTTCAAAAAGGTACAGAATTGGCTTCAAGTTAAGGCCTCCTGCTAAGAGATTCTTTTCTTTCCCGTGTCCCAGTTAACACAGCAAAGGCTCAGCATTTCTGAAATGTGTTTCAGATCTAGAGTTGGCTGGAGTATTTATGCCAGTTCCAGTTCTGGAACAGGGGCTGGGGTTTTATTTTATCTCTTCATTGTACCAAAGAAGGTCAATTCCTTCAGACCAGTTCCGGATCTATCATTATTGAATCGTTATGTTAGGATACCAACATTCAAGATGGTTACTGTAGGACTATCCTGCCTTTTGTTTAGCAAGGGCATTATATGTCTACAATAGATTTACAGGATGTGTATCTGCATATTCCGATTCATCCAGATCACTTTTAGTGTCTGAGATTCTCTTTTTAGACAAGCATTACCAGTTTTGTGGCTCTACCGTTTGGCCTAGCCTCAGTTCCAAGAATTTTTTTCAAAGGTTCTCGGTGCCCTTCTTTCTGTAATCAGAGAATAGGGTTTTGGTATTTCCTTATTTGGACGATATCTTGGTACTTGCTCAGTCTTCTCATTTTCGAAGAATCTTATACGAATCGACTTGTGTTGTTTCTTCAAGTTCATGGTTGGAGGATCAATTTACCAATCAGTTCATTGATTCCTCAGACAAGGGTAACCTTTTTAGGTTTCTAGATAAATTCAGTGTCTATGACTCTGTCCTTGTCAGACAAGAGAAGTTTAACATTGATATCAGCTTGTCAAAACCTTCAGTCACAATCATTCCCTTTGGTAGCCTTATGCATGGAAATGTTGGGTCTTAGGACTGCCGCATCAGATGCGATCTCCTTTGCTCGTTTTCACATGCGACCTCTTCAGCTCTGTATGCTGAACCAATGGTGCAGGGATTACTCAAAGATATCTCAATTAATATCTTTAAACCGATTTTACGACACTCTCTGACATGGTGGACAGATCACCATCGTTTAGTTCAGGGGGCTTCTTTGTTCTTCCGACCTGGACTATAATCTCAACAGATGCAAGTCTTACAGGTTGGGGAGCTGTGTGGGGGTATCTGACGGCACAAGGGGTTTGGGAATCTCAGGAGGTGAGATTTCCGATCAATATTTTGGAACTCCGTGCAATTTTCAGAGCTCTTCAGTCTTGGCCTCTTCTGAAGAGAGAGTTGTTCATTTGTTTTCAGATAGACAATGTCACAACTGTGGCATACATCAATCATCAAGGAGGGACTCACAGTCCTCTGGCTATGAAAGAAGTATCTCGAATTTTGGTTTGGGCGGAATCCAGCTCCTGTCTAATCTCTGCGGTTCATATCCCAGGTATGGACAATTGGAAAGCGGATTATCTCAGTCGCCAAACGTTGCATCCGGGCGAATGGTCTCTTCACCCAGAGGTATTTCTTCAGATTGTTCAAATGTGGGAACTTCCAGAAATAGATCTGATGGCTTCTCATCTAAACAAGAAACTTCCCAGGTATCTGTCCAGATCCCGGGATCCTCAGGCGGAGGCAGTGGATGCATTATCACTTCCTTGGAAGTATCATCCTGCCTATATCTTTCCGCCTCTAGTTCTTCTTCCAAGAGTAATCTCCAAGATTCTGAAGGAATGCTCGTTTGTTCTGCTGGTAGCTCCGGCATGGCCTCACAGGTTTTGGTATGCGGATCTTGTCCGGATGGCCTCTTGCCAACCGTGGACTCTTCCGTTAAGACCAGACCTTTTGTCTCAAGGTCCTTTTTTCCATCAGGATCTGAAATCCTTAAATTTAAAGGTATGGAGATTGAACGCTTGATTCTTGGTCAAAGAGGTTTCTCTGACTCTGTGATTAATACTATGTTACATGCTCGTAAATCTGTATCCAGAGAGATATATTATAGAGTCTGGAAGACTTATATTTCTTGGTGTCTTTCTCATCATTTTTCTTGGCATTCTTTTAGAATACCGAGAATATTACAGTTTCTTCAGGATGGTTTAGATAAGGGTTTGTCCGCAAGTTCCTTGAAAGGTCAAATCTCTGCTCTTTCTGTTCTTTTTCACAGAAAGATTGCTATTCTTCCTGATATTCATTGTTTTGTACAAGCTTTGGTTCGTATAAAGCCTGTCATTAAGTCAATTTCTCCTCCTTGGAGTTTGAATTTGGTTCTGGGGGCTCTTCAAGCTCCTCCATTTGAACCTATGCATTCATTGGATATTAAATTACTTTCTTGGAAAGTTTTGTTCCTTTTGGCCATCTCTTCTGCCAGAAGAGTTTCTGAATTATCTGCTCTTTCTTGTGAGTCTCCTTTTCTGATTTTTCATCAGGATAAGGCGGTGTTGCGAACTTCTTTTGAATTTTTACCTAAGTTGTGAATTCCAACAACATTAGTAGAGACATTGTGGTTCCTTCATTATGTCCTAATCCTAAGAATTCTAAGGAGAAATCGTTGCATTCTTTGGATGTTATTAGAGCTTTGAAATATTATGTTGAAGCTACTAAGTCTTTCCGAAAGACTTCTAGTTTATTTGTTATCTTTTCCGGTTTTAGAAAGGCCAGAAAACTTCTGCCATTTCTTTGGCATCTTGGTTGAAATCTTTAATTCATCTTGCCTATGTTGAGTCGGGTAAGACTCCGCCTCATAGGATTACAGCTCATTCTACTAGGTCAGTTTCTACTTCCTGGGCGTTTAGGAATGAAGCTTCGGTTGATCAGATTTGCAAAGCGGCAACTTGGTCCTCTTTGCATACTTTTACCAAATTCTACCATTTTGTTGTATTTTCTTCTTCTGAAGCAGTTTTTGGTAGAAAAGTACTTCAGGCAGCGGTTTCAGTTTGAATCTTCTGCTTATGTTTTTCATTAAACTTTATTTTGGGTGTGGATTATTTTCAGCAGGAATTGGCTGTCTTTATTTTATCCCTCCCTCTCTAGTGACTCTTGTGTGGAAAGATCCACATCTTGGGTAGTCATTATCCCATACGTCACTAGCTCATGGACTCTTGCTAATTACATGAAAGAAAACATAATTTATGTAAGAACTTACCTGATAAATTCATTTCTTTCATATTAGCAAGAGTCCATGAGGCCCGCCCTTTTTTGTGGTGGTTATGATTTTTTTGTATAAAGCACAATTATTCCAATTCCTTATTTTATATGCTTTCGCACTTTTTTCTTATCACCCCACTTCTTGGCTATTCGTTAAACTGAATTGTGGGTGTGGTGAGGGGTGTATTTATAGGCATTTTAAGGTTTGGGAAACTTTGCCCCTCCTGGTAGGAATGTATATCCCATACGTCACTAGCTCATGGACTCTTGCTAATATGAAAGAAATGAATTTATCAGGTAAGTTCTTACATAAATTATGTTTTTCTTTCATAAGATCATTAGTGTCCATGAGAAATCACATGTGGGATTACACTACAATACACTAGGAAGAGGCAGAACACCCCAACATACCAAAGCTTTGATCCATCCCAGTCAATTTTTTGCCTCCAAGATGGAGTGAGGTGAATTCTGAAGTGCTGATCTACATGGTTTTTGGAAGGGGCTCTTACCAATTAACCCTCAAAGTGCTTCTTGAACAGAGGAGAGATGATAGTTCAGCCAGGCAGCGAGAGATCTCCCAGTGTTGAGATGTCAAAGGCCTCCTAGTTGAAATGTGGATGTATCTGCCAATCCCCTGGTCTACAATGTGCTGCTTCTTGTGAGATACTTGGCACTGTGCTTGCACTGCCTCGGATGTCTTTGTCTACTGACAGCTGTCATCTGCAGCAGATAAAGGTGCTGACAGATAAATAAATGACTCATTCACAGCTCACCGGCTATTATCATGGACATGCAAGCACACACTAAATAACATTCAAGCACTTTTGGACACTGTTTTAAACGTACTGTTGCTTCAAGAATAGTGTGATGACCAGCTTTAGTGCTCTCTTGTAATACCCAGAGCCTTTAAAACAGCAAACCTACCTTTACCTGCACTATTTTTAGAGTCTACCACTGGATAATAGCTCTCACTGCCTCCAAGTGCACAAAGGTTAATGTTTCTTTCATGTAATTAGCAAGAGTCCATGAGCTAGTGACGTATGGGATATACATTCCTACCAGGAGGGGCAAAGTTTCCCAAACCTCAAAATGCCTATAAATACACCCCTCACCACACCCACAAATCAGTTTTACAAACTTTGCCTCCTATGTAGGTGGTGAAGTAAGTTTGTGCTAGATTCTATGTTGATATGCGCTCCGCAGCAGGTTGGAGCCCGGTTTTCCTCTCAGCGTGCAGTGAATGTCAGAGGGATGTGAGGAGAGTATTGCCTATTTGAATTCAATGATCTCCTTCTACGGGGTCTATTTCATAGGTTCTCTGTTATTGGTCGTAGAGATTCATCTCTTACCTCCCTTTTCAGATCGACGATATACTCTTATTTATATACCATTACCTCTGCTGATTTTCGTTTCAGTACTGGTTTGGCTTTCTACAACATGTAGATGAGTGTCCTGGGGTAAGTAAGTCTTATTTTCTGTGACACTCTAAGCTATGGTTGGGCACCTTTTGACTCAGGATGTTCAACATTTCCTTATTTCAGACAGTCAGTTTCATATTTAGGATAATGCATATGAATAAATAAAAAAATTTCTTACCTTAAAATTTGACTTTTTCCCTGTGGGCTGTTAGGCTCGCGGGGGCTGAAAATGCTTCATTTTATTGCGTCATTCTTGGCGCTGACTTTTTTGGCGCAAATTTTTTTTTCTGTTTCCGGCGTCATACGTGTCGCCGGAAGTTGCGTCATTTTTGACGTTCTTTTGCGCCAAAAGTGTCGGCGTTCCGGATGTGGCGTCATTTTTGGCGCCAAAAGCATTTAGGCGCCAAATAATGTGGGCGTCTTTTTTTGCGCTAAAAAAATATGGGCGTCACTATTGTCTCCACATTATTTAAGTCTCATTATTTATTGCTTCTGGTTGCTAGAAGCTTGTTCACTGGCATTTTTTCCCATTCCTGAAACTGTCATTTAAGGAATTTGATCAATTTTGCTTTATATGTTGTTTTTTCTATTACATATTGCAAGATGTCCCACGTTGAAACTGAATCAGAAGATACTTCTGGAAAATCGCTGCCTGGTGCTGGAGCTACCAAAGCTAAGTGTATCTGCTGTAAACTTATGGTATCTGTTCCTCCAGCTGTTGTTTGTACTGTTTGTCATGACAAACTTGTTAATGCAGATATTTCCTTTAGTACTGTTACATTACCTGTTGCTGTTCCGTCAACATCTAATACTCAGAGTGTTCCTGATAACATAAGAGATTTTGTTTCTAAATCCATTAAGAAGGCTATGCCTGTTATTCCTCCTTCTAGTAAACGTAAAAAGTCTTTTAAAACTTCTCATTTTTCAGATGAATTTTTAAATGAACATCATTCTGATTCTGATAATGGTTCTTCTGGTTCAGAGGATTCTGTCTCAGAGGTTGATGCTGATAAATCTTCATATTTATTTAAAATGGAATTTATTCGTTCTTTACTTAAAGAAGTCCTAATTGCATTAGAAATTGAGGATTCTGGTCCTCTTGATACTAAATCTAAACATTTAGATGAGGTTTTTAAATCTCCTGTAGTTATTTCAGAAGTTTTTCCTGTCCCTGGTGCTATTTCTGAAGTAATTTCCAGGGAATGGAATAATTTGGGTAATTCATTTACTCCTTCTAAACGTTTTTAAGCAATTATATCCTGTGCCATCTGACAGATTAGAGTTTTGGGACAAAATCCCTAAGGTTGATGGGGCTGTCTCTACTCTTGCTAAGCGTACTACTATTCCTACGGCAGATAGTACTTCCTTTAAGGATCCTTTAGATAGGAAAATTGAATCCTTTCTAAGAAAAGCTTACTTGTGTTCAGGTAATCTTCTTAGACCTGCTATATCTTTAGTGGATGTTGCTGCAGCTTCATCTTTTTGGTTAGAAGCTTTAGCGCAACAAGTAACAGATCATAATTCTCATAGCATTATTATTATTCTTCAAAATGCTAATAATTTTATTTGTGATGCCATCTTTGATATCATTAGAGTTGATGTCAGGTATATGTCTCTAGCTATTTTAGCTAGAAGAGCTTTATGGCTTAAAACTTGGAATGCTGATATGTCTTCTAAGTCTACTCTGCTTTCCCTTTCTTTCCAGGGTAATAAATTGTTTGGTTCTCAGCTGGATTCTATTATCTCAACTGTTACTGGAGGGAAAGGAACTTTTTTTACCACAGGATAAAAAATCTAAAGGTAAATTTAGGTCTAATAATCGTTTTCGTTCCTTTCGTCACAACAAGGAACAAAAACCTGATCCTTCATCCTCAGGAGCGGTATCAGTTTGGAAACCATCTCCAGTCTGGAATAAATCCAAGCCTTTTAGAAAATCAAAGCCAGCTCCTAAGTCCACATGAAGGTGCGGCCCTCATTCCAGCTCAGCTGGTAGGGGGCAGATTACGTTTTTTCAAAGAAATTTGGATCAATTCCGTTCACAATCTTTGGATTCAGAACATTGTTTCAGAAGGGTACAGAATTGGCTTCAAGATGAGGCATCCTGCAAAGAGATTTTTTCTTTCCCGTGTCCCAGTAAACCCAGCGAAGGCTCAAGCATTTCTGAAATGTGTTTCAGATCTAGAGTTGGCTGGAGTAATTATGCCAGTTCCAGTTCTGGAACAGGGAATGGGGTTTTATTCAAATCTCTTCATTGTACCAAAGAAGGAGAATTCCTTCAGACCAGTTCTGGATCTAAAAAATATTGAATCGTTATGTAAGGATACCAACATTCAAAATGGTAACTATAAGGACTATTCTGCCTTTTGTTCAGCAAGGGCATTATATGTCTACAATAGATTTACAGGATGCATATCTGCATATTCAGATTCATCCAGATCACTATCAGTTTCTGAGATTCTCTTTCCTAGACAAGCATTACCAGTTTATGGCTCTGCCGTTTGGCCTAGCTACAGCTCCAAGAATTTTTTACGAAGGTTCTCGGTGCCCTTCTGTCTGTAATCAGAGAACAGGGTATTGTGGTATTTCCTTATTTGAACGATATCTTGGTACTTGCTCAGTCTTCACATTTAGCAGAATCTCATACGAATCGACTTGTGTTGTTTCTTCAACATCATGGTTGGAGGATCAATTTACCAAAAAGTTCATTGATTCCTCAGACACAGGTAACCTTTTTAGGTTTCCAGATAGATTCAGTGTCCATGACTCTATCTTTGACAGACAAGAGACGTCTAAAATTGATATCAGCTTGTCGAAACCTTCAGTCACAATCATTCCCTTCGGTAGCCTTATGCATGGAAATTCTAGGTCTTATGACTGCTGCATCGGACGCGATCCCCTTTGCTCGTTTTCACATGCGGCCTCTTCAGCTCTGTATGCTGAACCAGTGGTGCAGGGATTACACAAAGATATCTCAATTAATATCTTTAAAACCGATTGTACGACACTCTCTGACGTGGTGGACAGATCACCATCGTTTAGTTCAGGGGGCTTCTTTTGTTCTTCCGACCTGGACTGTAATTTCAACAGATGCAAGTCTTACAGGTTGGGGAGCTGTGTGGGGGTCTCTGACAGCACAAGGGGTTTGGGAATCTCAGGAGGTGAGATTACCGATCAATATTTTGGAACTTCGTGCAATTTTCAGAGCTCTTCAGTCTTGGCCTCTTCTAAAGAGAGAATCGTTCATTTGTTTTCAGACAGACAATGTCACAACTGTGGCATACATCAATCATCAAGGAGGGACTCACAGTCCTCTGGCTATGAAAGAAGTATCTCGAATTCTGGTATGGGCGGAATCCAGCTCCTGTCTAGTTTCTGCGGTTCATATCCCAGGTATAGACAATTGGGAAGCGGATTATCTCAGTCGCCAAACGTTACATCCGGGCGAATGGTCTCTTCACCCAGAGGTATTTCTTCAGATTGTTCAAATGTGGGGACTTCCAGAAATAGATTTGATGGCCTCTCATCTAAACAAGAAACTTCCCAGGTATCTGTCCAGATCCAGGGATCCTCAAGCGGTAGCAGTGGATGCATTGTCACTTCCTTGGAAGTATCATCCTGCCTATATCTTTCCGCCTCTAGTTCTTCTTCCAAGAGTAATCTCCAAGATTCTGAAGGAATGCTCGTTTGTTCTGCTGGTAGCTCCAGCATGGCCTCACAGGTTTTAGTATGCGGATCTTGTCTGGATGGCCTCTTGCCAACCCTGGACTCTTCCGTTAAGGCCAGACCTTCTGTCGCAAGGTCCTTTTTTTCATCAGGATCTCAAATCCTTAAATTTAAAGGTATGGAGATTGAACGCTTGATTCTTAGTCAAAGAGGTTTCTCTGACTCTGTGATTAATACTATGTTACAGGCTCGTAAATCTGTATCTAGGAAGATATATTATAGAGTCTGGAAGACATATTTCTTGGTGTCTTTCTCATCATTTTTCCTGGCATTCTTTTAAAATTCCTAGAATTTTACAGTTTCTTCAGGATGGTTTGGATAAAGGTTTGTCTGCAAGTTCCTTGAAAGGACAAATCTCTGCTCTTTCTGTTCTTTTTCACAGAAAGATTGCTAATCTTCCTGATATTCATTGTTTTGTACAAGCTTTGGTTCGTATAAAACCTGTCATTAAGTCAATTTCTCCTCCTTGGAGTTTTAATTTGGTTCTGAGGGCTCTTCAAGCTCCTCCGTTTGAACCTATGCATTCATTGGACATTAAATTACTTTCTTGGAAAGTTTTGTTCCTTTTGACCATCTCTTCTGCCAGAAGAGTTTCTGAATTATCTGCTCTTTCTTGTGAGTCTCCTTTTCTGTTTTTTCTCCAGGATAAGGCGGTGTTGCGAACTTCTTTTAAATTTTTACCTAAGGTTGTGAATTCCAACAACATTAGTAGAGAAATTGTGGTTCCTTCATTATGTCCTAATCCTAGAATTCTAAGGAGAAATCATTGCATTCTTTGGATGTAGTTAGAGCTTTGAAATATTATGTTGAAGCTACTAAGAATTTCCGAAAGACTTCTAGTCTATTTGTTATCTTTTCCGGTTCTAGGAAAGGTCAGAAGGCCTCTGCCATTTCTTTGGCATCTTGGTTGAAATCTTTAATTCATCATGCTTATGTCGAGTCGGGTAAAACTCCGCCTCAAAGGATTACAGCTCATTCTACTAGGTCAGTTTCTACTTCCTGGGCGTTTAGGAATGAAGCTTCGGTTGATCAGATTTGCAAAGCAGCAACTTGGTCTTCTTTGCATACTTTTACTAAATTCTACCATTTTGATGTGTTTTCTTCTTCTGAAGCTGTCTTTGGTAGAAAAGTACTTCAGGCAGCTGTTTCAGTTTGAATCTTCTGCTTATATTTTCAGTTTTTTTCTTTATAAGATTTAAACTTTATTTTTTGGTGTGGATTTTTTTCAGCGGAATTGGCTGTCTTTATTTTATCCCTCCCTCTCTAGTGACTCTTGCGTGGAAGATCCACATCTTGGGTAGTCATTATCCCATACGTCACTAGCTCATGGACTCTTGCTAATTACATGAAAGAAAACATAATTTATGTAAGAACTTACCTGATAAATTCATTTCTTTCATATTAGCAAGAGTCCATGAGGCCCACCCTTTTTTTGTGGTGGTTATGTTTTTTTTTGTATAAAGCACAATTATTCCAATTCCTTATATTTATGCTTTCGCACTTTTATCTTATCACCCCACTTCTTGGCTATGCGTTAAACTGATTTGTGGGTGTGGTGAGGGGTGTATTTATAGGCATTTTGAGGTTTGGGAAACTTTGACCCTCCTGGTAGGAATGTATATCCCATACGTCACTAGCTCATGGACTCTTGCTAATATGAAAGAAATTAATTTATCTGGTAAGTTCTTACATAAATTATGTTTTTGGCTGGTTTCTATCTTTCTGGTTTGCAGGCTTCTTCACCTTGCATTATGGTAGTCATCTTATATATATTGGAGGTGGTTAGTCTGCTCTAAGTCATATCAGAGCTTACCACTTATAGTTTTCAGTACTGTATACATTATTGTGCTATTATCATTTAACATTCTTGTGATCTGGGTATCTACCTTATCACCTGTTGTAAGGGGCTGGTGATTTATGATTGCTTTGTTCCCCTATATATGTGTGTACTACAGTCCTGGCCAAAAGTTTTGAGAATGACTCAAATATTAATTTCACAAAGTCTACTGCTTCAGTGTTTTTAGATATTTTTGTCAGATGTTACTATGGTATACTGAAGTATAATTACAAGCATTTCATAAGTGTCAAAGGCTTTTATTGACAATTACATTAATTTTATGCAAAGAGTCAATATTTGCAATGTTGACCCTTCTTTTTCAAGACCTCTGCAATTCACCCTGTTATGCTGTCAATTAACTTTTGGGCAGCATCCTGACTGGCATTCTTGCATAATCAATGCTTGGAGTTTGTCACAATATGTGTCTGTGGGTGGGGGGGGGGGGTTGTTCACCCGCCTCTTGAAGATTGACCACAAGTTCTCAATCGGATTAAGGTGAAGTCTGGGGAGTTTCCTGGCCATGGACCCAAATTTTTTATGTTTTGTTCCCCAAGCCACTTGGTTATCACTTTTGCTTTATGGCAAGGTGCTACATCATGCTGGAAAATGACTTGTTAGTCACCAAACTGTTCTTGGATGGTTGGGAGGAGTTGATCTTGGACAATGTTTTTGTACCATTCTTTATTCATGGCTGTGTTCTTAGGCATAAATGTGAGTGAGCCCACTCCCTTGGCTGAGAAGCAACCCCACACGTAAATGGTGTAATGCTTTACTGTTGGCATGACACAGGACTGATGGTAGCGCTCACCTTTTCTTCTTCAAGGTTTTTTCTGGATGCCCCAAACAATCAGAAAGGGTATTCATCAGAGAAAATGACTTTACCCCAGTCCTCAGCAGTCCAATTCATGTACCATTTGCAGAATATCAGTCTGTCCCTGATGTTTTTCCTGGAGAGAAGTGGCTTCTTTGCTGCCCTTCTTGACACCAGGCCATCCTCCAAAAGTCTTCGCCTCACTGCGTGCAGATGCACTCACACCTGCCTGCTGCCATTCCTGAGCAAGCTCTGCACTGGTGGTGCCCCGATCCAACAGCTGAATCAACTTTAGGAGACGGTACTGGCGCTTGCTGGACTTTCTTGGGCGCCCTGAAGCCTTCTTCAAAACAATTGAACCTCTCTCCTTGAAGTTCTTGATGATCCGATAAATGGTTGATTTAGGTGCTATCTTACTAGCAGCAATATCCTTACCTGTGAATCCCTTTTTGTGCAAAGCAATGACTACTGATGACTACCTTGCAGGTAACCATGGTTAACAGAGGAAAAACAATAATTTCAAGCACCACCCTCCTTTTAAAGCTTCCAGTCTGTTGTTCTAACTCAATCAGCATGACAGAGCGGTCTCCAGCCTTGTCCTCGTCAACACTGTGTTAACGAGAGAATCACTGACATGTCAGCTGGTCCTTTTGTGGCAGGGCTGAAATGCAGTGGAAATATTTTTTTTTTGGGGGGGGGGATTAAGTTCATTTTCATGGCAAAGAGGGACTTTGCAATAAATTGCAATTAATTTGATCACTCTTCATAACATTCTGGAGTATATGCAAATTGCCATCATAAAAACTGACGCAGCAGACTTTGTGAAAATTAATATTTGTGTGATTCTCAAAACGTTTGACCAGGACTGTACATTGCATTTACTTTTGCTAAACTATTTATTTTAGAGATAATCAGCTTTCATCCTTACTTGCTTACTTGTATTACTTAACAAATGGAGCAACTTTGTGACCGGCAGCTGACAGGTTATAGGGGAGATCTAACAATTATGTAAGTACCCTGTTTTAATGTCTGCTGCTGAGCTATTTATCTCGTGCTGGAGCAATTTCAATTCCTAGACATGGTTTGCTGTGCTGCTTAGTACTAGGACTACTACAGTGGCAGGTATCCACTACAAACTTGGCAGTTCTTCAAAACTATCGCCAAGATTCAATGAGTATATACACTTTTGTTTCTGAGTTGATCACTGGCATTTCCTCTAGTTTTAAAGGACCAGTCAACACATTAGATTTGCATAATCAACAAATGCAAGATAAGTAACAAGACAATGCAATAGTACGTAGTCTGAACTTCAAATGAGTAGTAGATTTTTTTATAACAAATTTTAAAGTTATGTATATTTCCACTCCCCTTGTACCATGTGATAGCAATCAGCCAATCACAAATGCATATATGTATAGTCTGTGAATTCTTGCACATGCTCAGTAGGATCTGGTGACTCAAAAATTGTAAATATAAAAGACTGTGCACATTTTTTTAATGGAAGTAAATTGGAAAGTTGTGTAAAATTACATGCTGTATCTGAATCATGAAAATTTTATTTAACCTGAGTGTCCCTTTAACTATACATGCAAAACAACTATTTCTGTATTATTTTTTCTCAAATTTACATTTCATTTAAGCAATAAAGAAAAATCTTATATGCACTGAATGCCAACGTTAAATCCAAACTATATCTCTCTCCCTATTCTATTATGGGTTTTGTATTCCAATACATCCTATATAGTGATAGGGTCTCTGAAATAATTAGGAAACATTTGCATATTCTTAGGGATTGTAATAATGATATAGAGGTCTCCCAAGAACAACCAATGGCCTTTAGAAGAGTCAAAAATCTTATAGATCAGTTAGTGAAAACAGATTTTATCCTTGTATGGGCTGTGTGAGTTGTCACTTCATGATTAAAGGCGACACCTTTAACCACCCAAGAAAAGGTTATAAAAAAATATTTATTTATTTTTTACATGTGAATCAACTCATTTAAATATATATGATTATTTGCCCACTTTCTTAGGTTTATATAGGGGAGAGAGACGACCCCCAAAATCTGTCACCGAATTAGTCAACAAAGGTCAAATATAAGATGTATTGATATTCAGGCACCAGTGTCTTTTCATTTTATTGAGAAAGGTAATTTAATTAGCCAACTATGTTGGTGTGCTATAGATCAAATCCAACCTCTTAGATGTGGGGGGGGGGATAGAGAAAGACTTATCAAACAAAGGGAACTTTATTGGATATATGAATTAGATATTCTGGTGCCAATAGCACATAATAGAAATTTTGATTGGTTGTCCATTTAATGGGTTTACATCCTATATAATAAAAGGCCAAGTGTGTTTGTCCGAAGCTGTCATGCGCAGTAGAGACAGCACAAGGACAAACACACCTGGCCTTTGAGTCCCTAGCTGATGATCTGCGGCAGAAGTGGGCGTGGCCGGCATGAAGGGGCATGGCCGCTCGCGCGATAGATGGAAGATGGGAGAGAGATAGAGAGAGGGGAGAGAGATAAGGGGAGAGAGACAGCAAAAGACAGGGGGAGAGATACAGCAAAAGAGAGGGGGAAAGAGACAGCAAAAGAGAGAAGGGGAAAGAGACAGCAAAAGAGAGAAGGGGAGAGAGAGAGCGCAAAAGAGAGAGGGAGAGAGAGAGCGCAAAAGAGAGAGGGAGAGAGAGAGCGCAAAAGAGAGGGGAAGAGAGCGCAAAAGAGAGGGGGAGAGAGAGAGCTCAAAAGAGAGGGGGGAGAGAGCGCAAAAGAGAGGGGGAGAGAGAGCGCAAAAGAGGGGGAGAGAGTGCAAAAGAGAGGGGGGAGAGAGAGCGCAAAAGAGAGGGGGAGGGAGAGAGAGCGCAAGGGGTGGGACCGCTGTACTGCAAAAAATGGCCTGTGTGAACGGGCTTTAGGACTAGTTTAATATAATAGGAGATTAGGGAGAGGGATATAGTTTGGATTTAATGTTGGTATTCAGTGTATATAAGATTTTGCTTTATTGCTTAAATGAAATGTAAATGTGTGATAAAATAATACAGAAATAGTAGTTTTGCATGTACTGTTAAAACTAGAGGCAATGCCTTTAACTTGGTGATAACTTTAGGTAAAAAAAAGTGCATTTAATAACGAATTTCCTTTAATAATCAATCCTCATTTTGGCCACTAGAAGGCAATGTTGCGTTATAAACTTACAAAACCATGATTTTCAGTGTTTTAATTGTATGATGTTTTGTGATATAAATAGAAGCAAGCAGCTTTATCAAATCTATGCATGATTAAGGGCTGAAACATTGCATGTATTTAATCTTGTCCTAATAAAGGAATTGTTTTAAGAGTAAACAATTCGATGGACTTCAGTGCTGTGGACATTCTATATCTTTTGGATTTTTGTGAGGTTCTGCCAGAAAAACTCAAGTCTGCATAGGCACACCTGCTACATTATTGCTGGAAAGCTTTTCTATTAACTGTCATGTCTCTGCCAATAAAAAGCAGTCACATGCATGTGGCTGAAAGTGATACTTCACAAGACCTTCCTGGTTGAGAGCAGACCTGTAAAAGTTGAAATATATGTTACCATATAAATCTACACCGATGTTTAGAAATTGCAAATTCAGATGGGTTACTTACATATGCATATTAAAGATATTACAATTACTAGGTGAGATATTAGTACCCAGTGTCTTAATTACAGTAATAAATGCAACTGAATAACACAATACCAAAAACATCAATTCAGTGCTTTAGAAGTAATATGTATCTTCTGTAGATTATATTAATCTAAAAAAAGGTAGTTTTCTTATGTGATTATCCGCACACAAAAAAGAGCAACATTTTGAAAGGTTTGCGCACTCACTGAGAAATATTTAACTAGTTCTTCCCCTTTTGTCTCACACACCTTTAGAAAAGAATGGGACTTTATGGGGATTCAGTAATTACCATAACAGACTGATAAAAAATATAAGTAAGTAAAAAATATAGATAAAGGGGAATCAGTTGATGTGATATACTTAGATTTTGCAAAGGCATTTGATACAGTGCCACATGAGAGATTAATGCACAAAATTAAGGGACTGGGAATAGCTGAAAATGTTAGCTCATGGATAAATAACTGGATAAAAGATGGGGAGCAACGAGTAGTAGTAAATGGATCATACTCAGATTGGACAAAGGTAATCAGTGGCGTCCCCCAGCGATCAGTACTGGGCCCTGTTCTTTTTAATATTTTTATAAATGACTTGAAGCAAGGATTAAATAGCGACATCTCTATTTTTGCAGATGATACTAAGTTAAGTAAGGTCATTAGGTCAGAGCAGGACGAACTCTCTTTACAAAGGAATTTGCTAAAATTAGAACTATGGGCAAGTGAATGGAAAATGAGATTTTATACGGAAAAATGCAAGGTTCTACATTTTGGAAGTAAAAATAAGCAGGCTACGTATTTTTTAAATGGGACAAGACTTAGCCAAACACAGGAGGAAAGGGATTTTGGAGTAGTAATAGATAACACGCTAAAGATGGGTGCACAATGCAGGGCAGCGGCTTCAAAGGCTAATAAGATACTAGCATGTATTAAAAGAGGCATTGATTCAAGGGAGGAAAGCATAATTCTGTCATTATATAAAGCCCTGGTAAGACCTCACCTTGAGTTTGGAGTGCAGTTCTGGGGACCGATTGCTAAAAAAGATATTGCAGAACTAGAAATAGTTCAGAGAAGGGCCACAAAGCTAATAAGGGGATTGGAGAAATTAACCTATGAGGAGAGGCTAGCCAAACTGGGTCTGTTTTCTTTAGAAAAAAGGTGCTTGAGAGGTGACATGATTACTTTATATAAAATATATTCAATGCCCATATACAGAGATGGCAGAAGCTCTGTTTATTCCAAGAAAATTGTTTCTGAAAAGAGGTCATAATTTAAGGTTGGAGGAAAGGAGATTTAATCTCCTGCAACGGAAACGTTTTTTCACTGTAAGAGCAATAAAATTGTGGAACTCATTACCAAAGGAGGTAGTGAATGCCAATACCATAGATACATTTAAAAATAGTCTGGATAAATTTCTGTGTATAAACAAAATTAATGGATATGATTGCTAGTATTAAATGGGTCACATTTTAATGGGGTTATTTAAGCTTAACTGGAGCTTTTTGTAAGTATTTTAGATTTGTATAGGTTGAACTCGATGGACTTCAGTCTTTTTTCAACCTTATCTACTATGTTACATAATATTCAAAAGCTTTCAATGCTCCGAAGTGACTGTTTACATTCCATTTGCACTTGGTTAACTTTGACCCCCTGACTCCTACCTTACACAGAACGAGCAATTTCGTTCTAAGGTAGTGAGAGTCCATGATTCCTTACTGGTGGGAATTCATCACCTGGTCACCAGGAGGAAGCAAAGACACCCTACACCAAGAGGAGCTTTAATATCCCTCCTAGTTTCTGTTCCCTCACAGTCTTTTTTTTTTTTTTTTGCCTCCCTCAGGAGCTGGGGAAGATGGAGGTGCTCAGGATTTAATTTAAGGGATCTTTGATCCAACATTCCCCTCATAAGGTGCAACTTGGGAGAGAGGGACATAGGAGAGTACTAGCTATGCAATATTAATCTCTCTGGAGTTGTTTTCACAAGCCTGCCATGGGTGTCACCGGGACAGTTCCTTTAGCCTCCTCCTGTTTGCTTATTAAGATGTACTCCCTCAGTATATCCTCTGGTGTTTGTTACAGTACAGGATGGGCTTTCTACTGCATACTCCTGATGCTTCAGGGTACGAACAGTGGAGTGGGCATTGCTGCGTAATTACCTGCGTTACTCTCTCAGCCTGCAAGCTATCAGTAGGTACATTTGCAGAAGTACATCATAGCAGCATAATCAGTAGCCCAATGCCATTTCTGAGCTAGCAACCAGTCAGATTAGGATCTGGTACATAGCAACTTAGAGCTACCATAAGTTATATTTTACACATGTATTTTTATTTGCTCTGTACCAGAATTGAGCTAATAGTAATAAGTTTAAGGCTATTGCTGCCTTTTTAAGAGCTCCTTTACTTGTCGGTTTAGTTTTTTTGCACTACTCTGTATTATAAAGGCAGATGGAGAAGATGTACTGCTCTGGGGACATAATGAGAAACTCTGTTAGTGCTGGTGTCAACGCACATGCCGCTCCAGCAGAGTTAGTTCAGAGCACCGCGTGGGCACATTTTTCATTAATTGTTTTTTCCGGTCAGGAGTGTTAAGCAGTTTTCCCGCCTTCAGTACTGTTTTGCATGCACTTTCTCTGCTTCTCTCTGCAGGCATCCATTACTCACCACAGTCACTTCCATCTTGGCTGAGCAATTTTCCAGAGGGAGTAGGATTCCCTATACCAGGAGCAAAAAGAGGGCCATAGTTAAGAGGATATAATGAATATAATTGTGTTATACGTTTGCGACACACATAGTACTTGTTAATGTACAGTAATTCTCTGATTATACATTGCTAAATTTCCCTCTTCTATTGCGAAATGCCTTATGCTGTTTATTTTCCTATTCATAAAGGAGCAGATTGGAGCAGTCCCCTCTGGGTTAGTCCAATTCAGGGTAGATTTTCAGTTTTTATTTTG
The DNA here is from genome assembly GCF_027579735.1 of Bombina bombina. Classification (NCBI taxonomy): domain Eukaryota; kingdom Metazoa; phylum Chordata; class Amphibia; order Anura; family Bombinatoridae; genus Bombina; species Bombina bombina. The sequence goes on from NC_069500.1 coordinate 190,596,162, forward strand.
CCATCAGATAAATGCATGCCTTACAATTGGGTCTTTATCCTTGCAGCTCAGCTTTACAATATGCAGGGATTGCTTATGCTATTATTTCCATCTTCACACAATCATTGAATACTACTCAGAGTAGTACTTCTGATTTTTTCCAGGATTTATAAAATTCATAGTCTCATTTATCTGAGGTGTTGGCTACTATGCTGTCTCTCTTTTCTGTTCAGGTCTCTGTTCTCTGAAGGTTTTTCCTCTATATAGGAGGGCTGGTTGTTTTCTGATGAGTTTACCTCTAATTCATATCCGGAATCTGAGGCATTGTCTAATTTTACACTTGAGCATGTACACACTCTGCACTAGGAAGTTTTGCAGACTTTAGTGATCTAGGTTCCTTAATTTGCTAAGTATATGACTGTTTTAACATCATTATTATTTATTTCATATAGGTGGTAAGAGTCCACGATCCGTTACTCATGTTAATTGCCTCCTCCAAGTGGAAGGGAAGGTAAAGTTTCCCAAACCCCAAAAGCTTTATATAAGACCTCCAATCTCACACATACCTTAGTCTATTTTAAGATGCTTAGTTTCACTCTATTCTAATTCTCTGGCTACTGCTCAAGTTTATTTAGGAACATCAGATAGAATTCAGAATAGAGACTCTCTGAGAGAAGTTTCTTCTGTTCTATGTACTAACCTTTCTTTTAAAAGTTTAAGTTCTGTTCCAGTCTCTCTCCTGAAACTGGGAATTCAAGATTTTGCTTCTAAAGATCCTGTCAATAATATAGAGGTTTCTAAAAATACAATGGGTCTGGTTTCCTCAGTTGGCAAGGAAACTTCAAGGCTCTTTAGGTTTAGCATCTGCTGAAAAGAGAGTTTATTTTCCTCTTGCAGTAAGAAAGGATCACAGTAGGGAATATGTCATCCATTTGTGTGTTTTCTGGTAATAAGGGTAATTTTTTGAATTCCCTCTTAGCTAAAGAAAAGTTGTTTGAATTTTTCAGTCCTCGGTTTTGTCACCTAGAGGAGTGGCTTCTTCTTCAGCATGTGTTCAAACAGAAATTGAACAAACTTCTAAGGCACCTGGTAAGGATCCGGGTCCCTTGCATAGTATTGGTAGTTGCTCTACTACTTAGTTGTTTCAGCCTGTGTATCTGTTGGTACATCTAATAGTTTTCAAGCTGAGCCTAGAAAGAAAGAACATTAGTGGTCTTGGTAATCAAACTGTGATTTTACATGATTTGGTATCCAAATCTATTACAGAGTTTACCTTTTTCCTTTGTCTCTGGGGCTAGGCCTCCTAATCCTAAATTTGCTTTTCATCTGATTCTCAAGTATCTGAGCTTGATGGTATGAAAATTGAATGTTTGGTTCTAAGACATAGGGTTTTCTCTGATTCTGTGATTGAAACCTTAATTCAGGCTTATAAGCCTGTGACTTGGAACATTTACCTTGAAGTCTGGAAAGCCTTTATTTCTTGGTGTATAGACCATGGTTTTTCTTGGCATTCTTTTAGAATTCCTAGGATTCTACAGTTTTACGGGATGGCTTGGATAAGTGTTTATCTACCAGTTCCCTGAGAGGTCAGATTTCTGCTCTTTCAGTTTTGTTTCATAAAACCTTGTTCATCTTCCTGATATTCATGGTTTTGTCCAGGTTTTGATTTGTATCAAACCTGTAATTAAAGGGACAGTCTACACCTTAGTCATCTTAAAGTCTTACCTTAGATTAAACTGCAAATAGCCTCCTGCAGCCTTTCTATATCATGCAGCAGGAACAGTAACAAAAAATATTTTAAAATTAATATTGTTTCTGGCCACTTTGAAATGGCTGCCCACTGATGACATCATGATCTTGGCTGCATTAAAGGTTTACTAGTTACAAAATACTAGTTACATTCAACAGACTGTCAATGCTATTCAGCAGAGTGCCTAGTTGCAGCCCAGATTGTGATGTCATCAGTGGGTGGAGCTTGGCAGCCATTTCAAATTAACCAGAAAAAATATTCATTTTAAAATAACTTTTTTTTACTGTTCCTGCTGCATGATATAGAAAGGGGTGCAGGAGGCAATTTGCAGCTTAAAGGGACAGTCTAGTCCAAAATAAACTTTCATGATTCAGATAGGGAATTTAGTTTTAAACAACTTTCCAATTTACTTTTATCCCCAATTTTGCTTGGTTCTCTTGGTATTCTTAGTTGAAAGTTAAACCTAGGAAGTTCATATGCTAATTTCTTAGACCTTGAAGGCCGCCTCTTATCCAAATGCATTTCAACAGATTTTTAACTCTAGAGGGTGTTTGTTCATGTGTGCCATATAGATAACACTGGGCTTGCGCATGTAGAGTTACCTAGGAGTCAGCACTGATTGGCTAAAATGCAAGTCTGTCAAAAGAACTGAAATAGGGGGACAGTTTGCAGAGGCTTAGATACAAGGTAATCACAAAGGTAAAAAGTGTATTTATATAACTGTGTTGGTTATGCAAAACTAGGGAATGTATAATAAAGGGATTATCTTTTAAAAATGTTGTTAAAATTAGCTGCGCTCCACTGGATGGAGTGTCAGAAAAAAACTATTCATAGTATTTGCAGTATTTATAGCGTTAACAAGTTAGGCAGGACCTTTTCCATATACATATGTATATATGTTTTGTAAACAATGTTCACACAATTTGCTCTACACAATACCTTTGCTAAAATAAATATCGGTGTCCAGAAAAAACTCTAAAGGCTAAATCAGCCTAAGAACATACTTAGTCTTCCTGGAAATGTATGTTTTCCATATAGGCCAACACACTCCTGTGTGTAATGATCCCTTTTGAATCACTCTGAGTCTGGTGCGCATTTCTCTTGGACTGCTGTAGCCTGTCAGTCCTCTGGATACAAGAAGCTGTGAGTGGACAAGAAGGGAAGAAGGGAACAGGCACACCAAAGTTACTCACTGTATCAATTTATTTAGGTTACACATACACACACAATATATTGCACTTACTAGAAGTAAGAAAATTAAAGCCTTAATAGGAATCCTTATGTAAAGTTCCTTATGCGCTCTCAAAGCCTCCGGTTCTCAGGGCGAGTGTCCGTGATAACAAAAACGAATGGGATTTAGAACAGTTGTAATCCCGAGCTCAGGTTGGAGCCCTCCTTTCTCCCATTTGTTCCGGGTCCCTTAGCCTTGCAGCGTTGCTCTCCTAATTCTATTCCTGAATGCGTTTCGTCCACTCTCGGGCAGACTTTTTCAACAGATGATGCGATATGTTTGTGGCTCCAGTTACCATTTAAAAATTACTGGGCTTGCTGTAAAGCCCCACTCTTGAACTTCACAAACGTTTCTTATTGGTCCTTTAATCCATAAGTATTTCTGCAATAGGTTTTCAGATACTTTGTATCTGCCTCATTAGGCATTACTTAGTGACAGCATAATTCAAGTAATTATTCACATAATTCATTCCCAAATGTAGAGGTTAACATTAATTATTACGTACAAGAAAAATCCTTATTAAAAACACCACAATCAATGATGAATAAAAACCCTATACATAAAAAATTTGATACATACTACACCTCTTAAAGAAGCACATAAAACACATACAAATTTACAGCAATATGATAGGACATTGTATCACACATCCTCTTATTCTACCTGGGTAACTCTATAATGTATTCTTATTTCTAATGTGTACCAGAAGATTGCACATACACTACCGTTATTATTAATTTGTGGCTATAATCCTTTAAGCATAAAAACTTGTAGATTTATATCAATGTTCAACCCTTGTGGTGGCATACTTCCTAGGGAATGGATCCATTTTGTTTCTGCCTTTTCTTAATTTCATTAATCGAGCTCCCTCATTCCCTGCATTACCACTATATTCTAATACCTTAAACTTAAGTCCCTCACTACTACCAATATGTTTATATGTGTTTATATTTGCAATGATTGGACAAACTATGTCCTTCAAATCCATTTTTAATATTAGTAAGATGTTTATATACTCTGCATTTTATTTTTGTACGGCCTATATAGATCATCCCACATTTGCACGTCATTTGATAAACCACAAATGTGGATTTACACGTTGTTCTATGCTTTATGACAAATTCCTATTCCAATTTTTTGTTGTTTCCATTTCTTTATCAATTATAGGACACATACAACAATTTTTTGTTCCACTTTTAATTGTACCATTTTTCAGTTATAGACATCTTTATTTATTATTTATCTGTTTGCTTACAATTGGTTTCAGTTTAAAGGGCGCCCCCAAACTTTTTATATCCCTATTTTTCTTGTATATTAATATAGGGCCATCTCCCACTTTTAGAAGTGGATCAGCTTTTATAATACTCCAATGCTTCTGGAGAATGGACTTAATTCCTCTGACCCCTTTATTATATGTAGTAATACATTTTACCTCATTCTAATCCTGTTTATACTTGGAGTCTTGCTTATTTTTGGCAATTAACTGGCTTCTAGATTTTCTTAGAAAGTCTTCTCTTGCTTTACTAATAAGCTCCTTGCTGATTCTTTTAGATAGTCCTCCTCTTTAGTGCAATTATGCCTTATTCTGTTAAACTGTCCTTGGGGTATATTATTTTTCCAAGAGGATAAATGGGCACTTTAGGCATTAAGGTATCCATTTCTGTCACTTTGCTTCCTGTAATTTCTTGTTGCCACTGTATCTTCCTTGTCTACAAACAAAATTAGATCTAAAATTTCAATCTCCCTCTCTTTAATATTGCTGATAAATGTTAGATTAAAATAATTAGTATTTAGAAATTCAATGAACTTTTCTGCTTTTTCTTTCGGCCCCTGCCATATCATAATGATATCGTCAATATACCTATAGTATTTATAAATATTTGTAATAAATATATTATTTCCCCAGATCTTCTCATCTTCAAATACTCCCATATAAATGTTAGCATACGAGGGGTGCCATAGTGGTACCCATGGCGGTGTCCTGGATCTGTCTATAGAATATATCCTCACTCATAATTATTTTTTGTTTGAGGGTGTGTTTTATAGACTTCCCCAGGAACACCCCATGTGATTCAGGCATATTCCAAGACTGGTATTTTTTCAGAAAAGATTCAACACCCTGTTTGTGAGGAATGCTTGTATAAAGCGACGATACATCACATGAAATCTGTAAATACTCTGTTTTCCATTTCAACCCTTGAAACTTTTTGATGGTGTCAGCTGTATCTTTTAAATACGATTGTAAACTTTTGACCATTGGTTGTAGCTACCAATCCACATATACTGATAGATTGCAGGTAACTGAATCTATCCCCGAGACAATCGGTCTACCAGGGGGATTTATACTATTCTTGTGGATTTTGGGGATGTGATAAAATATTGGGGTTTTGGGATGTATTCGATAGATAAAATTAAATTCCTGATTGTCTAATATATTTGCATTTTTGCTTCAGATAAAATAGACAGTAACTCCCTTTTGAACTGTTCAATGGGATCTCTTTCTAGGGTGATATATACTTCTTTATCCCCTAAAATAGAGGAGGCTTCTTTTAGGTAATCTGCTCTTTTTTGTATTACTATGCCTCCCCCCCCTTGTCAGCCTGATGTATGATGATACTTGCTTAGTTCTTTTTACGCCTTACAGTCTCCTGAAGTTAGATTATCATTCTATTTAGTAACAAAGCTTTTTTGATTTTGGTCTATAAATGTATTTAATTCTTCAGTAACTAATTTATTTAATGTTTTTAATGTATAAACTCTCCCTGTGCTTGCGTAGGGAAAAAAGTCGAAGGGGGCTTTAGACCACTATGTTGGATTAGTGGTTCTAACTCATATATATTACAATTTGCATGGTTCTCTATCTCTACTTCTCTAAAGGTATCCATGTTACTTTCAGCTTCTAAACTTTTTAATATCCCCACAGTGTTAATATCTATAGAATCAAAGTCAATTATAGCAGTATTAGCCCTACCATTATTATATTCCTTTGCCTAGTACCTTTTTAAGGTCAACTTTCTGATATATTTTTGTAGGTCTATATACATCTCAAATTTATTTGGCTGCTGTTTAGGGGCATATTTAAGCCTTTGGACAATATTCTAATTTCATCTTCCTTTAGTTTTCTACTTGATAAATTATAAATTTCTTTCTCCGATTTCTCTAAAGATGGGTTAAGTGTAGACTGTCCCTTTAAGCCAATTTCTCACACTTGGAATTTTAAAGGGACACTCGTCAAAATAAACTTTTATGATTCATAAAGAGCATGAAGTTTTAAAACACTTTCCATTTTACTTCCATTATAAAATTTGACAGTCTTTTTATATTCACACTTTCTGGGGAACAAGATCTTACTGAGCATGTGCACAAGCTCACAGGATATACGTATACTAGTCTGTGATTGGCTTATGACTGTCACATGATACAGAGGGCCGGAAAATGGGAGAAAAAATCATTCATCAGAAAATAAAATCTACTGCTTATTTGCAATTCAGAGTAGGAGTTATTGCCTTGTCTTTTTATTGTGCACTTGTAAATTATACTATTTCTACTGCATTAAATGGTCCTTTAACTTGGTATTAAGAGTTTTGCAAGCTCCTCCTTTTGGACCTATGCATAAGATTGACATTAAGTTTTTTTTGTTTTTTTTGCTATTTCATCTGCCAGAATAGTTTCTGAATTATCTGCTCTTTCTTATATTTCATCAGGATAAGGCATGTCTTAAGAATTACTTTTGAATTATTGCCAAAGGTTGTTTATTCTAAAAACATCAGCAGAAAAATTGTTCCTCCTTTGTGTCGTATTAAGTTTAGTTCTCTTTTGGAGACTAGATGGCTCCAACATAACCAGACATTAAAGGGACATGAAAAGCCAAAAAATTGTCTTTCATGATTCAGATAGAGAATACAATTTTAAACAACTTTCCAATTTACTTCTATTATTTAATTTGCTTCCTTCTCTTGTTTTCCTTTGCTGAAACATTTATCTTGGCAAGCTCAGGAGCAACAGAGAACCTAGGTTCTAGCTCCTGATTTGTGGCTGCATATATTTACTGATTGTCATTGGCTCACCCATGTGTTCAGTTAGAAACCAGTAATGCATTGCTGCTCCTTCAACAAATGATACCAAGAGAATGAAACAAATTAGATAATAGAATTAAATTAAAAAGTTATTTTAAATTGTATTCTCTATCTGAATTGTGAAAATCAAATTTGGGTTTCATGTCCCTTTAACGGGCCATGATACCCAAATGTTGAGACACTAGAAAATATCACCTGAACATCTCTATGTAATAAAGAAAGATATTTTACCCCAAAATGTCCTAAGTATTCACACCCCATTGTAAAGGACTTTAAGCAGAAAATCAGTATGTCCCGGGACAGGCAAGAGAGTGAGCCTCGTGCACACTCATGTTATTTCCCTATTCAGTTTAAGGAAGCTTACTATAAAATCTCATGAGAGTTAAGTGAAATCTCATGAGATAACGGTAAAAGAGTTCATGACCTAAGCACTGTAGATGCTGATTGGCTGCAGTTCATTTCTTCATTTAAAAAAAAAAAAAAAAAAATTTATCTGCAACTGGACAGCAGCTGAAGTATAACTTTTTACATAGGACTTACTCTGGTGAGCTGAGGAAGTTGTGAGGAAAAATATATTCCTTTTTTACATAGAAATTCTCAGGTGATATTTTCCTGTCAGCTTTTTACAGTTATGCTGCATCAGTTTCAAGTGATTTAGCATATGAGTATTATGTCCCTTTAAGCACATTTATATTAGCGAATTGGATCACATCTTTCTTCTTGATTACTTAAACCTACTTACTACCTTGTCTTGGCTCCATTAAACCTGCCCTTTTTCCCCATAAGAAATGTTTTACTATACTAGTTAGATGTCCAGTTCTGGTCTTTTTCTATATCATTTTACTAATAATGTTCATACTTAATTAAGAAGCAATATAGAATATTATTAAGATTTTATGTTACTGTTCATTGAAAGAATCCCTTTATAATTCTTTCTATACTGTTTTAATTGACCCCAAGAGTGCTCTCTCTTTCTTATATGAAGGTTAAAAAAAAAAAAAAAGATAATAGCAATGTATGTTTTTTTTTCTTTTACATTCCAAGCTCTTTTCATATTCTTGATGTACGTTTTTCCTCCTCAATAAAAATAAAATAAAATGTGGCATCAGTGATCAAATTTGTAAAGCAACTACGTGGTCTTCTTTGCATACTTTTATTAAATTCTACATTTATGTTTTTGCTTCCTCTGTGGCTGCTTTTGGAAAGTACTTCAGGCAGTTGTTTCAGTTTGAGTCTGTCTGTTTCATGTTTTTAAGTGCATTAAAAAAAAAAAAAAAAAAATTATTGGGGTTCTGGATTTAATTTATCATTAAAAAAAATGTTTTTTTTAATCCATCTCTTTGTTATTGCTCGTGGACTCCACAGCTTGGGTATTAGTTGTTAAGAGTAAAGGATCGTAGAGACTCACCACCTGTATGAAAGAAAAACATAATTTATGTAAGAACTTACCTGATAAATTCATTTCTTTCATAGTAGCAAGAGTCCATGAGCTAGTTCCAAGTGCCAATGGAAAAAAAGTTCCAATGGAAAAAAAGCTTTGTGAACGGTTTTAAAAGAAAAAAATTAAATAGAAAAATAATGCCAAAAAGAAAAAATATAATATGTAAGTGAAAAAATTAGTGATGAAATTCTCCAAAGGAGGAAAAAAAAAAAAAAGGATTCCCTTTATGGGTATGGTACCCAATAAAGGGTAAAAAGTGTGTGCTTGGGAAGAATAAGCTTTGTGAATCAAAAGTCTCAAACAAGAAGCCAGAGAAATAACATAGGCTTTCTGACCTTTCCTGGAGCCGGAAAAAAATAACAAATAAACAAAGTCTTTCTGAAATCTTTAGTAGCCTCAACATAATGTTTCAAAGCTCTTACCACATCCAAATAATGTAAAGACCTTTTAAGAGTATTTTTAAGATTAGGACACAAAGAAAGAAGAACAATTTCCTTATTGATGTTGTTAGAATTCACAACTTTAGGCAAAAATGTAAATTAAGGCCGCAAAACAGCTTTATCTTGATGAAAAATAAGATGAGACTCACAAGAGAGAGCAGACAATACAGAAACTCTTCAAGCAGAAGAGATAGCCAAAAGAAATAACACTTTCCAAGGAAGTAATTTAATGTCCAGAGAATGTATAGGGTCAAAAGGAGGAACCTGTAAAATCTTCAAAACCAAAATTGAGACTCCAAGGAGGAGAAATAGATTTAAAAACAGGTTTAATATGAATCAAAGCCTTAAAAAAACAGTGAATATTAGGAAGTTTAGCAATCTTTCTATGAAATAAAACAGACAGAGCAGAAATTTGACCATCCTGAAGAAACTGTAAAATCCTAGGAATTCTAAAAGAATGCCAAGAATAATCATGAGTTGAACACTATGAAATATAGGTTTTCCAAACCCAAAAATAAATTCTTGAAACAGACTTACGAGCCTGTATCATAGTGCTAATAACTGAATCAGAGAAACCTCTATGACTAAGAACTTAAGCGTTCAATTCCCATGCTTTCAAATTTAGAGATTTGAGATCCTGATGGAAAAACGGCCCCTGAAACAGAAGGTCTGGCCTTAAAGGAAGTGGCTAAGGCTGGCAACTGGACATCCACATACCAAAACCTGAGATGCCGCCTTGGAAGAAGAACTAGAGGCAGAAAAATGTAAGCAGGTTGGTAAAAATCAAGGAACTGCTAGAGCATCCACCATCTCCGCCTAAGGATCCTTGGACCTGGAAAGGTATCTGGAAAGCTTCTTGTCTAGACGAGAAAACATCAGATCTATTTCTGGAAGACCCCACATCTGTACAAGATGAAAAAAACACATCTGGATGGAGAGACCACTCCCCCGGATATAAAGTCTGACAACTGAGATAATCCCCTTTCCAATTGTCTACACCTGGGATATGAATCGCAGAAATTAGACAAGAGTTGGATTCCATCCAAGAAAGTATCCAAGATACTTCCTCCATAACTGAAGGACTGCAAGTCCCTCCTTGATGATTGACATATGCCACTGTTGTGATATTGTCTGTTTGAAAACAAATGTAACAGTTCTCTCTTCAATAGAGGTCACGCCTCTAAAATATTGATTGGTAACCTCGCCTCCTGAGGTTTACAAACCCCTAGTGCTGTCAGAGACTCTGACAGCTCCCACACCTGAAAAACATGCATCTGTTGAGAATACAGTCTAGGTAGGACGAACAAATGAGGCCCCCTGAACAATAAGGTGATAGTCCAACCACCAAATCAGAGAGAAAAGAGTGTTGGGATTTTTAAGTATATTAGTTGTGATATCTGAAAATAATCCCTGAACCTTTGGTGCAACATGCAAAGCTATAGAGGCCTCAAACGAAAATGAGCAAAGAGGATCACACCTGATGCTGTAGTCATAAAGGTTTAGACAAACTAAAATGAGCTTAATTTGTCTCTAGTCTATCAGAGAAAGAATCATAGACACTAAATCTTATCTGGAAACCTAAAAAGGTGACCCTTGTCTAAGGAATCAAGAAACTCTATTGTAAATTGATCCTCCAACCATGTCTTGAAGAAACCACCCTAGTTGTTTCAAGGGAGACTCTGCTAAATGAAAATATTAGTGCTAGTAGCAAGATATTGTCCAAATAAGGAAACACCACAATACCCTGCTCTCTGATTACAGATAGAAGGGCACCAAGAATCTTTGAACAGAATCTCTGAGCTGTTGCTAGTCCAAAAGGAAGAGCAACACATTGGTAATGCTTATTTAGAAAAGAGAATCTCAGAAAACAATAGTGGTCTGAATGAATTGGAATGTGAAAATAAGCGTCCTGTAAGTCTATTGTGGACATGAAGTGACCTTGCTGAATAGAAAGGCAGAATAGTCTCTATAGTCACCATCTTGAAAGTTGGGACTCTTACAAAATGATTTAAAAATTTCAGATCCAGAATTGGTCTGAACGAATCTTCTTTCTTTGGGACAATGAATAGATTTGAATAGAAACCCAAACTCAGTTTCTGCAGAGGAACTGGAACCATCACCCCTGAAAACTCTAAATCTGAAAAACCTGAGCTTTCACAGGGTTTGTTGTAACATTGGAAAGAATCTTCCCATGGGAGGTTTTAGTCTGAAAACCTATTCGATACCCCCTGAGAAAACAATATTTTGAATCCACTGATTTTGAACAGAAACTGTCTAATTGTGTTGAAATAAATTCAATCTGCCCTCCTACCAGTTGAACTTGTCAGTATATAGCAGGGTTATAATACAATTTATTTATTATTATTCTTTAAAACAAACCCCCAATTAAAATGCATATACAAAACAATTAAAATAAATATTTATTCCTAAATTCTTTAAGATTAGTTAAATTCTATATACACATTGAATTATATTTATAGAAACCAAATTATGAATCAAACTATACACACTTATGCTGTTACAATATTCTATACAAAGATCATAAAATATACCTTTACAATTTACCTTATTCACAATGAATTGCATTAAAATACCACAATAAAGTACCAGAGTAAGGATTGTTAACTTTCAGACAAATATAATTAAGCTACTTAGCCCACAAATGATTCTATATAACTCCAATTAAAAACATCAGAAATTGTATATATTATTAATACAAACAGCCAACTTCTATGCCAATTTATTTGAGCTGAAATAAACTCTTTAGAAGTAATGTGACTAATTAAAACTACACAGGACTATGAACATGAGCTTAAAATACTAATTGTGCCCTTTTAAAATTACTAACTACAATCTGGTTGTAGTTACCAAATACCTTTGACTTAAATATTATGTATATATATTTATCAATTGTGTATACTTTACCCAAATAACTAAATCAAATGTTTCAGTTTCCAGAATTTTTTGTGGGTCATCTAAAAAGAGTTTACTCACAATGTGCAAAGGTACAGGCCTCAAAATTGTTAATCTTCCTTTGTTCAAGAAAGTGTCCCCAAAATGGCAGAGAATATACTTGACCCAAAGTCTGTGTATTTTTCTCTCCAAAAGTTAATGCTTCTTTGAGTCTGTGTTATATCTTTTGTCTCCTGTGTGTATGGGTTTTTATCCCAAAAATAAAGAATCCCTCCTTCTTTTCTTTAATCATTGCTACAAGATTTTGATAGGACCTTACCGGTGCTTGTCTCTGATTGGCCATGGAATCTGAACATCTCATAGGTTATTATGGGAAACGCCTCCCTGAGTAGCCAAATGCCTTTTGGTTGTAATATAATTTTTGAACTATAGGTGGCAGCAGATAACCAGAAATGCAGTCTCATTATTAATTTTGCTAACAGTTCAAACATCCAAAAAAAATGTTGATCAAATACACTATTTCATGATATTAATAAACCTGTCTGGTCATATATCTGTCCCATCTAATATTAACTAGCATGCATTCATAGATATTAAACCTGTGTATACTTCCAGCATCATACTAGTAAGCAGTTTACTGTTAATTATTTTTCTTCACAGAATCATAGCATTCAATATCCTGGCATTGTATTATATCTAATCTAAATACAGTACATTTCATGTTTCTAATAATTTTTTTGAGTGCATAGACTTATGTTTATGACCAATATTTATAGGACATCTTGTTGTCTGGAAAATAAAGAAACAGATGTTGTTATTTGAAATGAGTCAAATATTTATACATTTATTATACAGCTATTTATTAAGTTCAGCAAATACTTATCTAATATGTTACTCATTTAATTTATTACAAACCTGAAATGCATTTCTCAGATCAATGGAAATATACATTTTTATACAATACTGAGGTATATTTTACTTAAAATTTAAACACAAGTTGTACTTTAAAATGAATTTAAAAGTTAAAATGCAACATGTGTTTCTGCTTAGCTGGGTTGATGTGTATTTAGTTGGTTCAGGGGCAATTAACAGGTCTGTGCTAATTACTATCTTCCTGGGCTTCTGAGCATATCTTCCACCAAAACACAGAATATGGTCTACATCACCCCAGAGGTCTGTGCGGAACTAATGAGACAAATATTCTCCTTTGAACCCTTTAGATGTATAAGGTAGAGAGGGGGGTCTGATAGGGAATCTTTGAAAACAATTCCTTTGTTCTCAAATGTTCTGTAATAAGGAAAAGGCATTTCATGTCTGACCTCAGATTTGCAATACACAGAATGTATTCAGCGATCAAATGAGCATGCTCAAACTTAATATTTGATAGATTGCATACTTATTTTATCTTATTATACAATATGTATTGTCTACTGACATTCACAGATACCCTGACAAACTGGGTTTAGTTAATTTAAAAGGCTTGGATTTATTTAAATTCTGAGTAAATCTCAAATTAGAGCCAGAGGGCTTAGGGGAATGAAAACTTAATTGGGAGCTTAAAAATGACCCTTAGATTTCTTATCTTGAGGCAGAAAAAAACAACTCCCTTTCCCCCAGTAATAGAGGAGATAATAAAATCCAATAGAAAACCTAAAAAAATTACTATCCTAAAATAATAAGATAGTAATGTAAATTTAGACACTATATGAGAGATTTAAGAAATAAAACTTTTCAAGTAAAAATGGCTAAAACCAAAGATTTTATATCAATTAAAATTACATAAAATATAGCATCACAAATGAAATGATTAGCATGTTGAAGTAAAAGAACAATGCTTAGATGATTCAAGATCTAATAACTAAACTATTCAACCAAAAAGTTGAAACAGCAGCAACATCAGCCATAGAAATGGCAGGTTTAAAAATATAGCCAATATGTAAATATGCTTCTCTAAGATAGGAAACAAATTTCCTATCTAAAGGATCCTTAAAAGAAGAAATATCTTCCATAGGATAGAAGTATGTTCGGCAAGAGTAGAAATAGCCCCACCTTAGGGACTTTTACCAAAAAACTCTAAATTAGCCATTAGGTAAAGGATATATATTTTTTAAACCTAGAAGAAAGGTAAAAAGAAGCACTAAGTTTAGATTCCTTACTAAACATATGATAGATAGCATCTGGAATAAAAAAAAAACTTCAAGAGTAACCTCAGAAGCTTAAAAAAACAGAATTCAAACATTTTCTATTCTTGTTATCAAGAGGACTAGATTCCTCAATACCCCAAATAAACAATACTTCCTTAATAAAGAATGAATAAATCCAATAGAAAGGTTGATTTATTAATATCAGTAGAATCCTCTGAGTCAGAGAAAACCTCATCAGCAGAAATACTTCAGTATGCTGTTGATCAATACAATCTTCATTAAATTTATGAGAAGTTAGGAGAGATCTTTTACATTAATTTGAAGGTGGAAAAGCAGTCAAAGCCTTCTCTATGTCTGTAGCAATATAATCCTTTATATCTACAGGAATATCATGTACATTAGACTGTGAAGGTTTAACAGAAGATGTATTTGTACTATAGAAACATTATCAGTATGAAATATAACATAACAAGTGCCGCATATTTGAGCTGAAGAAAAAAAATTGGCTAATTTAATCATAGAACAAAAACTTAAACGAAGGTATGGGTGAGGTGGGAGGTGTATTTATAGGCATTTTGAGGTTTGGGAAACTTTGCCCCTTCCTGGTAGGAATGTATATCTCATACATCACTAGCTCATGGACTCTTGCCACTTACATGAAAGAAACATAATTTTATGCTTACCTGATTCATTTCTTTCATGGTGGTGAAAATCCACAAGATTCCACCCATATGTTTTTTAGGGTTAATTTTTTTCTTCAGCACATCTTTTTTTCTCTCCTCCTTTTATGGCTCTTGTTCCTTTTTCTTACCTCACTTTGCTTGGCTATACGTCAGAGCACTGGTTTTCAAACCTGTCCTCAGGCCTCCTTACCATGCCAAATTGTGAGGCTATCTGAACTAGTTTCAAGGAGTATTCATTTTAAATAGGTTAGTTGTACTCACAAATGGAGAGCTATCTTAGGTCTAAGATAAGCGTTCAAACATATGCTTCCTGTTCAAACAGGAACTCGCTACAATATATAAATATATTTTGAAGAGATTCTGTTTCTACTGGATGCATATATAGAGTTAAAGGGATAATCTAGACAAAATTTAAACTTTCATGATTCAGAAAGAGCACTGATTTTCAAACCTGTCATCAGGCCTCTCTAACAGGCCACATTTTGAGAATATCTGAACTGGCACACAGGTGAAATAATCAGCTGATTAGTAAACGTGATTTTACCTGCTCTCATCCAAGGTAATACAGAAAACCTGGCCTGTTGGGGGAGGCCTGAAGGCAGGTTTGAAAACCAGTGCGTAAGACTAAGGTAAGGGGTTATATAAAGCTCTTGGGGTTTGGGAATCTTTGCCTCCTCTAGGTGAAGGGATGGTAGTTCCCATGAGTAATGGATCATGGACTTTCACCACCATGAAATAAATTAATGTATCAGGTAAGCATAATGTTATGTTTTCTTTAAGTAATTTCTAAGTCTGTGAACTTATTTACTGTTCCAGTAGTGGTCTCAAAACAAAATCTAAGGAATGGTGCAATTCTAGAGTTCCATTTTATTCCTTAACCAACTACAAATTTTGAACAATTTCTGGAAATAAGAACCACTATTCCTTTAGAAAATAGCTCCCAATTCAGGTATCAGAGGAATTGGAAGCCATGAAGATATCTCGGGAAAGCATACTTTCAAGGGGTTGTTATTTCTCTCAACATCCTTTTGGTTCAAATCCTTGTCAGAATGGTATCAAATGATTCTTCCTTAGAACATTTCCAGGAACAGATTAGGAGTTTAAGATTAGCCAATCCTTTATTGGTGGTACCGTTATTGAACTTATTTGCTTTTTTGCTAAGAATATAACTTTGAAGGCTTTTACTAGAAGGGAAAGTTGTACATTGTGGCCCTGCTGTTAACAAGGTTACCATCTTACCAGAAGGTTGCGGATAAAATCCAGCTAAGGTTGCTAGTGTTTAGAAATGCAAACCCTTAAAATACTTTGTAGCTTATATCTGGCCTGCAGTTATGATCCCAAGGTCCAAACTGTTGTCCTTATCTCTCCAAAGAAAGATCTTGTTTGGCTCTGTTTTAAATCTATCACTTCCACTGGGTCAGGAAGAAAGGGAGCTTTTTGTCCCATAATCAAGAAATCAAATTCTTCTTCCTTTTAGAAAGCAGGTTCCACAAAGTCTAACTGGTGGCCCAGTCAGGCCCAAATCACCTTCTGTGGTCTGGGGTGCAGGCTTTAATCTGTGTCTGTGTGGATCAAATTTTCTTTGGATTTTTCAATATTTTTAAATTTTTCCAAGCTAGATTTATCAAGTGGTTGTCTGTCTGCACTTTGAAAAGGGCACATTAGACCCTCAATATCTTTTTCTATAGGAAATTGGCTTGTCTTCCAGGTGTTCAGGTCCTTTTTCAGAGTCTGGTTATAATCAGACCGATGATTGAATCAATTACTCTCCATGGAATCTTAATTTGGTTTTCAGAGTATTTATTTCCTTTCCATGGGATCCCATACATGCATTGAATCTTCTTTTTCATTTTTGTCCCACCCATTCTGTACACGGACTCCACAGCTTGGGTATAGATTCTCAACAGTAAGGAATCTGACTCTCATCACCTTAGAAAGAAAACATAATTTATTCTTACCTAATAAATTCCTTTCTTTCTTAGTGATGAGAGTTCACGGACCTGCCCATTTTTTCCTAGTTGGTGGCAGTTTTTCACCTCTTTTACCCTACTGTGTTGTTACTTCTTTCTCCTATTATGGCTATACAATAGACTGGGAGGGAACAGGAAGTATGAGTGATATTTGTAGTATATTTTTGGTTCTTGTCTCTTTAAATTTTGTCACCACTGTTTTCCTAGTCTGTTTTTAAAATCCTGCCTCTCCTTATCTATCTTGCTTGGTAATTTGGATACAGTACTCCATTGAGCACACAGCTGACAGCCTCGTCCCCTCTTGCTTCCACAGCGGATGTTTCATTGAACCCCATACTTGAACATTCTTCCGTTCATCTTAGTTTTACTACTGCAACAGGACTCTCATAAATCTCTGCAAGCCATGGTAAGCCTAACAGCTTTCACTGCTTTGGTGGGAACTTTGTTAAACTATGCATCTCATCTTTGTGTACCTCGAAGCTCCTGCACTCCTCTGCGTGTATCTCACGCTGACATTTTGAACTCTCAGTCTCTGCAGCTGCAGTACTCAGCGGTAAAGTCCTACAAACAAAAGTTTGGGAACTCACCAAGACTTCCACCGCCCCTCACAATTAATATATATATATATATATATATATATATATATATATATATATATATATATATATACACACACACACACACACACACTGTATTTATATGTATATAATCTATACAATTTGGTATTTGGTTAATGGAAACAAATTAAATCCAATGAAGGGTTGAATGGTTGCCTGAGAATCCTTCTCTGTCACAGTCTCATCCACTTAAGGTGCAATAGTCCTATTTCTGCTGAGGGGAGCTAAATAACCCCAGAGCAAGCCAAACAAATATGTAAGCACCATGTGTTAAACACATTGCGGGGTGATCACACAGCAGGACCACTGACAGGCTTGCATTTAGTGTATTGTAGGAAGTGTTACTGCCCATTACTAGAGGTTCCCACTATCCCTCTAACCAGACTGTGCTCTTGCTCCTTCCACCAGCAGCATCAGTGTTTACTGAAGCATTTATGTTCTCTGTCCAGAGGGAACTTACTTCCTCCAGCAAAAATAGTGCAGGAACTCCGTTCCCATGCATTCCCGCCCAACTTGACCCCTGGCAGTACTTAGCTCCATATTAAGGATTCAGCAACTCTGCTTATCATCTGTCAGCATCATTAACACACTACCACTTTCTAGACATATTTTACATCAGCAAACCTTCTACTGCATATTAAGATCTGACCAATTTAGCTTACCTCTCTAGAACTGTTAAACCTTGCTAAATTAATAATGTGACAGTTTGTTCCAGCTGGTAGTCTAACTTTCAATTGATCCAATCCGGACTTAGTGGGTTTGGTTACATAATAACCATTATGTTGCTATCATACTAATACAGGCATATTATCAGCTATATTTTAATCAAACTATTCCAACTTTTGATTGCATCTCATAGCAAAAAAAAAGAAAGAAAGGTTTACTTTAAATATCTTTCATCATAATTTTACTTAATCTCAAATTGAAATAATCTTCAATTGTTTTCCAACAGATCTATTGAGATAGATTGTGACATATTACCAAGCCCTAAAAACAAGAAATACAACATGGAACTTCCAGAGTTAGCAAATCATGTTTGACTCAGGGGTAAAGAGAGCTTCAACAAGAATATGAAACTCTACGTACAATCATTAAAGAGACATTAACCTTAAAACCAGTCCATTCCCCAGAGCCCCATGTTAGCCCCCAGAACCCTTTATTAATGATAATAGAACACGTTTCAGGGATTTTAGAAATGCTTGTAATTTACCCTTTACTTTAAACCCTAAAACTTACTGTAATGACCGGTTTAAGGTGTTAACTATTATATCCTACCTTAGAGAGGAACTCAGAGCTTGGGGTAACAAATTTTTTGAGTCCAATGACCCCATGCTAGATTCACTAGACACATTCTTTAATTCCATGGCCTCCTTAAACAAAGATCCTAATAAGAAGTTGACTGCGGAATCCTGTATGAGATCCTTAAGACAAGGAAAGGGCCCAGTTGAGGATTTAATCTCTGAATTTAAGTCCTGCATAAGAGACACCCATTGGAATGACTTGTCCCTCAGAAACCAATTTAGATTAGGGTTGTCTGAATCCTTAAAAGATGAATTAGCAAGAGTAGATTTCCCTGATACCCTGGATTCCCAAATGAATCTAAGCATAAAAATAGACCGTCGACTGAGAGAGGAAAATTGAAAGATGTTTAAAGTGGGTAAGCTTTTTGTAACCACCCATACTAAGGCTGTAAATAATTTGAACACATCTTACTGTTCTCTCCCTGTCTTCGTACAGTGGGATCAACATGATTTAAATGTTGAAGCAATCATTGACACAGGAGCCTCTGGAGTCTTCATAAATAAAAACATTGTACATAATAATAAAATACCACTCATTTAAAAACAAAACTCCATTCATGTCATTGATGGTTCATTGATTCGCACTGGTCCTATCACTCACCACCCATACCCATAGCTATGTCTACTAAATTGGGTCATAGGGAACATCTCACATTCGATGTGATTGTCACCCCTCTTCCCAGTAATTTTAGGGTTAAAGTGGTTAACTTTACATCCACCCACTATTAGTTGGGAATCTTTAACAATTAACCTTGACTTTGGCTTCTGTACCAAAACCTGTTATTCCTGAACACTACTCAGATTTTTCAGATGTCTTCGATATGAAAGAAGCTAGGGGACTACCTCCTCATCGCTCATATGACTTGAGCTTGTGCCTGGTTCTACTTGAACATTCCTCTGTTTCATCTTAGTTTTGTGTCAGGATTATTCTCTGTTCCTCCCACTTATGACAGCTGCCTCTTTCTGAACCTTTAAATGCTAACTCCACCCTGTTCCTAGTGCTTAGTAATTTAGAGTCAAAGCACACTGAAGTCTCTAGTATCTGAGCTCTCTACAAAGTTATTCATTC
The DNA here is from genome assembly GCF_027579735.1 of Bombina bombina. Classification (NCBI taxonomy): domain Eukaryota; kingdom Metazoa; phylum Chordata; class Amphibia; order Anura; family Bombinatoridae; genus Bombina; species Bombina bombina. Next base: position 190,615,776 of record NC_069500.1, read on the forward strand.
TACCGTGTATCTTTAGAGAAATACAAAAATCTTTCCAGCATTGACAGTGGGATCCTGAAATCATCTCTGCACAGCAGCATAAAGGAGAACTGGATTTATAAGGAAGAATCATCTCCACATCACTACCGCTCTCACTTCAAGCTAACAAGTTCCACTTCTGGCACAATATTTGCTACAGCCGTTATACACACACATAATTTACATTCAAGTATCGGAGTACAACAGTTACCTTACTGGACTTTCTACTTGCAAAACTTGCTGTAAGTCGGAGCCGAATATCGGCGTGTGACGTCATCTGTCACTCAAGTCCGACACTGCCAACTCACGCCCACTTGTCTCCGTGCTGCACAAGAAACAGCAGGAGCTGTTTACACAGAGCTGCATCACTTGTGGCTGCACCAATAAGCTCAATCTGTTATCTATCGCCCTCACAAGTACTGCCACTTCATCTCACCTCAGCTAAGTACTAAATATATATTTCTCTGGTAATACTTATTGCTATTGCTCAAGTGATTCTTACCAATAATAACATAAGTTATATAACGGTTATTTTGAACTCTCTCATACAGCACTGGCAACCAATACTTGGTGAATTCCTGCAATTCCTCTAATATCTAAATTTAGATTGTATAACTATCTTATAACAATCTATTCCATCATTGTATCAACTCCACTCATCAATTGAGCTATTAATCCTCAATATTAATAGATAAGTCTTGAGTGGTACAAATATACAATTTGTCTGCTTTTGTGATCTGTTACATATTGTTACATTACTTGTAACAAATAGGAAAGTGGAATAAGATCCTGACATTTTGTGACTGCAACAGGACTCTCATAAATCTCTGCAAGCCATGGTAAGCCTAACAGCTTTCACTGCTTTGGTGGGAACTCTGTTAAACTAAGCATCTCATGTTTGTGTACCTCGAATCTCCTGCATTTCTCTGCGTGTATCTCACGCTGACACTTGGAACTCTGCAGCTGCAGTACTTTGCTCCGTATTAAGGATTCAGCAACTTTGCTTATCATCTGTCAGCGTCATTAACAAACTACCACTTTCTAGACATATTTTACTTATTTAGCTTACCTATCTAGAACTGTTAAACCTTGCTAAATTAATAACGTGACAGTTTTTTCCAGCTGGTAGTCTAACTTTCAATTGATCCAATCCGGACTTAGTGGGTTTGGTTACATAATATCCATTATGTTGCTATCATACTATTACAGGCATAATATCAGCTGTATTTTAGTCATACTATTCCAACTTTTGATTGCATCTCATAGCAAAACAATTAAAAGAAAGGTTGTTGGACCTTAGGGGATGGGCTGGAGTATATTTGTTGACTAGTAAGGACAGGTAGGGGGGGCTGCATTGGTAAGGGCTTTGTAGGTCAGAGTGAGAATTTTGAATTTAATTCTGCTGTGAATGGGGAGCCAATGAAGGGACTCACAGAGGGGTGCAGCAGATACAGAGCATCGGGAGAGGTGGATTAGCCTAGCAGAGGCATTTAGGATGGATTGAAGGGGGGGAGAGGAAGGTCAGTTAGTAGGTTATTACAGTAGTCAAGCCAGGAAATTACTAGGGAATGGATTAGCTGTTTAGTAGTTTCAGCACTCAGAAAAGGACGAATTTTGGAGATATTGCGTAGGTGGTTGAGACAGGATGAAGAGAGCAATTGGATGTGGGGTTTGAAGGACAGATTGTAGTCAAGTGTAACTCCTAGGCAGCGGACTTGGGGTGATGGGGAGATAGTGGTGTTGCCAACAGTGATAGTAAAGTTAGAAACTGGAATAGAATTAGATGGGGGGATTAGAAGAAGTTCAGTCTTGGACATGTTGATTTTTAGGTGTTGAGAGGCCATCCAGGAAGAAATGCCAGATAAGCAGTCGCTGATGTGGTAAAGGACAGAAGGGGAGAGTGCAGGGGTGGATAGGTAGATCTGAGTATCGTCAGCATAGAGGTGATAGTTGAAGCAATAGCTACTGATAAGTTTACACAGTGAGGAAGTATAGATAGAGAAGAGTAGAGGGCCTAGAACAGAGGCTTGAGGTACTCCAACAGACAGAGGCAATGAAGAAGAGGAGTCACCAGCAAATGAAACAGAAGGATCTATTAGAGAGATAAGAGTGGATCCAGGAGAGGGCAATGTCACAGAGCCCAAGGAAGCTGAGAGTCCGTAGGAGGAGGGCATGGTCAACAGTGTCAAAGGCAGCAGACAGGTCAAGTAAGATAAGTATAGAGTAGTGGCCATTGTTTTTAGCAGAAAGAAGATCGTTAGTAGTAACCTTGGTGAGGGCAGTCTCAGTTGAGTGTTGGGGACGGAAGCCAGATTGCAGGGGGCCAAGCAAGGAGTTGGAGGACAGGAAGTGGGTTAGGCGGTTGAAAACTAGTTTTTCAAGGACTTTTGGAGCTAGCGGAAGCAGTGATATGGGGTGGTAGTTTGCAGGAGAATTGGAGTCAAGGGAAGTTTTTTTTGAGGATGGGAGTGACCTTTGCATGTTGGAAGGAGAAGGTATTAGATGTGAAGTGATAGGGTCATGTGGGCAGGTAGTGAGGTGTGAGGAAGACATTAGGGAACTCACTTCATTCTCAGTGGTTGGGGGGAAGGTACTGAGAGTGGTGGAGGGGGTGACCAGGGGCGGAGAAGGAAGGTTGCAATCTTGTGGTGGGATGTTACTTCGGAAGTGTTTTGTTGAAAAAGTAGTCAGCCAAGTCTTGAGCACTAAAGACAGATGAAGGGGGTGGTGCAGGTGGATAGAGGAGAGTGTTGAAAATGGAGAAGAGATGTTTAGGGTTTGAGGAGTGAGAAGATATAAGAGAAGAGAAGTAGTTTTGCTTGGCTAAGTGAAGGGCAGAGGAGTAAGAATAAAGAATGAACTTACAGTGAAGGAAGTCAGGTTCAGAGCGGGATTTCCTCCAGGCACGTTCAGCAGTACGGGAGCATTTTTGTAGGTAGCATGTTTGCTAGGGTGCCAGGGCTGGAGCTGACAACATTGGGTTTTGCGTATTTGTGGAGCAGCAAGGGTGTCAAGTGCAGACAAGAGAGCATTGTTATAGTGGTTTGTAGCAAGGTCAGGGCAGAATACCATGGAAAGTTGGAGAGGATCCACAGTGTGCAGATTCCTACAGGTGCGAGGGGGAGAAATAGGTTTAGCATGCACATTATACGTGAGCAGATGGTGGTCTGAGATGGGAAATGGGCGACAGGTGACATCAGAAAGGGAAAAACTGAAAAAAGTACCAGTATCAGCGCTTAAGCGGTCACTGTGGGAAATGTGAAGAAAAGTTGAAGAGAGCCGGTTGTCCTCAATGGGTAAAATCAGATTGGTAGTAGGGTATATCCCGGATATGTAACCAAGGAGCCCCACAGAATCACCAATGGAGTCATCTGCCGCCCGTGATCGTAGGTGGGTATTTCCAGGAAATCACCAAAAAGGAAGGATTCTGTAAAATAGTAAAAGCATCTATAAATCAATGCAAAAATCGGTGCAGTCACTCCGGTTCTGTCTGTATCTAGGTAAGATCTCCCAGGTGCTCACACCACCTCAGCCGTGTGGAACCAAGTTTGGAATCAGACACCAGGGATCACTAGGAACAGGTCTGGGATGTGCAGGTATAAAATCCTCTCTACGCGTTTAGTCTGAGTACGCTCATGCTTTTACTGTTTAAAACACTAGTAAGTTGCCATTTTGCTATGTGTGCACTTACAATGCATTAAAATTATTTCACTTGAGTCGGGCTGCGCCTGTATTTATGACATCAGAAAGGGAGCAGAGGTAGGAGAATACCAGATTGATAGAGTGTCCATCACAGTGAGTAGGGAATAGGGTGGATTGTGAGAGACCAAAGGAAGTTTGTGAGTGAGAGACATTTAGAGGCAGCAGGGGCAGTTGGGTTATCAATGGGGATGTTGAAGTCCCCTAGGATTAGAGCAGGTGTATTTGTAGAGAGAAAGTGAGAAAGCCAGGCAGCAAAGTTGTCAAGGAATTGGGAGGTTGGTCCAGGGGGGCAATAAATAACTGCCACTCTGTGGGAGAGGGGGCAGAACAGGCGGATGCAGTGGACATCAAAGGAGGAGAAGGAGAGAGATGGATGAGGATGCAGGAGCTGATAGGAGAAGGAGGGGGAGAGTAAGATTTCAACACCGCTAACCATGTCTCTCACCTGGCCTAGGTGTGTGGCTAAAATGGAGACCACCGTGCGTGAGAGCAGCAATGGAAGCAGTGTCAGAAGACAATAGCCAGGTTTCAGAAATTGCTAGAAGATTGAAAATGTTAGAAACAAACAGGTCGTGAACAGTTGTAAGTTTGTTACAGACAGAGCAAGCATTCCAGAGGGCACAAGAAAAGAGGGGATAAACGCTGTGGGTTAATGGAGATGAGATTGTTAGGATTGCGTGACCTTGAGTTTGTATTGAGAAAGACTGAGCGAGAGTGTAAAAGTGTGGTGATTGCTGCAAGGCCACGGTTAGGAGAGATGTCACCAGCAGCAAGCAGTAGTAGGAGTGTGAGTGACAGAAGGTGAGAGTGAGACTTGTAGGAGCGTGTATGACTAGACACAGGAGAGTTAGAGGGGGAAGTGTTTCTAAGGAGGCAGAGTAGTTCATGAGAGGACACCATAGAGCAGTGTTTTTCAACCAGTGTGCCGTGGCACACTAGTGTGCCGTGAGAGATCCTCAGGTGTGCCACGGCAGACTGACAACAGTGTGACATATTTTTTAAACTTTGCTTGTTTTTTACTCCCAGTGCAGGGGTAGTTTGTAGGAGGCATGGCATAACAGCACAATACATACAGTAGGTGTGTGTTTGTGTGTATGTGTATATATATATGCTGTATTAGGCTACAATGTGTGATTTTTTAAAAATTTTGGGATGGTGGTGTGCCACGGGATTTTTTAATGTAAAAAAGTGTGCCACGGCAAAAAAAAGGTTAAAAATCACTGCCATAGAGGATGAGAGAAGGGAGGGAGAGATAAGGATAGTGTGGGGATTATTGTTGTTATAAGGGCATGCAGTGAGTAAAATGGCAGACAGAGCAGAAAAGACATAGAGAGCATTGTGCAGGTGTATAGTTTGTAAGGATTACCTGTTAGTGGGTACTGCAGTTTCCCCCTCCAGTTCTTAACTCTGCCACTTGTAACACAGGCCACTTAGATGCACAGGGCCCAAATAGCCATGGCTCAGATATCCTGTGCTCTGCTGTATATAGCAGTGAAATCAGAGTCGGAATGATTGTATTTAAGGCAGCTGTGTCACAAGTAGACTAGTTAGCAAGACTGGAGTTACACACTTGTAAATTAGATGGGGGGGAGCAAATGGCTGGGGGATGCACACAAACATTGTACAAAGGAGCTGATAAAAAAAAATATATACAGAAAAGTCATAAATTCAGATATCAGAGTAGATGCATACCAGGGAATTGAAAACACATTAAAGGGGCGTGGAATGCTAACCAGGGCAAAAAAGCAGAGGAGTAGATACATACCAGGGAATTGAAAACACATTAAAGGGATGTGAAATGGTAACCAGGGCAAAAAAAAAGCAGAGGAGTAGATGCAAACCAGGGAATTGAAAACACATTAAAGGGACATGGAATGGTAACCAGGGCAAAGAATGCATAGGAGTAGATGCAAACCAGGGAATTGAAAACACATTAAAGGGACATGGAATGGTAACCAGGGCAAAGAAAGCAGAGGAGTAGATGCAAACCAGGGAATTGAAAACACATTAAAGGGACATGGAATGGTAACCATGGCATAAAAAGCAGAGGAGTAGATGCATATCTGTAAAGAGATGAGATGACAAGTAGTTAGAACAATGCTTTATGTTGTTAGTAGAGCATTCTGGATGATAGCATTATGGATTTAAGTCCAGTTCTTAACTCTGCCACTTGTAACACAGGTCACTTAGAAGCACAGGGCCAACATAGCCAAGGCTTAGCCTGTGCGCAGCTGTATATAGCAGTTTACTTTAAATATCTTTCATCATATTACTTAATCTCAAATTGAAATAATCTTCAATTGTTTTCCAACAGAACACGTGAGACTTCTATTGAGACAGATTGTGACATATTACCGAGCCCTAAAAACAAGAAATACAACATGGAACTTCCAGAGTTAGCAAACCATGTTGTAAATCTTTCCCAAAGAGGAAAGCGCCCAGTTGAGGATTTAATCTCTGAATTTAAGTCCTGCATAAGAGACACCCATTGGAACAACTTGTCCCTCAGAAACAAATGTAGATTAGGGTTGTCTGAATCCTTAAAAGATGAATTATCAAGAGTAGATTTCCCTGATACCCTGGATTCCCAAATGAATCTAAGCATAAAATTAGACCGTCGACTCAGTGGGATCAACATTACTTAAACGTTGAAGCAATCATTGACACAGGAGCCTCTGAAGTCTTCATTGATAAAAACATTGTACATAATAATAAAATACCACTCATTCAAAAACAAAACTCTGTCTCCATTCATGTAATTGATGGTTCATTGATTCCCATTGGTCCTATCACTCACCACACCATACCCATAGCTATGTCTACTAAATTGGGTCATAGGGAACATCTTACATTTGATGTGATTCAGTCACCCCTCTTCCCAGTAATTTTAGGGTTAAAGTGGTCAACTTAACATCAACCCACTATTAGTTGGGAATCTTTAACAATTAACCTTGACTCCAGCTTCTGTACCAAAACCTGTTATCCATCACTCCCTATTCTTCAGGCTACTGAGGTAGTTATTCCTGAACACTACTCAGATTTTTCAGATGTCTTCGATATGAAAGATGCTAGGGGACTACCTCCTCATCGCTCATACGACTGCCCCATTGAGCTCCTGCCTGGTTCTACAATTCCATATGGACATATCTACCATCTATCTCAACCACCTCAAAGAATACTTGGATTACAACTTAAAAAAAGTCTCCATGGGGCGGAGCCAAGCCATGCAGGGACATGGCCGCACATTATTAAGGCTCCATATCAGCCTTCACTCTTAGCCACTTTTACCTAGTCAGGAGATAGCCCCAGATAATGGAAATAGCTACTGGAGGTTGGCTTAATAACAGGCTACCTAAACACCAGCCCTGCTAATCTGTATGAGCAGTTGGAGATCGCCAGATCAGTTCGGCACTTATAGGGAAGCAGCACCATTACCCTACAACTGAGCCCTCAGCCTAGATCATCTTATTTCTCTAGCCTGACACCAGAACCCATACGGACTGAGGAGGTCAGGGTATTGCCCCAAGCCTACATCCTTCTCATGTGTAGAAGCTAACGGAGACCGCCGGAACATCTCTGAAACCTCAGGAGGCAGCGCCATTACTGGCCAGCTGAGCCGCGGTAACGGACCTCCCTGACAGCCCATCCCGGGAACTGCTCAACACGCAGTCAGAGGAAGATAAGGTACTGACCTTAATTAATGACTTAGCCGACCAGAGCTAACAGACGCAGTCTCCCTCATACCAACTTGCTCAGTCGCCACTAGCGATACACGCTCCCCACGTGGCCAGTCTGTACATTCCACACTACCGGGCAAAAATAAAGAGGGCCTCTCTCCCGGGCAAGTAATCACAGGGTCCCCATCTCCTGGGTCTTGCTGGCCCAATCTGGACATTTTGCACTTAGGTCAGCAAAGGGGAGGAATAAAAAAATACCGGAGGCTCCTTAAGCCCTACAATCAGCTAATTTTCAGCAACCAAAGCCTTTACAACGCTACTCCCCCACCACATTTCCACACATATTTGGCCATCATATAATCTGCCCACAAAAACAGGACACACTGCTTATCCTCCCTATCACACCACTCTTGGAGGAGGCAGACCTCAACAGCCTAAGTCCCACTAGCAAGGGGTACAGATTCATAATGACCCCTAAAAAAGGGCAAAGATCAGATAAACCCGCCAAAACTTCATCCCAGACTCCATCAGTCTCTTCCTTCTTTCAATCCACTGACTCTGCTCCAATGGCATCAGGGGGAACACCTGATCCGCCGGGTCCACCATGCCCCACAGAGTCTGCAAATAGTCACCAAAACTCACTACAGGCCATACAGGTGAGACTTGCTACCCTACCATCCAAATCAGACTTAGAGTCACTTAAATCATTTATTAAAGAAGAGATGAGAGACCTGAAGAGAGACCTTTATGAGATGGGAGCACGCATGGAATACCTAGAAGAGGGCCAAGAGACCCTGAATAATTTGGTCAGCTCCAACACGCAACAAATCTCCATTCAGGACTCCATGGTACAGTCCCTTCAAGATAAAGTAGAGGACTTGGATAACCGCGGCCGCAGAAACAATTTAAGATTCCGCGGTATCCCAGAAGATGTACCTCCAGAACAACTTAAAAATTATATTATCGGCCTAGCCCAACATCTATCCCCTAACTCCCCACTGTTGCTAACTGAAGACCTGGATAGGGCACACAGAGCGTTGCACCCTCTACCTAAACCACCACTACCCCCACGAGATGTCATTGTTACATTCCTACGCTTCACTACCAAAGATGCCATCTGCCAGGCAGCTAGGACACGACAGTCCATTTCTTACCGGGGTCACTCTCTCCACATATATCAGGACCTCAGCCCCTACATGATCCAAAGGCGCAAGGAGGTCAAGTTCATCACAAGCACCCTACAAGAACACCGCATCAAGTATCGCTGGGGATTTCCTTTTAGTTTAATAATCAGCCACAATGGTTCACAAATAACCTATAAAGACTACAATGATCTCGAACACTTATCCAGATCTCTCAATATTTCATTCAACACCCCAGCTGAAGCAAATGTCATCTTGCCCCCTGTATCAGCAGAACCAGGGCCTTCATGCCTATTGGAGCAGAGACCCCAGTGGCAGAGGGTCCAACCAAAGAGAAGAAAAATGGATAATATGCCATCAAGAGATGGAGCACCGCCACAATGATGTAGCAACTCCACCAAGTCTTATAAACTCTCTATGCCCTGTACACTCTGAGGACCGGAGTATGCCCAAGCCAGTCACACTTGATGTGACACATGTTTACATCTCTGCAAGCCAATGTTTTCCTTTTGCCTAAATCACTGCAGCAGTAGCAGTTATCTGAAGGTTGGACTCACTCTGGTAACGTATAGCCTTCTGACACAATTTCCTTAATTTGTTATGATTACAGACTGTCTAACCCACACCACCTATAAGGACATAAGTTATACCTATATTCTCCTTTTTATGCTTCTAGTTTAATTCATTTTTGCGTATATTTCCACAGCAACGATGGACTACTGTGGTTAGACCTCACCCTGTAACACACTGAACTCTACATCACTTATTGTAAACTGTTATATTGCAATTTTACTTACTGCTTATACTGTTCAAATTTCAATGTGTGTAATTATACAAGTTGTTGTTACAATATATCTCCATGTTTTGGGTTCACGTTGCCGTCAGAGGTAGTAGAGTGTTTCTTTACCTAGAAGCCCTCCCAGTTTACATTGCTTTTTTCTACAATATAAGCTACATCTTGTGTGATCCTGTGGCCCCCGGTGGTACACGGACAATCAACCAACAAACCCTTTTAATTACTGTGAGCCTCACGTAGTTCTTAGCAAGAGGCCATGCTCTTAAATGTAGTAATCTCCACCCCATATGGAGATATATGCGATACCTTTTTTCCTGTGGTTTATGGTGGACTCCAGGTGGTCCTTTGCAGGAGATTATGCTATTAAAGGTATTATACTCCACCCCACACGGAGTTTTAAGCGGTAGCCATTACCCTTCTGTTAGGCCCTGTACAATTTCCTTAATTTGTTATGATTACAGACTGTCTAACCCACACCACCTATAAGGATATAAGTTACACCTATATTCTCCTTTTTATGCTTCTAGTTTAATTCATTTTTGTGTATATTTCCACAGCAACGATGGACTACTGTGGTTAGACCTCACCCTGTAACACACTGTACTCTACATCACTTATTGTAAACTGTTATATTGCAATTTTACTTACTGCTTATACTGTTCAAATTTCAATGTGTGTAATTATACAAGTTGTTGTTACAATATATCTCCATGTTTTGGGTTCACGTTGCCGTCAGAGGTAGTAGAGTGTTTCTTTACCTAGAAGCCCTCCCAGTTTACATTGCTTTTTTCTACAATATAAGCTACATCTTGTGTGATCCTGTGGCCCCCGGTGGTACACGGACAATCAACCAACAAACCCTTTTAATTACTTTGAGCCTCACGTAGTTCTTAGCAAGAGGCCATGCTCTTAAATGTAGTAATCTCCACCCCATATGGAGATATATGCGATACCTTTTTTCCTGTGGTTTATGGTGGACTCCAGGTGGTCCTTTGCAGGAGATTATGCTATTAAAGGTATTATACTCCACCCCACACAGAGTTTTAAGCGGTAGCCATTACCCTTCTGTTAGGCCCTGTACACCCTTGGCTACTATATATGGCCTGGGGACTTCCTGTTGGGTTGTCCCGCAATAAACTAAGCCACCTCCCCGTACTGTCAGGCACAGATTTACAACTAGACAAGTTTACCTGCCTTTAATTGTTGAGAATAAGACATCCTCCAGAAATAGGCCATCTTAAAACTACACCTAACCAGCAACACAATTCCCGGAAATTTTAAGATATAATGTAGCTCCCCTAGGCCTACTTTCTATCAAAAATACTTTATATACCTACCACCTGAGGTAATATAATTCTCATTCTATGACTCATCCCTGATATGATTTGATTATACTCTAACCTAAGAGCTTGTTAGGCGATACTCTTTCCCCCTAGTAAGGTGTACAACAGAACAATTCGTACACTTATTACAAAAGTCACTGTAATCACTATGTTTGATGTATGTCAATATGCATTGTTTGAATTTTTAGGTTTTGCTCTTTATAATTTTTTCCTTAATTTAATTTTCTGTCCAGTCTCGGGTGTTTCACCCTCTCTCTTAGATCAAAGCGGCACTAAGTTTCCCGCAATAGGTGATCTCAATTACCCTCAGACTAATGAATAACTTACTTACTAAGATTAAACTTCTCTCCCATAATACTAAAGGCCTCAATAGTCCCTAAAAAAGGTCAATGGCCCTCAGAGATTATAGGAGACATAAGGGTGATATCCTCTTTATAAAAGAGACCCACTTTAGAAGGGGATCTGAACCCAAAGCTAGCTTTCAGAAATTTGGAAAGCGTTTTTTCTCATCTCACACCTCTAAACATAATGGGGTAGGGATCCTAGTACATAGAAATATACCTTTCATGGTGACATCTTCCCATAAAGATAAGGAGGGAAGATACATAATACTGGTGGGATTCCTCTACCATAAGCCCATTACATTGGTGAACCTTTACGCCCCCAACGCGAACCCTGCCCCCTTCTTTCACCAACTCTGCAACAAGGTTCTCGAGGTAGCTAGGGGTTGTTTGATCCTAGGAGGTGACTTCAATCTAGCATTTGACCCAGCTCTAGACTGTTCGACTGGCACATCCTCTACACCCAACAAGACACTAAAACACATTAAACAATCTCTCTTGTACCTAGCACTGCACGATACGTGGTGCCTCCAACACCCGAACGACAGAGACTTTACTTTTTACTCTAATCCCCACCAATTATATACGAGGATAGATTATATCTTTGCAGACGTATCTAGTTTATCTTCCATTGCCTCTACTAACATAAATCCTATAACGTGGTCAGACCACGCCATAATTAGCAGCCAGTTTTACTGGCGTCCTACTGACCCCTCCGCCTCTACATGGCGATTCAATGAATCTCTCCTCAGAGACCCCCAGACGCTAATACAGGTACAAAAGACAATGATTGACTATTTCCAAAGAAACGATATCCCTAAGATAGACATACACAATATATGGAAAGCACATAAATGCGTACTTCGAGGGGAACTAATTGCGCTTAAGGCAGCTAAACGCAAACAACAACATGCCTATTTGAATTCTCTCTTAGACAACATAGCTAAACTTCAGGCCCTACATAAAACACACCCCACAGATATATCCCTCTCCGATAGTATCACACATAAAAGAAACCAGCTCCGCTTGCTCCTGGGCACTGAAGCTAAGAATAAAGCCTTATATTTTAAGAAAATTTATTACGAAGGAGCGAATAAACAAGGTAGGATGTTGGCCCGACAGCTCAAGAAAAGAACGAACATACAATACATAATGGGTATACGAGACTCCGATGGGATTATGAAATCCACTTCCACTGAAATCACACAAGCTTTTAGGGACTTCTATGATAATCTCTATAACATAAGACGTGGTTCAGCAGACCCCCACCCAGACGACATAGCGGCCTATCTTAATAACATAACCCTCCCTAAGCTGACCACTGAACAGAGAAATGAGTTGGACGCTCCATACTCAGAGGAGGAACTCCTTGATGCTGTGTCCTCCCTCCCTTCTGGTACAGCTCCTGGCCCAGACGGGTTCGGTAACTCTTATTACATACAATTTAAGGAAATACTATCCCCCTACCTACTTAGATATTATAAAAGCATAGATGATGTTGAAGCTTTCTTGCCAACATCACTTCAAGCACACATTACTGTTATACCAAAACCCAACAAATCCCCCTGACTTAATAACCAACTACTGCCCGATCTCACTCATTAACACTGACTTAAAGATTTACGCAAAAATAATAACGACCCGCCTCAACCGCCTCCTCCCCACCCTCATACATAATGACCAAGTGGGTTTTGTCCCTGGGTGCAAAGCAAGGGACAACACTGTCCGCAATATACATTTAATTTGGCATGCCGTCAACGAAAATATACCTACAACACTAATCTCAACAGATGCCGAAAAGGCTTTCGACCTGGTAAACTGGTCCTACTTAAGAGCATCCCTGGAGGCCTTCGGCATAGGCACCACCACCCTAAAACAGATATTTGCTTTATATACCTCACCCAGTGCTCGTATTATAGTTACCGGCTCCCTTTCCCCCCCAATAGATATTAAGAATGGCACACGCCAAGGCTGCCCTCTCTCACCCCTACTGTTTGCCCTCTTTATTGAAACTTTTGCCTCGAAGATTAGAAATATTCCTGAAATTCAGGGTATCACAGTGTGGGGGGGACGTATACAAGCTATCACTTTTCGCTGACAATATCCTATTTACCCTGACCAAACCAGAAACATCAATTCCCCTGCTATTGACAGAACTCGCTACCTTCCATAAACTCACATTTTTTTGGGTTAATCAAACTAAGTCTGAGATCCTGGCCCTCAGACTCACAGAGTGCTCCATAAGAGTTATCAAACACAGCTGCCCTCTAAAGTGGTGTGCAGGTGCACTTAAGTACCTCTGCATCTACCTCCCTAAAAATTTCAATAGCTTATATTGGGAAAACTACTCACCCATTAAAACAGCAATTATGCGTGATTTATCATCCTGGGGCTCAAAGAAGCTCTCATGGGGGGGGGGGGGGGTAGGATCAACACTATAAAAATTAATATTTTCCAGAGACTCTTATATATTATGGGAGCGGTGCCAGTACCTCTGCCTCCCAAATACCTCTCCCAGGTACAGAGTTTATTTAGCACTTTTGTTTGGGAAAAAAAGACCACCAAGAATCAACAAAACTACCATGTCACTATTACGAGAACATGGGGGCCTAGGCCTGCCCGACTTGGATAAATATAGGGTATCCATATTTATGCAAAGAATCCTGGACAGGAGGGTTGCTGGAGGACAGAGGAGATGGGTCCGCCTTGAGGAACAAATAAACCCCGACTTCCCGCTTGCTACTCTCTGTTGGAGCCCTAATTTCCACGAGAGAATAAAGGCGCTACCTAATCCGATCACTAGAGAGAACGTGGTCGTCTGGGATCGGGCTTCCCGACAATACCCTTGCCTATCCTCCAACCCGAGCCCTTTGACCTCTCTGCTCCAAAACTATGATTTCTCATTAAAGCCACTGATGGGCCCACGCTTCCACGCCCCGCCTGACGACAATATACTAATATTTAATGTTACAACAAATGAAGCCCTATGTACTCAAGAACAGTTAATTGACAAGGGATATGACTGGGCACGTAATTGGTTTTCTTATAGAAGACTTCAAAACTTTATCAACACCCACATACATAAAAACAACATGACCCGACCCCCCACTAATATTGAGAAACTATTCCTCTCAAACTCACCAATACAACACTCTCTCTCCGCCATCTATAAAATTATCCTCCAACCTTTACCAGGCAATTTGCCATATTCCATAGAGATGTGGGAGAGGGGACTGGGTATGATAATTCTCCCACAAACAGCAGTTAACATATTCCTAAACACTAAAAAAATCCTCTATCTCAGCATCTATTCTAGAAACTAATTATAAAATCCTACACTGCCGGTATTTAACCCCACGAAAAATGCACCAGCTATACCCTAGTACTAACAATAGATGCTGGAGATGCGGTCATGTGGGGAGCGGCATGGGCCACATGTGGTGGTGGTGCTCTCGACTAAACCACTTTTGGTACGAAGTTATAGACGAGGTCGGGAAAATATTACATACACAGATACCACCTGACCACCTAATTTGGCTGTTGAACAAGTCAGTCAGGCTGCCGTTTAAGTCCTTCCCCTATTTTGGATATTCACAAACGGTGTTAAAATACTGATAGCCAGATACTGGAAAGTAAAAGATGTTCCTTCCTTGGGAATGTGGAGGGCTAGGGTCTCTGAAATATTGGAGTTGGAAGAATATTCTGCTTATAAGAAAGGGAACACAGATAGTTTTACAGCTATACAAGCAATTTGGGACGAATACAACAGAGCACCAGATATTTCAGCTGAGGCGAATGCGAGATCATAGGAAACTAACTAACTCTCTATTGATTATCCTAGTTCAAGATAGCTATTTACTAAGTGTCACTATAAATTGTACCCCGAGACTGGACATATCCGATTCTGCTACTTCGTTATTTATTGTAACAGTTTTGGTTATACCTAGTTATTACCTGTTCTAATGTATAATTTGAATCTGTACCTCTCTATGTGAAATGTGAATGTCTCTACAACTGCTTATTATATGGAATTGTTGTTAACTGTGCACAGATTCTACATTAATAAAAAGAATTTAACTAAAAAAAGGCTCCATTAGACCATCTACTTCTCCAGCTGGAGCAGTAATATTCTTTGTCCGCAACAAAGATAATAGCCTCAGACCCAGTGAACTACAATGAACTCAATAAGCGAACTATAAAAAACAGGTATCCATTACCCCTAATACCAGAACTTATTGAGAGGTTGCAAGTTGCAAAATATTACACTAAATTGGATTTGAGAGGTAGATATAATCTCATTCGAATAAGATCTGGAGATGAGTGGCTAACAGCTTTTTGCACGAGGTATTTGCTTTTCGAGTATATGGTGATACCATTCGGCTTGTTTAACGCCCCTGCCACTTTCCAACATTTCATAAACTATGTTTCTGAAATTTGTTGGACATTTGCATCATCATCTATTTGGATGATATCCTGATCTATTCCAACAACCTCCAAGATCATGTAAAACATGTTTGCTGGGTTCTTTCACGCCTCCGTACACATCACCTATACACCAAATTGGAAAAGTGTATATTTGATACCCATCAAATCTCCTTCCTTGGATACCAAATATCCCTGAAGGATATAAAAATGGAAGATAACAAAATAACTACCATTCTTTTGTGATTCAGATAGAGCATGAAATTTTAAGCAACTTTCTAATTTACTCCTATTATCAAATTTTCTTCATTCTAATGATTGGTGGATAAATTCATCCACCAATAAAAAAGTGCTGTCCAGAGTACTGAACCAAAAAAAGCCTAGATTCCTGATCTGAACAAAAAATTGGCTGGCTCCTTAGCTTAGATGCCTTCTTTTTCAAATAAAGATAGCAAGAGAATGAAGAAAAATTGATAATAGGAGTAAATTAGAAAGTTGCTTAAAATTGCATGCTCTATCTAAACCATGAAAGAAAAAAAATTGGGTTTAGTATCCCTTTAACACAGTTAACTGGCAATGAAACCAGATTATTTTGGTCTACCTCAGTGCAACAAGCTTTCAATACATTGAAAACCAAATTCACTACAGCACCGATTCTCCAATTCCCAGATTTTCAATATCAATACTTTCTTAAAGTAGACGCCTCGGATTATGCAATTGGAGCCATACTCTCCCAAAGAAAATCAGTCAAGGATTTTCTCCATCCAGTTCCTACTTCCCAAGCGGAATTAAACTACCCGGTTGGGGATAATTAATTGTTGGCTATCAAAGCCTCCCTGGATAATTGGAGACATCTTTTGGAAGGAATTATCCTACCTATCCTGATTTACACTGATCACAAAAACCTTGAATATCTAAAAACTAACAAGACACTTTCTAGCCAACAACTCAGATGGAGTTTGTACTTCTCTTAATTTAACTATCTGATAACTTACAGACCTGGTTCTAAAAATTGTAAGGCAGATGCCTTTTCCAGGAAAGAACCAAGACCTGATCATCTACAACAGCCTTCTACAGTCATTCCTCTGGAACATCGCCCGCACCACTGATTTTTCACGAACCATTAAAGATGCTCAAGCCACCGATATAACTATTACTCTGCTCTTCAAAAGGATGAGAAAGGCTTATTAAGACACCATAACCTGCTTTATTTACCCCAAGCCTAAGAAATTATATCCTTCATTCTATGCATGACTCCCCCTTAGCAGGACACCCAGGTATACATAAAACCCTGGAACTTGTAAAAAGAACATTTTGGTGGCCATGTATGTACCAAATTGTTCAAAATTACGTCAACACTTTTAGTATCTGCTGTCAATCAAAACCTGACAGATCCTATCCATATGGGCTCCTGCTTTCTTTACCCGTACCTGATCATCCATGGACCAATATAGCAATGGACTTTATAGTCGACCTGCCAACAGCCGCTGCAAATAACACTATTTTAGTTGTCGTCAACTCTTCAGTAAAATGGCACATTTTATCCCTTACCTTTGCCTCCCCACTTCCTTCGCAAACTGCTCAGCTCTTCATTGATCATATCATTAACCCTTTCTGTGCTAACGAAGGCTCTGAGCTATCACAGAGTTATCCACTCTGGTGCTAATGATGGCTCAGAGCCGTCCCTAGCACTCTCCCACCTTGAGGGAGATCTGGGGGCTCCCACCCGCTCCTACCCCGGCGATCGTGCCTGTATAGTGACAGGCATCGCCGGGGCTTCCCGTTTTGCATGGTGATGTCACGCGCAATGACGTGATGACGTCACCGCGCAACTTTATTAACAAAATGACAATGTTAAGTATAGCAAAAGGGGGCATGCTGCTTAGAAGCATGTGTCTCAGGCATCTATGCAGCTACAGACCCCCAAGACCCACCATTGGAAAGGTAATCGCCTAACCTTTGTAAGTCTTGTGGATCTGGAAAAAAAATAAAAAGTAAAAAAATTCAGGGGGGGGGGGGGCGGAGCTGGCCGCAGCTAAGATGGCAGCCTATGTCCAGAGCTCCATTATGAGACCGCAAAAGAGTGAGGACTATGTCGGCTATACCGCACACTAATCATCCTGTTCACCTCTTGGTGTAACTCCGGAGCCTCTAGGACTTAAATTAACCGTGCTTTTCAGATTCCACGCCATGGATAGTAACGGTGCCCATACTGCAGAGTATGTGACGCAGGGAAATCTTCATAGTGCAGACCAGAGCATGCAGATAACACAGAGCCAGAGACAACACAGTCTAAACCACAGCCAAGCCTATATTAGGAACAATAGCCTACAGGTTTTGGATGGGACACCCCTCTGTGGAGACATTCAAAAGGACCATTGAACCTATTGATTTATGCCTAAAATGGCTGTGTTTCGAAGCTGCGAAGCGACACTGCTGGAGGCACTTAATAACCGCCTTCTGATATTTGAACAGAACATATCCTCAGCTCTCTCACAAGCTTTTAATGGTCCCTTACAACTGCTAGACTGGCAAAAGTTACAATTGGAGGAGCTTGCCAATAACTCTTTATTTAAGGAAACGTTGGTTGAGTCTGCTGACCCACATCCTGATTTCAAAGCATACAGTGATGAGACCTCTATGGCCATACTACCAGCCTTACTAAATAAGCCACCCTTGATTGAGGAGACAATCAAATGTGGTCTAAATGTATTATCTATCTGCTGCCCATCAGTTGAGGCCATAATAGTTGTTATCTTATTGTTTATTCCCCCCCCCACAAATAGTTTATTTTGTAAACAAAGGAAAATGTATCCTATAGATGTTCTCCACCCCCAACATATTTATACTGATTTATTATAGAAGTGACTGATTATAGTGTGTTCTCAAGGGACTAGATAACTTATGATTTATATGTCTCACTTCCTCAACCAAATGTTATTTAAATCCAGAGGACAAAGATGTGCGCTGTTCTACAAGAAGTAGAGTTTTGACTACTATCCCCAACTACTTGCATTATCGATATTTATGGCTCAAGAGTGGCCGTTTATTGAAACGGGGAATAGCCAAACATAAAAAAAATGAAAGAGATTACAAACTAAATATATAGGTTAATAATTTATATAGCTGTACTCATGTTTCAGAGTCATATTTTATTTCTATGCTATAAAGTACAAGATGTAAATTGTAGAAATTTTTTCATTGTTGTATTGGCTAAGCTCAAAATACTGAGCTCAATATATATAAAAAAAAATTTAAAAAAACTTAAAACAGCTTAGCACTCAGGTGGGAAAGTGCTTAGCACTCAAAGGCTTAAACTCAATGGCATATCTACCACCATAACCTCAGACCGTGGAAGCCAATTTACATCCAAATTCTGGACACAATTATGCAAAACTTTACGTATCAAACACAGGTTAAGCACCACATACCACCCACAAACAATCAGCCAAACAGAAAGGACAAACCAATGGTTGGAGCAGTACCTTAGATGCTACTGTACTAATCAACAGGATAATTGGTCATCCCATCTCTCAACTGCTGAGTTTGCTTATAACAACAATGTTCATGCCTCTACCAAAACCGTTTTTTCCACTTACGGTTTCACCCAACTCTTCCACCCTTCTATCAAGAACAATCTGATTGTTTCTTGAGCTTTTCAGTACTCTCCAATCTACAATTAAACAAGCTCAGAAAAGACTAAAGGTCTATTATGACATCAGAAGAAGGAAGCCACCTGATTCTAAAGTTGGAGATATGGTTCGGCTATCTACCAAACACCTCAAATTGCATACGCCTTCAATGAAATTAACATGTGTATTTATCGGTCCATATATATATAGGAATACTCATCTTGTACCATCTGCACCCGCTGTCACCAGACTGTTCCAGAACATGATGTGCACAGTATTCTTGACTCAAGAAGGTACAAAGGAACCTTACAGTATTTGGTACATTGGAAAGGTTATTCACATGATGAGGATTCTTGGGAACCATCATCCAACCTCTCCTTGATTAGTCTCTTTATTGCATAGAAGACACCCTGATAGACCACGCTGTTGATCCGCTGAGCGGATCTTTTGGGGGCATATGTAATATCTTTTTGGATTCTTGTCTCTTTAAATTTTGTCACTACTATTTTCCATATCCTTTTATAAAAATCCCTCCTCTGCTTATCTTCTTTGCTTGGTAATTTGGGCGCAGTGCTCCATTAAGCACACAGATGACAGACATGCCCCCTCCTGCTTCCACAGGGGATGTTTAATTGAACTCCATACTTGAGAAGAAAATTTGATAATAAGAGTAAATTAGAAAGTTGCTTAAAATTTCATGCTCTATCTGAATCACGAAAGAAAAAATTTGGATTCAGTGTCCCTTTAAGGATTCAGCAACTCTGCTTATCATCTGTCAGGGTCATTAACACACTACTACCTTCTAGACATATTTTACATCAGCAAACCTTCTACGGCATATTAAAGGGACAGGAACCCCCAACATGTTCTTTCATGATTTGGATAGAACATACAATTTCAAACATCTTTCCAATTTACTTCTATTATGAAATTTACTTCATTATCTTGTTATCCTTTGTTGAAGTAGCAGCATTGCACTACTGGCAGCTTGCTGAACACATCTAGTTAGCCAATCACAAGAGACAAATGTATACAGGCACCAATCAGCAGCAGCTCCCACTAGTGTAGGATATGTGCATATTCTTCTTCAACAAGGGATACCAAAAGAACAAAGCACATTTGAAAATAGAAGTAAATTTAAAAGTGTCTTAAAATTACCTGCTGTATCTGAATCATGCAAGTTTAATTTTGACCTTCCTATCCCTTTTAGATCTAAGACCAATTTAGCTTACCTGTCTAGAGATGATAAAGCTTGCTAAATGAATAACGTGACAGCTGGTAGTCTAACTTTTAGTTGATACAATCCTGACTTAGTGGGGTTGGTTTGCATAATAATGATTATGTTGCTATCACACTAATACAGGCATATTATCAGCTATATGGTAATCAAACTATTCCAACTTTTGATTGCATCTCATAGCAACAAAATTAAAAGAAAAGTTTACTTTAAAGGGACACTAAACCCCAAATTTTTTTTTTTATTATTCAGGTAGACAATACAATTTTAAACAACATTTTAATTTACTTCTATTATCTATTTTGCTTCATTCTTTAGATATCCTTTGTTGAAGAAATAGCAATGCACATGGGTGAGCCAATCACACGAGGCATCTATATGCAGCCTCCGATCAGCAGCTACTGAGCCTATCTAGATATGTTTTTCAGCAAGGATATCAAGAGAATGAAGCAAATGAGAATAGAAGTAAATTAGAAAGTTGTTTAAAATTGCATGCTCTTTCTAAATAATGAGAGAATTTTTTTGGGTTTCATGTCCCTTTAAAGCCTCTGTTCTTTGGTGGGCCCCCGGACGCTATCCTAGATCACACACCGCTGGATGGAAACCCCTACATGATACATGTTTTAGCAGAGAACCTGGACAAATTTAAAGCACCTTCCACTAAATTTGAGCACCCAATGCAGTTAACCTTTGGGGGTTGAGTCCCCATGTGGAATGCATAACTATTAGACAGCTTTATAGTGTTAGATACGAAGCTGCAACGTTCCACCTTCACATGTTATAAGGTTCTTTTTTGTACTCTATGTTGGAAATTTGTTTGCTTTTTAGAAGTTTACTGATAATGCCTTGCATAACTTTAAATTAAACTATTTATAAATGCATAACCCACCCTCCCCCCAAAAAAATAAAAAATAATAATAACTTACAATACTGTTAGTCACGGCAACCATAGAGTGGGGACTTTTTTAGATCTAACCCAAGCAACAACATTTTATTGTAGGCCATAAGACCTCTACAACTTTCAACACGCAATATAAATTAGCAACAAAGAAACGTTCAAATCTCTAGATCATAGTTAACAGGAGGTTATGGAATAAGCAGGAATAAGATTGGCACACAATAAGTATTCAGGTTTGTACTCTCCTTGCGCCATCGGTGCCCGAGGTGTCGTGAGGGAAAAGATTTCATGTTGTGATGCAAGATTTCATGTTTTTCTTGTTGTTTTCTATACACTATGTCTATGTTTCCAGTAATCCCATAACTTTAAATGATACTGTTAGCTTAGGACAAACAGTTTCCAATTTATTCCTGGGTACAAAAATAAGGACTGAATTAATTTTTCTGAATACAAATTTACTTATCGAATATGATGTATACACCTGTTGGGGTTTTTTAAATGTGCTCTGAATTTATACCCCCAAGTTACCCACCGTTTGGAAGAGCAAACAATTGCGTTTCAAATGATGGGTTATGGGGGATTCTGGGTCTTAAAGGGACATGAAACCCAATTTTTTTCTTTCATGATGCAGATAGAGCATATTATTGTAGTCTATGGAAGCACGCTCAAGTTCGCATTGCTGTCAACTTGTAATACCAGCGAACATTAGCGTGCGCTGGCATTACTCAGTGGAGCACAAATGTAATTGTGCAAAAGCAATTAAGTGCTCCACTTGTAATCTGGCCCTTAGTCAGGTAATGGCTATTAACCCCTTAACGACCAGGGCCATAACCTTATGCCCTTAAGGACCAGCAATGTACCCTGTACGTTACTGCAGTACTGGGCTTCTCTCTGCCGCAATCTCACTCAAAATAGCGAGATTGCGTTATTTCTGCATGGCATGTGCATGTGTGTATATGTGTGTGTTTCTGAATATGTTTGTGTATGTGCATGTGTGTTTATGAATATGTGTGTGTATGTGCATGTGTGTATATGTGTGTGTTTATGAATATGTCTGTATGTGCATGTGTGTATATGTGTGTGTTTATGAATATGTGTGTATATGTGTGTGTTTATGAATATGTGTGTGTATGTGCATGTGTGTATATGTGTGTGTTTATGAATATGTGTGTGTATATGCATGTGTGTATTTATGAATATGTTTGTGTATGTGCATGTGTGTATTTGTGTGTGTTTATGAATATGTGTGTGTATGTGCATGTGTGTATATGTGTATGTTTATGAATATGTGTGTGTATGTGCATATGTGCATGTGTGTATATGTGTGTATTTATGAATATGTGTGTGTATGTACATGTGTGTATATGTGTGTGTTTATGAATATGTGTGTGTATGTGCATGTGTGTATTTATGAATATGTTTGTGTATGTGCATGTGTGTATATGTGTGTGTTTATGAATATGTGTGTGTATGTGCATGTGTGTATTTATGAATATGTGTGTGTATGTGCATGTTTGTGTTTATGAATATGTGTGTGTATGTGCATGTGTGTATGTGCATGTGTGTGTTTATGAATATGTTTGTGTATGTGCATGTGTGTATTTATGAATATGTTTGTGTATGTGCATGTGTGTATATGTGTGTATTTATGAATATGTGTGTGTATGTACATGTGTGTATATGTGTGTGTTTATGAATATGTGTGTGTATGTGCATGTGTGTATTTATGAATATGTGTGTGTATGTGCATGTTTGTGTTTATGAATATGTCTGTGTATGTGCATGTGTGTGTTTATGAATATGTCTGTGTATGTGCATGTGTGTGTTTATGAATATGTCTGTGTATGTGCATGTGTGTGTTTATGAATATGTTTGTGTATGTGCATGTGTGTATTTAAGAATATGTTTGTGTATGTGCATGTGGGTATTTGTGTGTGTTTATGAATATGTGTGTGTATGTGCATGTGTGTGTTTATGAATATGTTTGTGTATGTGCATGTGTGTGTTTATGAATATGTTTGTGTATGTGCATGTGTGTATTTAAGAATATGTTTGTGTATGTGCATGTGTGTATATGTGTGTGTTTATGAATATGTGTGTGTATGTGCATGTGTTTGTTTATGAATATGTGTGTGTATGTGCATGTGTTTGTTTATGAATATGTGTGTGTATGTGCATTTGGGTATATGTGTCTATTTATAAATATAAGCAATGATAGAGGTAATCAAGGTAACAGAATATACACACGTTCCCTTATATCCTCTAGGAGGCGCTATACAAGGTGAGACAGATACGTGTATAAAAAGTACTAATATACATAGAGACATAAAATGCACAAAACAAGAGGTTATGTGTATTAGAAGGATCTCCGAGTACAAAAGTGTGGAATATTACCACCATATAAAGTCAGCATCGGGATAAAGTCCAGATAATATCAGCTGGCTGGAGATCCTCCAGAATATGGATCAGTATGCTTGATGTTCATGGTGTCACAGAGGCAGCTCTCTAACGACATCCAATGGAAGGCAATCTGTTAGAAAAGAACAATAGATAGAGGCGCCAATGGTGCAGATCAATGGTGGATCTTATTAACTTCTGACAAGGGACGAACACAGGGTACTCACTTGTATAAAAGGCAATCAGTTATGCCTATAGAGACAGGCTGGATTTCTACAGCAGTCCAGCTAGCTGATCCAGGGTAACTCCAAGGTGCAGGGGATCATCAAACCCAATGTATATACCAGCAGATGCCTGAGGAAACAGTTTTACTGAGAAACGCGTCGCACTGTTTCTCTGCTTGCCAAAACTTTTATTGGCACAAACATGAGTTGTGTATTTTTATAACTTTTTATAATAAATTTGTTTTTAACTTTACCAACTCTATGTGTTGTGTATAGTTTTATGCTACGCTACTATCAGGGTGCGAATCCCTGACCCCAGTATCCTGCTCTCATACCCTGCTGGTATATACAATGGGTTTGATGATCCCCTGCACCTTGGAGTTACCCTGGATCAGCTAGCTGGACTGCTGTAGAAATCCAGCCTGTCTCTATAGGCATAACTGATTGCCTTTTATACAAGTGAGTACCCTGTGTTCGTCCCTTGTCAGAATTTAATAAGATCCACCATTGATCTGCACCATTGGCACTATTTATAAATATGTTTGTGTATATGCATGTGTGTATATGGGTGTGTTTATGAATGTGTGTGTATGTGTGTATTTATGAATATGTTTGTGTATGTGCATGTGGGTACATGTGTGTGTTTATGAATATGTGTGTGTGTAAGACAGTGGAGGGCAGCATAGCCCGGAACCAACATAATAATTAAGGCCCTTAGGAGTGTGCTGCTGTGAAGTGGCAACAATGTTGCATTATTAGCTTACCCTTTAAGTAGTCAGGTTACAGGCCCCAAACCCTCTTTCCAGCTCGTCTTCACAGCTTGCAGGGTCCGTTATACCAGTTCATCTGCTGAGGATCAGTCAGGGTTCCTGTAAGAAATGGAGGAATTGGATGAGCTGCTGATTGGGGACTTCGACTCTGAGGAGGATGTAGTGCCACCTTCTCCTCCTAATCCGGTGATACCCCTGGGTCTTCCCTGTACCCCACTGTCCAGGTGGTTTCTCCCCCTAAATATGGTGCCCCATCAGCCCCCTCTCCCTTAGTGGGTAGTATTGGGGTCCCGGGTGTGTCCGGAGCTAGCCCCCAATCTTCACATGTGTTCCCCCCTAACCTTCCGCTGGCTGGGCCTAGTAGGAGCATCATTGCCGGGGAGGACTTACCTGCATCTGTTACACTGACCGTTGAGGCGGTGTCCACGGCTGTGGTGCTGCTTCAATCCCTCGCATCTGTGCTTTCCGGCGGGGGGTCGTCATCCCAAGGCGTCGGGTACTCTTCTCCGGTTCGTCGGTCGGATCCGTCGGCCATCCATGCCGGTGTCGGGTGACGTCACTTCCGGTTTGGCCATTTCCGGTGACGTCACATCCGCTGACGTCGCATTCGGAAACGCCATTCCGGACCTGAGAAGCAAGCGGGCAGCATCGTCGTCGCCCCCGGGGTACGCAGGTAAGAGAGGAGTACCTTGGGGGGGGCGATGCCTGCGGGGGGTCTCAGCGAGCCTCAAGTACACAGCGCTCGCAAGGGGCCACTGTTCTGGCGTCCTCTGGGCGCGGTAGGCAGCAGCAAGAGGGCTTAAATGAGCAGGCCGCAGGCCTGACCGGGTGTATGTTGTTATCTGCTAATGCGCAGTTGGGGGGCAGTTGTGTCGCAGATGGGCAAGAGGCAGGGGCGGCATCAGCTGTTAGTGGGCCACAAGATAAGGGTGATTCTGACATATATGAGCAGGCCACAGGCCTGACAGGGGACACGCCAGTAGTTCCTCAGGAAGTAGGGCCTCAGGGCCCGATTAGACAGGCGGGGGGCAAACGGCGAGCCGCAAGTACCTCGCGACCTAGTAGATGCCGTGTTGCTGCATCACGCAGCACCCGCAGCACATCGCAGGGTGCGTGCATGTTACCCGTGGGTGTGGCCCTCAGCGGGGTCCCCCCGGGAGTTGTTACTAGGGCTTTGGCAAAGAAAGCCCCAGTATCCATGCCCAGCTTATGTCAAGCATCAGTTATTCCAGAACAGGGCCTAGGCAGACAGGTTCAGTTCATTGACGCTGTTTTGGATGCGCATGTGGGAAGTGTGTCTGGCAGTGTGAGGCATGAGTGTGGCATAGAGCGTAGGAGTCCTAGCCCAGGGGGGATTGATGTTGTTGTTTGTGGGCCTTCGTCCTCCCCCTGTGGTACTCCTCTCTCGCATTTTTCTTTCCAGAAAATCATGGAGCCCAGAAATGCCTTGGTGCCACTGCAGTCCAGTCCTGGCATTGGTAAAAGGGAGGAGCAGAGCCGGGAACAACCATCCACCTCCTCAGATCCTTTTGCCGGTGCAGAGTCTCATGGGAGCTGGTAAGCACACTGTGACTTATGAACATAGGGGTTTTAGCTCATCCTCTGATAATTCGGGGTCCGAGAGTGATAGATCCCTGGGGTTGGAAGCTAAGGGGCAGAAGAGGATGTATAGGATGGTGAAATGGCTAGTAGAAGAAAGGAAGGCCATGGGTTTACCCCTCCCCCTGGTTCATCCCGCATGTAGCCCCGTGTTCCTTTGCCGACACCTCCTGCACCAACGGGACTAGTTAGCCCGGTGGCGACAAATAGGCGTAGAGCGGCTATGCATGGGGACACGGATACGTGGCCCGCATTCAGTCTGCATGAGCATCTTAAATCTAAGATGATGCGGCGGATTCAGGACGGCAAATACGTGCATATGTTTGAGCTTTCAGCGGAAGCCTACCGTCAGAAAGAAATGGCGGATGACGGCACGGGCCCTAAGAAATTCAAAAGGCGCAAGTGTTTCCGGGTTTATGCGTCGTGTTACATAACCAGATTCCCTGACCAGGCCTTGAATATCCTGAAGTATCAGGATTCTATTGAGACGGTTTTTGAGAAATACAAGGAAGGGGCGTGGCGGGATTACGACACAGCATTTTGCAGGAAGATGGTTGGTAACCCTCTTCTTACATTCGGCGATGTTGATTCGCGACTGTGGGCGCAATTGGAGCCTGAAAGGCAGGTGGCACCTGGGCAGTCTCCTGTTGGTTTACCGGGCGCCAAGGCCTCACAGCGCTCTTGATGGCGGCCTACAGGTGTGTGCTGGTGTTTCCAGGACAAGCTATGTGCCAGGGGTATGGCATGCGCCTTCCGCCATGCCTGTAAGCACTGCGGGGCGGCCACTCGGCTTCTGAGTGTACCAGGCCCCAGGATGCAAGTCGTTCCCAGGAAAGACCAGGCGCTGGTCCCAAGCCTTTCCCTTTGGGAAAGGGCGGACACCCCGCTGAGGGTAGCAGTAATTGAGAAATGGCTGCTTCTTTATCCGTTTGAAGAAGCCACCATTTTACTTAGGGATGGTCTCCGATGGGGATTTATTATCCCCGTCAGATCGCATATGGTAGGTTCCTCCACTCATAGGAACTTGAAGTCCGCATATCAGTTTCCCTGTGTTTTGAAGGAGAAACTGAACAAAGAGATAGCGTTGGGTCGCATGGCGGGCCCATTTGAGGAGATTCCAATTCCGGGGCTGGTTGGGGGTCGTCCCAAAGAAGGAGCCGGTTAAGTTCCGGCTCATTCAGCACCTGTCTTTTTTAAAAGGTCGTTCGGTTGATGACGCTATCCCTCCCGAGCTTAGCTCGGTTTACTACCAGTCCTTTGATGACGTCCTAGCGTTGGTTCGTAGTTCAGGGGTTGGGGCTGATATGGCAAAACTGGATGTGGAATCCGTGTTTCGGCTCCTCCCGATTCATCCCTCTTCCTTTCGGCTCATGGGGTCTTGGTTTGAGGGCAAGTATTACTTAGACAAGTGCTTGCCTATGGGGTGCTCAATTTCCTGCGCATATTTTGAGGCTTTCAGTAGTTTCTTGCACTGTGCCATCGCGGCGGTTGCCGGTTTTGATGGCCTGGCACACTACTTGGACGATTTTTTGCTCGTCGGGCGTGAGGGATCTTCAGAATGCGCTTTTCTTGATGAAAGTGACGAGATTGCTGCTGCACAGGATGGGAGTTCCTCTGGCTGAGGACAAGACCCAGGGCCCTTGTACATGCCTTACTTTTCTGGGCATTGAAATTGATTCTGCGGCAAGGCAGTGCCGTTTGAACGTATGCTGGAGGCTGTACGGGCTATGAGAACAGAGCCCTATCGATCCGTGAAGGATCTTCAGACTTTGTTGGGCTTACTTAATTTTGCGGGCAGGATCGTTCCTATGGGAAGGATTTTCCTTCGTCGGCTTGAACGGCAGTTGTGCAGTGAGAGGTCGCAGACGCATAGGTTTCGGGTATCCCTGGAAATGGTGGATGACCTTAAGGTATGGGAAGAATTTTTAACCCACTTTAATGGTATTTGCTTGTGGCGGGAGGTTGTTCCTTCCAATGCAGTATTGCAACTGTTTACTGATGTGGCCGGGTCTCACGGGTACGGCGCTTTCCTGTCCGGGAGGTGGAGCGCCGGCCCTTGGCCTCGCTCGTGGGTGGACAAAGGGCTGGTCCAGAACCTATGCCTTTTGGAGCTCTTCCCCATCATGGTTGCCCTTGAGATTTGGGGCAATCAGCTGCGAGACCGCGAGGTAATATTCTGGACTGATAACATGAGCGTTGTTTTTGCTATTAACAAGCTCACGTCTTGATACCCTCCGGTGGTGCGATATTTGAGTCTTTTGGTGCTGAGGTGTCTGCACCTGAATATCGTGTTCCGTGCTCGGCATGTTCCGGGCGTTCAGAATAGGATTGCTGATGTGCTTTCCCGTTTTCAATGGGTAGCCTTCTATGCGTTAGTTCCTCTTGCGGATACTAATGGTTCGCCTTGTCCTGATTATTTATGGCAGGTGGCGCTGGATGGGGACCTTTGATCGCGATTATTCGTTCTTCGCTCGCCCCGTCCACCTGGACAACTTATGTAAAGCACTGGACAGAATGGATCGCTTTCTGTGACTCAAGGGGCCGTTCATCTTGCGATGGCGACCAATGGGGTCTTCTTGAATGGATTACCGAACTCAAAGGTAATGGGGTTTCAAAGAGTGCGGTTGGGTCTCGGCTTACCACCGTGTCCTTCTTCTGCAAACTATATGGCCTCACTCACTCCTCTAGGACCTTCCTGGTTCGGCAGGTACTGAGGGGTTGGGGGCGTATGGTGCCCAGAACAAGGGATGTTAGGGAACCGGTTACTATTGAGCGCTTGGTTGTGTTATGTCAGGCCTTGCCGGCGGTATGTTCGTCCGCCTACGAGGCCACCCTGTTTTCAGCCGCCTTTGGGCTGGCTTTTCACAGGGCACTCAGGGTGGGGGAACTGGTCCCCCCTTCGAAGAGCAAGCCTGGAGGCCTTATGGCCTCCTGCGTGAAGAGCGACGAGTCGTCGATTCTTGTCTTCATTCCCAGATCCAAAACTGACCAAGAAGGGAAAGGAGCTTGGTTATCTTTGCCAGCCCATGAGGGATCTGTATGTTGCCCAGTCAGGCTCATCAAAGCCTACATGGACGTGCGTCCGGAGGGTTCCTCAAAATTCCTTGTTCACGGAGACGGTTCCCCATTGACGAGATTCCAGTTTTGGAGAGTATTGGGCTGGGCAGCATCTCGAGTGGGCCTTGACCCGAGGCTCATTGCTCCTCATTCATTCAGAGTTGGAGTGGCTACCACCGCTGCGGGTTTAGGTTGGTCTGCAGACCATATCAGAGCACTGGGGAGATGGAGGTCTAAAAGGTATTTGCTGTACGTTAGGCCTTTAACTGTGTAGATGCTTTACTTTTGTAATGTTCCACGGTTAACTTTTATTTCTTTTTAGGGCCGAGGAGCGGTCCACTGAGAGTTTGGATTACGGGTCACTCTTACATCCACTGGGCGGAGCTGAGAGCGATCGCGAGACCTGATGGGCATCAGCTGGGGTTCCCCTCATCCCGTGTCACCATTAGATGGTTAGGGCGTAGGGGTCTGACATGGCAGGGTCTGCCTGAGTTACTGCAGGGGGCGTTGTGTAGGTGGGAAAAACCCCATGTTTTAATCATTCACGCCGGGGGGAATGATATGGGGCTCCTGCCGTGCAAACAGCTCAGTGCAGTTATTCAGTCAGATCTGCGCACATTTCATAGGAATGATTGTATAATATTTATCCATTTATTAAAAAAACGTTGTACTTGTTTGTTATGTATATTTGAAATATTATGTTGCTCAAAAATAATCTGTTGTTTCAAAGCTTCTATAAATACATTCAAAGAGGGGTTTTTTTCTGTTTCCAATTTCTTAGTATCAAATTACGGACAACTAGAATAACATAATTTATGTAAGAACTTACCTGATAAATTCATTTCTTTCATATTAGCAAGAGTCCATGAGCTAGTGACGTATGGGATATACATTCCTACCAGGAGGGGCAAAGTTTCCCAAACCTTAAAATGCCTATAAATACACCCCTCACCACACCCACAATTCAGTTTAATGAATAGCCAAGAAGTGGGGTGATAAGAAAAAAGTGCGAAAGCATATAAAATAAGGAATTGGAATAATTGTGCTTTATACAAAAAAATCATAACCACCACAAAAAAGGGCGGGCCTCATGGACTCTTGCTAATATGAAAGAAATGAATTTATCAGGTAAGTTCTTACATAAATTATGTTTTCTTTCATGTAATTAGCAAGAGTCCATGAGCTAGTGATGTATGGGATAATGACTACCCAAGATGTGGATCTTTCCACACAAGAGTCACTAGAGAGGGAGGGATAAAATAAAGACAGCCAATTCCTGCTGAAAATAATCCACACCCAAAATAAAGTTTAATGAAAAACATAAGCAGAAGATTCAAACTGAAACCGCTGCCTGAAGTACTTTTCTACCAAAAACTGCTTCAGAAGAAGAAAATACATCAAAATGGTAGAATTTGGTAAAAGTATGCAAAGAGGACCAAGTTGCCGCTTTGCAAATCTGATCAACCGAAGCTTCATTCCTAAACGCCCAGGAAGTAGAAACTGACCTAGTAGAATGAGCTGTAATCCTCTGAGGCGGAGTTTTACCCGACTCAACATAGGCAAGATGAATTAAAGATTTCAACCAAGATGCCAAAGAAATGGCAGAAGTTTTCTGGCCTTTCTAGAACCGGAAAAGATAACAAATAAACTAGAAGTCTTTCGGAAAGACTTAGTAGCTTCAACATAATATTTCAAAGCTCTAACAATATCCAAAGAATGCAACGATTTCTCCTTAGAATTCTTAGGATTAGGACATAATGAAGGAACCACAATGTCTCTACTAATGTTGTTGGAATTCACAACTTAGGTAAAAATTCAAAAGAAGTTCGCAACACCGCCTTATCCTGATGAAAAATCAGAAAAGAAGACTCACAAGAAAGAGCAGATAATTCAGAAACTCTTCTGGCAGAAGAGATGGCCAAAAGGAACAAAACTTTCCAAGAAAGTAATTTAATGTCCAATGAATGCATAGGTTCAAATGGAGGAGCTTGAAGAGCCCCCAGAACCAAATTCAAACTCCAAGGAGGAGAAATTGACTGAATGACAGGCTTTATACGAACCAAAGCTTGTACAAAACAATGAATATCAGGAAGAATAGCAATCTTTCTGTGAAAAAGAACAGAAAGAGCAGAGATTTGTCCTTTCAAGGAACTTGCGGACAAACCCTTATCTAAACCATCCTGAAGAAACTGTAATATTCTCGGTATTCTAAAAGAATGCCAAGAAAAATGATGAGAAAGACACCAAAAAATATAAGTCTTCCAGACTCTATAATATATCTCTCTGGATACAGATTTACGAGCCTGAAACATAGTATTAATCACAGAGTCAGAGAAACCTCTTTTACCAAGAATCAAGCGTTCAATCTCCATACCTTTAAATTTAAGGATTTCAGATCCTGATGGAAAAAAGGACCTTGAGACAGAAGGTCTGGTCTTAACGGAAGAGTCCACGGTTGGCAAGAGGCCATCCGGACAAGATCCGCATACCAAAACCTGTGAGGCCATGCCGGAGCTACCAGCAGAACAAACGAGCATTCCTTCAGAATCTTGGAGATTACTCTTGGAAGAAGAACTAGAGGCGGAAAGATATAGGCAGGATGATACTTCCAAGGAAGTGATAATGCATCCACTGCCTCCGCCTGAGGATCCCGGGATCTGGACAGATACCTGGGAAGTTTCTTGTTTAGATGAGAAGCCATCAGATCTATTTCTGGAAGTTCCCACATTTGAATAATCTGAAGAAATACCTCTGGGTGAAGAGACCATTCGCCCGGATGCAACGTTTGGCGACTGAGATAATCCGCTTTCCAATTGTCCATACCTGGGATATGAACCGCAGAGATTAGACAGGAGCTGGATTCCGCCCAAACCAAAATTCGAGATACTTCTTTCATAGCCAGAGGACTGTGAGTCCCTCCTTGATGATTGATGTATGCCACAGTTGTGACATTGTCTATCTGAAAACAAATGAACAACTCTCTCTTCAGAAGAGGCCAAGACTGAAGAGCTCTGAAAATTGCACGGAGTTCCAAAATATTGATCGGAAATCTCACCTCCTGAGATTCCCAAACCCCTTGTGCCGTCAGATACCCCCACACAGCTCCCCAACCTGTAAGACTTGCATCTGTTGAGATTATAGTCCAGGTCGGAAGAACAAGAAGCCCCCTGAACTAAACGATGGTGATCTGTCCACCATGTCAGAGAGTGTCGTAAAATCGGTTTAAAGATATTAATTGAGATATCTTTGAGTAATCCCTGCACCATTGGTTCAGCATACAGAGCTGAAGAGGTCGCATGTGAAAACGAGCAAAGGAGATCGCATCTGATGCGGCAGTCCTAAGACCCAACATTTCCATGCATAAGGCTACCAAAGGGAATGATTGTGACTGAAGGTTTTGACAAGCTGATATCAATGTTAAACTTCTCTTGTCTGACAAGGACAGAGTCATAGACACTGAATCTATCTAGAAACCTAAAAAGGTTACCCTTGTCTGAGGAATCAATGAATTGATTGGTAAATTGATCCTCCAACCATGAACTTGAAGAAACAACACAAGTCGATTCGTATGAGATTCTTCGAAAATGAGAAGACTGAGCAAGTACCAAGATATCGTCCAAATAAGGAAATACCAAAACCCTGTTCTCTGATTACAGAAAGAAGGGCACCGAGAACCTTTGAAAAAAATTCTTGGAACTGAGGCTAGGCCAAACGGTAGAGCCAAAAAACTGGTAATGCTTGTCTAAAAAGAGAATCTCAGACACTAAAAGTGATCTGGATGAATCGGAATATGCAGATACACATCCTGTAAATCTATTGTAGACATATAATGCCCTTGCTAAACAAAAGGCAGGATAGTCCTACAGTAACCATCTTGAATGTTGGTATCCTAACATAACGATTCAATAATGATAGATCCGGAACTGGTCTGAAGGAATTGACCTTCTTTGGTACAATGAAGTGATAAAATAAAACCCCAGCCCCTGTTCCAGAACTGGAACTGGCATAAATACTCCAGCCAACTCTAGATCTGAAACACATTTCAGAAATGCTGAGCCTTTGCTGTGTTAACTGGGACACGGGAAAGAAAAAAATCTCTTAGCAGGAGGCCTTAACTTGAAGCCAATTCTGTACCTTTCTGAAACAATGTTCTGAAACCAGAGATTGAGAACGGAATTGATCCAAATTTCTTTGAAGAAAACGTAATCTGCCCCATACCAGCTGAGCTGGAATAAGGGCCGCACCTTCATAGGTACTTAGGAGCTGGCTATAGGTTTCTATAAGGCTTGGATATATTCCAAACTGGAAATAGTTTCCAAACTGATACCGCTCCTGAGGATGAAGGATCAGGCTTTTGTTCCTTGTTGTGAGGAAAGGAACGAAAATGATTATTTACCCTGGAAAGAAAGGGAAAGCAAAGTTGACTTAGAAGACATATCAGCATTCCAAGTTTAATCCATAAAGCTTTTCTAGCTAAAATAGCTAGAGACATATACCTGACATCAACTCTAATGATATCAAAAGATGGTATCACCAATAAAATTATTAGCATGTTATAGAATAATAATAATGCTATAAAATTATGATCTGTTACTTGTTGCGCTAAAGCTTCTAACCAAAAAGTTGAAGCTGTAGCAACATCCGCTAAAAATATAGCAGGTCTAAGAAGATTACCTGAACATAAGTAAGCTTTTCTTAGAAAGGATTCAATTTTCCTATCTAAAGGATCCTTAAATGAAGTACTATCTGCCGTAGGAATAGTAGTACATTAGCAGGAGTAGAGACAGCCCCATAACCTTAGGGATTTTTGTCCCAAAAAACTCTAATCTGTCAGATGGCACAGGATATAATTGCTTAAACGTCTAGAAGGAGTAAATAAATTACCCAAATTATTCCATTCCCTGGAAATTACTTCAGAAATAGCATCAGGGAGATAAAACACTTCTGGAATAACTACAGGAGATTTAAAAACCTTATTTAAACGTTTACATTTAGTATCAAGAGGACCAGAATCCTCTATTTCTAATGCAAATAATACTTCTTTAAGTAAAGAACGAATAAATTCCATCTTGAACAAATACAAAGATTTATCAGCATCAACCTCTGAGACAGAAACCTCTGAACCAGAAGAACCATTATCAGTATCAGAATGATGATGTTCATTTAAAAATTCATCTGAAAAAAGAGAAGTTTTAAAAGACTTTTATGTATACTAGAAGGAGAAATAACAGACATAGCCTTCTTAATGGATTTAAAAAATAAAATCTCTTATGTTATCAGGAACACTCTGAAAATTAGATGTTGACGGAACAGCAACAGGTAATGTAACAGTACTAAAGGAAATTTTATCTGCATTAATAAGTTTGACATGACATGCAATACAAACAACAGCTGGAGAAACAGATACCAAAAGTTTATAGCAGATACACTTAGCTTGGTAGCTCCAGCACTGGGCAGTGATTTTCCTGAAGTATCTTCTGACTCAGTTGCAACGTGGAACATCTTGCAATATGTAAAAGAAAAAAACAACATATAAAGCAAAATTGATCAAATTCCTTAAATGACAGTTTCAGGAATGGGAAAAAAATGCCAGTGAACAAGCTTCTAGCAACCAGAAGCAATAAATAATGTGACTTAAATAATGTGGAGACAAAAGTGACGCCCATATTTTTTAGCGCCAAAAAAGACGCCCACATTATTTGGCGCCTAAATGCTTTTGGCGCCAAAAATGACGCCACATCCGGAACGCCGACATTTTTGAAGCAAAAAAAACGTCAAAAAATGACGCAACTTCCGGCGACACGTATGACGCCGGAAACAGAAAAAAAAAATTTTGCGCCAAAAAAGTCCGCGCCAAGAATGACGCAATAAAATGAAGCATTTTCTGCCCCCGCGAGCCTAACAGCCCACAGGGAAAAAGTCAAATTTTTTAAGGTAAGAAAAAATGATTGAAACAAATGCATTTATCCCAAATATGAAACTGACTGTCTGAAAAATAAGGAATGTTGAACATTCTGAGTCAAGGCAAATAAATGTTTGAATACATATATTTAGAACTTTATAAACAAAGTGCCCAACCATAGCTTAGAGTGTCACAGAAAATAAGATTTACTTACCCCAGGACACTCATCTACATGTTTGTAGAAAGCCAAACCAGTACTGAAACGAGAATCAGCAGAGGTAATGGTATATATAAGAGTATATCGTCGATCTGAAAAGGGAGGTAAGAGATGAATCTCTACGACCGATAACAGAGAACCTATGAAATAGACCCCGTAGAAGGAGATCACTGCATTCAAATAGGCAATACTCTCCTCACATCCCTCTGACATTCACTGCACGCTGAGAGGAAAACCGGGCTCCAACTTGCTGCGGAGCGCATATCAACGTAGAATCTAGCACAAACTTACTTCACCACCTCCATCGGAGGCAAAGTTTGTAAAACTGAATTGTGGGTGTGGTGAGGGGTGTATTTATAGGCATTTTAAGGTTTGGGAAACTTTGCCCCTCCTGGTAGGAATGTATATCCCATACGTCACTAGCTCATGGACTCTTGCTAATTACATGAAAGAAAATAGTATTTATCAGATCAAAATTCTGATCATCAAAATTTAAGAAAAAAATAGTCCTTGGGTCAAAGAAGAAGCAATACTCTGGAATACACTTACTTAACCAAAAATTTACCTTCAACCAGAGTTGATTTATTTTTGGACAATACCAGAAACAATGAAGGAGATCTGCCCCAGGTATGGCGCATTTATAGCAAAGACCAGGTTGATCTGGTTTCCAAATAGCTAACCTCTTTGGAGAGATGTAAGTGTTATTAAGTAGTTTTAGGTAAGATTCATGCCAGGATGAACGGAGGGGGGCTTCAATGAGCCATTTAATACCTTTCCTAATATGTTCATAATTGATTTCTTCTAAATACTTCAACCAATAGGTTACATACTGTTCCAGATTTAATTGACCTTGTTTTGCCAATAAGATATTATATAATAATGAAATCGAATGATTTCCTTGTCTGTATAAGTTAATATAATCTCCAACTGTTTCAAAACAATCCAACCAAGTTTTTAAGTGTAATTTCTTATTTATGAAATGTCGTAGTTGCAAATACGCGAAGAAAGACTTATTAGAAAGGTTATATTCCACTGCGATACTCTCAAATGTTCTCATATTATGCCTCTCATCAAGAAATTGAATTATCTTTGTTAGTCCTTTTTCAGTCCTTTTTCAGCCCATCCCCTGAATATCCTATCCTGACATATAAAAGTTAATCCTTAGAAGGAAGGATACATAGTTGTTGCTATGCTTTAACCACGTTGTATAGACTAACCAATGAGTTAATATTAATAGGGAGCTGTGAATATGTACAGTGTTGAATTGCTTTAATTGATAATGGATGGATAAGGTTCTCTTCTATTCCAATATTGGTTAAATGGTCAGAGGATAGAAGCCAGTCAACCCCATAGCGTGCTAGAATAGCAATATTATACAGCTTTATATCAGGAAATGCTAGACCACCAAATTCCTTATATTGAGATCATTTTGTTATAGCATTCATCTGCCTGGTCTTGTTCCAGAAAAATTTGGCACATGCTTGATTAAACATTCTAATATCTTTATCCTTAATAAATAAAGGGAGATTGTTCATAATATAAATTATCTGTGGAAACAAAATAGATTTTATCATCATAACTTTCGCTGATAATGGAATTGCAAAAGAGTCCAGCGTTGTAACTTGGATGTTATATGTGAGAAAAAAGGCGTAAAGTTAAGTTTATACCAAGTGTTCGGATCCCTGTGTAATTTGATTCCAAGATATTTAAAACTCTCGACCTCTTTTAAGTTATGCTGCATAAAACTATCCTTATTTCTGTGTATCCAGAGAATCTCTGATTTAGTGGTGTTCACCTTGTATCCTGATATTGTGCTGAAAAGATCTAATGCTCTAAAGGCTATTGGAATATTTATATCAGTCTTTTTAAAATATAGTAGTAAGTCATCGCCATAAAGTGATGACACATTTTTGGGTGCCCAGATTTATTCCCTCTAGTTCCTGTCTTAAATAAATTGCCAAAGGCTCGATTGCTATATTAAAGAGAAGGGAAGAAAGTGGGCAACCCTGCCGTGTTCCTTTCTCTAATTTGAAAAAAGATGTTTGGATATTATTAACTAGTGTAGAAGAGATCGGATAATTGTATATACTCTTAACAAAGTTAATCAGGTTCCCGAGGAAACCAAAATTTGACAGAGCATTATATAAATGTTCCCAGATTATAGAATCGAAGGCCTTCTCTGCATCAACCATAACCATAGCTAGATCATATTTGAGTGGAGAGTTACCATTATGTAATTTATTCCAAAAATATTCTAGCATCATATATGTTTTTCGGATATTTTTGGTGGGAGACCTATTAATCATAAACCCCGTTTGATCCGGGTGAATAACTTCTTGAAGTGGTTCTTTTAATCGATTAGCTATTATTGAAGTGAGAAGTTTATAGTCTGTATTCAGCAAAGAAATAGGTCTGTAGGACCCAGGGTCTGTTGGATTTTTGTCTTTTTTAAGAATAAGGGTTATGGTTGATGCCGAGAAAAAGCGTGACATAAATTTTTGCCCAATAAAATAATCGTTATATAAGCAAGTCAAAATAAGGACAACTTCCGACTTGAGCAACCTATAGAACTCCGCAGGGAGTTGATCTGGCCCGGGGGCCTTGCCAAGTTTAGCTTCCTCTATAGCCTTCAAGACTTCAGCTGGGGAAATAGGAACATTAATTAAATTAGCCTGCTCTATTGATATTTTTGGACAATTAATCTTATTCCAGAAAATCTCACTAGATTCTGAATTTATTGACTTAGCAGAGTATATACTCTTATAATAATTTAAAAAAAAAAAACTGGCTATAGTTCTGCCCTTCCATAATAATATTCTCAATTAGATTATTCTTTTTCCTAGACCTATCTAATCTAGCAAGGTATTTAGCCGACTTACCATATCGACCACCGTAGATAGCATTTATTCTGGCTTCTTCATTTATCGATTTTGAACAGAGAAACAAGTCTCTTTCTTGTCTGGCTATTCTATATTTATCTCAATGTTTTCTAAGTGGACTATTTATATATTTCTGGTAGGCCCTAGAAATAGTATTTGCCAATTGGACGTCACGGGCCTTAAACTTTTTTTTGGCCCTAATCATATAAAGCTTTATCTCGCCTCTTATGTAGGCTTTTGCAGCTTCCCAAAACACCTCATAGTTGTTAGCATAACTTTGGTTGTTAAGACTATATTCGCACCACTTGTTCTTTATCCAATTTTGAAATGATTTATCATTTATCATATATTTTGGGAAATAAAAATTGTTTCCAGTACCTGTCTTGTTCGATCTAGCACCAATCGCCATTGATAATACTGCGTGGTCCGATATAGCAATTTCATTAATCTCGGTCCAGGTATCATCTCTAAGAAGAGAGTCGGAAATTAAGAAGAAGTCAATCCTGTAGAAGGATCTATGGGTCCGAGATTCACAAGTATAACTTTTTCTATCAGGGTGATGGATACGCCATATATCGTGTAACTTAAGATATTTACATATTTGTAAAAAAATCTTAGATTTCTGCCGGGGCCTACATCTCTGATTATGTGAAAATCTATCTAATAATGGTATCGGTGTTAGATTAAAATCGCCAGCAAGTATAATGTTTTGTTCGGATTTCACAGCCAATCTGGCAATAATATTATCCCAAAAAGGTTGATCCATAGTGTTAGGGCCATAGACATTGCAGAGTACATATTTAACCTGAGGAATTTCTAGTGAAAGTATTATCCATCTGTCATTAGGGTCTGTTTCTACTTTTTGAATACTGTAATCTAAATCTTTATGAATTAAAAAATCAACCCCCCTTTTCCTCCTGGCACAATCTGATGCTACTACTTGGCCAACCCATTTACATTTAAGTTTCTGTACTTCCTTATTTTTTAAGTGGGTTTCCTGTAATAGAACAATATCGGGTTTATATTTAGCAAGATGCTTAATTATTAGCTTCCTCTTATTAGGCGACGTTATTCCATCTATATTCCAGGAAATAAACTTAATCTTCCTCATCTGGCCTCTTTAGCACATCATTCTTGCTAGCTATAAGATAACACATAAATAGGGGGCGGGGGCGGGGGCGTAGGGGAGAGAAGGAAGAGAGAAGGAAGAGAAAAAAAAATAAAAAAAAAATAAAAAAAAAATAAAAAAAAAATTTCTTTCCTCGTATCAGAATAAGCATGAGTATTTTTATAGAACACAATTTTCAGGTAGTTCCAAAAACCAATAATTGTACAAATTCTCTGTGTTTTTTTTTTTATGTGTGTGTATTTTCATGTGTGTATATGTGTGTGTTTATGAATATGTTTGTGTATGTGCATGTGTCTATTTATGAATATGTGTGTGTATGTGCATGTGTGTATATGTGTGTGTTTATGAATATGTCTGTGTATGTGCATGTGTGTATTTATGAATATGTGTGTGTATGTGCATGTGTGTGTGTGTGTGTTTTTATGAATATGTGTGTGTATGTGCATGTGTGTATATGTGTGTGTTTATGAATATGTCTGTGTATGTGCATGTGTGTATTTATGAATATGTGTGTGTATGTGCATGTGTGTGTGTGTGTGTGTTTATGAATATGTGTGTGTATGTGCATGTGTGTATATGTGTGTGTTTATGAATATGTGTGTGAATGTTCATGTGTGTATATGTGTGTGTTTATGAATATGTGTGTGCATGTGCATGTGTGTAAATGTGTGTGTTTATGAATATGTGTGTGTATGTGCATGTGTGTATATGTGTGTTTATGAATATGTTTGTGTATGTGCATTTATATGTGTGTATATATGAATATGTCTGTGTATGTGCTTGTGTGTATATTTGTGTGTTTAAGAATATGTGTGTGTATGTGCATGTGTGTATATGTGTGTGTTAATGAATATGTGTGTGTATGTGCATGTGTGTATATGTGTGTATTTATGAATATGTGTGTATGTGCATGTGTGCATATGTGTGGGTTTATGAATATGTGTGTATGTGCATGTGTGTATATGTGTGTATTTATGAATATGGTTGTGTATGTGTATGTGTGTATATGTATGTGTTTATGAATATGTGTGTGTATGTGCATGTGTGTATATGTGTGTGTTTATGAATATGTGTGTGTATATGTGTGTGTTAATGAATATGTGTGTATGTGTATGTGTGTATATGTGTGTGTTTATGAATATGTGTGTGTATGTGCATGTGTGTATATGTGTGTGTTAATGAATATGTGTGTGTATGTGCATGTGTGTATATGTGTGTGTTTATGAATATGTGTGTGTATGTGCATGTGTATATGTGTGTATTTATGAATATGTGTGTATGTGCATGTGTAAATGTGTGTATTTATGAATATGTGTATATGTGCATGTGTGTATATGTGTGTATTTATGAATATGTGTGTGTATGTGCATGTGTGTATATGTGTGTGTTTATGAATATGTGTGTATGTGCATGTGTGTATATGTGTGTATTTATGAATATGGTTGTGTATGTGTGTATATGTATGTGTTTATGAATATGTGTGTGTATGTGCATGTGTGTATATGTGTGTGTTTATGAATATGTGTGTGTATGTGTGTATATGTGTGTGTTTATGAATATGTGTGTATGTGCATGTGTGTATATGTGTGTGTTTATGAATATGTGTGTGTATGTGCATGTGTGTATATGTGTGTGTTTATGAATATGTGTGTGTATGTGTATGTGTGTATATGTGTGTGTTAATGAATATGTGTGTGTATGTGCATGTGTGTATATGTGTGTGTTTA
This sequence comes from Bombina bombina, assembly GCF_027579735.1. Taxonomy (NCBI): domain Eukaryota; kingdom Metazoa; phylum Chordata; class Amphibia; order Anura; family Bombinatoridae; genus Bombina; species Bombina bombina. The sequence continues at coordinate 190,656,885 of NC_069500.1, forward strand.
TGAATATGTGTGTGTATGTGCATGTGTATATGTGTGTATTTATGAATATGTGTGTATGTGCATGTGTATATGTGTGTATTTATGAATATGTGTGTATGTGCATGTGTATATGTGTGTATTTATGAATATGTGTGTATGTGCATGTGTGTATATGTGTCTATTTATGAATATGTGTGTGTATGTGCATGTGTGTATATGTGTGTATTTATGAATATGTGTGTTTATGAATATGTTTGTGTTTGTGCATGTGTGTATATGTGTGTGTTTATGAATATGTGTGTGTATGTGCATGTGTGTATATGTGTGTATTTACAGGGAGTGCAGAATTATTAGGCAAGTTGTATTTTTGAGGATTAATTTTATTATTGAACAACAACCATGTTCTCAATGAACCCAAAAAACTCATTAATATCAAAGCTGAATAGTTTTGGAAGTAGTTTTTAGTTTGTTTTTAGTTATAGCTATTTTAGGGGGATATCTGTGTGTGCAGGTGACTATTACTGTGCATAATTATTAGGCAACTTAACAAAAAACAAATATATACCCATTTCAATTATTTATTTTTACCAGTGAAACCAATATAACATCTCAACATTCACAAATATACATTTCTGACATTCAAAAACAAAACAAAAACAAATCAGTGACCAATATAGCCACCTTTCTTTGCAAGGACACTCAAAAGCCTGCCATCCATGGATTCTGTCAGTGTTTTCATCTGTTCACCATCAACATTGCGTGCAGCAGCAACCACAGCCTCCCAGACACTGTTCAGAGAGGTGTACTGTTTTCCCTCCTTGTAAATCTCACATTTGATGATACCACAGGTTCTCAATGGGGTTCAGATCAGGTGAACAAGGAGGCCATGTCATTAGATTTTCTTCTTTTATACCCTTTCTTGCCAGCCATGCTGTGGAGTACTTGGACGCGTGTGATGGAGAATTGTCCTGCATGAAAATAATGTTTTTCTTGAAGGATGCAGACTTCTTCCTGTACCACTGCTTGAAGAAGGTGTCTTCCAGAAACTGGCAGTAGGACTGGGAGTTGAGCTTGACTCCATCCTCAACCCGAAAAGGCCCCACAAGCTCATCTTTGATGATACCAGCCCAAACCACCTCCACCTTGCTGGCGTCTGAGTCGGACTGGAGCTCTCTGCCCTTTACCAATCCAGCCACGGGCCCATCCATCTGGCCCATCAAGACTCACTCTCATTTCATCAGTCCATAAAACCTTAGAAAAATCAGTCGAGATATTTCTTGGCCCAGTCTTGACGTTTCAGCTAGTGTGTCTTGTTCAGTGGTGGTCGTCTTTCAGCCTTTCTTACCTTGGCCATGTCTCTGAGTATTGCACACCTTGCTCTTTTGGGCACTCCAGTGATGTTGCAGCTCTGAAATATGGCCAAACTGGTGGCAAGTGGCATTTTGGCAGCTGCACGCTTGACTTTTCTCAGTTCATGGGCAGTTATTTTGCGCCTTGGTTTTTCCACACGCTTCTTGCGACCCTGTTGACTATTTTGAATGAAACGCTCGATTGTTCGATGATCACGCTTCAGAAGCTTTGCAATTTTAAGAGTGTTGCATCCCTCTGCAAGATATCTCCCTATTTTTGACTTTTCTGAGCCTGTCAAGTCCTTCTTTTGACCCATTTTGCCAAAGGAAAGGAAGTTGCCTAATAATTCTGCACACCTGATATAGGGTGTTGATGTCATTAGACCACACCCCTTCTCATTACAGAGATGCACATCACCTAATATGCTTAATTGGTAGTAGGCTTTCGAGCCTATACAGCTTGGAGTAAGACAAAACATGCATAAAGAGGATGATGTGGTCAAAATACTCATTTGCCTAATAATTCTGCACTCCCTGTATGAATATGTGTGTGTATGTGCATGTGTGTATATGTGTGTGTTTATGAATATGTGTGTGTATGTGCATGTGTGTATATGTGTGTGTTTATGAATATGTGTGTGTATCTGCATGTGTGTATATGTGTGTGTTTATGAAAATGTGTGTGTATGTGCATGTGTGTATATGTGTGTGTTTATGAATATGTGTGTGTATGTGCATGTGTGTATATGTCTGTATTTATTAATATGTTTGTGTATGTACATGTGTGTGTTTATGAATATGTTTATGTATGTGCATGTGTGTATTTATGAATATGTTTGTGTATATGCATGTGTGTGTTTATGAATATGTGTGTGCATGTTCATGTGTGTTTATGAATAAGTTTGTGTATGTGCATGTGTGTATTTGTGTGTGTTTATGAATATGTGTGTATGTACATCTATGTATATGTGTGTATGAATATGTGTGTGTATGTGCATGTGTGTATATGTGTGTATTTATGAATATGTTTGTGTATGTGCATGTGTGTATTTATGAATATTTGTGTGTATGTGCATGTGTGTATATGTGTGTATTTATAAATATGTGTGTATTTTCATGTGTGTATATGTGTGTATTTATGAATATGTGTGTATTTATGAATATGTGTGTATTTGTATGTGTATATGTGTGTGTATGTGCATGTGTGTATATGTGTGTTTATGAATATGTGTGTGTATGTGCATGTGTGTAGTTATGAATATGTGTGTGTATGTGCATGTGTGTCTATGTGTGTGTTTATGAATATGTGTGTGTATGTGCATGTGTGTATATGTGTGTGTTTATGAATATGTGTGTGTATGTTCATGTGTGTATATGTGTGTGTTTATGAATATGTTTGTGTATGTTCATGTGTGTATATGTGTGTGTTTGTGTATGTGCTTGTGTGTATATGTGTGTGTTTATGAATATGTGTGTGTATGTGCATGTGTGCATATGTGTGTGTTTACGAATATGTGTGTGTATGTGCATGTGTGTATATGTGTGTGTTTATGAATATGTGTGTGTATCTGCATGTGTGTATATGTGTGTGTTTATGAATATGTGTGTGTATGTGCATGTGTGTATATGTTTGTGTTTATGAATATGTGTGTATATGTGTGTATTTATGAATATGTGTGTGTATTTATGAATATGTCTGTGTATGTGCATGTGTGTATATGTGTGTGTTTATGAATGTGTGTGTATGTGTGATTATGTGTGTATTTATGAATATGTTTGTGTATGTGCATGTGTGTGTTTATGAATGTGTGTGTATGTGCATGTGTGTGTTTATGAATATGTGTGTGTATGTGCATGTGTGTATATGTGTGTTTATGAATATGTGTGTGTATGTGCATGTGTGTATGAATATGTGTGTGTATGTGCATATGTGTATATGTGTGTGTTTATGAATATGTGTGTATGTGCATGTGTGTATATGTGTGTGTTTATGAATATGTGTGTGTATGTGCATGTGTGTATATGTGTGTGTTTATGAATATGTGTGTGTATGTGCATGTGTGTGTTTATGAATATGTGTGTATGTGCATGTGTGTATATGTGTGTGTTTATGAATATGTGTGTGTATGTGCATGTGTGTGTTTATGAATATGTGTGTGTATGTGCATGTGTGTATATGTGTGTGTTTACGAATATGTGTGTGTATGTGCATGTGTGTATATGTGTGTGTTTATGAATATGTGTGTGTATCTGCATGTGTGTATATCAGTGACGTGCAGTGACGTCAGAGGCTGGTGAGGCAGTGGCTAGGATACGCCTTCATTCTTTAGATATCCTTTGTTGAAGAAATAGCAATGCACATGGCTGAGCCAATCACATGTGGTATCTATGTGCAGCCACCAATCAGCAGCTACTGAGCATATTTAGATATGATTTTCAACAAAGGATATCAAAAGAATGAAAAAAATAGATATTAGATGTAAATTGGAAAGTTATTTTAATTTGCATATGGGATTGATATGGGTTTCATGTCCCTTTAAATGGTGTCTTGGAAAACTGGTCAACTTAGTAAACATCTGATTTTAGTCTAAAAGGATTGTAACAGAAACTCTTGCCAGATAACACAAGACTTGCTCTGATCATGAGATCTAGAAATCCATGCCCATTAAAATATGTTTAAAACATACGTTTTACTTTAATGCTGCAAATTATGCTTATAGATTCTTTCATTATGCAGTAAATATAAAAATGTCTTGATCCAGTGGCGGCTGGTGAGATTTAAAGATGGTGGGGCGCTTGGCCTCACCCCTTTAAATAAAGCCACACCATCAGGTGGCACGATCAATTCATTAATTAAATAAATAAAAGGTAGACAGAAACACAGAAAAGCATTCGGGGGGAGAGGGAGAGACAGACGGGGGAGAGAGACACAGAGGGTTAGAGAGAAAGAGAGAGAGACACAATCACACACAGAGGGGTTAGAGAGAGAGAGAAAGAGAGAGAGACAATCACACACAGAGGGGTTAGAGAGAGAGAGAAAGAGAGAGAGACACAATCACACACAGAGGGTTAGAGAGAGAGAAAGAGAGAGAGACACAATCACACACAGAGGGTTAGAGAGAGAAAGAGAGAGAGACACACAATCATACACAGAGGGTTAGAGAGAGAGAAATAAAGAGAGAGAGAGAGAGAGAGACATTCACACACAGAGGGTTAGAGAGAGAGAAAGAGAGAGAGACACACAATCACACACAGAGGGTTAGAGAGAGAGACACAATCACATACAGAGGGTTAGAGAAAGAGAGACACAATCACACACAGAGGGTTAGAGAGACAGAGAGAGAGAGAGAAAGAAAGAGACACAATCACACTCAGAGGGTTAGAGAGAGATAGAAAGAGAGAGACACAATCACACACAGAGGGTTGAGAGAGACACAATCACACACAGAGGGTTAGAGAGAGCGCGAGAGACACAATCACACACAGAGGGTTAGAGAGAGAGCGGGAGACACAATCACACACAGAGGGTTAGAGAGAGAGACACAATCAGACACAGAGGGTTAGAGAGAGAGACACAATCACACACAGAGGGTTAGAGAGAGAGAAAGAGAGAGACACAATCACACACAGAGGGTTAGAGAGAGAGAGAAAGAAAGAGAGAGAGAGAGAGACACAATCACACACAGAGGGTTAGAGAGAAAGAGAGAGAGACACAATCACACACAGAGGGTTAGAGAGAGCGCGAGAGACACAATCACACACAGAGGGTTAGAGAGAGAGAGCGAGAGACACAATCACACACAGAGGGTTAGAGAGAGAGAGAGAAAGAGAGAGACACAATCACACACAGAGGGTTAGAGAGAGACACAATCACACACAGAGGGTTAGAGAGAGAGAAAGAGAGAGAGAGACACAATCACACACAGAGGGTTAGAGAGAGAGAAAGAGAGAGAGAGACACAATCACACACAGAGGGTTAGAGAAAGAAAGAAAGAGAGAGAGAGACACAATCACACACAGAGGGTTAGAGAAAGAAAGAAAGAGAGAGAGAGACACAATCACACACAGAGGGTTAGAGAGAAAGAGAGAGAGAGACACACAATCACACACAGAGGGTTAGAGAGACACAATCACACACAGAGGGTTAGAGATAGAGAGAGAGAGAAAGAGAGAGAGAGAGAGACACAATCACACACAGAGGGTTAGAGAGAGACACAATCACACACAGAGGGTTAGAGAGAGACACAATCACACACAGAGGGTTAGAGAGAAAGAGAGTGAGAGACACAATCACACACAGAGGGTTAGAGAGAGACACAATCACACACAGAGGGTTAGAGACAGAGAGAGAGAGAGAGACACAATCACAGAGGGTTAGAGAGAGACACAATCACACACAGAGGGTTAGAGAGACACATAAGGGATGAGAGAGTCTGAGGGGGAGGAAGAGAGACAGAGAGAGAAAGAGACCATGGGGGAGAACAACACATAAGGAGAGAGATGGATAGAGAGAGACACACACACACACACATACAAGGGGGGGGGGGAGAGGGACCACTGCATTTTTAAGTAATAAAACAGCAAAGCTACAGAGACTAAGTGAGACTATAACTAAATGAGACCATACATTAGTGTGCAGTACAGAGGCAAGCTGCTAAGTTAGTGGGTGTAAAGTTTGAGTAAACAAAATACAAAAACGATCCTTTGCTGTAAAAGAGTAAAAAAAACACTAAACCACATTCATTAAATTATCATTTTCACTAACAGAATCCCTTTTTAGTAAAATCTTACTTCAATAAGATGTGGGCTGAAACAGTGCTCTCTGTGCCTCTCTCCTGCTCTGTAAGGATTCAGGAAGTGACAGTGGCACATTCCACTGCACTTAGAGGGGAAGAACAGAACTCTCTTTTTCACTTTAGCAAAGCTAGCAGGTTCACAGGACAGCAACAAAATAAATGAAAGTAGTTTTTTTCCATTTTTGTTTTATTTTATATCATTTAACATCCAGCCCCAACTTTAAGTTCCATTTACTAATGCCTCTCACTGGATTGGTTCAGCCCAAATAGGACTGCCTCAAATAAGCAGTTAATGGGCCATGCAATGATCTTAACCACTTTCATCCAGTAGATGGCGCAGCATGTTGTGTAATGGTGGGCAGAAAAAAAAATGCTGGGGAAAAAAAATACAATTTTTTTTTTTTTTTAAAGTCAATAAAGAAAAATATATTTTTGCCCATATGAGAGGTGAAGCACTGCCTCACCTGCCTCTAGTGACTGCACATCACTGGTGTATATGTGTGTGTTTATGAATATGTGTGTGTATGTGCATGTGTGTATATGTGTGTATTTATGAATATGTGTGTTTATGAATGTGTGTGTATGTGCACGTGTGTGTTTATGAATATGTGTGTGTATGTGCATGTGTGTATATGTGTGTGTTTATGAATGTGTGTGTATGTGCATGTGTGTATATGTGTGTGTTTATGAATGTGTGTGTGTATGTGTATATGTGTATATGTGTGTGTTTATGAATGTGTGTGTGTATGTGCATGTGTGTGCATGTGTGTGTTTATGAATATGTGTGTGTATGTGCATGTGTGTGTTTATGAATGTGTGTGTATATGTGTGTGTTTATGAATATGTGTGTGTATGTGTATGTGTGTATATGTGTGTGTTTATGAATATGTGTGTGTATGTGCATGTGTGTATATGTGTGTGTTTATGAATATGTGTGTGTATGTGCATGTGTGTGTTTATGAATGTGTGTGTATGTGCATGTGTGTATATGTGTGTGTTTATGAATATGTGTGTGTATGTGTATGTGTGTATATGTGTGTGTTTATGAATATGTGTGTGTATGTGCATGTGTGTATATGTGTGTGTTTATGAATATGTGTGTGTATGTGCATGTGTGTATATGTGTGTGTTTATGAATATGTGTGTGTATGTGTATGTGTGTGTGTTTATGAATATGTGTGTGTATGTGCATGTGTGTATATGTGTGTGTTTATGAATATGTGTGTGTATGTGCATGTGTGTATATGTGTGTGTTTATGAATATGTGTGTGTATGTGCATGTGTGCATGTGTGTGTTTATGAATGTGTGTGTATGTGCATGTGTGTATATGTCAGTGATGTGCAGTCACTAGAGGCAGGTGAGGCAGTGCTTCACCTCTCATATGGGCAAAAATAAATATTTTTTTTTATTGGCTTTAAAAAAATAAAAAAATTGCTATTTTTTTCCCCCAGCATTTTTTTTCTCACAGCTATATGTTGTGCAATGGAGAGGCACAAGCAGGTCTGCCCACCATTACACAACATGCTGCGCCATCTACTGGATGAAAGTGGTTAAGATCATTGCATGGCCCATTATCTGCTTATTTGAGGCAGTCCCATTTGGGCTGACCCAATCCAGTGAGAGGCATTAGTAAGTGGAATTTAGGGTTGGGGCTGGATGTTAAATCACATAAAACAAAACAAAAACGGAAATAAACAACTTTCATTTATTTTGTTGCTGTCCTGTGAAGCTGACAGCTTTGCTAAAGTGAAAAAGAGAGTTCTGTTCTTCCCCTCTAAGTGCAGTGGAATGTTCCACAGTAACACTTCCTGAATCCTTACAGAGCAGGAAAGGGAGAGAGGCAGAGAGAGCAGTGTTTCAGCCACATTTTATTGTAGTAAGTGCTGCAGACTTTACTGAAATGGATTCTGTTAGTGAAAATGATAATTTAATGAATGTGGTTTAGTGTTTTTGTTGAATTGTGTTCAGATACAGCTTATTAACAGGGGGACATTAAGTGAGCATAACCCAATACTGACAGGAAGTCAAAGGGTCAATTCAAATGTAAATCCATAATTTAAAACCCAGAGTTTGAAGTTAAATGTGCAGTGTCCACATTATTTAAATTAAAGTTTTTGACATTGAATATTGCTAAGCCTCCCTTTTTCATGGTTATTTGATTTAATTAGGTACAAACTCCATATATGTCATGTCTGTTCAGTCAGAGGATGCAGTATCTATTTTTATTCTTCTCTGTGTCTCCATTTATTTAAAGACTGCTGTTAACTTGTAATTCACAAATCAATTGAAAGCTGTTGCATTGTGTTTTTAATATGTGCTGCTTTTATACAAGTTTATATTAATAAAAGGAGATAATGAGTCATTTAAAATATATATGTAATTATTGCAGTTAAATGTTTTTAGAAATAATGCCACTGTAAAGTAACTGGTTAAACACATAGTCAAAGGGAGACATTTAAAATTAAACTTTCATGATTGAGGTAGAGCATGCTATTTTAATAGACTTTTCTAGTTATATATTTTGAGAATTAGCATCAACTGTTACTGGCCCCATGTCAGCAAATCAAATTAGTTTTTGAAAGGAACATGAAAGTCATAATTACATTTCCATCATTCAGATAGAAATTGCACAAAAAATAAAAAAAATAACTTTCTATTTTACTTTTATTATTATGTACTTCATTCTTTTGGTATCCTTTGGTGTCCTTTGTTGAAGAGCATACCTAAGTGGGATGTGCACATGCATATGAACACCATATTGCAGCAGCTGTGTTTTCAGTATTGATAACTTTGTGTAAAACTTGTATGGTAAATTATTTCTATTTTTACAATACAGTAGTGAGTAGAGAAGAGATTGTGTATCATTCTAATTGCTTAGTAACTGGCACTGTGCCACAGAATTGTGTGAGTGTCAGTGAGCAGAGTGTGTGTGGGTGTCAGTGAGCAGAGTATGTGTGCTTTATTCTCCAGGTAATCAATACATTTCCGATGAGCTGATGCTTTAGTGCAGTGTTTCTCAACAATGGTCCTCAAGTACCCCCAACAGGCCAGGTTTTTATTATAGCCAAATCAGTGCACAGGTGAAGTAATCAGCTGATCAGTAACTCAGTGGTTACTAACTTGCTCTCACCCATCACCTGATTATGTCACCTGTGCACTGGTTCAGCTATCATTTTAACCTGCCCTGTTGGGGGTACTTGCGGCCCTCTGTACATGTGTTTCTCTGGCGTATCATATCTAGTGCCTCACCAGCCTCTGACCTCACTGCACATCACTGGTATATGTGTGTATTTATGAATATGTGTGTGTATGTGCATGTGTGTATATGTGTGTGTTTATGAATATGTGTGTGTATGTGCATGTGTGTATTTATGAATATGTGTGTGTATGTGCATGTGTGTGTTTATGAATGTGTGTGTATGTGCATGTGTGTATATGTGTGTGTTTACTGTGAGTGGCAGGGTAGTGAGCACACAAATGTTGTTCTATACCTCTGTAACTCAATCCTGCATAACATTAAACGTTTCTTTAGTGATTCAGAAAGAGCATAACATTTTTAAACAGTTTCCAATTTTCATCTATTCTCAAATTTTGCATCGTTTCCATGATATTCTGTGTTGAAGAGATACCTAGGTAGGCATCTGTAGCACTACTTGGCAAGAAATAGTGCTGGCATAAGCCGACTCCTAAGCTTATACATCCCTGCTTTTCAACAAACGATACCAAGAAAATTAAGAAAATTTACTTTAGAAGTAAATAAGAAAGTTGTTTAAAAAGTCATGCTCTAGCTCAATCATGAAATACACCATTTGAATTTCATATCCCTTTAACTGTAAAATTAATCCTTTTCTTTTATACCGTTTATCATTTTCTTCAATGCGCATGAACCCACACTTTCTATCTTCATAGTGCCAAAATATAATAATAAATCCAGTTACTTAAACGTTGCCACAAGATTATTTTTTATTACATTTATTTTTTCAGCCTATAAGATGTACTTTATAGAAATATATTAATTTACAGGATAAACTGGTTATGGGGGAGGATTGAAGTAATTAGAATTTCTAGTAATTTAGGCTGTTTTATTTATTTTATATCATAGCAACAAAATGAACATCTATCTTCAGGGAAGTAAAGGTTAGGGGGGGAAAGGGATGTGTACCTAGATGACAGGAAAGCCAACACTTCAGAATTGTGTAAAGCCTTAAATGACATTTTAATATAAAAATAAATATCAGCATTTAAAGGGACTGTCTACTCTAGAATTTGTATTGTCTAAAAAGATAGATAATTCCTTTATTACCCATTCCCCTGTTTTGCATAACCAGCACTGTTATATTAATACACATTTTACCTCTTTGATTACCTTGTATCTAAGCCTCTGCAGACTGCCCCTTATTTCAGTTCTTTGACAGACTTACATTTTAGCCACTCGGTGCTGACTCGCAGATAACTCCACGGGAGTGAGCACAATATTATCTAAATGGCTATTTAGCTGTGGAAAAACTGTAAAAATGTACTGAGATAAGTTGCGGCCTTCAAGGGCTTAGAAATAAGCATATGAGCCTACCTAAGTTTAGCTTTCAACAAACACTACCAAGAGAACAAACAAATTTGATGCTAAAAGTTTATGATGGGGAATTCTATTCCTAAATTACACAGACAATTTCATGCTGTTTATAATGAGGTTTAACATTTTGTTCTTGAATGTAAACCAAAGGTCTTTAAATTAGCAGTTACCAATCTCATACCTCCAACATTTAAAAATTCAAAAGAGGGACTCCCCCCCCCCCCCCCCCCCCCCCTGCGGCAAAAAAAATTGAAATGTGGTGGGCAGGGCTTTAAAAAAATCATAAGACCAAAGTAATATAAATAAAATTTTAAATAAAGTCATATATTCTAATACACTTAGGCAGCAAATCAAACAAAACCTCAAATCACTGGTATGGCTATGTGAGCTATGTATTTAATTAGCCTTTGCAAAGACATTGCTAAATATTTTTATTTTAATTGGACATTTAATAATAAATTCTTTAAAACTGCTCTCTGCATTCTCCATTAATATTCTAGATTCTGGCCTTTAAAGTCAGCAAAAATGCACAGTAGCACTTTACATAGCATACACTTACACGTGAAGATACACACACACTACATAGCATACACTTATACATGCAGATACACACACACTACATAGCATACACTTATACATGCAGATACACACACACTACATAGCATACACTTATACATGCAGATACACACACACTACATAGCATACACTTACACATGCAGATACACACACACTACATAGCATACACTTATACATGCAGATACACACACTACATAGCATACACTTACACATGCAGATCCACACACACTACATAGCATACACTTACACATGCAGATATACACACACACATTACATAGCATACACTTATACAGGCAGATACACAGATACTACATAGTATACACTTATACATGCAGATATACACACACACATTACATAGCATACACTTATACATGCAGCATACACTTATACATGCAGATACACAGACACTACATAGTATACACTTATACATGCAGACACACACACACTACATAGCATACACTTATACATGCAGATACACTATTATACATGCAGATACACATTCACACACTACATAGCTTACATTTATACATGCAGACACACACACACTACATAGCATAAACTTATACATACAGATACACACACACAGTTATGGATACAGATAGACACACACACTACATCATATATGGGTATCTGTAATTCATTGTATGGGGTCCTGGGGTTGGCAAGCACATTAGCTGGCAGTCTGTGGCTGCCACTGTTCGTTACCCTGGTATTAGCACTGCTCATTGTATAAAACTGAAGGCATGCTAGTATTATCACCAGGGGTTAGACATCATCATTACCAGAGATAGGTTAGAGAGGTCACCATTACCTGTGGTCAGAGTGTATACAGCCTTCTTACTCCTGCTTAACCCACACACCATTCCTTTTCCACAGGGAATATAACAGGTATCTAACCCTGTGAGAGCAAAGCCAGCTGCCTCTGAGTATGGGCCCAATAGAATTAAAAAAAAAAATGCATGGGGCAAGTAAGGTCATATGGCTAGCAACCCGGGACAGGGGGACAGACCCCTAAAATCGGGACTGTCCCGCGAAAATCGGGACAGTAGGGGGGTATGCAATCTGTCAGTTTTAAAAACAACAGAATTTTTTTATACGAGTCGTGTTGCCACGCAATAATCTAACAGATTGTCCCTCCCAATATCAGGTTCTGGATCCGCACCTGGAAAGAAATGAATTTAATAGGCAAGCATAATTATGTGTTTTTTTCCCCAATATTTACAACTTTATTTCTAGATACAGTCTTGAAATAAATAGAGAGCACCCAGGCGGATTAACTATACAAGGAGTGCTTGGAAACCCAAAAAACGACATATATATATACAGTATATATATATATATATATATATATATATATATATATATATATATATATAGTATATAAAGTTCCAAAAAAGAGCACTCTCACCACAATAACAACTGCCAGGGTGCCAGCGGTTAAACATAGCAGGTAGAAGACGGCACTCACTGGTCTTTTTCAAGTGTACTTTTATTAGAAAAACGTGACGTTTTCGGGGACACACTCCCCTTCCTCAGGCAAGCAAACAAGCAAACTGTATAGACCACAGGGAGGCGGATGGTCTCCATGGAAACAGTGTGCGGACTCTCAATCAGGTCTCTGCAATATGACGCCTATCCTATGTGCCAGTGTGTTGTGGCTGCGGTGAGACCGCACGCTGGGGACAGGTGGACATCCAACCGGTGGAACGGATTAGGATGATACTAAAGGTAAACTGCATTATTTTGCCGTAATCATTTATATACACATTTTTATGTTTTTATTTTATGTACCCCATACATCTGCATATGATTGCGGTTTACCCTCTGTGTTTTGCTGTTTGCTCTGTTTTGGGATACGGGTATGTTGGTCCGTTTAATATGTGGATATCTAGATGTTTCCTATATAGTATATTCAATGTTTTGTAGTTCATTTGATATTATTGTAACTTTTGCAAAGGTTTGCTTGACTTTATCTAGTTGTGTTTCTTATGGATGAGCTACACGCTAAACCCAGCAGTTATCTGTGGACAAGTAATGTGTGTTTTGATTTAAACATAATTTTTATTTTTTATCGTTATTTTTATCTTTATTTTTGTATTTTTGTGTTATTTGCCTTGCATGTAACAAGAGGGATGCTAGTCCTAGGGCTATACAAGTGTTCTATCACATTTGCCTACATATACGTTGTGGGTCATATTATTTACACATTGATTTATTAGAGAAATGCAGTATATGTATATTGATATATGCTCTGACATGATTGTTTATGTATTGATTGACATTATGTGTTTTGGATCATTGCCATGACTACGGTTTTGGCGCACTTTTCACTTCACTGGGAGGGGTCTATACTGTTTAAATGGACTCTTGTATTTTGTGTTTGCTAGTCTGAGGAAGGGGAGTGTGTCCCCAAAACGTCACACTTTTCTAATAAAAGTACACTTGAAAAAGACCAGTGAGTGCGGTCTTCTACCTTATATATATATATATATATATATATATATAAATAACTTTTTTTCTTTGTAAAGAAAGTATTCCTCGTCAGTGATAACTAAGTCTTTTTTTTGCAGCACGCCCCATAGAAGTCTCTGTGGAAAAGAAGTTAGCGTGGTCACGATATACGAAGTTGATATCCGAAGTCCTGAGTTGAGTGCACCTAAGCCTTAAGCCTTTCACTGGCGAGCTAACTTATTACTTTCAACTTCTAATATGCGTGCAAATCCAGGAGCTCTAATATTTCACTTTGAGTGCAGTTATCGCTGAGCGAGAAAAAAATTTGGCATGCCACCAGAACTGAACACATTCAAAAACCACGATAGCACCTTGTACTATCTACAATCTTTAACACTCTTCTTGCCAGGACTAAACTGCAAAACAGCCTAGCTACGCAGAAAAGAGCAATAACATACTTTACAGCCGACACGTGGGTCGAAAACTTCTTCGCCATGCAAGAGCCAATACTCCTTAGGCTGGCAATATTCCAGCCATTAATAGATAAGGCGCCTTCAGAGCTTGAACTACAACTCCTCATAAACAGGGTATCGCTCACAATAACGAGGGCACCAATAACACCACAACCCTTGATCTCTGGAAACGGCCTACCCCTAGGGTCCAGGGATGCCGTACCACACAACACGCAGTCAAGTGGGGAACGTTACCAGTCGACCAGCCGTACCACAACTGATTACATGCAGATCACACATAATGACATCCGCCTGCAACCGGAGAACATAAAATGGAAATATCTGCCAGCGACATCTATTCCACCAAAATCGGAGATACCAGAGAAATAAGTCACTGTTCTTCGCCCTATAAAGTCAACGTATCTAAAGCTATATAGGACTCAGCTGAAAATCTTGGTGACCAGCAACGATCACTCTAATAACAAATGGGAACAAATCTTTCTCAACCCTGGGAATCCCCCTGGAACAGTAATATTGCTTACACAACTTAATCAAAGATCGGGTTCACAGTGGCTGCCCCGGGGCTTTGGGAGGGGGGGCCTGTGGACTCATTAAAGGGACACCCCAAATTTTGCTTTTATCATTCAGGTAGACAATACAATTTTAAAAAACATTTTAATTTACTTCTATTATCTATTTTGTTTCATTCTTTAGATATCTTTTGTTGAAGAAATAGCAATGCACATGGGTGAGCCAATCACACAAGGCATCTATATGCAGCCTCCGATCAGCAGCTACTGAGCCTATCTAGATATGATTTTCAGCAAGGATATCAAGAGAATGAAGCAAATGAGAATAGAAGTAAATTAGAAAGTTGTTTAAAATTGCATGCTCTTTCTAAATAATGAGAGTTTTTCTTTGGGTTTCATGTCCCTTTAAAGCCTCTGTTCTTTGGTGGGCCCCCGGACGCTATCCTAGATCACACACCGCTGGATGGAAACCCCTACATGCTACATGTTTTAGCAGAGAACCTGGACAAATTTAAAGCACCTTCCACTAAATTTGAGCACCCAATGCAGTTAACCTTTGGGGGTTGAGTCCCCATGTGGAATGCATAACTATTAGACAGCTTTATAGTGTTAGATACGAAGCTGCAACGTTCCACCTTCACATGTTATAAGGTTCTTTTTTGTACTCTATGTTGGAAATTTGTTTGCTTTTTAGAAGTTTACTGATAATGCCTTGCATAACTTTAAATTAAACTATTTATATATGCATAACCCCCCCCCAATAAAATAAAAAAATAATAACTTACAATACTGTTAGTCACGGCAACCATAGAGTGGGGACTTTTTTAGATCTAACCCAAGCAACAACATTTTATTGTAGGCCATAAGACCTCTACAACTTTCAACACGCAATATAAATTAGCAACAAAGAAACGTTCAAATCTCTAGATCATAGTTAACAGGAGGTTATGGAATAAGCAGGAATAAGATTGGCACACAATAAGTATTCAGGTTTGTACTCTCCTTGCGCCATCGGTGCCCGAGGTGGCGTCAGGGAAAACTCATACATGCCAAGGAATCACACCATCATTGCATAAGTATAGGGATTTATGTTACCTAACTCATGAGGCATGGCTTTCAATAGATTTATTGCATAAGATAACAAAGGTAAGGTTGCATATCAAATAAACCTATCCAGTTCTGGTGACTTGCATCTAGCATCACTTCATGGTTTAAGTTGTTAGACCACTGCAATATTCTTTCATCTGATGCAAGATTTCATGTTTTTCTTGTTGTTTTCTATACACTATGTCTATGTTTCCAGTAATCCCATAACTTTAAATGATACTGTTAGCTTAGGACAAACAGTTTCCAATTTATTCCTGGGTACAAAAATAAGGACTGAATTAATTTTTCTGAATACAAATTTACTTATCGAATATGATGAATAACCCTGTTTGTTTTTTTAAATGTGCACTGAATTTTTACCCCCAAGTTACCCACCGTTTGGAAGAGCAAACAATTGCGTTTCAAATGATGGGTTATGGGGGATTCTGGGTCTTAAAGGGACACGAAACCCAATTTTTTTCTTTCATGATGCAGATAGAGCATGTTATTGGAGCCTATGGAAGCACGCTCAAGTTCGCATTGCTGTCAACTTGTAATACCAGCGAACATTAGCGTGCGCTGGCATTACTCAGTGGAGCACAAATTTAATTGTGCAAAAGCAATTAAGTGCTCCACTTGTAATCTGGCCCTTAGTCAGGTAATGGCTATTAACCCCTTAACGACCAGGGCCATACCCTTATACCCTTAAGGACCAGCAATGTACCCTGTACGTCACTGCAGTACTGGGCTTCTCTCTGCCGCAATCTCACTCAAAATAGCGAGATTGCGCTATTTCTGCATGTCCGTGAGTGGGGCACTGCAGAAATAGATTTGCAGAGTTACCACTGTCTGTCCCTCTTTGTATCAGACAGTGGTGGTGCCATTCGTTGGTGGGTGGGAGGGTAAGGAGGGAGGCGGGTGGGCGGCCCATCTCTGTGGGGAGGCAGGAGCAGTTGGGACCGGTACACCATGCTACAGGCATTCAAGGAAGAAGAAAAAAAAAAGTGCCGGCGCTGAGTTACAGTAAGGAGGGGGGAGAAGGGAGTCAAGGCAATAAAGGATATCCTCTGTGGGACCTGTTGGGGGAAAGTGATCTGGGAGGGAGAGGGGGGAGATTATTGAAGGGGGGCAGCTACACTAAAGAAAAAATGGGTACTGTATTTAATTTAAATTTTTTTCTTTTGCCTTATTTGCAGCAAACTGGCATAAAGCTGCCTTTACTTAAGATGGTGGCAAATAGGTAGAAGGGGAGGGTTAGAGAGCTGTTTGGGGGGGGGTCAGAGAGGTTGGAAGGTAAGGGGGATACTACCCTGCAGAAAATATATAATTTAAAAAAAAAAAATAACTTTCTGCCAGTACTTAAGATGCGGGTGACCTTTAGGGGGGTGGGAAGAAGAGAGCTGTTTGAGAGGGGTCAGGGAGGGATCAGGGGGTGGGATGTGTCAGGTGGGAGGCTGATCTCTACACTTAAGCTAAAATTAACCCTACAAGCTACCTAATTAACCCCTTCACTGCTGGGCATAATACAAGTGTGGTGAGCAGCGGCATTTACCGGCCTTCCAATTACCAAAAAGCAATGCCAAAGCCATATATATCTGCTATTTCTGAACAAAGAGGATCACAGAGAATCATTTACAACCATTTGTGCCATGATTGAACAAGCTGTTTGTAAATAAAGTTAACATTTTTATTTTATTTTAATGCATTTATCGGTGAAATGGTGGTGTGAAATATACCAAAATGGGCCTAGATCAATACTTTGGGTTGTCTACTAAAAAAAAAATATATAGTTTTGATAGGTAAATTTAAAAAAGGCTCTATTTCTGTTTAAATGTAGTGATGGCAAAAATGCTCTGGTCTTTTGGGGAAGTTTTTGTCTGAAATGCCCGGTCCTTAAGGGGTTAAGAGTTTTATCATAATTTTGGACACTATTTTTTGAATTGTTGTACATAAAATAATTAAAAACCCTTGTAGTTGCAAAGAATTAATGTTTCAAACAAATTTATAGAAACGTGATTATGTATGTGTATATATATTTATATATATATATGTGTGTGTGTGTGTACAATGTACCTTTCTGTTTATAGTGTTCACTGATTCAGTATTGTTGCATGCAACTGTACAGCATCTAGCTGACCCTCCTACCAGTGACAGAATAGTCAGCTCATGTTCTCATCAGAGCGCTGTGAGCCAATGACTTCCATGAACATCAAATCTCCCCAGCTCATGGACTGATACTCGGCTGCCAGTTAGCAGATTTCCTGTTTACTGAACATTCACAACCATGAGCTTAACTTATGAATGTATGCAATGAAACATTGTATGGTATATATAAGTATAACATAACATATATATCTTATGATTTAAAGTGTACATTACTAATAGTTATGGTTATTGTTAGTAGTGCAAATAGATTAGATTATGGAGGATTTTGATCTAACTGATCATAAATTTATTAATAGAATTTATTACTATTGAGAACTATTGTACATTTGCAATAATATTGTTATATAAATATTTATTTGTGGTGTTTAAAGTGAATGTAAATTTAACAGGACAGCCTCACGGCATTATAAAATGAGCATGAGTTTAATTCAAGACATTTTTGAAATTTATTTTTTTTCTTACATTTTTACCTTTTTTTTGACGATCTTAAACCAACTAATCCTTGTTTCCCCCGAGCCGTGATGTTTATGCAAAGGGTCTGAACGCCCCGGGGGGAACAAGGATTATTTGTTTTAAGAATCGTCACCTGTCAATCAATTAGACAGTATGGCGGGTGGGAGAGCTGCGCTTATCGGCGGAGCAGTAAAAAGGTAAATATGTAAGAAAATAAATACATTTAAAAAATGTCATCACTTAAACTCATGCTCATTTTTATGTCTATACAATGCCGTGAGGCTGTCCGGTTAACTTTACATTCACTTTAATATTGAAATAACTGTTGCTTTTCATTAGATTTAAACATTGCTAAATAAACACATATTTCTGTTGTGAATGTATATCAAATAATGTACAAATAGTATGAAACCTACTTGTCATCTATAAACAAAGGTAACTAATTCTCTTTGTAGCTCATTATTTTATAGCACTTGTTAAACACCTCTTCATTGAAGCACAATAGCTTTGTATGTAAAAATAATGAAATTAAAGGGACATGAAATCCAAACATTTTCTTTCATGATGCAGATAGAGCAAACTGTTTTAAATAACTTTCTAATTTTCTTCTATTATAAAATCTGCTTCATTTTTGTTGTTGTTGGTATTCCTTGTTGAAGGAGCAGCAATTGATCTTATGTATCAGGTCCCACAAATGAGTGTCTCACTTAAGTCAGTGAATAAATACAAAATAAAAAAATGATTATGGTACCTGTCTAATTTGAAGTGTAGTATCAAAAATACTCAGCGCTAGTTCAGTCTAAAAGTTAAAAAGTTCTCTCTATGTTTCATATAAAAAATATATATTTGATTACATATACACCAATAAAATGTTACAATACATGAATATGCATATACTGTACACACAAATGCAAAAACAGTTGTTGCAGTTAGCCGCGATAGCGGTAATAAAATTACCCTTTTCTTATTTCAGGGTGACTATTTAAATTAATCTGGGAGTCCACAGATATGGATTTTCTTAAGTCCATTTATATATTCTCTTTCTTTGAACAAGCCTATTAAAGCTATGGATTAATATAACCTTTGAAAAATCCATTTTTTTTTGCATTCTCAGTTAATCCTATATTGATTTAGCCACTGGGTGGCGCCACAGAACTCTTATCTTATATCTTAAAGTGAAAGTAAATCCTAGCGTTTTACAAACGCTAGGATTTACTATTGAAACAAATAAAGGGGACTTTCATTCATAAAGTATAAAATACTTCATGTAGAAAGCTCCTTTATTCGATTCAATTGATCGCCGTTTTTAGCTGCTACAGCAGCCCACGGCGAAATTTTTTTTTGCTAAGAGGTGACATTTTCACCTCTTAGCCAATAGCCATGCGGTAAATCTGGCTTGGCACCCATGGGAGCCACATTTACCGCACTGCTATTGGCTAATAGGTGAAAACGTCACCTCTTATCCAAAATTTTTTTTAGCCGTGCTCTGCTGTAGGAGCCAAGAGCGGCGAACGATTGAATCAAATAAAGGAGCTTTCTACATGAAGTATCTTACACTTCATGAATGAAAGTGACCTTTATTTGTTTCATTAGTAAATCCCAGCGTTTATAAAACGCTAGGATTTACTTTCACTTTAAATAGATTTAAGTTAAACTACGCCTGTAGTCTACAGGTATTTAAGGAGATATACCTATTTGTGTGTTTTCTATATAGGTTTTACAAATTAGCGCTGACACTCTACCCCTTGTTTTTGTAACACGAAGGAGCAGCAATGCATTACTGGGAGCTAGCTCGTTATGATCCGAATGCAGAAGAAGACGTCCGCTTGCGGCATTCAGCTCTTTTCGGAGCTGCATTTATTCTTGTGAAAGTGCCACACACGAAGATCAGTGCAAATCCTTAGTGTGTTCTACTTTCACAAGAATAAATGCGGCTTTGAAAAGAGCCTAATGCTGAGAGCTGCCGCACATTTACGCATTCAGATCATAACGAATGATCCGAATGCACATACCTACTAGGTATACTTTTCAACAAAGGATACCAAGAGAATGAGGCAAAATAGATAATAGGAGTACATTGGAAAGTTGTTTAAAATAACATGCCTGATCTGAATCATGAAATTAAATTTTGTCTTTACTGTCCCTTTATTGTCATCAAACAACCTGTGTGCATGAGAAAACTAGAGCACCAATAAAACACAGTGTTTTTTTTTGTAAATATTATTTGCACAAATGAAAAAGATTAAAAAGAACGAAGCACGGAGAGAAAATAAAACATAGCAATATTAATGCATTCCATATTTATTTATTTTGCCTGGGCTTGATGTAAGATACCTATGGAAAGTGTCATGCTTAACCCTTTAAGTGCTCATGATGACACATGATTGTCATCCACACAATGTATTAAAAGGACAGACTATGTGATTTTTTTATTGCCTTAAAAAGATAGCTAATCCCTTTATTACCTATTCCCCAGTTTTGCATAACCAACACTGTTATATTGATTAACTTTTTAACCATGTGATTACCTTGTATCTAAGCCTCTGCAGACTCCCCCCTTATCTCAGTACTCTTGACAGACTAGAATTTTAGCCAATAAGTACTGGCTCATAAACAACTCCACAGGAGTGAGCACAATGTTATCTGTATGGCACAATGAACTAGCTGCATCTAACTGTGAAAAACTGTCAAAATGCACTGAGATAAAGAGGTGGCCTTCAACGGCTTAGAAATCAGTTTGCGCCTACCTTGATTTAGCTTTCAACAAAGAATACCAAGAGAAGTAAATTGGAAAGTTATTAAATATTGTATGCCCTATCTGGATCATGAAAGTTTAATTTTGACTGTCCCTTTAAGGGAGCTGGATTGAGGGTAAGTATTTAAACCCCTCGACTTCTTCCCTCTCAAACCTTGAAATTCCCAAGACTTTCCATTTGAAAGGCAATCACCTAGGTGTCTTTGGTGTATACTGTTTAAACACAGTTTTAAAAAAAACTACACTACCTTTTTGCAGGCTGTTGGTCTCTAAGGCACTTAAAGGTTTTTATAGCCAGGTGATCACTTTGGTAATATTGATCACCTGATGTGTATAAATGTGCATTTATTTGAACAGGGGCCCATGGGAGCCTCTATATGCAGTTCAAAGTAATATACCTAAATGCCCTTATTTATATGAGGATAATCGCTTCTTCGTTTGGTTATAGAGTTTAGAAAAAAAAACACACACACTGGTTTTTACAACAATGTTTATTAACATTTTAATAAAAATATAATTTTTTTAACACATTTTGTTGTACACTTCTCATCTCATGATATATACATATGTACTGTGTTTATGTTTTTAACTCCCCCCACAGTTTTATTCTTCAAACTGCGCACAAGTTCTAAACTAAGTTGGTTGCAGTGTATGGCTTCAGACAGATTCTATTCTCATTGTAAATCATTAGCAAAGCTCTGGGAGGGGGAGAGGGAGGCTATCACGCTGCATGTACTGAATGCAGAAGATTTCTGCTTTTTATGACCTCTCCTGTTTATGTAAAGCACTAAGGGCTGAGAGTTGTACCAGCTTATTGATCGTTTAGTAATGATTTATTTAGCAGTGTGATCTGCTCCTGTCACACCCTCTGCTGAGGTGATATAAAACTATTTAGGGCTTGATTTATCAAGCCCCTACGGCTGCAAGTTCTCACAAGAACTTGCTCACCGTGATTTATCAAGCAGCGGTCACCAGACGTATACGTGCCCCTGTACATCTGAGCTTTGATAAATCTAGCCCTTAGTGTTTAATGTACCTTGAAAGGGATATTGTACACAAGATTTTTCTTTGCATAAATGTTTTGCAGATGATCCATTTAAATAGCCCATCTGTGTGTGTTTTTGTAAAAATTTATAGTTTTACTAATTCTTTCATAACATTGCCCCAAAGTTTTACATGTATACTGGGGCTGTCCGACGGTGGCCCTCCACTTCTCGGTTGCTGGGAAAGGTTATCCCATCTCTCCGGGGCTTGGGGCCTCCTGGGGGTTTCCTGGCATCTATCCCCCTAGGCACAGGGACAGTCACATGATGTAATGTCCCAAATAAGTTTGCCAAGGCCAGCTCCCAAACAGTTGTTCTCCCACAAATTCCAGTGTCCTTAAGTTCCATGGCCACACTGCCTCCCTCTGTGAAACTCTGTTGAGTACTGGCTGACCCACCCACAAACAAAGCCAGTGCCGGTTTCCCGGCTGTATCCCCACCCCAGACTGTAGGTTGAGGTTGCACCTTGGTGGGGCAGGCAAGACTTGGGTGCCCAAACTGGTGGCACCAAATGCAGAGGCAGGTATCCCCCTGTGAGAAATACTCCAGGACGAGAAAAGGGTAGAGACACTGCCAAGCTACTGAGGTGAGATACCATCTGTCTCGTCTACCAAGAAGGATATCTACCACTGGGGTGGGAGGTCTGCTACCTTCGCTCCATTGGAAACTGCTCTGCCGCTGGGGAGGGAGACCAACTGTCTCCTCCCCCGGGAAGAGGTTCTGCATAAGTGGAGGGAGGACGACTACCTCCACTCCCAGGGGGTGGCTCTGCCGCTGGGGAGAGAGATTGACTGTCTCCTCTCACAGGAAGGGGTTCTGCATAAGGGGAGGGAGGATGACTACCTACGCTCCCAGGGGATGGCTCTACCGCTGGGGAGAGAGACCGACTGTCTCCTCTCCCAGGAAGGGGTTCTGCGTAAGGGGAGGGAGGACGACTACCTCTGCTCCCAGGGGATGGCTCTGCCTCTGGGGAGAGAGACCGACTGTCTCCTCTCCCAGCTCTGCCGCTGGGGAGAGAGACCGACTGTCTCCTCTCCCAGGAAGGGGTTCTGCGTAAAGGGAGGGAGGACAAATACCTTTGCTCCCAGGGGATGGCTCTGCCGCTGGGGAGAGAGACAGACTGTCTCCTCTCCCGGCTCCTGGCTCTGCCGCTGGGGAGAGAGACTGACTGTCTTCTCTCCCAGGAAGGGGTTCTGTGTAAGGGGAGGGAGGACGACTACCTCCACTCCCAGGGGATGGCTCTGCCGCTGGGGAGGGAGATCGACTGTCTCCTCTCCCAGGAAGGGGTTCTGCATAACTGGAGGGAGGATGACTACCTCTGCTCCCAGGGGATGGCTCTGCCGCTGGGGAGAGAGACTGGCTGTCTCCTCTCCCAGGAAGGGGTTCTGCGTAAGGGGAGGGAGGATGACTACCTCCACTCCCAGGGGGTGGCTCTGCTGCTGGGGAGAGAGACCGACTGTCTCCTCTCCCGGCTCTGCTGCTGGGGAGAGAGACCGGCTGTCTCCTCTCCCAGGAAGGGGTTCTGCATAAGGGGAGGGAGGATGACTACCTCCACTCCCAGGGGATGGCTCTGCTGCTGGGGAGAGAGACCGACTGTCTCCTCTCCTGGCTCTGCCGCTGGGGAGAGAGACTGACTGTCTTCTCTCCCAGGAAGGGGTTCTGTGTAAGGGGAGGGAGGACGACTACCTCCGCTCCCAGGGGATGGCTCTGCCGCTGGGGAGAGAGACCGACTGTCTCCTCTCCCAGGAAGGGGTTCTGCATAAGGGGAGGGAGGACGACTACCTCTGCTCCCAGGGGATGGCTCTGCCTCTGGGGAGAGAGACCGACTGTCTCCTCTCCCAGCTCTGCCGCTGGGGAGAGAGACCGACTGTCTCCTCTCCCAGGAAGGGGTTCTGCGTAAAGGGAGGGAGGACAACTACCTCTGCTCCCAGGGGATGGCTCTGCCGCTGGGGAGAGAGACAGACTGTCTCCTCTCCCGGCTCCTGGCTCTGCCGCTGGGGAGAGAGACTGACTGTCTTCTCTCCCAGGAAGGGGTTCTGTGTAAGGGGAGGGAGGACAACTACCTCCACTCCCAGGGGATGGCTCTGCCGCTGGGGAGGGAGATCGGCTGTCTCCTCTGCTAGGAAGGGGTTCTTCGTAAGGGGAGGGAGGACGACTACCTCTGCTCCCAGGGGATGGCTCTGCCGCTGGGGAGAGAGACCGGCTGTCTCCTCTCCCAGGAAGGGGTTCTGCGTAAGGGGAGGGAGGATGACTACCTCCACTCCCAGGGGGTGGCTCTGCCACTGGGAAGAGAGATCGACTGTCTCCTCTCCCAGGAAAGGGTTCTGCGTAAGGGGAGGGAGGACGACTACCTCTGCTCCCAGGGGATGGCTCTGCCACTGGGGAGAGAGACCGGCTGTCTCCTCTCCCAGCTCTGCCGCTGGGGAGAGAGACCGACTGTCTCCTCTCCCAGGAAGGGGTTCTGCGTAAGGGGAGGGAGGATGACTACCTCCGCTCCCAGGGGATGGCTCTGCTGCTGGGGAGAGAGACCGACTGTCTCCTCTCCTGGCTCTGCCGCTGGGGAGAGAGACTGTCTTCTCTCCCAGGAAGGGGTTCTGTGTAAGGGGAGGAAGGACGACTACCTCCGCTCCCAGGGGATGGCTCTGCCGCTGGGGAGAGAGACCGACTGTCTCCTCTCCCGGCTCCTGGCTCTGCCACTGGGGAGAGAGATCGACTGTCTCTGGGGCAAAGGGCCGCTGGAGCGACCAGGGGTAAAGTTAGCAGGTGTCCTGCTGTTCTGTGGCCGACCGGGAGTTCCAGGAGCCCGGTTAGCCTAAGAGGTTTTTTCCTGGTCATAGATCAGCTCTTCCATGACCAAGTGTACACAGCAAAACACATAGCACGCTTCTGGGAGATCCCATAAGCCATGAAATGGCCAAATCTAATGTAACAGGGAGTGAGCCATGTAGTAGGGGGGTGGGGGTAGCCTTAGCTGTCTGGTATCTGTGACATTACTTTAAACCTTACCCCTGCCTCGGCCCTACTCCACATCTTTGATGACACGGTCTCGGACAAATCAGGGAGAATGATGATGTATATCTTACCAGCTGAATAAGACTTTTAGCAAAAAGGATAAAATAATTAATACATTTAATAATGATCTTAATATCCAAGAAAGGAGTTCCTTAAGAAAAACGTATGAATAATAAGGAGATTGTGATACGCATCGCCGATAATGGCGGTGGGATCATTATACAAAAGAAGCATGAGTACATACAGGAAGCCTCCAGATTACTTAATGATAGGAACACATGTGATTCTTGAAAAAGACCCTACTATGTCTTATATGAAAGAACTCAACCTTGTTGCTTGTTCGAGCTAAAGATCAGGGTATCCTGACAAATAATGAATTTCAATATCTACAAAACATTAGCCCTAACATAGCACTTTTTTACCACCTACCCAAGGTTCATAAAGACCCTATGAATCCCCCAGGTAGACCTATAGTTTCTGGCATTGGAGCATTATGTGACAATTTGTCCAAATATGTAGATTTTGTTCTTCAACCCATTGTACAGAAAACTAGGGCCTACCTGAGGGATACAACTGAGGTTATTAATAAGTTTGAGGGACTAAAATGGGATAAAGATTTATGGTGGTTAACCTGTGACGTGACAGTCCTACATACATGCATCCCTCATACCAGGGGGGTAAAAGCGATTGAAGAAGAATTACTCAATTGGAACATCCCAACAATACATATTGAGTTCCTTTTGACAGCAATGTTGTTCATCCTCGAGCACAATTATTTTATGTTTGAGGGGAAATTTTATAATCAGAAACAGGAGACAGCGATTGGGACGACTTTCGTCCCATCATATGCCAACCTCTACATGAACAATTTTGAAAAACAAAAATTCTGCTAACCTGATAAATGTATTTATTTCCGAGCATGAAGAGTCCACGAGTCAGCAGGAGGAGGCAAAGAGCACCCCAGCAGAGCTGTTAAGTGTCACTTCCCTTACCCATAACCTCCAGTCATTCGGCCGAAAGGCAATGGAAAAAGAAGATAACAAGTATACAGAGGTGCCTGGGGTTAACACAAAAAAACTACTGTCTTAAATTTAATAAGGGCAGGGTCGTGGGCTCTCCATGCCCGGAAATAAATACATTTATCAGGTAAGCATAAATTTTGTTTTCTTTCCTATGGCATGGAGAGTCCACAACTTTATTCCAATTACTAGTGGGAACCA
Organism: Bombina bombina; assembly: GCF_027579735.1. Lineage (NCBI taxonomy): Eukaryota > Metazoa > Chordata > Amphibia > Anura > Bombinatoridae > Bombina > Bombina bombina. Next base: position 190,683,324 of record NC_069500.1, read on the forward strand.
ATACCCAACCTAGAGGACACAGAATGAAAAAAGGGAGGGAGAACAAGACAGGCGTACCTAAACAGAAGGCACCACCGCTTGAAGAACTTTTCTCCCAAAAGAAGCCTCAGCCGAGGCAAAAGTATAAAATTTATAGAATTTAGAAAAGGTATGCAAAGAGGACCATATTGTCGCCTTGCTCCACAGAAGCTTCATTTTTGAAAGCCCAGGAAGAAGAGACAGCCCTAGTGGAATAAGACATAAATCTCTCAGGAGGTTGTTGTCAGCTAAACTACCTTAGGAAGAAATCCCATCTTAGTACGAAGGACCGCCTTATCCGCATGAAAAATAAGGTAAGGGGAATCACACTGTAGAGCTGAAAGCTCAGAAACTCTGTGAGCAGATGACATAGCAAGAAGAAACAAAACCTTCCAAGATAACAATTTAATATCAACAGACTGCATCAGCTCAAACGGAGCTTGGTGCAAAACTTTAAAAACAAGATTAAGGCTCCAAGAAGGAGCAACAGGTTTAAACACAGGCCTGATTCTGACCAAGGCCTGAACAGAAGTTTGAACATCTGCATATCTGCCAGACGTTTGTGCAAAAGAATAGACAGTGCAGAAATCTGACCCTTCAGAGTACTGACTGACAAACCTTTCTCCAGGCCCTCCTGAAGAAAAGATAAAATTCTAGGAACCCTTACTCGGCTCCAAGAAAAAACCTTCAATTCACACCAATAGAGGTATTTGCGCCATACCTTATGGTCAGTGGCGTATTTAGGTTTTGTGCTGCCCCCCCTCCTCCCCCCCTAGGTTTTAGGCTGTTTTTCAGCCACAATATTTTTTGGTCGGGGTATTGTTTTAGGAAATGTTCACTAGGACTTGTATGTGTGTGTGTGTATATATATATATATATATATATATATAAATCAATGTAAATATTTGCATAGGAAATTAGCACATCTAGGCAAGAATCCCCGCTCGCTTTTTCCCCAGAAATAACTCATATACAATATTACCAATGCACAAGAGAATTCTGGGTAAGATATGCAAATTAGATATGCAAATTCTCATTTTTTTTGCTTCAAAAATACTGTTTTAACACAGCTTTCCTTTTAACAGGAATATAGCAGCAAATATTCCTGTTAAAAGGAAAGCTGTGTTAAAACAGTATTTTTGAAGCAAAAAACTGAGAATTTGCATATCTAATTTGCATATCTTACCCAGAATTCTCTTGTGCATTGGTAACATTGTATATGAGTTATTTCTGGGGAAAAAGTGAGCGGGGATTCTTGCCTCGATGTGCTAATTTCCTATGCAAATATTTACATCGATTTAATTTTGAGATATATATATATGTGTGTGTGTGTGTGTATGTGTGTATGTGTGTATATGTATGTGTATATGTATATATATATATATATATATATATATATATATATATATATATATATAAAATGTGTGTGTGTATGTGTATATATATATATATGTATATATATATATGTATATAATAAGCTATGTATACAAATCTGATTTTCCATACACCTTAAGTACAAGGTATTTGTGCGGTTACTTCTTTCTTATGCAGATATCCTGGGTTCACCAACCTTAAGTGCCACTTAAAACTAATGAATTACATTTTTGAGTGTCAGGGTTGGTGCACCAAAATTAAAGGTGTGGTTTTGAGATTTTTAAAATCAGACTAACCATAAAGATATTTTCCCTCCAACACTTCAATTTAACTTTTTTTGTACAGTTGAAATAAAGATTTAGTATAATCTTAGCTTTAAATTTTTTTTATTTTTTTTTAAAGTATAGGGTGTTTGCTAACCAATATTTCTCCATACATTTGAACATCCATAGAAAAGACCATAAATGTTAGAAGTCAACAGTTTCTAGTAAAAAGAAAGACTTTGTATCAACTGATCTGCACAGTAGGGCTGCCAAATTGTTTTGAAGAAAATAAGGGGAGGAGAGTAAGGAATCAAAATAAAAAGTTTCATAGGAAATCAAAAGTTAAATTAATTACTCAAAAAGCACTTTAATTTTACAGTTTGATACCACAAAATGCTTTGTACAAATCATCTTTGCGTCCACACGGCTATTAACTAGTAATAAATCAGATGCTGTACTGTGACACTGGCAGCTGCAATTTATACTCTCTGCTCAGTGAACTTAACCCTAAAAGCTCTCCACGTTGTTTTATGTGCAGAGCTTGTAGGATTAAGTTCCAGTAGCAGGGAGAATGTAAATTGCAGCTGCCAGTGTCTCTGCAGCACCTGATTTATTAGTTAGATAGCGGGTGGTGGCCATGCCATAAAAAGTTTAAATAAAACAGCACACACACATAATGAAAGTTATGTGGCTGGCAACTACAAGCAGGCAGCGGCTGGATAAGAAGGGACATGCAGGGAGGGGAATTTAAACAAAACAACTGCACAGTAGTTAAATGTTGGTGGCTCCTTCACTGAGTGTCCTGATTACTGTACTGCAGTCAGAGCTAAACAACTTCAGGCTGGATTGCTGAAGTGCATGGCCACGTTATAAGTTTACCTTCAAGTCAGACAAGTTATTCCTTCCACTTCATGACTGACTCTCTCTCTGTATCTGCGGACAGAGCACTGCCGCTCATACCCCCTGCCCTCCACAGTAATGCACATTTGAGTGCGCACCTGTCCCGCCCCCCAGAAAAAAATGTCAAATAATAAAAAATAATACGTCCTGTCAAAAATTTTTTTTTTTTAAAAGCCTGGCCACATATTCAGTGCAGTGGCCAAGTGCCGCCCCCAAAATCTGTCGCCCTAGTCACCGGCCTTGTTGTCCTATGCATTAATATGCCCCTGCTTATGGTAAATCCTGCGGGTAACTGGCTTGCGAGCCTGAAGCATAAATCAATGACCATCTCAGAGAAGCCATGCCTGGCCAAAACTAGGTGTTCAATCTCCAAGCAGTCAGCTTCAGAGAATCTAGATTTGGATGACGTAAGGGACCCTGAAGTAGAAGGTCCTTCCTCAGAGGTAACCTCCAAGGTGGAAGAGATGACATCTTCACTAGATCCACGAACAAGATTCTGCGGGGCCATGCAGGAGCTATTAGAATCACGGATGCTCGCTCCTGTTTGATACGAGCAATGACTCGTGGAACGAGAGCAAACGGAGGAAACGGATATGCCAGATTGAAGTTCCAAGGAACCGCCAGAGCGTCTATCAGAACTGCTTGAGGATCTCTTGACCTTGAACCGTACCTTGGAAGCTTGGCATTTTAATAAGACGCCATCAGATCCAACTCTTGACCCCCCCACTTGAGGGTTATCTTTGAGAATACCTTCGGATTGAGAGACCACTCCCCAGGATGAAAGATCTGTCTGCTCAGAAAATCCACCTCCCAGTTGTCCACCCCTGGAATCGTGAGCTTCTGCCCACTGCAAAATGTGTGTCACCTCCTTCATTGCTAAGAAACTTCACGTTTCCCCCTGGTGGTTGATGTAAGTCACTGAGGTGATGTTGTCCTACTGGAATCTGATAAACTGGACCAAGGCTAATTGAGGCCAAGCTGTCAAGGCATTGAAGATTGCTCTCAACTCTAAGATGTTTATGGGAAGAGAAGACTATTCCCGAGTCCAGAGACCCTGAGCTTTTAAGGAGCCCCAAACAGACTGGTGTCCATGGTCAGAATCACCCAGGCAGGTCTCAGGAAGCATGTGCCCCGAGACAGATGGTCCTGTGAAATCCACCATGAGAGAGACATCTATCCTCTGCGAGAGATCTTAGTGGTCTCTGTTCCATTGACTGAGCATGCATAACTGCAGAGGTCTCAGATGGAACCAAGCAAAAGGAATGATATGCATGGAAGCTACCATCAGACCAATCACCTCCATGCATTGGGCCACAGATGCACAAACAGAAGACTGGAGAGAAAGACATTAAGCCAGAAGTTTGGATTTTCTGACATCCGTCAGAACATTTTTCATTAATATAGAATCTATAATTGTTCCCAAGAAACACACTCTTGTGTCTGGTACTAGGGAACTCTTTTCCAGATTCACTTTCCATCAGTGGGAACGTAGAATAGACAACAACATCTCTGTATGAGAACTTGCTAGATGAAAAGATGATGCTTGAACCAAGATGTCGTCCAAGTAAGGAGCCACTGCTATTCCCTGAGATCTGACCACTGCCAAATGAGCCCCCAGAACCTTTGTGAAGATTCTGGGAGCCGTAGCAAGGCCAAAAGGAAGGGCAACAAAATGGAAGTGCTTGTCCAGGAAAGCAAACCTCAGAAATTGATGATGATCCCAGTGAATGGGAACATGAATAAACACGTCCTTCAGGTCTATGGTCGTCATGAACTGACCCTCTTGGACCAAGGGAAGAATGGAACAAATGGTTTCCATTTTGAAGGACGGAACCCTGAGAAATTTGTTGAGAATTTTTAGGTCTAGAATGGGGCAGAAATTTCCCTCCTTTTTGGGAACCACAAATTGATTTGAATAGAATCCTTGACCCTGTTCCTCTACTGGAACAGGAATAATCACTCCCAGGGAAGATAGGTACTTTACACAGTTTAAGAAGGCCTCTCTCTTTACCAGGTTTGCAGATAACCTTGATAGGAGAAATCTGCCCCTGGGAGGGCAAGTTTTGAATCCTATTCTGTAAGCTTGGTATACTATGTCCACTGCCCAAGGATCTGGGACATCGCATATCCAAGCCTGCTGAAAAAAAGAGAGCCTGCCCCCCACTTGATCCAAGACGGGATGGGGGGCGGTTCCTTCATGCTGATTTAGAGTCAGTGGAAGGCTTCTTAGCTTGCTTCCCCTTGTTCCAAGGTTAACTGGACCTACATGAGGTTCTGGATTGCTCTGGCTTGGAAGAGGAAGACTTCTGTCCCTTGAAGCTACAAAAGGAATGAAAATTAGAATTCTGGGGACCCTTAGGTCTATTCTTTTTGTCCTGATGTAAGAAAGATCCCTTTCCGCCCGTTATTTCTGAAATAATCTCAGCCAGACCAGAACCAAATAGAGTCTTGCCTTTATAAGGTAAAGACAGAAGTTTGGACTTGGAAGTCACATCAGCAGACCAAGATTTTAGCCACAGGGTAATGCGAGCTAGAACAGCAAGGCTAGAAACCTTGGCTCCCAGTCTAACCACTTGCATATTGGCATCACAGATAAAGGTATTGGCCAACTTAATTGCCTTGATCCTATCCTGGATCTCCTCTATAGTGGTCTCTTCTGAAATCAGGTCAGACAAGGCATCGCACCAATAAGATGCAGCCCCTGCAACCGTAGCAATACTTGCGACACGTGTTTGCCACTGTAATCCCTGATGAATGTACATCTTTCTTAAGTAAGCCTTTAGCTTCTTATCCATGGGATCCTTGAAAGAACAACTATCCTCAATAGGAATAGTATTTCTCTTTGCTAGAGTAGAGATTGCTCCCTCTACCTTTGGCACTGTGCGCCATGAGTCACATATAGAGTCAGCAACAGGAAACATCTTTTTAAAGACAGGGGATGGAGAAAAAGGGATCCCTGGTTTTTCCCATTCCTGTGCTATAATTTTCGACATCTGGAACAGGAAAAACTTCCCTGGATGAAGGAACATCATAAACTCTATTACGTTTACTAGACTTCTTGGGGTTGCTAGCAACAGAAGAGTCGGAGTTGTCCAAAGTAGCGATGACCTCCTTTTTAAAGTAAACTAAGATGTTCTAGTTTAAATCTAAAATTAACCTCCTCTGAATCTGCAAAATTTTCTCCAATAAAGTCAGAGTCAGAAATCTCGCCCTCAGAGGCTACTGGGGTATCCTCTTCATCTGACACTTGAGAAAGGTTCACCAACGCAGTCTTAGTGGAGTCAGAAACCTTAATAGCAGAAATATTTTTAGATTTCCTCTTACGTTTACCCGTAGCAGGGAAAGATGATAAAGCTGCAGACACCGCAGAAGTTATCTGCGCAGCAAAATCTCCTGGCAAATAAACACCCCCAAGAGGTTGAGAGGAACCACAAGGCACTGCATGTGAATTTACTAAGGATTGGAACATTTGAGCACAAAACTGAGGCATATCATGAACAGCATTATCCTGAGAGACATATGGCTCAGAAGAGAGTAATTTATCTTTAAAATTTAAAGTCTTAGATAAGCATGTGGAACAAAATTGCATAGGCGGAACAATTTGAGCCTCCAGGCAAAGTAAACATTCATCCAGAGAAACAGAAGTATCTTGTTCAGTGTCCATAACTTTAGAACTGATTCCAATAATAACATTTATAAAATTAAATTACATTTAAATATAAAAAACCCTTTAACACCCCAGACGATAATAAATCACAGAAACTTTTACTCATATAAAAGTTGTTTATCAGAGGCTAGAAAAAAACCCACTAGGTTCACACCTCTAAAAACCCCAGTCTGAATGCGTCCTACCATACCGGGACCAGGACTCGCCACTAGCAATTGAAAAGGAGACTCTCCTGCAGAGATCAGATATCCTCTCCTAATGCCAGATGATTCCATCGTCAAATAAGTAAGCCGCAATAGTCCAAGTTCACGGACTCAACAAGCTCTGCTCTGCTATGAAGAAAACGGAAGAGCGGATAGTCACGCGAGCGGATTAAGTAAAACGAAACTGCACCACAGATAAAAAGTGTGCGTTTCTTAGCAGACCTAAAAGAAAAGAAAAAAGTGATCAAATGTCCACCCTTTATTATGTTTTGCTGAGTGTACAACTTCCTTTAATAAAAGGAGTCAACATAAAACCCCTTATATCCTTCAGCCAGTCTCATGTCACAAATTAAGGGCGAATTACTTTACGTTTCACATACATAAGTGCCTGCAGTGCTGCCCAATTTTTATATACCTCAATAAAAAGGATAGATTATGTCCCAAAAAATTATCCACTTAACCTCCAAAGTGCTGACCTTCAGTACCTAGAAGGCAAAGGCACTTACCTGTGGATCCAGCTGCAGGGCAGAAAACAGCTACTAAGGTGTGACAGACACTCCACTCTCTGTCAGGGACCTATAGAAAAAGAAAAAAAACCCAGAGTAACCAACCCTGGTTTTCTACAAAGGGGTAACAATGGTGTTAGAAGTAAAGCAAAGACCATTTCGCCGCCTTCTAACTGCTAAAAGCCACCATTACTCTTACTAAAGAGATTGACATGGATACAGCCTGAGCCCAATCCTTGCTTGCAGGGAAAAGTACCCATTAAAGGATTAAAATCTTCAAACACCATCTTCACACATCCTCCCATGTAGAGGCAAAGAAAATGACTGGGGATTATGGGTAAGGGAAGTGACACATACAACCTCTGCTGGGGTGCTCTTTGCCTCCTCCTGCTGGCCAGGATTTGAATATCCCTCTAGTAATTGGAATGAAGTCGTAGACTCTCCATGCCATAGGAAATAAATCATCAAATTTGGAGCAATATTCATTTTAGTAATAACATTGTCAAATACCATTGTTATATTAACAATTGCCTAGATTACGAGTTTTGCTGTAACAGGGGTGAGGTATTAACTTGCACGTTATTCTCACCGCTCACTTTCATGCAACGCTGGTATTACGAGTTTTCAGAAACCCGGCGTTAAAAGACAAAGAGTGAGCGTAGAGCAAAATTTTGCTCCAAATCTCACTCTAATACCAGCGCTGCTTAAGTCAGCGGTGAGCTGGTGTAACGTGCTCGTGCACAATTTCCCCATAAGAATCAATGGGGAGAGACGGCTGAAAAAAAGTCTAACACCTGCAAAAAAGCAGCGTAAAACTGAGTAACGCAGCCCCATTGATTCCTATGGGGGGAAAAATGTATGTCTACACCTAACACCCTATCATGAACCCCGAGTCTAAAACCCCTAATCTTACACTTATTAACCCCTAATCTGCTGCCCCCAACATCACCGACACCTGCATTATATTTATTAACCCCTAATCTGCCGCTCCGGACACCGCCTCCACCTACATTATACTTATGAACCCCTAATCTGCTGCCCCCAACATCGCCGACACCTACATTATATTTATTTACCCCTAATCTGCCGCCCCCAATGTCGCCGCAACCTACCCTTATTAACCCCTAATCTGCCGCCCCCGACATCGCTGCCACTATAATAAACATATTAACCCCTAAACCGCTGCACTCCCGCCTCGTAAACAGTTTATTATTATTAACCCCTAATCTGCCGTCCCTAACATCGCCGCCACCTACCTACATTTATTAACCCCTAATCTGCCGCCACTATGTTAAATTTATTAACCCCTAAACCTAAGTTTAACCCTAACACCCCCTAACTTAAATATAATTGCAATAAATCTAAATAAAATTCCTATAATTAACTACATTATTCCTATTTAAAACTAAATACTTACCTGTAAAATAAACCCTAAGCTCGCTACAATATAACTAATAGTTACATTGTATCTAGCTTAGGGTTTATTTTTATTTTACAGGCAAGTTTGTATTTATTTTAACTAGGTAGAATAGTTACTAAATAGTTATTAACTATTTAATAACTACCTAGCTAAAATAAATACAAAAGTAACTGTAAAATAAAACCTAACCTAAGTTACAATAACACCTAACACTACACTATAATTAAATAAATTAACTAAATTAAATTATCTAAAGTACAAAAACAAACAAACACTAAATTACAGAAAATAAAAAACAAATTACAGATATTTAAACTAATAACACCTAATCTAAGAGCCCTATCAAAATAAAAAAATGCCCCCCCCCCCCTAATAAAAAAACCCATGGCCTAAACTAAACTATCAATAGCCCTTAAAAGGGACTTTTGCGGGGCATTGAACCAAAGTAATCAGCTCTTTTACCTGTAAAAAAAAAATACAATCAACCCCCAAACAGTAAAACCCACCACCCACACAACCAACTCCCTAAATTAAATACTAACTAAAAAAACCTAAGCTCCCCATTGCCCTGAAAAGGGCATTTGGATGGGCATTGCCCTTAAAAGGGCAGTTAGCTCTTTTGCAGCCCAAACCCTAACCTAAAAATAAAACCCACCCAATACACCCTTAAAAAACCTAACACTAACCCCCAGCTAAAGATCGACTTACCGGGAGACGTCTTTATCCAAGCCGGGCGAAGTGGTCCTCCAGACGGGCAGAAGTCTTCATCCAGACGGCATCTTCTATCTTCATCCATCCGGCGCGGAGCGGGTCCATCTTCAAGACATCCGACGCAGAGCATCCTCTTCAAACGACGGCTTCTTCGTAATGAATATCTCTATCAGCCAATCAGAATTAAGGTAGAAAAAATCCTATTGGCTGATGCAATGTTTGGATCAGCCAATAGGATTGAGCTCGCATTCTATTGGCTGTTCCAATCAGCCAATAGAATGCGAGTTCAATCCTATTGGCTGATTGGATCAGCCAATAGGATTGAAGTTCAATCCTATTAGCTGATTGCATCAGCCAATAGGATTTTTTTCTACCTTAATTCTAATTGGCTGATAGAATTCTATCAGACAATCGGAATCTAAGGGACGCCATCTTGGATGATGTCACTTAAAGAGATATTCATTACGAAGAAGCCGTTGTTTGAAAAGGATGCTCCGCGTCGGATGTCTTGAAGATGGACCCGCTCTGCGCCGGATGGATGAAGATAGAAAATGCCGTCTGGATGAAGACTTCTGCCCGTCTAGAGGAGCACTTCTGCCCGGCTTGGATGAAGACTTCTGCCCGTCTGGAGGACCACTTCTGCCCGGCTTGAATGAAGACTTCTGTCCGTCTGGAGGACCACTTCGCCCGGCTTGGATGAAGACGTCTCCCGGTAAGTCGATCTTCAGCTGGGGGTTAGTGTTAGGTTTTTTTAAGGGTGTATTGGGTGGGTTTTATTTTTAGGATAGGGTTTGGGCTGCAAAAGAGCTAACTGACCTTTTAAGGGCAATGCCCATCCAAATGCCCTTTTCAGGGAAATGGGGAGCTAAGTTTTTTTTTTTAGTTAGTATTTTATTTGGGGGGTTGGTTGTGTGGGTGATGGGTTTTACTGTTGGGGGGTTGTTTGTATTTTTTTTTATACAGGTAAAAGAGCTGATTACTTTGGGGCAATGCCCCGCAAAAGGCCCTTTTAAGGACAATTGATAGTTTAGTTTAGGCTAGGTTTTTTTTATTTTGGGGGGGGGCATTTTTTTATTTTGATAGGGCTCTTAGATTAGGTGTAATTAGTTTAAATATCTGTAATTTGTTTTTTATTTTCTTTAATTTAGTGGGGCTTTTTTTGTACTTTAGATAATTTAATTTATTTTAATAGTATTTAATTTATTTAATTATAGTGTAGTGTTAGGTGTTAGTGTAACTTAGGTTAGGTTTTATTTTACAGGTACTTTTGAATTTATTTTAGCTAGGTAGTTATTAAATAGTTAATAACTATTTAGTAACTATTCTACCTAGTTAAAATAAATACAAACTTGCCTGTAAAATAAAAATAAACCCTATGCTAGCTACAATATAACTATTAGTTATATTGTAGCTAGCTTAGGGTTTATTTTATAGGTAAGTATTTAGTTTTAAATAGGAATAATTTAGTTAATGATAGGAATTTTATTTAGATTTATTGTAATTATATTTAAGTTAGGGGGTGTTAGGGTTAGACTTAGGTTTAGGGGTTAATAAATTTAATATAGTGGTCACAATGTTGGGGGCGGCAGATTAGGGGTTAATAAATGTAGGTAGGTGGCGAGGTAGGGACAGGAGATTAGGGGTTAATAATAATAAACTAATGTTTGCAAGGCGGGAGTGCGGCGGTTTAGGGGTTAATATGTTTATTATAGTGGCGGCGATGTCGGGGACGGCAGATTAGGGGTTAATAAGTGTAGGTAGGTTGCAGCGACATTGGGGGGGAAGATTAGGGGTTAATAAATATAATGTAGGTGTCGGCGATGTTGGGGGCAGCAGATTAGGGGTTATTAAGTATAATGTAGGTGGTGGCGGTGTCCGGAGCGGCAGAGTTTTATTTAGATTTATTTTAATTATATTTAAGTTAGGGTTATGTTAGGGTTAGGTTTAGGGGTTAATAGGTTTATTATAGCGGCAGTGTGGGTGGACGGCAGATTAGGGGTTAATACTATATAAATAGTGTTCTCGGTACACTCTATAACCACAAGATCCATACCGCCATCTAAAGTGAGTAGTTATGAGTTTTATGCTACAAAGCTGTAACATAAAACTCATAACTAAACTGCTACAAAGTACACTAAACACCCATAAACTACCTATTAACCCCTAAACTGAGGCCATCCCGCATCGCAAACACTATAATAAATTTATTAACCCCTAATCTGCCGCTCCAGACATCGCCGCCACTTAAATTTATTAACCCCTATTCCGCCACTTTCTGACATCATCGCCACCATAATAAAATTATTTACCCCTAAGCCGCCACCCTCCTGCATCGCGAACACTATTTAAATAGTATTAACCCCTAATCTGCTGTCCACCCACACTTCCGCTATAAAAAACCTATTAACCCCTAAACCTAACCCCAACATAACCCTAACTTAAATATAATTAAAATAAATCTAAATAAAACTTACTATTATTACCTAAATAATTCCTATTTAAAACTAAATACTTACCTGTAAAATAAGACCCAAGCTAGCTACAATATAACTATTAGTTATATTGTAGCTATTTTAGGTTTTATTTTTATTTCACAGGTAAGTTTGTATTTATTTTAACTAGGTAGTTAGTAAATAGTTAATAACTATTTACTAACTAGTCTACCTAGTTAAAATAAATACAAACTATTTACTAACTACCTAGTTAAAATAAATACAAACTTACCTGTAAAATAAAACCTAACCTGCCTTACAATAAAGCCTAACATTACAATAAAATAAAATACATTAAATTAATAAAATACAATTATCTAAATTACAAAAAAATAAACACTAAATTACACAAAATAAAAAATGAAATTATCAAAAATTAAAAATGAATTACTCCTAATCTAATAGTCCTATCAAAATAAAAAAGCCCCCCCCCAAAAAATAAAAAAAAACCCTAGCCTACACTAAACTGCCAATAGCCCTTAAAAGGCATTGCCCCAAAGAAATCAGCTCTTTTACCTGTAAAAAAAAAATACAAACCCACCACCCACACAACCAAACCCCCCAAATAAAAACCTATCTAAATAAACCTAAGCTCCTCATTGCCCTGAAAAGGGCATTTGGATGGGCATTGCCCTTAAAAGGGCATTTAGCTCTTTCACTGCCCACACCCTAAGCTAAAAATAAAACCCACCCAATGAACCCTTAAAAAAAACCTAACACTAACCCCCGACGATCCACTTACAGTTTTTGAAGACCGGACATCCATCCTCATCCAAGGGGCAGAAGTCTTCATTCAAGCGTGCCAAAGTCCTCATCGAAGCCGGCAGAAGTTTTCATCCAGACGGCATCTTCTATCTTCATCCATCTGTCTCAGAGCGGGTCCTTCTTCAAGACATCTGGTGCGGAGCATCCTCTGTTTCCGATGGTCAACGTAGAATGAAGTACGTCATCCAAGATGGCATCCCTTACATTCAGATTGACAGAATCAGCCAATAGGATTGAGCTTTCATCCTATTGGCTGATCCAATCAGACCAATTACCTCCATACATTGAGCCACTGATGCCTGAACAGTAGACTGAAGAGGCAAGAAGAGAGAATTTTTGGATTTTCTGACCTCCGTCAGAAATTTTTTCATATATAGGGAATCTATTATGGTCCCTAAGAAAACCATCTTTGTAGCTGGAACAAGGGAACTTTTTTCCAGAATCACTTTTCAACCATGGGAACGTAGAAAAGACAACAAGATCTCTCTGTGAGAGTTTGCTTGTTGAGAGGATAGCGTCAGAACCAATATGTCGTCGAGGTATGGTGCCACTACAATTCCACTGCCAAGAGAGCCCCCAGAATCTTTGAGAAAATTCTGGGAGCTGTGGCAAGGCCAAATGGAAGAGCCACAAACTGAAAGTGTTTGTCTATAAAGGCGAATTTCAGGAATGTGTGATGATCCCTGTGGATGGGAACATGAAGATACCCGTCCTTCAGGTCTATGGTCGTCATGAACTGACCCTCTTAGACCAAAGGAAGAATGTAACGAATGGTTTCATTTTTGAAGGACGGTACCCTGAGAAACTTGTAGAGGCACTTTAGGTCTAAAATGGGTCGAAAAGTTCCCTTTTTTTGGGAACGAACAGATTTGAATAGAATACTAGACCCTGTTCCCTTACTGGAAATGGAACAATCATTCCCAGGGAGGAAAGGTCCTGAACGCAGTTCAAGAATGCCTCTCTTTTTACCTGGTCTGCACATAATTTTGAGAGGTGGAATCTGCCCCTGGGAGGGAAAGTTTTGAATTCTATTTTGTAACCCCGAGATACTATGTCCACAGCCCAAAGATCTGGGACATCTCGTCTCCACGCTTGACAAAACAGGGAAAGTCTGCCCCCCACTTGATCGAAACCCAGACCGGGGGCCGACCCATCATGCTGACTTAGATTCAGCTGATGGTTTCTTTGATTGCTTCCACTTATTCCAAGACTGATTGGGCTTCTAAGAAGACTTGGACTGCTCCTGCTTGGAAAAGAGGGAGAGGAAGACTTTTGATCTTTGAAGTTACGAAAATTACTTTGACGTCCTTTGAGTCTGTTTTTCTTGTCTTGCGGTAGAAAAGACCCTTTTTCTGCCAGACCAGGTCCGAACAAGGTCTTACCCTTATAAGGAAGCACCAGAAGCTTGGACTTAGAGGTAATATCAACTGACCAAGATTTTAGCCACAATGCCCTGCTGGCTAGGACAGTGAAGCCAGATATCTTGGCTCCCAGTCAAATAACTTGCATGTTAGCATCAGAAATAAAGGAATTGATTAGTTTGAGAGCCTTAATCCTATCTTGTATCTCCTCCAACGGAGTCTCTACTAAAATTTATTCAGACAAGGCGTTGCACCAATAAGATGCCGCACTTGCTACTGTGGCAATACAAACTGCAGGTTGCCATTGAAGACCTTGATGAACATACATCTTCTTCAAATAAGCTTCCAGCTTTTTGTCCATGGGATACTTAAAGGAGCAGCTATCCTCTATAGGGAATCGTAGTTCTCTTAGCCAGAGTAGAAATAACCCCTTATACTTTAGGCACTCTGTGCGCCAAGAATCTTTAATGGAGTCAGCAACAGGAATCATCTTTTTAAATACGGGAGACGGGGAGAAAGGAATCCCTGGCTTCTCCCATTCCTGTGAAATAATCTCCATCACACGGTCTGGGACAGGAAAACCTTCCACAGAGGAAGGAACATCATAGTATTTATAATGTTTACTAGACTTCTTAGGGTCGACAACAACAGAAGTATCAGAGTCATCCAAAGTAGCCAATACCTCCTTTAACAGTACACAAAGGTGTTCAAGCTTAAATCTGAAGTTTACTTCTTCAGTATCAGGTGAATGAATACTACTGTCCGAATCTGAGATTTCACCCTCAGAGGCTACTGGTGTATCCTCCTCATCAGACTTATGAGGGAGGGCAACCTGCATAGCAGTAGGTGGAACAGAAACCTTACTATCTGAATGTCTAATTTTCCTCTTGCGTTTTCCCTGCATAGGAAAAGCAGATAATGCCGCAGATACCACAGAAGATACCTGTGCAGCAAAATCTGCAGACAAATAAACTCCTCCAGGAGGTTGAGAGGAACTGCAGGGCACTGTATGTGATGCCATAGAGGCTTGGGACGTTTGAGGAGAAAGCTGTGTCATTGCCTGAACAGCATCATCCTGAATTGTTGCTCAGAGGGAAACAATTTATCTTGACTGTTCTAGCTAAGGATGCAGCACAGAATTGCATAGGAAAAAAATGTGTGCCTCTAGGCATAACAAGCATTTGGTCCATGTACATAATACTAAATAAAAAATTCCCCAAAATGTAGAAATTTTTAAAATACACTGTCACTTTAAGAATTTTTAATACCACAATTTGGCTGCCTGAAGTTTCTAAAATGATCGACACTGAAATTCTATTATGCCGCTCTGCTCCGTGAATATCCGACAGCATAGAGAAGTCACATGACCGGCAGAGAGAGGAAACTACACAGCACGTAAAAGGCGCGCATTTCCCTCTGCCTTCAACATAAGATGCAAGTAGCTGCAGCTGGTTTCAAACTCAAGCAGTTTGTTAGTTAACCTGTTCTAGCTATGCAAGCAAAGAAAACCAACTGCCAAATTTTAAGTTTATAGCTAAATCCCTGTATAAAACAGAAGCCACACACATACTAATAAAGTATTTCAACAAAATTAGCCCAAAGATGAAAACAGTCTCAATAAAGGGAAGATTAAACCCTAGTCTCAACATACATAATGTGCCTGCCCACTGCCAAAGAAAATCCTGTATAAAGGATTTTAAAAATGTCCCCATCAACTGCATATGACATATTCTTCTGAAGTGCAAGTGTCCAAGACCTAGAAGACAAAAGCACTTACCTACAGTCTAGCTGTCCGGCAGGAAGACAGCTCACAAGGCGTGAAAAGACACATACTCCTTACAGAGACCTGTAGAAAAAGAAAGAATAGAGTAACCAACTCTGGCTTTCTGTACCATTAGGAAACAAAGCAAGGAGTACCTCACAACTTCCTAACTGTGTAAAAGTCACCACTACTCTACTGAAGAGATTGCCGTGGACACAGCTAAACCCAAATCCTTGCTTGCACGGAAAAGTACCCGAAAAATAAATTCATTTCTTAAGACACCAAACTTCACCTCCTCCATTGACAGAGGCAAAGAGAATGACTGGGGATTTTGGGTAGGGGAGTGACACTTAACCCCTTGAGTGTTAACGACGGTTCTGAGCCGTCACAGAGTTTCCCACTCTGGTGCTAACGACGGCTCAGAGCCGTCGCTAGCACTCTCCCACATTGAGGGAGATCTGGGGGCTCCCACCCGCTCCTACCCCGGCGATCAGACCTGCATAGTGACAGGCATCTAACAATACAAAGTATAGGGAAAGGGGGCATGCTGCTTAGACGCCTGTATCTCAGGCATCTAAAGCAGCTACAGACCCCCAAGACCCACCATTGGAAAGGTAATCGCCTAACCTTTCCAGTGATCTGAAAAAAATATATAAAAGTTAAAAGAAAAAAAAAAATTTTAATAAAAAAAAAAACCTTCAATCACCTTAGCACCCAGGTGGGAAAGTGCTTAGCACTCAAGGGGTTAAAGGGACACTGAACCCATTTTTTTTCTTTTGTGATTCAGATAGAGCATGAACTTTTAAGCCACTTTCTAATTTACTCCTGTTATCAAATTTTCTTTATTCTCTTGGTATCTTTATTTGAAATGCAAGAATGTAAGTTTAGATGCCAGCCCATTTTTGGTGAACAACCTGGGTTGTCCTTGCTGATTGGTGGATAAATTCATCCACCAATAAAAAGTGCTGTCGAGAGTTCTCAACCAAAAAAAAGCTTAGATGCCTTCTTTTTCAAATAAAGATAGCAAGAGAACGAAGAAAAATTGATAATATGAGTAAATTAGAAAGTTGCTTAAAACTGCATGCTCTATCTGAATCACAAAAGAAAAAAAATGGGTTTAGTATCCCTTTAAAAGCTTTGCTGTGGTGCTCTTTGCCTCCTGCTGGCCAGGAGTGATATTCCCCCTAGTAATTGAATGACTTTGTGGACTCTCCATATCTTAGGAAAGAAATAAGGACTAGAATAAATGAACATTTATAATATCAAGAATACTAGAGATCCCAATAAAAAACTAATTCTACATAGCATACCTTGTCATTTCTCTGATTGCCATTATGGGAATCCTATTTCTTTAAAAGTGCAAATTATTGACTGGATACCACCATCCATAAACAAAAGGTTGTTGCAGTTGAGAAAACAGATAACCTATTGGATTTATAAATTGGACAAAATGAAGACCAGGGGGTTAAACTTAGACTTAGAGAGACATACAGGCATTTATGTAGATTATTTTCTAAATGCCACCCTCTGGGCTTCTTGTCTTCACTTTCTAAATACCATTTGCATAAAATATTATCTACATTTTTATCATTTTTAATTACTATGTTTTATGCATGTATTTTGCTTATCGGTATATAAATTATGATTTAAAAAAAAAAAAGCATTTTAATTGTGTTAAATAGGATGTATTTTTTACGTATCTCTTTTTCTCTGTTTTATTTGTTTTGTGACATTTGTTGACTTATGTATTCTGAAGTTAGAACCTGTATGAAATTGAATTGGCCAAAATTCTGGGATTAAAAAGAACATAAGTGGAATCAACCAATCAATAATGGCTATGGACACATTTAAAAGGGAACCTACTACCAGTGTATAGTATTCGATTCCCTTAATCCTCCTTGATAAAGTCCGGTCGTAATCCGGATGAAACGCGTAGAGGTGTGATTTACTGAGTGACGCTCATCCGGAACTTGACCTGTAGATACGGTCATGTGGTTTTGACACTTACGGCTGAGAATGCAGAGAGGAGACCGGCAGCTGAATGCTGCTTGGAACTTACCTTGCGCTTCGTAACATACTCTGAACCCAGAACCACTGTACCAGGCAGACCGGGAGACCATAGACACTCAAGTTTTGCTTTTTAGATGTAAGTGAGCATGTATTGTTTGCTGATTTTTACTCAAATAAATTAAATTGAATCAGAGTTGCGCTTTTTCCATTTCTCTTTGTACTAGACTCTTTTGTGAATAACGCTGGAAAGAGGAATTACCAGCATATTGAAGCTGCACCCGGTTACATCATACATAGAAATACCTGCATTTATGGACTAAGTATCAAATTTCTTGCACTCTTTGATTTTATGAACCTTTTTTATATATTTTCTTTGTTTGCAGATATCAAATTGATTTTCCAAAAAATACAAGATAACCTGCGCCAAGATAAAATTGATACACAAACTCCACAGGAAATATAGGGTCTCTCAACTTCCCTTATAGGGAAGGTTATACGCAAGAAAAAAGAAAATACCCAGGAGCGCTAACACAAAGCTAAAGTGTAACTGTATTGGATAATATATCAAAAACAAGCCCACATAAGACTCTAAAATATAATAAAATTTATTACAAAGAGAATGGAAGCTGACAACTACCGTGCAGCAATAGAATATGATAAGTTTTTTAGATAAAAACATAATTTATGCTTACCTGATAAATTTATTTCTCTTGTAGTGTATCCAGTCCACGGATCATCCATTACTTATGGGATATTAACTCCTCCCCAACAGGAAGTGCAAGAGGATTCACCCAGCAGAGCTGCTATATAGCTCCTCCCCTAACTGCCATTACCAGTCATTCGACCGAAAACATGCAGAGAAAGGAAAACCATAGGGTGCAGTGGTGACTGTAGTTTAATGGAAAAATTACCTGCCTTAAAGTGACAGGGCGGGCCGTGGACTGGATACACTACAAGAGAAATACATTTATCAGGTAAGCATAAATTATGTTTTCTCTTGTTAAGTGTATCCAGTCCACGGATCATCCATTACTTATGGGATACCAATACCAAAGCTAAAGTACACGGATGACGGGAGGGACAGGCAGGCTCTTTATACGGAAGGAACCACTGCCTGAAGAACCTTTCTCCCAAAAACAGCCTCCGAAGAAGCAAAAGTGTCAAATTTGTAAAATTTGGAAAAAGTATGAAGAGAAGACCAAGTTGCAGCCTTGCAAATCTGTTCAACAGAAGCCTCATTCTTAAAGGCCCAAGTGGAAGCCACAGCTCTAGTAGAATGTGCTGTAATTCTTTCAGGAGGCTGCTGTCCAGCAGTCTCATAGGCTAACCGTATTATGCTACGAAGCCAAAAGGAGAGAGAGGTAGCCGAAGCTTTTTGACCTCTCCTCTGACCAGAATAAACGACAAACAGGGAAGACGTTTGTCGAAAATCCTTAGTTGCCTGTAGATAAAATTTCAGGGCACGGACTACATCTAGATTGTGTAGCAGACGTTCCTTTTTCGAAGAAGGATTAGGACACAAAGATGGAACCACAATCTCTTGATTGATATTCCTGTTAGTGACCACCTTAGGTAGGAACCCAGGTTTAGTACGCAGAACTACCTTGTCTGAATGAAAAATCAGATAAGGAGAATCACAATGTAAGGCAGATAACTCAGAGACTCTTCGAGCCGAGGAAATCGCCATTAAAAACAGAACTTTCCAAGATAACAACTTGATATCAATGGAATGAAGGGGTTCAAACGGAACCCCCTGTAAAACATTAAGAACTAAGTTCAAACTCCATGGTGGAGCAACAGTTTTAAACACAGGCTTGATCCTAGCTAAAGCCTGACAAAAAGCTTGAACGTCCGGAACTTCTGACAGACGTTTGTGTAAAAGAATGGACAGAGCTGAAATCTGTCCCTTTAAGGAACTAGCGGATAAACCCTTTTCTAAACCTTCATGTAGAAAAGACAATATCCTCGGAATCCTAACCTTACTCCATGAGTAACTCTTGGATTCGCACCAATATAAGTATTTGCGTCATATCTTATGGTAAATCTTTCTGGTAACAGGCTTCCTAGCCTGTATTAAGGTATCAATAACTGACTCAGAAAAACCACGTTTTGATAAAATCAAGCGTTCAATTTCCAAGCAGTCAGCTTCAGAGAAATTAGATTTTGATGTTTGAAGGGACCCTGGATCAGAAGGTCCTGTTTCAGAGGTAGCGACCAAGGTGGACAGGATGACATGTCCACTAGATCTGCATACCAAGTCCTGCGTGGCCATGCAGGCGCTATTAGAATCACTGATGCTCTCTCCTGTTTGATTCTGGCAATCAATCGAGGAAGCATCGGGAAGGGTGGAAACACATAAGCCATCCCGAAGGTCCAAGGTGCTGTCAAAGCATCTATCAGAACCGCTCCCGGATCCCTGGATCTGGACCCGTAACGAGGAAGCTTGGCGTTCTGTCGAGACGCCATGAGATCTATCTCTGGTTTGCCCCAACGTCGAAGTATTTGGGCAAAGACCTCCGGATGAAGTTCCCACTCCCCCGGATGAAAAGTCTGACGACTTAAGAAATCCGCCTCCCAGTTCTCCACTCCCGGGATGTGGATTGCTGACAGGTGGCAAGAGTGAGACTCTGCCCAGCGAATTATCTTTGATACTTCCATCATTGCTAGGGAGCTTCTTGTCCCTCCCTGATGGTTGATGTAAGCTACAGTCGTGATGTTGTCCGACTGAAACCTGATGAACCCCCGAGTTGTTAACTGGGGCCAAGCCAGAAGGGCATTGAGAACTGCTCTCAATTCCAGAATGTTTATTGGTAGGAGACTCTCCTCCTGAGTCCATTGTCCCTGAGCCTTCAGAGAATTCCAGACAGCGCCCCAACCTAGTAGGCTGGCGTCTGTTGTTACAATTGTCCAGTCCGGCCTGCTGAATGGCATCCCCCTGGACAGATGTGGCCGAGAAAGCCACCATAGAAGAGAATTTCTGGTCTCTTGATCCAGATTCAGAGTAGGGGACAAGTCTGAGTAATCCCCATTCCACTGACTTAGCATGCACAATTGCAGCGGTCTGAGATGTAGGCGTGCAAAGGGTACTATGTCCATTGCTGCTACCATTAAGCCGATCACCTCCATGCATTGAGCCACTGACGGGTGTTGAATGGAATGAAGGACACGGCATGCATTTTGAAGCTTTGTTAACCTGTCTTCTGTCAGGTAAATCTTCATTTCTACAGAATCTATAAGAGTCCCCAAGAAGGGAACTCTTGTGAGTGGAAAGAGAGAACTCTTCTTTTCGTTCACCTTCCATCCATGCGACCTTAGAAATGCCAGTACTAACTCTGTATGAGACTTGGCAGTTTGAAAGCTTGAAGCTTGTATCAGAATGCCGTCTAGGTACGGAGCTACCGCAATTCCTCGCGGTCTTAGTACCGCCAGAAGAGCACCCAGAACCTTTGTGAAGATTCTCGGAGCCGTAGCCAATCCGAATGGAAGAGCTACAAACTGGTAATGCCTGTCTAGAAAGGCAAACCTTAGATACCGGTAATGATCTTTGTGAATCGGTATGTGAAGGTAAGCATCCTTTAAATCCACTGTGGTCATGTACTGACCCTTTTGGATCATGGGTAAAATTGTCCGAATAGTCTCCATTTTGAACGATGGAACTCTTAGGAATTTGTTTAGGATCTTTAAATCCAGGATTGGCCTGAAAGTTCCCTCTTTTTTGGGAACCACAAACAGATTTGAGTAAAACCCTTGTCCCTGTTCCGACCGTGGAACTGGATGGATTACTCCCATTAATAAAAGCTCTTGTACGCAGCGTAGAAACGCCTCTTTCTTTATTTGGTTTGTTGACAACCTTGACAGATGAAATCTCTCTCTTGGGGGAGAGTATTTGAAGTCCAGAAGGTATCCCTGAGATATTATCTCTAGCGCCCAGGGATCCTGGACATCTCTTGCCCAAGCCTGGGCGAAGAGAGAAAGTCTGCCCCCCACTAGATCCGTTCCCGGATCGGGGGCCCTCAATTCATGCTGTTTTAGGGGCACCAGCAGGTTTCCTGGCCTGCTTGCCCTTGTTCCAGGACTGGTTAGGTCTCCAGCCTTGTCTGTAGCGAGCAACAGATCCTTCTTGTTTTGGAGCAGAGGAAGTTGATGCTGCTCCTGCTTTGAAATTCCGAAAGGAACGAAAATTAGATTGTCTAGCCTTAGGTTTGGCTCTGTCTTGAGGCAGGGCATGGCCTTTACCTCCTGTAATGTCAGCGATAATTTCTTTCAATCCGGGCCCGAATAAGGTCTGCCCTTTGAAAGGTATATTAAGAAATTTAGACTTAGAAGTAACGTCAGCTGACCAGGATTTTAGCCACAGTGCTCTGCGCGCCTGAATGGCGAATCCGGAATTCTTAGCCGTAAGCTTAGTTAAATGTACTACGGCATCTGAAATAAATGAGTTAGCTAACTTAAGAGCTTTAAGCCTGTGTGTAATCTCATCTAATGGAGCTGATTCAAGTGTCCCTTCCAGAGACTCAAACCAAAATGCTGCTGCAGCCGTGACATGCGCAATGCATGCAAGGGGTTGCAATATAAAACCTTATTGAACAAACATTTTCTTAAGGTAACCCTCTAACTTTTTATCCATTGGATCTGAAAAGGCACAGCTATCCTCCACCGGGATAGTGGTACGCTTAGCTAAAGTAGAAACTGCTCCCTCCACCTTAGGGATCGTTTGCCATAAGTCCCGTGTGGTGGTGTCTATTGGAAACATCTTTCTAAATATCGGAGGGGGTGAGAACGGCACACCGGGTCTATCCCACTCCTTAGTAACAATTTCAGTAAGTCTCTTAGGTATAGGAAAAACGTCAGTACTCGACGGTACCGCAAAATATTTATCCAACCTACACATTTTTTCTGCTATTGCAACTGTGTTACAATCATTCAGAGCCGCTAACACCTCCCCTAGTAATACACGGAGGTTTTCCAGCTTAAATTTAAAATTTGAAATATCTGAATCCAATCTGTTTGGATCAGAACCGTCAGCCGCAGAATGAAGCTCTCCGTCCTCATGTTCTGCAAGTTGTGACGCAGTATCTGACATGGCCCTAACATTATCAGCGCACTCTGTTCTCACCCCAGAGTGATCACGCTTACCTCTTAGTTCTGGTAATTTAGCCAAAACTTCAGTCATAACAGTAGCCATATCCTGTAATGTGATTTGTAATGGCCGCCCAGATGTACTCGGCGCCACAATATCACGCACCCCCCGAGCGGGAGATGCAGGTACTGACACGTGAGGCGAGTTAGTCGGCATAACTCTCCCCTCGTTGTTTGGTGAAATGTGTTCAATTTGTACAGATTGACTTTTATTTAAAGTAGCATCAATACAGTTAGTACATAAATTTCTATTGGGCTCCACTTTGGCATTAGCACATATAGCACAGATGTCTTCCTCTGAATCAGACATGTTTAACACACTAGCAAATAAACTAGCAACTTGGAAATACTTTTCAAGTAATTTACTATAATATGAAAACGTACTGTGCCTATAAGAAGCACAGAAAGAGTTATGACAGTTGAAAGTTAATAAACTGAAAGGTTATAGCATCAAATCTTTGTAAAAAACACAATTTTAGCAAAGGCTTGTTCCCATTAGCGAAGGATAACTAACCCTGATAGCAGAAAAAAAAGTTACAGATATAAACGTTTTTATCACAGTCAACTACAATCTCACAGCTCTGCTGTGAATGATTACCTCCCTCAAAACAAGTTTTGAAGACCCCTGAGTTCTGTAGAGATGAACCGGATCATGCAGGAAATACAATGAGCTTCTGACTGAATTTTTTTACCTCCCCCTCACACACAACAGTGAGAGAGATCAGTAAACTGTCATAAATTAAATAAAACAACTGTCAAGTGGAAAAAATAATGCCCAAAACATTTTATTCACCCAGTACCTCAGAAAATGAAACGATTTTACATGCCAGCAAAAAACGTTTAACATAAATTAAGTATTATTAAAGAGCCTGTTGCCAGTCCCTGCAAATGAGGCTAAAGTCTTATGCACACAGTATAATTCCAGTGAAGTGCCATTCCCCAGAATACTGAAGTGTAAAATATACATACATGACAGCCTGATACCAGTTGCTGCTACTGCATTTAAGGCTGAGTTTACATTATATCGGTATGGCAGAATTTTCTCATCAATTCCATTGTCAGAAAATAATAAGCTGCTACATACCTCTTTGCAGATTAATCTGCCCGCTGTCCCCTGATCTGAAGTTTACCTCTCCTCAGATGGCCGAGAAACAGCAATATGATCTTAACTACGCCGGCTAAAATCATAGTAAAAACTCAGGTAGATTCTTCTTCAAATTCTACCAGAGAAGGAATAACACACTCCGGTGCTATTATAAAATAACAAACTTTTGATTGAAGGTATAAAACTAAATATAATCACCATAGTCCTCTCACACATCCTATCTAGTCGTTGGGTGCAAGAGAATGACTGGTAATGGCAGTTAGGGGAGGAGCTATATAGCAGCTCTGCTGGGTGAATCCTCTTGCACTTCCTGTTGGGGAGGAGTTAATATCCCATAAGTAATGGATGATCCGTGGACTGGATACACTTAACAAGAGAAATATTTATTAATATCAGGTGGAGAAAACTGAAAAAAATTTAACTGCGGACAAACGCAGAAGATTAACCACAGATGTCTATTATAACAGTACAAATTTAATCAATAACCTCAACAATAAAAAACTACCAAACTAATTAAAATAGATTTAAGATCACAAAAATGAAAAAAACACAATTAAGGTCGACCTTAAGAAAAATAAAAAAAAACACAATTCATAAAAATCGATACATACAAGATATTTCTTTAAAAGCAATTTCATAGAAGACACCGCTTCATAAGCTTAGCGGTGCAAACAGAGCGAAAAAAGGGTGACAAATTAATAGCAAGCAAATAAAGAATGTATAGAAAAAAAACCAAACAAACAAATAATGGATAATAATGCTGATAACAGATACGTAGGGACAAGCGTTTCAAAGTCAGTATGAGTCCAGTGTTCGTAAACAGAAGCGTAATCCTCAGCACTGTGTGTGAATAGTAGTATTCGTTGAAATTTCTAAGTTGTATGTAGGTTCCTCCTAGTAGAAGAGAGAATCCTCTTAGTGCAATATACAAGCCGTGTGAAATAACGAACAATCTGTACTCACAGTATTAAACTGCTTCGGTCTGCATAGCGGTTCTGCACATTAGAAAACAGCTGATGTTCCATATATGTCCGACTGTAAATGCAAGATTTAGACTGAATGTCCAAATAAACGAGGTGCAAGAAACACCTTGCTAACAAGTCTTTAAGAGTGCAGAAAAGTACCAGAAATTAAAAGAAGCAAGTGTCTCTATTGCGTTAGCTCATGTGGTCTCCTTAACGGAGCACACTTGTTTTAGTACTAAGCTTAGTGTTCTCGAAGTTTGGCTGCTACTGGATTTAGCTACGGCACCTCTGACTTTTTTTGGCTGGTTGTATATCAGCCGGATTGAGCACTGTGTATTCAGTTAGCTAGCGCAATAGAGACACTTGCTTCTTTTAATTTGTGGTACTTTTCTGCACTCTTAAAGACTTGTTAGCAAGGTGTTTCTTGCACCTCGTTTATTTGGACATTCAGTCTAAATTTTGCATTTACGGACGGACATATATGGAACATCAGCTGTTTTCTAATGTGCAGAACCGCTATGCAGACCGAAGCAGTTTAATACTGTGAGTACAGATTGTTCGTTATTTCACACGGCTTGTATATTGCACTAAGAGGATTCTCTCTTCTACTAGGAGGAACCTACATACAACTTAGAAATTTCAACGAATACTACTATTCACACACAGTGCTGAGGATTACGCTTCTGTTTACGAACACTGGACTCATACTGACTTTGAAACGCTTGTCCCTGCGTATCTGTTATCAGCATTATTATCCATTATTTTTATTTTTTTTATTTTTTTCTATACATATTAATTTGCTTGCTATTAATTTGTCACCCTTTTTTTCGCTCTGTTTGCACCGCTAAGCTTATGAAGCGGTGTCTTCTATGAAATTGCTTTTAAAGAAATATCTTGTATGTATCGATTTTTATGAATTGTGTTTTTTTTTATTTTTCTTAAAGTCGACCTTAATTGTGTTTTTTTTCTTTTTTGTGATCTTAAATCTATTTTAATTAGTTTGGTAGTTTTTTATTGTTGAGGTTATTGATTAAATTTGTACTGTTATAATAGACATCTGTGGTTAATCTTCTGCGTTTGTCCGCAGTTACATTTTTTCAGTTTTCTCCACCTGATATTAATAAATATTTTATCTAAAAAACTTATCATATTCTATTGCTGCATGGTAGTTGTCAGCTTCCATACTCTTTGTAATACATTTTATTATATTTTAGAGTCTTATGTGGGCTTGTTTTTTATATATTATCCAATACAGTTACACTTTAGCTTTGTGTTAGCGCTCCTGGGTATTTTCTTTTTTCTTAGATATCAAATTGATCCAATTTGTGTATTTAATACTATTGCTTGTTGTTATAATTCAATATAGGAATTCCTGAGAATATTGATTTATATTGGTATTAGCGCTTTTTTAAAAATTAGCTTTTAATATCTTACCAGCTACCAAACTCTCATTGCTAGGGAATGGAAAAAAACAGGATCCTCCACATATATCTAAAGTTCTGGCTACAATAGAATACATGGCGGAGATGGAAAAACACTACTACACATCACAAGATAGACTAGAAACGTATTGGGAAATTTGGGACGTGTGGATACACAGATAGTCCGTAGACCCTTTAAATTAAAATCTATAACGATAAAACCAGAACTGCGCCTAGAGACTATAGTTCTCCCCTTAATAACTTGACCTTGAATTTTTTTTCTCTACCCTTCTAGCAACCCCCCTTTTTTATCTTTGCCCCCTCCCCCATCCAATAAACTATAGCCTCCCCATACTAGAACCTATCATAATAACTTACCATGTGTAAAATTACGATTTAGACATTTTTAAAGATATTAATACCCAGCTAAAGTTGTTTCCTACGTGATTGAAAGCTATCACTGTATTGTTAAGCTACTACTGAGCTATGTATCCAATAGTATATTGTGTCTCTTACTGTATGTAATGATACTTCACCATGCAATACCTATGTTTTAATTTATTGTTTGCAACTAAAATACTAATAAAAAAATTATTTGAAAAAAAAATAGAAAATTGCAAGGCAGCCACTTGGTCTTCTTTGCATACATTTACTAAATATAACAATTTTGACGGTTTTGCTTCATCTGAAGCAGCGTTTGGTAGAAAGGTCCTTGAGGCAGTTGTCTCTGTTTGATAATTGTGCCTATATATCTTTTGTCATAAAAGACATTATTTGTTGGGTTATGAATTTAATTTCCCAGCGAAAATAGCTGTTTATTTTAATCCCTCCATTTATTGTTACTCGTGGACTTCCACATCTTAGGTATTATATCCCCAAAGTAACAGGTCGTGGACTCTCGCCACCTATATGAAAGAAAAACAAAATGTATGCTTACCTGATCAATTTCTTTCTTTCCGGATATGGAGAGTCCACAAAGTCATTCAATTACTAGTGGAAATATCACTCCTGACCAGTAGGAGGCAGCAAAGAGCACCACAGCAAAGTTGTTAAGTGTCACTCCCCTACCCATAATCCCCAGTCATTCGACCGAAGGGAAATGGAAAAGGAATAACAAAAAGGTGTAGAGGTGCCTGAGATTTAGTAAAAAATATCCGGAAATAAATAAATTTATCAGGTAAGCATAAATTTTGTTTTCTTTCCTAAGATATGGAGAGTCCACGATGTCATTCAATTACTAGTGGTAACCAATACCCAAGCTAGAGGACACAGAATGAACAAGACAGGCAGACCTAAACAGAAGGCACCACCGCTTGAAGAACCTTTCTCCCAAAAGAGGCCTCAGCCGAGGCAAAAGTATCAAATTTGTAAAATTTAGAAAAAATATGCATAGAGGACCAAGTTGCAGCCTTGTAAATCTGTTCCACAGAAGCTTCATGTTTGAAAGCCCAAGAAAAGGAGACAGCCCTAGTGGAATGAGCTGTAATTCTTCCAGGAGGCTGCTGTCCAGAAGTCTCATAAGCAAAATGAATTATACTTCTCCAGCAGAGGGAAAGAGAAGTAGCAGTAGCCTTTTGACCCTTACTTTCCTGAGATACAAACAGGGCAGAAGACTGACGAAAATCCTGTTGCCTGTAGGTAGAACTTTAGAGCATGCACAACATCCAAGTTGTGCAACAGATGTTCTTTATGAGAAGAAGGATTGGGACAGAGAACAACAATTTCCTGATTAATATTTCTATCCGAAACCACTTTAGGAAAAAACCCCAATTTAGTACGAAGAACTGCCCTGTCCGCATGAAAGATAAGGTAAGACGAATCACACTGCAAAGCCGAGAGTTCCGAGACTCTCTGAGCAGAAGAGATAGCAATAAGAAACAAAACCTTCCAAGATAGCAACTTAATATCTATGGAATGCATTGGCTGCAAAACTTTAAGAACAAGATTAAGGCTCCAAGGAGGAGCAACAGGTTTAAACACAGGCCTGATTCTGACCAGGACCTGACAAAAAGATTGAACATCTGGCACATCCGCCAGACGCTTGTGTAATAAAATAGATAATGCAGAAATCTGACCTTTCAGAGAACTGACTGACAACCCTTTCTCCAGACCTTCCTGGAAAAAAGACAAAATTCTAGGAATCCTGACCCTACTCCAAGAGTAGCCCGTAGATTCACACCAATAAATGTACTTACGCCATACCTTTATAGTAAATTTTTAGAGAAACAGGCTTGCGAGCCTGGATCATGGTCTCAATGACCGACTCAAAGTCCACGCTTAGACAGAACTAAGCGTTCAATCTCCAAGCAGTCAGCTTCAGAGAAACAAGATTTGGATAGAGGAATGGACCCTGAGTTAGAAGGTCCTTCCTCAGAGGCAACCTCCAAGGTGGCCGAGATGACATCTTTACTCGGTCTGAGGATCTCTTGACCTTGAACTGTACCTTGGAAGCGTGGAGACGCCATCAGATCCAACTCCGGCACCCGCCATTTGAGGGTTAACCTGGTGAACACCTCTGGATGGAGAGCCCACTCCCCAGGATGAAATGTTTGTCTGCTCGGGAAATCCGCTTCCCAGTTGTCCACTCCAGGAATGTGGATGGCAGATAGACAACAATTGTGAGCTTTCCGCCCACTGAATAATCTGTGCCACCTACTTCAATGGCTATGGAAATTTAAGTTCCTCCCTGGTGGTTGATGTAAGCCACTGAGGTGATGTTGTCCGACTCAAACCTGATAAACCGGGCTAAGGACAATTGAGGCTAAGCCATCAGAGCATTGTAAGTCGCACTCAATTCCAAGATGTTTATGGGGAGAGCAGACTCCTCCCGAGTCCTTAGTCCCTGTGCCTTTAAAGAGTCCCAGACTGCTCCCCAGCCTAGCAGGCTGGCATTCGTGGTCACAATCACCCAGGAAGGACTCCGGAAGCATGTGTCCTGAGACAGATGGTCCTGAGAAAGCCACCATGGGAGAGAGTCTCTTGTCGACTGGTCTAGATCTATCCTCTGAGACAGACCTGAATGGTTTCCGTTCCATTGTCTGAGCATGCATAATTGCAGAGTTTTCAAATGAAATCGAGCAAAGGGAATGATGTCCATGGAAGCGACCATCAGACCAATTACCTCCATACATTGAGCCACTGATGGCCAAACAGTAGACTGTAGAGAGAGGCAAGAGGAGAGAATTCTGGATTTTCTGACCTCCACCAGAAAATTTTTCATAGATAGGGAATCTATTATGGTCCCTAAGAAAACAACCCTTGTAGCTCGAACAAGGGAACTCTTTTCCAGATTCACTTTCCAACCGTGGCAACATAGAAAAGACAACAAGATCTGTGTATGAGAGTTTGCTTGTTGAAAAGATGGCGTCTGAACCAATATGTCGTCCAGAAATGGCACCACTGCAATTCTCCGGGACCTGAAAACTGCCAAGAGAGCCTCAGAACCTTTAAGAAAATGCTGGGAGCTCTGGCAAGGCCAAATGGAAGAGCCACAATTTAAAAGTGTTTGTGTCATGTTATAATGGTATTTTATTCCTATTTAGGGTTTTCCCTTTAAGACCTTGCATCACATGGTTTTCTACCTTACTTAAAGGGTCATGAAACCCAAAAAAAATTGTTTCATGATTCAGATAGAGAATACAGTTTTAAACAACTTTCTAATTTACTTCTATTATCACATTTATTTAATTCTCTTGGTATCATTTGTTGAAGGAGTCGCAATGCACTACTGGTTTCTAACTGAACACATGGATGAGCCAATGACAATCTGCATATATATGCAGCCACCAATCAGCAGCTAGTACCTATGTTCTTTGCTGCTCCTGAGCTTACATAGATAAACCTTTCATCAAATGATAACAATAAAATGAAGCAAGTTAAATAATAGAAGTACATTGGAAAGTTGTTTAAAATTGTATTCTCTATCTGAATCATCAAAGAAAAAATTTGGGTTTCATGTTCCTTTAAGGCCCCTCCTTACTATTCTCATTGCTAGGTAATTTGTTAGCAGTGGATACTACTTCCAGTCAGTGCCTCGACTTCCTAGCCTGTCCATTCAGTTGGAGACCTCTCTAGTTAAGCCAGACAGCAAACTAAACTAATTACACTTTGTAGTTCTGACAGAGCTCCGCTGTTTCGCTTATCCGGATCACCTTCCTACCACAGTAGGTCTTCCTTCAGCAAGTACCCAATTCACCACTTGCTAAGGGTCTTATCCTTTCAGCCCGGTATTCTGCCTGGTATTCCGGTAAGGAGACTTGTCTCTTTTGCTTCATCAGCATCAGACACGCAGTCTGCGTGTGACATCAGCTTCCAGCGTGGCTGAGCTCAGAGACAACTCATCAGGATTATGGTATAGTTCTACTTTGTTTCAGAACTAGACATTTGCAGCCTATATCTTAAATTACAAGAGTCTTTGTGTTTTATACTACTAACTGAAACTAATTACGGTTTAACAGATACTGCTTGCTAAAACATTCATAGGACTGTAATTCAGCTATCTCCCTAACTACTACCTGTCAAAGCTATAGTTTGGAAAATCTGTATATTACTAATTTATGCACACTAACTCTGCAAGATAAATATTTGTGCATTTATCCACCATTAGCACATTCACAATCTGAGAGTTCTGGGACACAAACACCAATTCTACTTGCTTTAGGTCCTAGCCTTAATTTGTATATGTGTATATATATATATATATATATATATATAAACATATTAATTATCTTGCTTGACTTATTCATAAGTCACCCTCAGATCTATGAGCACAATAGGGTTCTAAGTTACATCATTTGAACCTGAGGTTTGGTGTGAGACTGAGTGGTAACAACATATTGGGTTAACGTTACCTGTATTCCTTACATATTACCTAGCCATAAAATATACCCAAAACAATATGGATATCACAGAGCTTACAAACCGCGTAGGTACCTTAGCTCAAAACACGGATCTCATGATACAGGGTCTTAGAGACATCCCAACAGAAAATGAACATTTTAGGAAGTCCATTAGGGATCATTTATCTAACAAAACCCCTCCTTCTGATGTTGTCCCTGAACCTTAAATATGTGCACCAGAAAGTTAGCCGGAGAAAGATCCCTCTTTCGCAAATTTAAAAATTTGTGTACTCTATATTTTTGACTTAAGCCTAGAACTTACCCCACTGAAAAAGTGAAGTATTAACTGTCATATCATATCTTCTGAGTCGCTGAGTCTTCTGAGTTGCTGAAGGATGAATTGGCACGTGGTGACATCCCTACTGATTTAGAATCCCTTATGACCTTATCTATAGACCGCCGTCTCAGGGAGAGGAAATCTGAGAAAGGACTATCAGAAGTTTCCTACAAATAAAATCCTACCCATCTAATCCTATTATGCCATCAAGATCTATAGACAAACCTATGGAGATCGCTTTTGTAAAAGGGCCTCTTAAGGCCGAGGAAAATACTAGACGCAGGTTACATAACCTATGTTTATATTATGCTGCCAAAGACCATGGGGTAAAGGACTGTCCTAGTCTACTTAAACAAAAAAGGGGTAAGACACACAAGTGTTAGCTCCAGCATGGCCTCACAGGTTTTGGTATGCGAATCTTGTTCGGATGTCCAGTTGCCAACCTTGGCCACTTCCATTAAGGCCAGACCTTCTGTCTCAAGGTCTGTTTTTCCATCAGGATCTCAAATCATTAAATTTGAAGGTATGGAAATTGAATGCCTAGTGCTTAGTCATAGAGGTTTCTCTGACTCCTTGATTAATACTATGTTACAGGCTCGTAAATCTGTTTCTAGGAAGATTTATTATCGAGTTTGGAAGACTTATATTTCATGGTGTTCTCATAAATTCTCCTGGCATTCTTTTAGAATTCCTAGAATGTTACAGTTTCTTCAGGATGGTTTGGATAAGGGATTGTCTGCAAGTTCCTTGAAGGGACAAATCTGTGCTCTTTCCGTTTTATTTCACAGAAAGATTGCTAAGCTTCCTGATATTCGCTGTTTTGTACAGGCTTTAGTCCGTATCAAGCCTGTCATTAAATCAATCTCTCCTCCTTGGAGTCTTAATTTGGTTTTGAAGGCTTTACAGGCTCCTCTGTTTGAGCCTATGCATTCTTTGGACATTAAACTACTTCCTTGGAAAGTGTTGTTCCTTTTGGCCATCTCTTCTGCGAGAAGAGTTTCCGAATGATCTGCTCTTTCTTGTGAATCTCCTTTTCTGATTTTCCATCAGGATAAGGCAGTTTTGCGAACTTCATTTAAATTTCTTCCTAAGGTTGTGAATTCTAACAACATTAATAGAGAAATTGTTGTCCCTTCTTTGTGTCCTAATCCTAAGAATTCTTTGGAGAGATGCTTACATTCTTTGGATGTGGTAAGAGCTTTGAAATATTATGTTGAAGCTACTAAAGATTTCAGGAAGACTTCTAGTCTATTTGTTATCTTTTCTGGTTCTAGGAAAGGTCAGAAGGCTTCTGCCATTTCCTTGGCATCTTGGTTAAAGCTTTTGATTCATCAGGCTTATTTAGAGTCGGGTCAGGCCCTGCCTCAGAATTACAGCTCATTCTACTAGATCAGTCTCCACTTCGTGGGCTTTTGATCAGATTTGCAAAGCAGCAACTTGGTCTTCTTTGCATACATTTACTAAATTCTACCGTTTTGATGTATTTGTTTCTTCGGAAGCAGTTTTTGGTAGAAAAGTATTTCAGGCAGCTGTTTCAGTTTGATTGCTCTGCTTATGTTTAAGTTTTTTTCTTTTCATTATGAAAATAAACTTATATTTTGGGTTGTGGATTAACTTTTTCCAGCGGAAAATGGCTGTTATTTTATCCCTCCCTCTCTAGTTACTCTTCTGTGGAGTTCCACATCTTGGGTATTACTATCCCATACGTCACTAGCTCATGGACTCTTGCCAATTACATGAAAGAAAACATGATTTATGTAAGAACTTACCTGATAAATTAATTTCTTTCATATTGGCAGGAGTCCATGAGACCCACCCTTTTTATGGTGGTTATTGATTTTTTTTTTTTTGTATAAAGCACAATTATTTCCAATTTCCTTTGTTGATGCTTTTTACTCCTTTCTTTATCACCCCACTACTTGGCTATTCGTTAAACTGAATTGTGGGTGTTGTGAGGGGTGTACTTACAGGCATTTTGAGGTTTGGGAAACTTTGCCCCTCCTGGTAGGATTGTATATCCCATACGTCACTAGCTCATGGACTGTTGCCAATATGAAATAAATTAATTTATCAGGCAAGTTCTTACATAAATTATGTTTTTCTTTTTCTTTCATGACTCAGAGCATGCAATTTTAAGCAACTTTCTAATTTACCGAATTTTAGGTTCAGCACCCTGGATAGCCCTTGCTTATTGGTGGCTACTGATATATATTGTATATATAAATAAAATCCAATATAAAACATTCAAAAAAACTTAATTAGAAGCTCCCAGTTTAGAACTGTTGATTAGGTTAGGCTAGCACACCTGTGCTCCAGTTCAGATATCCTCAAAATGCCGTTTGAAAACCAGTGCTCTATCTGAATCATGAAAGTCTAATTTGGTCTAGACTATCCCTTTAACTCTATATATGCCTCCAGTAAAAACAGAATATCTTCAAAATATATTCATATATTGTAGCGAGATCCTGTTTGAACGCTTATCTTAGACCTAACGTAGCTCTGTTTGTGAGTAAAACTGACCTGTTTAAAATAAATACTCCTGGAAACAGTATTACACTATTTTTCTTTGTTTTTGAGGAATTCATTACCAAGAATATTTCCTGGGAGTATTTTTGCAACTATTAAATTTAAGTATATTTCTGAAATTTCTTATAGTATCACTTCTTGGCACATATTGTATCAGATATTGCAGATTTAAAACATAGATGGTGTTGGGTTGGTTTATAACAGGTTGAACGTTTTTTTTTTTTTTTATAATTTGCTTCTGCAAGTATTTTAACATCATCCTTTTGAACCAATGCATAGGTTGTGTTTAACATTAATAATAATAATCAGGAGACTTTATACATTTTTGTCCTCAGCTAGAAAATTATTTAAAATTGAGGCACTACATTGTTCCATCATAAGGTGGTTTAGGGGGATATGATATATATATATATATATATATATATATATTTTAAATTTTCTTATATGAATATTAGCCATTCTGCCCAAGTACAAAACATGTCAAACTTGTATAAAGAGTTCTTTAGCATTAGTTGGAAAAAAAAATTAAGGTATGGGGAAGACTAGCCCTTTGTTCCAAGGCTGCTTTGACCAACTGAATTTGTTCCAATATCTTAATGGCTACATGTGCAGGAAGAAAGTCCCCACCATTTAAATAAGGGGATTATTTTATAAATTAGAAGACAGTATGGACCAATTTTGCATGACTAATGCACTATGTATGGTCTTACAGGCAAGGCAGCACTTCTTCATATTTACGCAATATGTTTTTTTCTTTTTCTCCTGTGGCTTTCTAACTATGATTTTACTTTGGTTCACTGGCCAAGATAAGTGAACTTGTGTAAATATTTTAATGATAAAAATTAATGATAACAATTAAGGATAACATTTGTACTTCAAATCTCTACATTTCTTTATATGGTTTTATATCATATGCTTCTTTCCCAGTACACAATATATATTATACAAGAATGACCTAGTTAAATTAAGCAGTATAAAAAATAAATAAAAAAAATCACTAAATATGATAGTTAATTCAGAGGCAGATAAAAGGAAATTTATACTTACCTGATAAATTGATTTCTTTTACGATATACCGAGTCCACGGGTTTCATCCTTACTTGTGGGATATAATCCTCCTGTTAACGGGAAGTGGCAAAGAGCACCAAAGCAGAGCTGCTATATAGCTCCTCCCTTAACTCCTCACCCCAGTCATTCGACCGAAGGTATAGGAAGAGAAAGGGAAAAACTACAAAGGTGCAGAGGTGACTGAAGTTTAGAAAAATAAATCCTGTCCCAAAATGACAGGGTGGGCCGTGGACTCGGTATATCGTAAAAGAAATCAATTTATCAGGTAAGCATTAATTTCCTTTTCTTTTACAAGATATACTGAGTCCACGGGTTTCATCCTTACTTGTGGGATACCAATACCAAAGCTTTATGACACGGATGAAAGGGAGGGACAAGACAGGAACCTAAATGGAAGGTACCACTGCTTGAAGCACCTTTCTCCCAAAAATAGCCTCCGAAGAAGCAAAAGTATCAAATTTGTAAAAAGTATGAAGGGAGGACCAAGTCGCATCCTTACAAATCTGTTCAACAGAAGCATCGTTTTTAAAGGCCCATGTGGAAGCCACAGCTCTAGTGGAATGAGCCGTCATTTTTTCAGGAGGCTGCTGGCCAGCAGTCTCGTATGCCAGGCGGATGATGCTTTTCAGCCAAAAAGAGAGAGAGGTAGCCGTAGCTTTTTGACCCCTACGTTTTCCAGAATAAACAACAAACAGAGAAGATGTTTGACGGAAATCCTTGGTCGCTTGTAAATAAAATTTTAAAGAACGAACCACGTCCAAGTTATGTAACAGACGTTCCTTCTTAGAGGAAGGATTAGGACACAAGGAAGGAACCACAATTTCCTGATTAATATTCTTATTTGAAACAACCTTAGGAAGGAATCCAGGTTTAGTACGCAAAACCACCTTATCAGTATGGAATATAAGGGGAATCGCATTGTAACGCAGAAAGCTAGGAAACTCTTCGAGCAGAAGAGATAGCAACTAAAAACAAAACTTTCCAAGATAACATCTTAACCTCTTAAGGACATATGACGGAATTTTTCCGTCATAAAACAATTGAGCAAACTGAAAGCTGTGTCCTTAAAGGGTTAATATCTATGGAATGCATGGGTTCAAACGGAACCCCTTGAAGAACATTAAGAACTAAATTCAAACTCCATGGCGGAGCAATAGGTTTAAACACAGGCTTGACTCTGATTAAAGCCTGACAAAATGCCTGAACGTCTGGGACATCTGCCAGACGCTTATGAAGTAAAATTGACAAAGCAGAAATTTGTCCCTTTAAGGAACTAGCTGATAATCCCTTCTCCAATCCTTCTTGGAGAAAGGACAGAATCTTAGGAATTCTAACCTTACTCCATGAGTAGCCCTTGGATTCACACCAATAAAGATATTTACACCATATCTTATTATAAATTTTTCTAGTGACTGGCTTGCGAGCCTGAATCAGAGCGTTCAATCTCCAAGCAGTCAGCTGCAGAGAAGTTAGATTTGGATGTTGGAACGGACCTTGAATGAGAAGGTCCTGTCTCAATGGCAGTTTCCACAGTAGCAGAGACGACATGTCCACTAGATCTGCATACCAGGTTCTGCGTGGCCATGCAGACGCTATTAGGATTACTGAAGCCCTCTCCTGTTTGATTCTTGCAATCACACGAGGTAGGAGAGGAAAAGGTGGAAACGCATAAGCCAGATTGAACGACCAAGGTACTGCTAGAGCATCTATCAGTACAGCCTGGGGATCCCTTGACCTGGACCCGTAACGTGGAAGTTTGGCATTCTGTCGAGATGCCATCAGATCCAATTCCTGCGTGCCCCATTGATGAATCAAAGTTGCAAACACCTCCGGATGGAGTTCCCACTCCCCCGGATGAAAAGTGCGACGACTTAGAAAATCCGCTTCCCAGTTCTCCACTCCTGGGATATAGATCGCAGATAAATGGCAAGAGTGAGTCTCCGCCCATCGGATTAGCTTTGATACTTCTATCATCGCTAGGGAACTCCTTGTTCCCCCCTGATGATTGATAGATGCCACAGTCGTGATATTGTCCGACTGGAATCTTATAAATTTGACTGAGGCCAAGCCTGAAGCGCGTTTAATATCGCTCTCAGCTCCAGAATATTGATTGGCAGTTGAGACTCCACCTAAGTCCACACACCCTGATCCTTCAGGGAATTCCAGACTGCACCCCAGCCCAGGAGGCTGGCGTCCGTTGTTACTATTACCCAAGATGGCCTGCGGAAGCACATCCCCTGGGACAGATGGTCCTGTGACAATCACCAACGAAGAGAGTCTCTGGTCTCTTGGTCATGATTTATCGGAAGAGATTAATTCGCATAATCCCCTTTCCACTGACTGAGCATGCACAGTTGTAGTGGTCTGAGATGAAAGCGAGCAAACAGGATGATATTTATTGCTGCTACCATTAGTCCGATGACTTCCATACACTAAGCCACTGATGGCCGAAGAATGGACTGCAGAGCTCGGCAAGTATTTAGAATCTTTGATTTTCTGACCTCTGTCAGAAGTATTTTCATGTTTACCGAGTCTATCAGAGTTCCCAGGAATGGAACTCTTGTTTTTGGAACTAGTGAACTCTTTTCTACGTTCACTTTCCAACCGCGAGTTCTTAGAAATGACAACACGATGTCCGTGTGAGATTTGGACAGATGATAAGCCGACGCCTGGATCAAGATATCGTCCAGATAGGGCGCCACCGCTATGCCTCGCGGCCCGAGAACCGCTAGAAGGGACCCTAGAACCTTTGTGAAGATCCTGGGAGCCGTGGCCAACCCGAAGGGAAGAGCCACAAACTGATAAGGTTTGTCCTGAAAGGCAAATCTTAGGAATTGATGATGAGCCTTGTGGATAGGAATGTGAAGATACGCATCCTTCAGGTCCACATTGGTCATATATTGACCCTCCTGGATCATTGGCAAAAAATTGTACGAATGGTCTCCATCTTGAACGATGGGACTCTGAGAAACTTGTTTAGACACTTGAGATCTAAAATTGGTCTGAAGGGTCCCTCTTTTTTGGGAACCACGAATAGATTTGAGTAGAACCCCTGCCCCAGTTCTGGAACTGGGCAAATTACACCCATTGTATAGAGGTCTTTTACACTGCGTAAGAACGCCTCTCTTTTTGTCTGGTTACAGGCAAACATGAAAGATGAAATCTCCCCCTTGGGAGAAAATCTTTGAATTCCAGCTGGTACCCCTGGGTCACAATTTCAAATGCCCAGGGATCCTGTACATCCCATGCCCAAGCCTGAGCAAAGAAAGAGAGTCTGCCCCCTAATAGATCCGGTCCCGGATCGGGGGCCGCCCCTTCATGCTGTCTTGGTAGCAGCAGCGGGCTTCTTGGCTTGTTTACCTTTATTCCAGGCCTGGTTAGGTCTCCAGACCGACTTGGATTGAGCAAAGTTCCCTTCCTGCTTAGTGGAGGAAGAGGAAGCAGAGGATACTCCTTTAAAATTTCGAAAGGAACGAAAATTATTTTGTTTACCCCTCATCTTGAGGGACTTGTCCTGAGGTAGGGCGTGACCCTTACCTCCAGTAATGTCAGAGATTATTTCCTTCAGCTCAGGCCCGAATAGGGTCTTACCTTTGAAGGGAATAGATAACAGCTTAGATTTAGACGATACGTCAGCAGACCACGACTTTAGCCATAACGCTCTGCGCGCCAGAATGGCAAAGCCTGCGTTTTTCGCTGCTAATTTTGCAATTTGAAAAGCAGCATCAGTAATAAATTAATTGGCTAATTTAAGAGCCTTTATTCTGTCTAAAATGTCCTCTAAAGGTGTCTCTACCTTCAGAGAATCTTCCAGGGCGTCAAACCAAAAGGCAGCTGCAGTAGTTACTGGAACAATGCAGGCTGTAAGAGAAAACCCTGGTGAACAAATGGTTTCTTTAGAAGGCCCTCTAATTTTTTATCCATAGGGTCTTTAAAAGCACAACTGTCTTCAAAGGGTATAGTTGTACGCTTAGCTAGAGTAGATATAGCTCCCTCCACCTTAGGGACCAATTGCCAGGAGTCCCGTATGGTGTCAGATATAGGAAACATTTTCTTAAAGTTAGGAGGGGGAGAAAACGGTATACCTGGTCTATCCCATTCCCTCTTAATTTCCGAAATTCTCTTAGGAACTGGAAAAACATCCGTGTAAGTAGGTACTTCTAAATATTTGTCCATTTTACACAATTTTTCTGGGGTAATTGTGATAGGGTCACAATCATCCAGAGTCGCCAAAACCTGCCTGAGCAACAGGCGGAGGTGTTCCAGTTTAAATTTAAAGGATGTGACATCCGAATCTGTCTGAGGTAATAAATTCCCTGACTCTGAAAGTTCTCCCTCAGACATAAAATCCCTAACCCCCAAATCAGAGCGAGGGTGCATCGGAATTAGCCACTAAGGCATCAGAGGGTTCAGTATTTACATTAATACCTGACCTACTGCGTTTACCCTGCAAACCTGGCAGTTTAGATAGTACCTCTGTAAGAGTAGTAGACATCACTGCAGCCATATCTTGCAAAGTAAAAGAAGTAGACGCACTAGAAGTACTTGGCGTCGCTTGAGTGGGCGTTAAAGGTTGTGACACTTGGGGAGAATTAGATGGCATATCCTGATTCTCTTCAGACTGAGAATCATACTTAGGCACACTTTCATTTCCTAAAATATGTTCTTTACAGTGTAGGGCCCTTTCAGTACAAGGAGGACACAATGTAAGAGGGGGTTCCACAATGGCTTCTTCAATGTCAGACATGTTGAACAGACTAGTAATAACAGCAAAAGTCGTTAACAATCTTTATTATATAAGAAAAACCAATTCAGGAAAAAAAACGTTACTGCGCCTTTAAGAGTAAAAAGTGAACACAGATCTTCCAAAAGTGCTAAAATGTTATGCAAATTAGATCATTTTGGCACTGAAAGCACCTAATGTGCAATCGGATATTGCACCACAAGAGATGAGATTTAACCCTTTAAATCGATTGTTTAACCCACAAACACAACGTTATGCTGAAAAAATAGTTCAAACCGCCTCTGCACTTCGCCACAGCTCTTCAAACGATCCTTGCTCCACAAAACAACCTCACAGTCTGGTCCCAACCAGAGTAAATGGCTGCTGCTCTCTTCGGCTCTAACTGCGCACTGAGGCGCGAAAATTAGGCCCCGCCCATCATGTCCGATGTGAAACTAACACAGCCAGCCGCATGGGAAGCGGTCTTGAGCAAAAAAGACCATGCCTAAAAATGATGTGCCATGTGAACCCCCAAAAACATAAACATATCAGCCCTGATAATCCTCTAATAAAAATAGCGGTTTCTAGGCTGCCCCAGTGTCTAACCATAGCCCTAAAGTGTCCCTTGCTGAAGTCTCTCACAAGGATCAATATACACAGGAGTACAGTACCACCCTACCCGGACTACTGTTTACCCCTTTTCCAATTTAGGAAATATGACAGCTAATTCTGATCCACCAAGTCTCCTCAGAATATAAATGACTGCACATACCTCAATGCTGCTTGCAGCAGGAAACGTTCCCCACACTGAAGATTTCTTGTACATCTCAGCCAATCTTGTGGGAAAAACAACATGGATCTCAGTTACAACTGCTGAGATCATCAAACTCAAGGCAGAATTCTTCTTCCATGTCCTGCCTGAGGAAAACAGTACTCTCCGGTACCATTTATAATAAAAAACTCTTGATTGAAGAAACTAAAAAAAAAAAAAAAAACTATCATTTTATCACCACTTAAACTTTACCCTTCCTATTACTAGCACAGGCAAAGAGAATGACTGGGGGGAGGAGTTAAGGGAGGAGCTATATAGCAGCTCTGCTGTGGTGCTCTTTGCCACTTCCTGTTAACAGGAGGATTATATCCCACAAGTAAGGATGAAACCCGTGGACTCGGTATATCTTGTAAAAGAAATATAATTTATATAATTTTGAATCCAGCAACCCATTTTTTTTTCTTTTTAGGAGACAGAGAATGTTTATATATTGATAGTGGACAAACAAGTTTTACTTCAAGCTGCTAAGGCTAAAGAGATTTGTCAAGGCCTGACACCTTCTTTTACATTTAAAGCATCAGAATCCCAGAAAAAGATACTGATAAAATCAGTGTTTAGTAGTGTTTTTATATTATAAATGCAGCTTAAAATTAATGAATCAAATAACATTTTTAACATTGTAGTGTGTCTCAAAAAGATGACTATTTGCAAACATCTCAAATATAAAGCTTATAAACAGGAACTGAATAGTCATAAAATCCTACCACAAAAAGTTGTTGAATTCATGTATACTAATCACTTATTTTCTGTGACACAGATTTTAGAAGTTCAAACTTATTAAGAAAAGCAGCAGGAGCAGCAAACAAAATGGCACAAAGTTAGAAAAATATGTATACTTTATTCCAGTGGGTAAAGGTATTATTTAAAACAGGGTTCCTGCACTTCAGAACCAATTTTTTTTAAAGCTAAAATAAATTTTAAGCTTTGAAATGACAGAAATAATTTACATTTGTTTATTTAAAATAAATACCAGAGTGGGGAAAACGGAAATAGATGCTTTATTTAGGATGACTTCAAACTCTTTCCCAGTGCATGAAGGTGACACAGGCACCATCTCCAGTAGTTTCAAACATTCTTTCAAAATAGTCAACATCTGACTGGACTAATACTTATGTATACTGAGAATTTTACAGTCAAAAATAATAAACATTTCATTAGAACAAAATGGTATATATATATATATATATATATATATATATATATATATATATATATATATATATATATATATATATATATATTTTCTTATAAAGTTCTTTAAAATGTAATTGGGTGGTAGGCTTGGCAAAGTTTAACACATTTAATGAATATTATCTACTGAAAAGTAAAATGATTAAATGAGTCTGTTAAAGGGGTCTCAGACTAACTTTGCAAGCTACAAATTTGCTCTATGGCACACTTTCTAGAATATCTTAAAATGCCTACTTTAAAAAGGGATTTGGAGCAAGGTGACTAGGAAAAAAAAAATCTCATGAAGTAGCAAGTCTTAAAAAATGTGACATGAAGAATTTGATTGCTAAAAGTGCATATATAGGAAAAACAATGAAGCTAGAAACATAGTAAACCATAAAACAGTTATGCTTACATGAAGAAGCACAACAGGGTTTATATTAAAACTTGCTATTCCACAAAACTGGAACAAATTACATCATAAAGAAATAAATTATAAATTGTATATTACAATTTGCAATATGATTAAATTAAAAAATACAAAAACATTCTTTGAATGAACTTGCAAAATAGCTTTAAAACTGTAGCTGGTTGAAACATTTATCCAAAATAGTTTTAATTTAAAAAAAAAAAAAAAAGTAAGCAAAAAATGATAGATTTTATCCTACTCAACCTTTTAAACTGCTACCAACATATTTTGCCAACCATAGATTACTGAAACCAATAGACGATAATAACTGTAAGGTTAACATGGCAAGGCAGGCAGGCGCATTCTGTAGGCCTTCACGGATTGCGTATCACGTTCCTGTAGAGTGAAGGTCAATCTCTCAAACAGGTGCTGTTGTCAATTTCCATTGTTTCCACAGTTAAACACCACATTCTTCTGGAGATTGTGTTTCCATTTAAAGATTATTTCCGTTATGTTCTTGATTAAAAATAAATCAAGAGACTTTTATATGATCAAGCTGCTTTTTTTGTGCATGTGCCTGGCATGTCCTGGAGGTTAATTTTTGACCTGAATAAGAAACAAATGTAATAAAATGATACATTTTACAAATACTTTCTTGCTGGAAAAGGAAATCATATTTTTGTATTAAATTGCAGTTTATCATTAAACTAATGCTTTATTTACAAACTATCATGACTTAATTATATCTTCACACATCCTAACCCCCTGGGCAGTGTTGAGATTCCGAAATGTAAGCTACTTCCCTAAAATACAAAACCTTTAACACTTAAAGGGACACTCAATCAAAATTAAACTTTAATTATTCAGATAGAGCATGCTATTTTATACAACTTTCCAATTTACTTCCATTAACAAAATGTGCACAGTCTTTTAATATTTAAACTTTTTGAGTCACCAACTCCTACTGAGTATGTGCAAGAATAAGTGTGTATGCATTTGTGAATGGCTGATGGCTGTCACATGGTACAGGGGGAGTGGAAAAAGACATAACTTTTAAAATTGTCAGAAAAAAAAAAAATCTACTACACATTTGAAGTTCAGACTAAGTGCTATTGCATTGTCTTGTTATCTTGCATTTGTTGATTACGCAAATCTACTATGTTGACTGG
Organism: Bombina bombina; assembly: GCF_027579735.1. Lineage (NCBI taxonomy): Eukaryota > Metazoa > Chordata > Amphibia > Anura > Bombinatoridae > Bombina > Bombina bombina. Next base: position 190,726,478 of record NC_069500.1, read on the forward strand.
TCCTTTAAGAACTGGAGAGAACAGGCTGAATCCCACCACTGCCCTAATCCAGGGATGACCAAGTGGTGGCCCTCTGCACTAGTTAAGGGGAAAGCAAAACTAAAAAAAAAATCGGTGCAATCATTTTTGTGGCCCCTAAAAGACAAACTAAAAATGTGCATTTTGGGGAATTCTGCTGATGGGCAAACCCAAAAGAGCCCTGTAAAGGAGAGAACAGCAAGACGTATCCTGCAACCTTACCTAAATCAGGGTCTGTGCCACTGGACATTTTTAGAAAATATTTGATTAATTTGTGTTTAGCCATAAATTTATTTGTGACCCCTAGAGCCTTGTGAAATATTGATACGCTGCCCTTTCTAAAGTTTTTAAAATACTGATCTGTGGCCCCTATGTGTTAGGATGGAAGTTGGCCATCACTGCCCTAGGGAATAATGACTTCACAGAAATTCACTCCTTTTTTATGCAGCATACAAATAAATATAAAGCAATTACAAAAAGGAATAAACAAAAGGGCGCTAAAAAACTAGAAGTAACAAACACATTTATTCTTTGGACATCTAGTCAACATGTATATATTAAATGTAAGAAGATTACTTGCAAAAATAAAATGCCTAATATTCAAATGTTTATCTGATCATACAATATTTAATATAAGGGACGTCTCCCTATGTTCTAAAATACAAATTACAGAATATACATACACAAAATATACAAAAACAAGTGTAGCAAATATAAAAAAATTAGTAAATTAATAAAAATATAGAAAAAATGTTTTCAAAATGATTAAAAATACATTATAGGGAGGCGGAGCCAGCTTCTGAACTGTACGGTCACATTTGCTTGGAGCTCCTGCCAACTAAATATAAACTAATATAAAGAGGCTAAAAAACACACTTCAGTGGCCAAATTACTAGACCGGTCAAGAGACTATACCAGCTGGGTCATGATAAGTGAAGAACTTGGAGGTAGCCGACGAGCGGGAGTTTGAATTGCAGGGCTTACTGACTGACAAGGCTTGCCCACCATCCATTCTTGACTTAAACTCCGTGACTGACCACCACCACCTGCACACTGAAGGGTCGGGGCTCCACGTCTAGCAGCAGCAGTGAGGACGAGAGAGAGAGGACGAGAGAGAGAGAGAGAACGAGAGAGAGAGATCTGCCCTTACCTGGTGAGGTGGGAAGGGGCAGCTGAATTAATAAGGCACAGAGCATACAGACAAGCTATCCCAAGAAGGGTGTGCCACGAAGTCTGCCCCCCCCCCCCACCCAAAGAAGTTTCTCTCTAAGCTACCAAACTCATAGCACCTCCCTGTGAGTACATGTTTTTGGGGCAGTGGGCCAATATATTAAGCATACACTACCTTTGATAACCACAGCTCAGATACAAGGAGTGGTGTGAAAATTGGACACTGGGACCTGTATAATCACTCTGCACCCTGCCGTATCTGCACTGCTAGAGCCTTACTCCCTCTGTATTAAATAGCTCCTGGGGCTACATAACTCACATTGGAGCAGGATCATATCATATACTTGGTAAAAGTAATAACAGATTTACCCTCTGCCTTCTAAACCTAGAGTACCTCTCCTCATAATCTGGTCACTGAAACACATAAGGCTCAATTATACTCTAGAGCCAGAGGCAACAAGAATTTACCTACACAAATCCTGCAATAACGAACGGTGCCCTTAACAATATATTTCTGCAAGGCGGGAAAAAGGCGCCATTTTTCTTTGCATTGCCGATAGCATAAGTGAGACCTATAACATATAAGCTCAACATATGAGCAGGGGCTTGATGCCCACTTTCCAAGATCCCACAGGAAGTTCAAAGCCATTCATGTCAATAGGTCACTAACAAGATAAAGTTTCCTTTCTAGACCTCCACAAGAGAGGAGTTTTGTTTCCTTCCTGGACAGTTCAGCTTTGTAGCAGCGGTACAGGAGTGCTTAGGGAAACTCCATAAAGTGTCTACAAGTCACTAGACGAAGGTAACTTTGAGCACAGATTGGCAGACAACAATCCTCAATTCTCTCCTCTAAGTCATACACTTCCCCAATAGGGAATAAAAATGGATCTGATGTCAGCATAAGGGGGAACTAAAAGGCAGACCACAACGAACAGCTATGTGAGGAGCACCAGACATGAACAATATTCATTAAACAACCTCCCCTCACCACCAACCAGATCCTGAGAAACACCCATGAGCAACAAACAGTATACGCCAGTATCCTGATATTCAGACAGGGTCACATTAAGAGCTTAACCCCTGTGACCTGCTAGACAGGACAAAATTAAAAATAAATCTCAAAACTGTTAAAGAGTGCCTGTCAAGGTCTCAATCAAAACGGCCAAGATAAAAGCTGCCCACCCACCATGGCAAGCCCCTTGGCAGACTCCTCTGATGACTCCAGGGGTGCCAACCCAGACAGTTCTAACAAGGAACTTCTGACCCAAATAAAATCCTTATTTCAAGAGGAATTTAAATCAGCCGTGTCAGAGATACGTCAGGACATCAGAGAAATAGGGGGAAGGATAGCAGAAATCGAAGAGAAATTAAATAATGTGACAGAAGAAATTCCCCTACTCCGAAATTCTATTCAAGACAACACAGCTTATATTAGCAAACTGGAGGACCAGATTGAGGATCTGGAAAATAGATCGCACAGATCTAACTTGCTAATCAGAAACCTCCCAGAATCCTTCAAAAACTTAGAAGAAACCATCTCTGACCTCTTCCACCAATTAGTTACAGAAATTGAACACAACCTTCTGCTATTGGACCAGGTACATAGAGCCCTCACAAGGCCACAACAAAATTCTAATAGAGATATCATCACTAAACTTCACTACTACCACGTTAAAGAACTGATACTGAAAGCTGCCAGAGCTAAGAAAACCATTGAGTATGAAGGTCACATCATCCAAATATTCACAGCACTTACCAAAGTACACATAAAATATAGGTGGAACTTTCCCTTCAAGTTAGCCTACACCCACCAGAATAGTAATTAGGTTTGCTCTACCTTAGAAGAAGGAATGGCTTTGCCTAAAGATAAAGTACCGTATTGGCAAGATTTTCTCTCCAGATATACTATGTCTATAAAAGAAAATTCACACAATGTCAGAGGATTGAACTCTGTACTCTGAGATGGCCTTTTTTCTCTTGATATCAAAGCACTAAATGCACACATAATAATGCTTACACAAACTCCAAAGAGATAATCTAAAATGTATATGGCAGGGCAAAAAAAAGAGCCAGAATCAATAAAAAGCTCATGTGCACTAGCAGAAGGGAAGGGGGAGTCTGTCTTCCGAATCTAATTCCATATTATTACTCGGCCTGAATAGCACAAACCCTTCAGTGGTTTAAAGTTAACAGCACATCGCAATGGGTTCATATTGAATCCAGTGTCGTGGACACTATACCATTATCTAACTTGCTATGGTCTCCAGACACTTCCACAATCCCCCGGAAATGCAACTACATTGCAATCCAACACACTCTACACTTATGGAAAAGGCAAAACTCTAAGTTTCCCCTAATTCAAAAGAGATCTAGGATAACTCCTTTGATAACTCACACCTCCGCTATTGATAAAAAAATACAGCAGAAATGGTTCAACAAGGGACTCTACAGAATAGCAGACATTTACAAGGAGGGCAAAATAATATCATATGAGCAATATCAAGCATTAGACAGTGAAGATAGGAACATTTGGTATCACTACTTGCAATTAAGATCTAGAGCACAGGAAATCTTAGGTAATGAGATAACCTCCCCAAACTAGAAACGCTATGTCTCTCTGATCGCCATACTCAGGGAGTGATATCTATTCTATACACTATTTTCAATCGATCTCCAATAGAAAGCAAATCTCAACTTATGACAAAATGGGAGCACGACAATGGTAAAGCAAGGTCAATTGAGACTTGGACAAAAAAAATCTTGCTAATGGTTTAACCTTCTCACAAAATGCAACACTTAAGGAAAATTTCAACAAGATCTGGTGGAGGGGGAGATGGAGGATGTGGTGAGAACAGAACGGAACATACCCACACAAGTGGTGGGAGTGTAGAAAAGTTAGGGAGACCTGGGAACACACATATAAACCTACTGAGTGCAATATTCAAAAAGAGAGTTACATTGACAATGGAACAAGCATCGTTACATTTCACGATCCTGGGGCTCACTAAACAAAATAACAAATTAGCTATGTTGATTTGTACGATAGTTAGACTAGGTATCGCCTAATTCTGGAAAGGAACACCACCTAGTTTTAAACTAATACAACAAAAGATCTCACACCACTATAACATGGTGAGTGCAGCAGCAGAATTCTTGAACAGAGAGGGCTTCTTATTACAATGGGAGCCATATATTATGCACCAAGAGGCCTCCTTGAGAAGGAGTTTGTTGGCTAACTAAGTCAAGCCCTAAGAGTGCAAGGGGTCCATGAGTCTACAGATCAGTGGAAATTTAATAGAGTACAGTGTTGAGGGAAACGCAGAATGTCTATTGTATGTTATACACTGATGTGATATGTATTGCTGAAGAGTACTTGAAGACAAGTATTTGACTGTGTAACGATGGAATGTTTGATTTTTGTTTAACCCATTTGTGAAAAACTAAATAAAAATTACTTCAACACACGCTAAGAGCGGGCTGTTTCGTTTTATCAAGTATTGGACTGCAAACATTATAGCTGCCGGGTCCTCTTTCAGCAATTACATGCACCGGAACTGTGAATTTCAACCTAGAAACAGAAGCCGCTACTTGGCGGAAGAGGGGTGAGTGAGATTGCTCCAACTGTCTCCAGAAAGCGAGCAGTGTTCCAATTTCTATCAGGTTGCTAACCGGAGAGCACTTGGATCCGGTGTGGTCTAATATAAAAGACTCAAGAAGGATATATTTATCTCCCTAACGGAGTTATTCTGTATCACGTAAAACTAGGAGCATACAATACAATCTTCACTCAGCTGAGTATTTGCTACCTTGTGGCCATTTTAACACACTAATGATATTTGTGGCAATATCTCGTCTAAAGTTAGACATTTTTTGTTTTGGAAGTTATCTATACTCAGCGGAATATCTTCTACATTGTGGCTATACTAATATTCTTGATATTTGTGATAATATCTCCTGCATGAGTTTACTGACATTTTTGATTTGGAAGCTTAATTGTCTCCTTGGAACAAAAGTTGTGGACACGTTCATTACAGAAAGTATTTTTGGAATATTCATCTATTTTTGCCATATATTTTTATCTTAAGATGGTATAATTTATAATGTATTTTTAATAATTTTGAAAACATTTTTTCTATATTTTTACTTACTAATTTTTTATATTTACTACGCTTGTTTTTGTATATTTTATGTATGTATATTCTGTAATTTGTATTTTAGAACATAGGGAGACGTCCCTTATATTAAAAATTATATGATCAGATAAACATTTGAATATTAGGAATTTTATTTTTGCAAGTAATCTTCTTACATTTATTATATACATGTTGACTAGATGTCCAAAGAATAAATGTGTTTGTTACTTCTAGCTTTTTAGCGCCCTCTTGTTTATTCCTTTTTGTAATTTTCTCCATGTTCCACTTTTAGGGAGGTGGTTTAGGAGTGGCAAGTTGTAACTTTAGGCTCAGCACTTTGTTTAAATCTCTCTTTGTCTTTATAAAATATAAAGCAATGCCATAGGTTTTAAATTCAAAACCATCTTACAATACTAAGGATGAATTCATAACCACTATTTGTAAACTATTTTATAAATAATTGTTCATATTATTAGCAACAGTAATAATTATTATTACATTTTGTTTTTGATGAAGATACCTTGGCTAACCCATTAAAACAATGGCCACTACCATTAAAAAGAGGAATTATGAGGAGTAACAACATATACCCTATCACAACCAAATTAAAACTAGGATTGTATTTATTGTTCTTAATGCAAGTATGATACGAAATGCAGTAGCTGCACATAGAACACTGGCTGGAACACACACACACACTGACATCTTACCTGTTGTGGATCATGTGGCTTTTGACTAAATGCCCAGCGGCCAGAGCTGCCATGAGGGAAAGCTCTCCTGCCATTACTGTGCCACAGACTATCTGAGCAAGTTGTTGGGCATTTTTACCAGGGCTGTCTGTGCTTGCTCCTTGGACCCCAAGCATCTATTAACAAAAGGTAGAGAAAAATGATTTTGACTTATAGCTTACCTTTGTACTACCTATGCATTTACACAACACAGTGGAAGCCTAGTAACTATTCAAATCAGCTCTGACTTTGAAATCCAGGAAATGAAATCAACAATAATGATAATAGATACAATCAACAGACCCCACATCCTTTGAAGAAAGGGAGCACTGTTTTATATAGAATACTGTATGTGTACCTACCCGTAAGCATGCTTGCTGAGGAGCCAGATTTGTACCACCCCCGACTGTGCCAATCTCTATAGAAGGCATTGTGCAGCTGATGTACAGATCATCATGCATGGGTCCTGTTGGCTCCATGAGCGTAATGCAATTAGAGCTCCCTACGTTCTGCGCAGCATCCTAAAGTGAGATCAACAGTTACCTCAAGATGATAACATATCTTCCAATACACTTCTCATCCATTAATGATATAACTGCATAAAGCAAAAATGCTAAAACTTGTTACTAATGTAGAACTGCTCAATAGTTACTAATGTAGAACTGCTCAAATTTAATCTACAACAAAACATTGATATCTATATAAAATAGGACACTTATACATATGTATCAAGTTCCCGTTATCTTGCAGTTCAACACCATGTAAACAAGTAGCCTGGCATTTTCATCCAAGAGACATAAGGTGACTCTATAGAATCAAAGACAGACAAGAAATGTCATTCATGCAATAATGACACTCTTAACATGCTTTAAACCTAACAAAACTAAAACAGCACAGAAACATTGCATAGATTGTGGTATTAACTGAGAAATGATCTGTTAACCCCCCTTATCATTGAATATTATGGCTTTTCTGAAGAACTGTTACATTTTGCAACTGTAGTCATTTTTTGTTAATAATGCACATTTGACAGAAAAAAATGACTTCCTCTAATTTTTTTTAAAAGAATGTTATTTTAGCAATACTAACCCTGAAACTCCGTGTTTAACTCCTGCAAAGGGGTTGAACAAATAATTAAAGAACCAATTGGGAGCTAAAGAGAACTGCTGGTCTTGAGTGGAAACTGTTGAGCCAATTAGCAGCGGTACTTTTTGGTATGGTGCTTCCTTGTTATACTTGCTAAGAAAAAACAAAAACCTGCTTTGCTTTAAGAAAGCTAATAATTTTTGTTATTCTTAGGAAAACTGCTAAATAGCCACTTATAATATAATAAGTATCTGCAAAAGGTGATTTAATATCTAAAGAAAGCACAAAACATAAAACCAATGTTATTGTAATTTTGGTGTAAGCTCTTCCAAAATTACAAAAAGTACCTGTTCAAATATATGATTTGAATATTATTAGAAGGAAAAATAAAAAATACAGAATGTGGTAGACTGACTGAAAAATCTATTGCAAACTTTTCTCTCCAGATACCACAGAAGAAAAAATGTGAGAGTCTCCTGCTCGAAATCAGACAAGACAATCAGGATAGTCTTTGATTCAAATATAGATATTAAATATAAAAAAAAAAGTAAATTAAATGTAAGCCATTAAAAAGGTACATGAAACCCAAAAATGTTCTGTCATGATTCAGATAGAGAATACAATTTTAAACAACTTTCTAATGTACTTCTATTATCTAATCTGTTTCATTCTCTTGGTATCACTTGTTGAAGGAGCAGCAATGCACTACTGGTTTCTAACTGAACACATGGGTGAGCCAATCACATTCAATATATATATATATATGCAGCCACCAATCAACAGCTAGAACCTAGTTTCTCTGCAGCTCATGATAACAAGAGAAGGAAGCAAATTAAATAATAGAAGTACATTGGAAAGTTGTTTAAAATTGTATTCTCTATCTGAATCATGAAAGAAAATTTTTGGGTTTCATGTTGCTTTAAATATTGTCACAGAAAGCAAAATTCTTATTTTCAGTCCTCCAAAGAAGCATTACACACAAGTTAAAACAGGATCTTTAAAATATATGTTGGGAAAACCACAACAAATTTTTCTAAAGTTTATTTTATTACTTTGATTGTTCGGTCAACTAACCTGTCCACAAGCGATGTAAATTGCAGTCACAATATTTGCTGCATGTGCATTGAAGCCTCCAATGCTTCCAGCCATGGCAGAACCAACCAAATTCTTGTTTATATTCACCTCCACCAAAGCTTGTGTTGATGACTTCAGCACCTACACATACATTGTATATATACACAGAGTCAAATACAAATTTGTGGACAATTATTATACAGCATTAGCTCCCAGCTCTAATCTTTAGAACATATTACGTAGGATATATATATATATATATATATATAAACAGGGCCCATCTAAGCATACGTAATAACAATAGTGACAGATTAACCAAGGGCAGGGTGTGGCAATTTTGTGAAAATCTATGTGCTATGTTACTAAAATTATTTTTAAAATGTACAGTCTGCAATAGTTACGATAAAATATGCTTAGTGCAATTTGAATGTATTTTAACAGGATTAAAAAATAAATAAAATTGTATAAGCTCACATGATTATATAGCAAAACATCTTCTGGTGGACAACAAGGCATTAAAAACAGTTAAAATGGAAAGGAGAAATGACGAATACACACTTACCTCTCTGACTACTTTAGCTGGTATGATTGCTTCACATACCACAGATTTGCCTCTGCCCTCGATCCAGTTGATAGCTGCAGGTTTCTTGTCAGTACAGTAGTTGCCACTAACTGCCAAAACATAAAGCTCTGGGAATTCTTCTTGTAGCCTGGCAAGAGCCTGCTCAGTACCCTATTACAATAAAACAAATGAAGGTAATAAAGATCTGCATTCTATATATGAGGTGGAAATGCTGCTTATTAAACATTAACTTAATATATCTATAAAGGAATATGGAAGTGATGCATTCCAGAAACTGAAGGTTTGCTCTGATGATGCAGTGTCTGTCAGTGTTGACTGTAAAGAATATATATTTATTAGTGGTTTCATTAATTAAAACTATTTAAATTTCTATTAAGGTAATGATTATTTCTTTCCTAGTTGCAATCAGGGTGGACTTGATTTAAATCATGGTTTTCTACATAAAGGTTTTTTAGAACAACTGTTCAGATTATTTTTCCAGTTATATAAAAAAATTATATACCATTAAAAATATAGTTCATAATTATCTATCTTCAGTTTAATAGGTTATTCATTCATATTTGATCAACTTTTCAGCCGTACCTTATTGGAAGGAGAAAAAAAAAAAAACAAGATGTATGCTTACCTGATAAATCTATTTCTTTCCGGATATGGAGAGTCCACGGCGTCATCAATTACTAGTGGGAATATCACTCCTGACCAGCAGGAGGCGGCAAAAAGAACCACAGCAAAGCTGTTAAGTGTCACTCCCCTACTCACAATCCCCAGTCATTCTCTTTGCCTCTGTCAATGGAGGAGGTGAAGTTTTGGTGTCTGAAGAAAATTGGATTTTCCTTTGCTAAAAGAAAGATTTTTTTTTTTGGTTTAAACGTAGTCCACGGTAATCTCTTCAGTAGAGTAGTGGCTTTAAAAGCAGTTAGGAACTTGTAAGGTGGGACTTGCTGCCCTAATATAGAAAGCCAGAGTAGGTTTACTCTGTTCTTTTTTCTACAGGTACAGTATATGTAAGGAATATGTGTCCTTTCACACTTTGTAGGTCATCCTCCTGCCGGATGACTAGACGCAGGTAAGTACATTTTTGTCTTCTAAGGTGGGAAGACTGCACTTCTGGTGACATCGATACAGTGGGGTCAGTCCTATTATAGGTCACTCTGCACATTATCTGTGACTTATAAATCCTTGGGGGTCAGGATTCTCATGGCAGGTGCAGGCACTTAGCATGTGATATATCAGGGCTCTTTTTATAGTCAGTGTGTATGTCTCATAGTTGCGCTGTGTTTATTGGGCAATCATTTTACTATGCGGCTGTCTGTTGTGCCGCTTATACGGGCAGTTGGGCTGAGCTACCTCAAGGACGTTGGGATACTGAACGCGTGTTTTAGTTTTTACTGCGCAGTTCCTGCTCAGCCGGGTTTGCCAATCACGTGACACGCCTTCCTTGATGCGAGAGGAACGGCACTATTTGTCATCTGTGTCAACTTGATGCGGCAGCTACTCATCTGAGTGCCTCAACTTTTCTCTGTGACGGGTGGTAAGGCTCTTCAGTAAACCTGAGGTGCAGAGTGCCTGTAGTAGTTTGGGGGTTAATTTGTATAATACATTTAACGGAAGCTGACTCCATTATTATGAATTAGCAGGTACTTTAAGAGACAGTACTTGTTCAAACAATTTTTTTCTGTGTTAATTTTTGCATAATAAACTACCATGGAGTCTGAAGATATTCCTTCCAATAAATGTTATGCCTAGAAGCCCAAATTGCAATTTTGTGACTCATGCTAAGCTAGAGCGCTAAGAGTATAAAGATAGATTTTTGCCCAATATGTTTCTCAGGATGATGCTTTTCAGGCAATGACGCAGCCTCTTCCTACTACTTCCCTGGCCTCTATGGTGTCACATGCAGTGCCCTGCTGTTCCTCTCAGCCTCATGGAGGCGCATATTTGCCTGCAGAAATTGCTGCACAGGTATCCTCTGCGGTATTATCTGCTTTTCCTATACTACAGGGAAAATGCAAGAGGAAACTCAAGCATTCAGATAGTAAGGTTTCTGATCCATCTGTGGCTACACAGGTTGCTCGCTCTCATAAGTCTGATGAGGAGGATTTGTCGGTAGCCTCTGAGGGTGAAATCTCAGATTTGGACAGTATAATTCGTTCATCTGAGGCTGAAGAAGTAACCTTCAGATCTAAGCTTGAACACCTTTGTGTACTGTTAAAGGAGATTTATGCTACTTTGGATGACTCTGACCCGCCTGTCGTCAACCCTAGGAAATCTAGTAAGCTTAACTAATAAAAACTATGATGTTCCTTCCTCTGTGGAAGTTTTTCCTGTTCCAGACCGTGCTACCGAGATTATTGCACAGGAATGGGAGAAGCAAGGGATTCCCTTTTCCCCGTCCCCTGTGCTTCCTGTTGCTGGCTCCATTAAGAATTCATGGAGCACGGTGCCTAAAGTAGAAGGGACTATTTCTACTCTGGCTAAGAGAACTACTATTCCTATAGAGTATAGCAGCTCCTTTAAGGATCCAATGGACAAGAAGTTGGAGGCTTATTTGAAGATGTATGTTCATCAAGGTCTTCAATGGCAACCTGCAGTTTGCAATGAAACAGTGTCAAGTGCAGCATCTTTTTGGTATGACGCCTTGTTTGATTCTCTTCAAGTAGAGACTCCTTTGGAGGAGATTCAAGACAGGATTAAGGCTCTCAAGCTAACCAATTCCTTTATTGCTGATGCTACCAGGCAAGTTATTAAACTGGGAGCCAAGATTTCTGGTTTTGCTGTGTAAAATCATGGTCAGCTGATGTTTCCTCCAAGTCCAAGCTTCTGCCACTTCCTTACAAGGGTAAGACCTTGTTTGGAGACCTGGTCTGGCAGAAATAATTTCTGATATTACGGGTGGAGAAGTGTCTTTTCTACCTCCAGACAAGAAGAATAGACCGAAAGGAGGTCAAAGTAAATTTTGTTCCTTTCGTAACGACGAAGGAAAGTCTTCCTCTTCCAAGCAGGAGCAGCCCAAGTCTTCTTGGAAACCAATCAGTCTTGGAACAAAGGGAAGCAATCAAAGAAACCTGCAGCTGAGCCTAAGTCAGCATGAAGGATTTGCCCCTGATCCGGGATCGGATCAAGTGGGGGGCAGACTCTCTCTTGCTTTCTCAGGGTTACAAAATAGAATTCAAGACCTTTCCTTCCAGGGACAGGTTCTTCCTCTCAAGATTATCTGCAGACCAGATAAAAAGAGAGGCATTCTTAAAATTTGTTCAGGATCTTTCCTCCTTGGGAGTGATAGTTCTAGTTCCTGTAAAGGAACAGGGCCTGGGATTCTATTCAAATCAGTTTGTGGTTCCCAAAAAAAGAGGGAATTTTTAACTCATTCTAGACCTTGCCACAGTTCCCAGAAGTTTTTGAAAAGTTCTGGGGGCTCTCTTTGCAATGGTTCTGAGGACAGATATGGATCAGTCATCATGAGACACTCTTCCATGGTGGCTTTCTCAGGAGCATCTGTCACAGGGCACATGCTCCTGGAGTCCTTCCCGGGTGATTGTGACCACGGACGTCAGCCTGTTGAGAGCAGTTTGGGACTTGTTAAAGGCACAGTGACTATGGACTTGGGAGAAGTCTGCTCTCCCCATACTCATCTTGGAGTTAAGGGCGGTTTACAATGCTCTGATGGTTTAGCCTCAGTTGTCCTTAGCTCTGGTTTTCAGGGTCCAGTCGGACAATTGGCTTACATGAACCACCAGGGAGGAAGCCGGAGTTACTTAGCCATGAAGGAGGTGGCTCGTATAGTTTTGTGGGCGGAAGCTCACAACTGCTGTCTGCCATCCACATTTCAGGGGTGAACATCTGGAAAACAGACTTCCTGAGTAGACAGACATTTCTTTCCGGGGAGTGGGCACTGCATCCGGAGGTGTTCTTCAGATTATCCCTTAAGTGAGGGATGCCATCTCGGAAGAACTCCAAGCTTCCCAGGTACGGTTAAAGGTCAGGAGATCTGCCCAAATAGATGTTCCAGCGGTTCCTTGGGATTTCAGTCTGGCATATCCGTTTCCTCCGCTTGCTCTCTTTCCACGAGTCATTGCTTGTATCAAACTCAAGAGAGCATCAGTAATTCTAAAAGCTCCGGCATGGCCTCGCAGGTTCTGGTAGGCAGACTTAGTGAAGATGTCATCTCTGCCACCTTGGAGGTTTCTTCTAAGGACCTTCTAACTCAGGGTCCATTCCTGCATCCAAATCTCGTTTCTCTGAAGCTGACTGTTTGGAGATTGAACGCTTAGTTCTGTCTAAGCATGGTTTTTCTGAGTAGGTCATTGAGACCATGATTCAGGCTCGTAAACCTGTTACTAGAAGGATTTACCATAAAGGTATGGCGTAAATACCTTCTTAGTGTGAATCCAAGGGCTACTCTTGGAGTAGGGTCAGGATTCCTAGAATTTTGTCTTTTCTCCAGAATGGTTTGGAGAAGGGTTTGTCAGTCAGTACTCTGAAGGGCCAGATTTCTGTGTTATCCATTTTGTTCCACAAGCGTCTGGCGGATTTACCAGATGTTCAATGTTTTTTTTTCAGGCCCTGGTCAGAATCGGGCCTGTGGTTAAACCTGTTGCTCCTCCTTGGAGCCTTAACCTTGTTCCTAAAGTTTTGCAGCAGGCTCCATTTGAGTCATTGCATTCCTTAGATATTAAGTTGTAATCTTGGAAGGTTTTGTTTCTTATTGCTATCTCTTCTGCGTGGAGAGATTCGGAACTCTCAGCTTTACAGTGTGATTCGCCTTATCTTATTTTTCATGCTGATAAGGCGGTTCTTCGTACTAAGTTGGGTTTTCTTCCTAAAGTAGTTTCAGATAGAAATATTAAATCAGGAAACTGTTGTTCCTTCTCTATGTCCTAATCCTCTTCTCATAAGGAACGTTTGTTGCACAACTTGGATGTTGTGCATGCTTTGAAATTTTATCAGCAGGCGACTAAGGATTTTCGCCAGTCCTCTGCCCTGTTTGTTTCTCAGGTAAGCGTAAGGGTCAGAAGGCTACTGCTACTTCGCTTTCCCTCTGGTTGAGAAGTGCAATTCGTTTTGCTTATCAGACTGCTGATCAGCAGCCTCCTGAGAGAATTACAGCTCATCCCACAAGGACTGTTTCCTCTTCTTGGGCTTTTAAAAATGAAGCTTCTGTGCAACAGATTTGCAAGGCTGCAACTTGGTCCTCTCTGCATACTTTTTACAAATTTGATACTTTTGCCTCGACCGAGGTTTCCTTTGGGAGAAAGGTTCTTCAAGCGGTGGTGCCTTCTGTTTAGGTCTGCCTCTCTTGTTATCCCTCCCTAGTCATCTGTGTCCTCTAGCTTGGGTATTGGTTCCCACTATTTATTTTTTTATTATCAGGTATTTGTAGAGCGCCAACAGGTTCCACAGCGCCAACAGGTTCCGCAGTGCTAGTAATTGATGACGTTGTGGACTCTCCAAATCTTAGGAAAGAAAACAAGATTTATGCTTACCTGATAAATCTATTTCTTTCCAGATATGGAGAGTCCACGACCCCACCCTTAATTTAAGAGACAGTTATTTTTCTCCTTCCAAAAAAAGTACGGCTGAAAAGTTGATCAAATATAAATAAATAACCTATTGAACTGAAGATAGATAATTATGAAATATTTATTTCTAATGGTACTATGGTAATACTATATTTCTAATGGTATATATTTTCTTATATAACTGGAAAAATAATCTGAAAACCATGATTTAAAATCAAGTCCACCCTGATTACAACTAGAAAAACAAAGTGCATGTTTAATTAGCAATTATGTTAGGTTAGTAAAATCTTTGGCAACAATCACAAGAAAAGTTGCAGTGGCTTTTATCTTGACCTTAGTTTACCTTTGAAATCATGTTCATTCCCATAGCATCTCCTGTGCTGGATTGAAAACGAATATACAAGTTCCGTCCAGCAATACAAGACTGAAGCCGACCAAGTCGAGCAAATCTAAAACAAAACACAAATATCGCTCAGCTTCTAGGAACACAAATACTGTTTGGGGACAGGAACCCTACAGAAATAACCTGATGTGGATGTTAAAACCACTATAATAATACAAGCACTTGATAAGACCATAGATGAGAAAAGGATGACCCTTGTGGATTATGGTTTTCAATATGAAATTATTAAAAAAAATGAATTCCCCTTAAAGGTTTAAATAATACATAGATTGCTAAAACTATAGTGCAAGTCATTTCAGGTATGATTCAAGGGTTTTTAGCTTCTTTTTTAAAGCTATTCTAATAGATTTGAATGGCTTTTAAAGAACGCTAAAAAATAACCTCAGTAACCCACAATTTGTTTAGCATGAAACCCTTATAAAATTAGAATTGAGGACAAAGTTTCTTATAGCTTACCTACTGGTGCTATCAAACACTTCTTTGATTACTTTAAAGCCTTCTGGGCTATCTAGCCAAGCCTTTACTTCAGCAGCTTCACAAGCAGATGGCAACCTAACAACTGGTCCACGAGTCATCCCATCAGCCAGAACACGACTGTGTGCTCCTCCTCCCAGCTGAAATAGTCACATTTCTTATTAGAAGTTTACATTTTACAGGCAATATTATTATTATGTCATGATGATACATATTATGGCAATGCTGCCAATTTAAGTGTATTTCAAACTAAATTTATTCTATACCGAAGGAGGATATTAAATTATTTTAAAATGGTGACATAAAATGTAGTTCTAGAGTGAAACTCACCAATATGGCTCTGCAGCCTCTGTTAGTGCTTGCAACAAGGCAGCCTTCTGTAGTTGCCATTGGCACTTGAAACTCTTTGTTATTTAGGAGCAAGGGTCCAGCAACACCAACAGGAATTGGCATGTACCCAATGACATTCTCACAGCAAGCACCCATTACCTAGACGGAAAAAAAAACCAAGATGTATATAAAACATGTGTATGGTCTCTTTACAAATAATGTATATTGTTCTACATTCCTAGAACACCACAAATAAGAAATTAATTCCTGGCAAAAAAGATCTGTGCTTCAACATGCTTTAGCATTGTGTATATTTACACATGATTAATACCAATTGCAAGTTGGTCTAGGGAGAACATTCCACAGCAAGTCACTGTAGGATACCTTAAATCAATTTAACATTATTGAAATTTTAATTTCAGATGTTTATGTTGCAACATGATGGATCAGTGTCAATATTTCAATACCTTTGTATAGTACAGTATCAAATTTGAGAGATTCACAGACGTAAAAATATTGTGCCTTTTACAAGGAAAAACAGTAATCAGGTTAGAGAAATCTGAACCTTAGCAACAAATTGGTTGGACTTTCATATATTTTGAAGCAGAATCTTACACAGAACTTACCAAATGGTAGTTATAGTTCTTGTAAGGCAGATTTTGTAGGGCTGAAGATTGTGGCAATTTGAAAGCTAACATTAGTCTGCGAATTGCCACTCCTCTCTCAGGGGTTTCCATCATGGTTTCCAGCTTGTAGGCAGGGATGTATTTTGCATTTACTAACTTGATGACCTCGGCATCACTCAGATACTTAGCACCTTTCTGTAAAGAACACAAACATTTTATAGTGGTTTTGGCAGTCATATTTCTTACTACTCATACAAGCGATTCCCACCCTTTTTTGCTTGTTGGATTTTATGAATAAATAATAGCCAAAACTAAGCATCTTAAGTAGATGCAATTATAATATTTTGTGGGCTACCACAGATTAAATCGGGAATAAAAGTTTAATGTGCAATTCCATTAAAGTAATGGCCACATATATTTTACCTATGTCCAACAGGATATTTAAAGGGACACTGAACCCAAATGTTTTCTTTTGTGATTCAGATAGAGCATGCCATTTTAAGCAACTTTCTAATGTACTCCTATTATCATTTTTTCTTTGTTCTCGTGCTATCTTCATTTGAAAAAGAAGGCATCTAAGTTTTTGTTTATTTCAGAACTGTGGACAGCACTTTTTTATTGGTGGATGAATTTATCCTCCAATCAGCAAGGACAACCCAGGTTGTTCACTAAAATGGGCAGGCATCTAAACTTACATTCTTGCAGTTCAAATAAAGATACCAAGAGAATGAAGAAAATTTGATAATAGGCGTAAATTAGAAAGTTGCTTAAAATGTCATGCTCTATCTGAATCATGAAAGAAAAAAATTGGGTTCAGTGTCCCTTTAAGTTTTCACAGTTTAATTTGATAAGATATGGAAGTGGCCTTAACATTATGCAGCCATCTTGTATTATCAGTTGTCTTAAAACGTTAACTCTAAATATCAAGATCAATTCTCCTTACATCTGGATTTTTGAGGATCTGAACACATTCATCAATTGTACGAGGCTCCTCTGGTAGCTCAAATGAGTTCTCCTTATCCTCCTCAAATGGTGAATCACCCAAAACAAATGAAGCTACAGGTAAAGCCTCAAGTGGCAATGGCTTTATAACCGCCTCTGAAATGGAAAACAATTTGTTTCATGATATATAGATATAAATCGTTGTAAAAAGATATTGGTACAATAGTGGTTATTACAACAACTAACAATGATCAAGTGAACGCTGAAAATAACTTAAAAAAACTCATTACTAACAAAAATGTTGAAAGTTTACTCTCTACAGAGGCACATTTAGTTAATAGTAAAATATTAAATTATGAAATTAAATAACAAAAAAGTGTCTTTTTTTACCTTTATCAGCTTTTGATGATGGTTCTTCCACAGCATTGACTTTAGCTGGTTTATCCTGCTCCGGCTCTTTTCTGCAGCAGCTATCGATTTGTTTCTTTGGAACAGTTACAGCAGAGGTTATGGGATTCTTTAGAGACAGGGTAGACTCAGTCTCAGTTTGTTCAAAGAAGATGTACTTGACGGCAAGAAGAAGAGCCAGACTAAGTGTAATGACCTGTTCAATGTCCATAGTCACCATCCTGTGTAATAAAAGAAGTTAATCTGTTTTAGATATTATTTTCATGATATAAACTTAGCAATAGCCATGGGGCTTGTCCTTTTTTCTTCTTCTTTTATTCATGTAACACAAATGTTTATATAACCTTACTGCCTATGTTTGTGACATTGCAATACCCAGGAGATGATATTTCTGTGCATCGAACTTAACTACTTGATATGTTATTGCTTAAACCTCAGTAAAATATATAAAAAAAAATAATAATCTTACACTATATTGCATTATTTGAGAGTCTTACTTATTATTCAGAGACAAAACAATTATCCTTTTTTACATAAAAGAAAACATAATTTATACTTACCTGATAAATTTATTTCTCTTGTAGTGTAGTCAGTCCACGGGTCATCCATTACTTATGGAATATATCTCTTCCTAACAGGAAGTTGCAAGAGGATCACCCAAGCAGAGCTGCTATATAGCTTCGACCAAAACCAGACGAGAAAGGAGAAACCATAGGGTGCAGTGGTGACTGGAGTTTAATTAAAATTTAGATCTGCCTTAAAGACAGGGCAGGCTGTGGACTGACTACACCACAAGAGAAATAAATTTATCAGGTAAGCATAAATTATGTTTTCTCTTGTTAAGTGTAGTCAGTCCACGGGTCATCCATTACTTATGGAATACCAATACCAAAGCTAAAGTACACGGATGAAGGGAGGGACAAGGCAGGAACCTTAAACAGAAGGAACCACTGCCTGAAGCACCTTTCTCCCAAAAATAGCCTCCGAAGAAGCAAAAGTGTCAAATTTGTAAAATTTTGAAAAAGTGTGAAGTGAAGACCAAGTTGCAGCCTTGCAAATCTGTTCAACAGAGGCCTCATTTTTAAAGGCCCAGGTGGAAGCCACAGCTCTAGTAGAATGAGCTGTAATCCTTTCAGGAGGCTGCTGTCCAGCAGTCTCATAGGCTAAACGTATTATGCTACGAAGCCAAAAAGAGAGAGAGGTAGCCGAAGCCTTTTGACCTCTTCTCTGTCCAGAGTAAACGACAAACAGGGAAGAAGTTTGACGAAAATCTTTAGTTGCCTGCAAATAGAACTTCAGGGCACGGACTACGTCCAGATTATGCAAAAGTCGTTCCTTCTTTGAAGAAGGGTTAGGACACAGTGATGGAACAACAATCTCTTGATTGATATTCCTGTTAGTAACTACCTTAGGTAAGAACCCAGGTTAAGTACGCAGAACTACCTTGTCTGAATGAAAAATCAGATAAGGAGAATCACAATGTAAGGCAGATAACTCAGACTCTTTGAGCCAAGGAAATAGCCATCAAAAACAGAACCTTCCAGGATAACAGCTTGATATCAATGGAATGAAGGGGTTCAAATGGAACGCCTTGAAGAACGTTAAGAACTAAGTTTAAGCTCCACGGCGGAGCAACAGTCTTAAACACAGGCTTAATCCTGGCTAAAGCCTGACAAAAAGCCTGAACGTCTGGAACTTCTGCCAGACGTTTGTGTAGAAGAATAGACAGAGCAGAAATCTGTCCCTTTAACGAACTAGCAGAAAGCCCTTTTCTAAACCCTCTTGTAGAAAAGACAATATCCTAGGAATCCTAACCTTACTCCATGAGTAACTCTTGGATTCGCACCAATATAAATATTTACGCCATATCTTATGGTAAATTCTTCTGGTAACAGGCTTCCTAGCCTGTATTAAGGTATCAATAACCGACTCCGAGAAGCCACGCTTTGATAGAATCAAGCGTTCAATCTCCATGCAGTCAGCCTCAGAGAAATTAGATTTGGATGGTTGAAAGGACCATGAATTAGAAGGTCCTGTCTCAGAGGCAGAGACCACGGTGGACAGGACGACATGTCCACTAGGTCTGCATACCAGGTCCTGCGTGGCCACGCAGGCGCTATCAGAATCACCGAAGCTCTCTCCTGTTTGATCTTGGCAATCAAACGAGGAAGCATCGGAAATGGTGGAAACACATAAGCCATGTTGAAGACCCAAGGGGCTGTCAGAGCATCTATCAGCACCGCTCCCGGGTCCCTGGATCCGTAACAAGGAAGCTTGGCGTTCTGGCGAGACGCCATGAGATCCAGATCTGGTTTGCCCCAACGATGAATCAGTTGAGCGAAGACCTCCGGATGAAGTTCCCACTCCCCCGGATGAAAAGTCTGGCGACTTAGAAAATCCGCCTCCCAGTTCTCCACGCCTGGGATGTAAATCGCTGACAGGTGGCAAGAGTGAGACTCTGCCCAGCGAATTATCTTTGAGACTTCCAACATCGCTAGGGAACTTCTGGTTCCCCCTTGATGGTTGATGTAAGCCACAGTCGTGATGTTGTCCGACTGAAATCTGATGAACCTCAGAGTTGCTAACTGAGGCCAAGCTAGGAGAGCATTGAATATTGCTCTTAATTCCAGAATATTTATTGGGAGGAGTTTCTCCTCCTGAGTCCATAGTCCCTGAGCCTTCAGGGAGTTCCAGACTGCGCCCCAACCTAGAAGGCTGGCGTCTGTTGTTACAATCGTCCAATCTGGCCTGCGAAAGGTCATCCCCTTGGACAGATGTGGCCGAGAAAGCCACCATAGAAGAGAATCTCTGGTCTCTTGATCCAGATTTAGCAGGGGGGACAAATCTGAGTAATCCCCATTCCACTGACTTAGCATGCACAATTGCAGCGGTCTGAGATGCAGGCGCGCAAATGGTACTATGTCCATTGCCGCTACCATTAAGCCGATTACTTCCATGCACTGAGCTACTGACGGGTGTGGAATGGAATGAAGGACACGGCAAGCATTTAGAAGTTTTGATAACCTGGCCTCCGTCAGGTAAATTTTCATCTCTACAGAATCTATAAGAGTCCCTAGAAAGGGAACCCTTGTAAGTGGTAATAGAGAACTCTTTTCCACGTTCACCTTCCACCCATGCGACCTCAGAAATGCCAGAACTATCTCTGTATGAGACTTGGCAGTTTGAAAACTTGACGCTTGTATCAGAATGTCGTCTAGGTACGGAGTCACCGCTATGCCTCGCGGTCTTAGTACCGCCAGAAGTGAGCCCAGAACTTTTGTAAAGATTCTTGGAGCCGTAGCTAATCCGAAGGGAAGAGCTACAAACTGGTAATGCCTGTCTAGGAAGGCAAATCTTAGGTACCGATAATGATCCTTGTGAATCGGTATGTGAAGGTAGGCATCCTTTAAGTCCACTGTGGTCATGTACTGACCCTCTTGGATCATGGGAAGGATGGTTCGAATAGTTTCCATTTTGAATGATGGAACTCTTAGGAATTTGTTTAGGATTTTTAAGTCCAAGATTGGTCTGAAGGTTCCCTCTTTCTTGGGAACCACAAATAGATTTGAATAGAATCCTTGCCCGTTTTCCGTCCGCGAAACTGGGTGGATCACCCCCATTAGTAAGAGGTCTTGTACACAGCGTAGAAACGCCTCTTTCTTTATTTGGTTTGCTGATAACCTTGAAAGATGAAATCTCCCTCGTGGAGGAGAAGTTTTGAAGTCCAGGAGATATCCCTGAGATATGATCTCCAATGCCCAGGGATCCTGGACATCTCTTGCCCAAGCCTGGGCGAAGAGAGAAAGTCTGCCCCCCCACTAGATCCGTTTCCGGATAGGGGCCCTCTCTTCATGCTGTCTTAGGGGCAGCAGCAGGTTTCTTGGCCTGCTTGCCCTTGTTCCAGGACTGGTTAACTTTCCAGCCCTGTCTGTAACGAGCAACAGCTCCTTCCTGTTTTGGAGCGGAGGAAGTTGATGCTGCTCCTGCCTTGAAGTTACGAAAGGCACGAAAATTAGACTGTTTGGCCTTTGATTTGGCCCTGTCCTGAGGTAGAGCATGGCCCTTACCTCCCGTAATGTCAGCTATAATTTCTTTCAAGCCGGGCCCGAATAAGGTCTGCCCTTTGAAAGGAATATTAAGCAATTTAGATTTAGAAGTCACGTCAGCTGACCAGGATTTAAGCCATAGCGCTCTGCGCGCTTGGATGGCGAATCCGGAGTTCTTAGCCGTAAGTTTGGTTAAATGTACGACGGCATCAGAAACAAATGCGTTAGCTAGCTTAAGTGCTTTAAGCTTGTTCATAATTTCATCCAATGGAGCTGTGCGAATGGCCTCTTCCAGAGACTCAAACCAGAATGCCGCCGCAGCAGTGACAGGCGCAATGCATGCAAGGGGCTGTAAGATAAAACCTTGTTTAACAAACATTTTCTTAAGGTAACCCTCTAATTTCTTATCCATTGGATCTGAAAAGGCACAACTATCCTCCACCGGGATAGTGGTACGCTTAGCTAAAGTAGAAACTGCTCCCTCCACCTTAGGGACCGTCTGCCATAAGTCTCGTGTGGTGGCGTCTATAGGAAACATTTTCCTAAATATGGGAGGAGGGGAAAAAGGCACACCAGGTCTATCCCACTCCTTGCTAATAATCTCTGTAAGCCTTTTAGGTATAGGAAACACGTCAGTACACACCGGTACCACATAGTATCTATCCAACCTACATAATTTTTCTGGAATTGCAACCGTGTTACAATCATTCAGAGCCGCTAATACCTCCCCTAGCAATATGCAGAGGTTCTCAAGCTTAAATTTAAAATTAGAAATCACTGAATCCAGTCTCCCTGGATCAGATCCGTCACCCACAGAATGAAGCTCTCCGTCTTCATGTTCTGCAAACTGTGACGCAGTATCTGACATGGCTCTCACCTCATCCGCGCGCTCTGTCCTTAACCCAGAGCTATCGCGCTTGCCTCTTAATTCTGGCAATTTAGATAATACTTCTGTCATAACAGTAGCCATGTCTTGCAAAGTGATTTGTAAGGGCCTCCCTGATGTACTTGGCGCCACAAAATCACGCACCTCCTGAGCGGGAGGCGAAGGTACTGACACGTGAGGAGAGTTAGTCGGCATAACTTCCCCCTCGTTGTCTGGTGATAATTTCTTTACATGTAAAGATTGACTTTTATTTAAAGTAGCATCAATGCAATAAGTACACAAATTTCTATTGGGCTCCACATTGGCCTTTAAACATAGTGAACAAAGAGATTCATCTGAGTCAGACATGTTTAAAAAGACTAGCAATGAGACTAGCAAGCTTGGAAATACTTTTCTAAATAAATTTACAAGCAATATAAAAAACGCTACTGTGCCTTTAAGAAGCACAAAAAGCTGTCACAGTTGAAATAACAATGAACCAAAATAGTTATAGCAACCAATTTTTCACAGTAAATGTATTAAGTTAGCAAACGATTGCACCCACCAGCAAATGGATGATTAACCCCTTAATACCCAAAAACGGATAACAATTTAATAATTAACGTTTTTAACACAGTCAAAACACACTGTCACAGGTCTGCTGTGACTGATTACCTCCCTCAAAATGAATTTTGAAGACCCCTGAGCTCTCTAGAGACGATCTGGATCATGGAGGATGAAGTAGACAGATTGTGACTGAATTTTTACTGCGCAAAAAAAGCGCTAAAATAGGCCCCTCCCACTCATATTACAACAGTGGGGAAGCTCAGAAACTGTTTCTATGCAGAAAACAAAGATGGCCATGTGGTAAAAATCATGCCCCAATAAGTTTTATCACCAAGTACCTCACAAAAAACGATTAACATGCCAGTAAACGTTTTGAACATACATTTTAAAAGTTATGAAGTGTTATTAATAAGCCTGCTACCAGTCGCTTTTACTGCAGTTAAGGCTCATACATTATTTCAGTATTAACAGTATTTTCAGAGTCAATTCCATTCCTTAGAAAAATACATTCAGTGTACACACACTCATCAGCCTAATACCAGTCGCTATCACTGCATTTAAGGCTGAACTTACGTTACATTGGTATCAGCAGTATTTTCTCAGTCAATTCCATTCCTCAGAAAAATAATTTACTGCACATACCTCGTTTGCAGGGGGGCCCTGTATGCTATTCCCCTTTTCTGAAGTTACCTCACTCCTCAGATGAGAACAGCCAGTGGATCTTAGTTACGTCTGCTAAGATCATAGAAAACGCAGGCAGATTCTTCTTCTAATGCTGCCTGAGAACAAACAGCACACTCCGGTGCCATTTAAAATAACAAACTTTTGATTGAAGAAATAAACTAAGTTAAAAAAACACCACAGACCTCTCACAACAACCTATCTTTAGTTAGGCTGCAAGAGAATGACTGAATATGACATGTGAGGGGAGGAGCTATATAGCAGCTCTACTTGGGTGATCCTCTTGCAACTTCCTGTTAGGAAGAGATATATTCCATAAGTAATGGATGACCCGTGGACTGACTACACTTAACAAGAGAAAAGAAAGAATTTAGATCAAGGGGAACATCTTACAACCAGATATGTGCACAAGGTCATTTACCAATAATTTACATTTTATTTAAAAAAAAAAATCTGCAGAATTCCTTGGTTGAGACAAAAAAGTTTTGTATTCTGTTTGGCAGTATTATGATGCAGAGAAAAACCTAAAGCATTAACCAATACCTCATTCCTTTTTTTTTTTTCTTCCTTTCTTTTAAAACGGAACTCTTTCCATAACCAGTTTTTATGGTTTGCTATTAAATTCCTGTGATGATGATGAGTTTTTTTTTTTTCCAAATAACATATTTTAATGTTATCATTGTTTGCTTATAAGCAGACTTTGGGGAAGTTTTGTACTATGTGTAAGCTATTGATGTTATCTGTGGGCCTCTCATTTGTGCATGGTTTTGTTATATTTCTCTTTGTGACTTCTGCTTTCAACAAAACCAGCTGTCACACCTACCTTGAAAGATAGAACTGCCAAAGAGGCATGTTAGGTTCAATTCTCTTTGGTATATTATCGCCAAGTACAATGGAAACCTTATTGCTTTCAATTGAAGTATTATTTTGAGATGATGGTTCACTTATCCAACGACTGTGAGCATGGACAAGGACCAGACCTAGGGACTGAAGAGAACAAGACAAAAAATTATTTGGGTTCATTTACAAGACATCTGTGCAGTGGTTCTGGCAGATCTAAATCTGATTTTTTTTTAATTAATGTAGTACAATTTACAAACTATAAAACAGTAATTATTTACACAACCCAATGAATCTAGAATGTTATAATATATAATATTCAAAGTCATTCATAGTTTTAAACAAATACATAAAAAGGTTTCTTAAAAATTCAATGCAATTTCTTTACAGAAAATTATAAAATAATAACATATTACAAACTATTGTTAAAGCCTGTGTACACGTACCAATTAAGGCCAGGTATGTTTGTCTTGCGCAGTCTCTACTGAGCATGACTGCGTCGGACAAACATACCTGGCCTTTTAGTATATAGGATAAGAGCACAAAGCAGGTACATATTTTTTACAATGACAATATTAAAAACTTTAGTGCACATATTTACCCAATGGCTGCAAGAGAGGGGTGGACGACATGGTTTCCAAATCTCATCTTGTTTTATAATAAGCACAATGAGAAAAAAAATATTGCTGCTCAGTGACTGGAGAAAAGTAAAGAAATGGTCCTTACCATAATCATCTTCACCCTCTGGGTGACAGGATTTGGCTTATTATCTTCCTCTTCTTCTAATGCACTAGCGAACTGGCTGAGCTGCCATATGGGACGTCCCTCACGGCTCTCCCTGGAAAGCTGAATAACCAAAAATCTCTTAATCCATGCAAATATCAAAGAGGACAGGAAGATTACAATCCATAATGTCCCACAAAAGACATACCACTGTGTTACTCTAAATGGGATTTTATTGTTTTTTCAGCTTTCACTTACAAATACAGTCATTAATGCTATTACAATGTTTGTTTTATGTATACATCAACAGAAACCACCAAAAAATTGCTACACTTTTAAAGAAACCTGCTACTCAAATCATTTTTTCTGCTGTGTATATGAAAGAGCAGCAATTAAACATGCTGAATATATATTAGTATAAATAAAGGTTAAGTAAAAGCGGTTTCATTTTTAATGTGAAACTAACAGGTAATGCCTATATGTATACAACCTAGGTATCTATTATTTACTGGCCGATAGGGACAACTTCACAGGAGCTATAAAATAGCTGGTGCTGTCTCTCTTGTACCACAGCAAATGAAACTTGCAAAAGGTGAGTGAAGAGAGTTTTAAGTCGGAGGCAACAATGCTCTTGTAGGCCACAGTACACTCAGAAAATGTGCTAACGTTTAATTTCAAAATAATAAGTATGGAAGGCACATTCTGGTGAAACAAACTGCTCTATTTCATAAGTGTCTTCAAGTCAAAACTATGCACTCCCATGCCACCGCAGATGAAGATACAGATAAAGTGTGTAAGTGGCTTAGGAATAGGCCACTTACATATTTTAACTATGTGTTTAACCTTTCATAAATGGTTATGCACAAAGACAAAAAAGAATTTGTAAAAATAAGCAAACTGCTAATATATTGCAGTGTATTTTTTTTTTTTTATTACTAATGCCCCTCAAAGCTATTACATGTACTGTTTGATTATTTTTTTTCACCTTACTATAAACAGAATTAAATACTAAACAATTTAGTATGATTTTAATTTTTACCTCTAATACTAAGGAGACACAAGCTGGGAAGAAGGTCATAAAGACAAAATAGTTTGCCAGAACAGACATGCATCCGAAACAGCACATTATTTCCAGCTGCCGCACACCTGCAGTTAAAAAAAAATAAATTATATATATATATATATATATATATATATATATATATATATAAATTTAAAAAAAAACAAAAAAAAAAAAACACAGCAACAAGAATCATATCTATAATCAGCTTCATTGTGATTCTATTTTAAACTACATAAATTCAACATCTCCAAATAATTTTAATTGCTCCTCAGTAATTATGTTTAAAATACATGTGCCAACTGATTTGTCCAATTTTTTTTTATGTACACAAAGATAATGTGAAAGGGTTACAAACATGGGGGAATAGCTACTTATGAAATGTTCTTCCAATAGACTAAATTTATTTAAAAAAAAAAAAAAAAAAAAGCAACACCTCTCATCATAACAAACTAATACATTTTTGGACTCTCTGGAGTATAAAAGTGTACATATACATAGACCTACACACACACACACTCCTATGTGCAATAATAACTTACCTGACATGGTCCCCACTCCAATCACAAGGCATTCTACAAGAGCGTCAAGAGTAAATGTAGGTCCAAGTATTGCCATACCACGGGCAATGTTATCTCTTACTTCATCCTGAAACAGAAGTATATTACAACAATCTCAAAATAGCAGAGATATTGAGATATTATACTTAAAGGGACACTGAACCCAATTTTTTTCTTTGTGATTCAGATAGAGCATGCAATTTTAAGCAACTTTCTAATTTACTCCTATTATCAATTTTTCTTCATTCTCTTGCTATTTTTATTTGAAAAAGAAGGCATCTAAGTTTTTTTGGGATTCATACTCTGGACAGCACTTTTTTTATTGGTGGATGAATATATCCACCAATCAGCAAGGACAAACCAGGTTGTTCACAAAAAACGGACCGGCATCTAAACTTACATTCTTGCATTTCAAATAAAGATACCAAGAGAATGAAGAAAATTTGATAATAGGAGTAAATTAGAAAGTTGCTTAAAATTGCATGCTCTATCTGAATCACGAAAGAAAAAATTTGGGTTCAGTGTCCCTTTAATAATCCCTCTGCTAGCTTTAGTTTTTTTTTCAATTTAAATTTATAAAGTCTAAATCACTCTACTTTTAATAATTTTATGAATCACTAGATGTTAACTATTGTGGGTACTGACTTATAGGAATCAGACACTATGGTGGATAGTCTGCTTTACATTTTATACTAAATATTCAGAATAGTAAGGAAGTGAGCACAATGTTATTCAGAAAGACACCTACAATAAAAAGTTAACCAACATTATTAGAGTCAGTATTTAGACCTCCCCAACTATTGTAAAATTTAAGGACTGCAAATCTAGCTTAGCTCACCTGAGAATTTGAACTTAGAGCAAATTTGGCTAATGCACTAGCCTTTGAAAGATCAATCAGAAGAAGAAAAAATGGAAGAGCTTCACTGTAAAAGAGAAAAATATACAAAAACATAGTAACTTAACATGTGCCTAAAATAAATAAAATTATTGTAACAGTGAACATTTATTACTTACTTTAAGCCTGTTAGTTCTTTGTCCAAAAAATGTATGACGACTGTACTGAACACAAAGCTTGAGAAGATTGTAAAAAGACCAGCAATACCTAAGAAAAGCACAATAAAAAAAAAAAAAAAAAAAAAAAAAAAAAAGGAGAGACAAACAATAACTAAAGTGTAAAAGAAGAAAAACTAGAAAATACTGGATTACAGTATAACAATACCTTGTGTCATGGACTTTTGAAACACACAACACAAAAGAAATTAAACAAGAGAGTAGAGCACATTTACCTAAGATGTACTTGGAGCCCAGTTGCCTGAGGTTCTGAAACTGGAAGTATATGTAGAGAATCGCAATGCATCTTGTAATGGTTAAAATGATGATGTCACTACTTAAAACATCCTGTAAAAAAATACAAATATCAATTTTTGGATGAAAAAAAAAACAAACAAAGTTTCAGAGGATAAATCACATAAACCAGGGCTTATCAACCTTGGCTCTCCAGAGGTTTTGAAACTATATTCCCCATGATGCTTAGCCAGCTTCAAGTGTATGAGCATCATGGGAAATGTAGTTCCTCTGGAGAGCCAAGGTTGATCACTCCAGACCTATACTATGCATCAACTTACGTCTTCAAACTTTGGGCATTCATAGTTCCAGCCACATATCTTGTCATTCCCTGTAAACATATTCATTGACATCATACAGAGGGTGACAGTCACAGTCCCCACAATGACCTCCCATGGGTGAGAGGCCACAAACTGCCCATGCATGCGGAATAACCTGGAAAGCATCTTCACACTTTTGGTGGTAACCTGTAAAAGCACACAGACAAAAGTATGTATAAGTCTAATCATTAGCAACACATCTACTAGTGATATTTTCAATGCTTTATTACTACAAACTCTAGGAAAGTAATTTAGAAAGAGAGATAAACGAACAATACATCCAGATATTACCTGAAGTGGGAGGTTTTCTTTAATACAGATAATATGATCTGTAGCAAATGTATAACCTTCCTTGCCTGTATCCTTGCTAAAACTGCAAGCAATCCCAGATCATCAGTGGGTTTTCCCAACTAAAGTTTAGTATCACTTTCTCTTTTCAAACAATCATGCTCTTTGCAATAAAAGACTTTTTAAAATGAGCTCATGAAATTCTGTTGGCCTCCTTTCAGTAATTAAGAAGTTGCAGCTTGAATTTAAAACTGTTAAAGCAACACATTCCGCATGATTCCTAGTGCAAAAGGACTACGTCATCTCAGTCAATGTAACCACTTCCTGACAGGTTTTTTTTTTTTTTTTTTTACTGATCTTTATTTCTATTACAGGCAGATCTTGAAATATTTTAGGAAAAAGGCAAAACCCCCCAGCATGTTTGGTTCATAAAAAGATACCAGCTAACAGAAATCACTATTTCTAAGTAGGAAAACTAAATCTAAAATTTGTTTTATTACATATAGAGGGCTTGACGATAAAAAACATGAAACAACAAATAAAATCACTTATTCTAGTTATAGTGTTTAACGGTTCTATTAAAAAGCAACTACTAAAACAAAGTATTGCAGTGCCAAAGCATAGCCTCAAATCTGGTTTTCTCAAGGATAAGAAAACGTACTGAATTTTCATAAAATTCAGATGACTATGGGAAGTCTTTAAAAAAATAAATACTTTTTTTTTGGAATTTTACCAAGAAAAAAAAATAACAA
Organism: Bombina bombina; assembly: GCF_027579735.1. Lineage (NCBI taxonomy): Eukaryota > Metazoa > Chordata > Amphibia > Anura > Bombinatoridae > Bombina > Bombina bombina. The sequence goes on from NC_069500.1 coordinate 190,756,018, forward strand.
ATGAGATTTCTTTATGATTTTCAGGAATATTAACATTCTTGAAATGGTTCTAGGAGATGTTTGACAGATGCATTAGACATTTAGAAACTAACAGCAATATAGAGGAGCAAATATTATGAGTTTGCATAAGCCTTTATGGGAGTTAAGGGCCAAAAGTAAAAATTTATATATACATACACACATAAAATGTATCATTTTATACTGCCATCTCATAGTGTTTAGTGTCCTTTTAAGCAAGCTTTTGGCTTGGAGGTTTACCTTCTGTGATATACAAAGATCTCTATTTATTATACAGGATCTTTGAATTAATGGAAATTTTTGGGGATGGTGAACAGTGTTATATATATATATATTTTTTTTTATTACTTTCTTGATTTATGGCTTCTAATATTATTAACACTTACATTGTACAGCACTTTTTTTTTTGTTTGACACCCATTATAAATTAAGAATATCTAAACTAATTTGTTCAAAATCAAGAGGCCTGAATCTCTTGTTCATCTTTATGAGATGATAAAACAACAACAACAACAACATGTATATACACACACAGAACGTGTGAGTATGTGTGTATGCACACATATTGTATTATACTATTATTATATAAAGTATAACAGCAGGATTTGAATTTCACAGCTGCAAGCCTAGAAGGGATCCAGTCTTAACAAGCTACATTTTTTGTGTGGCTGGTGGGGAAATTGGGGGCACCCATAAGGGTCTTAGAACCAATTATGACACCTTCAATTTTACTACTAAGCTGAGACCCTAGATTGTTTTCTACTGTACATTAAATGAGAAGTAATGCCAGAGTTAGGTCACTTAATATAGAAAAAAAAAAGAAAATGTATGCTTACCTGATAAATGTATTTATTTTTGACACGATGAGTCCACGGATCATCTTAATTACTAATAAGATATTAACCTCCTGGTCAGCAGAAGGAGGCAAAGAGCATCACAGCAGAGCTGTTAAATAGCTACTCCCTTCCCTCCCACTCCAGTCATTCGACCGAAGTTAGGAAGAGAAAGGAAAAGCCAAGGTGCAGAGGTGTCTGAAGTTTACAATAACCCACAAGCTGTCTAAAAGAACACGGCGGGCCGTGGACTCATTGTGTCAAAAAAGAAATACATTTATCAGGTAAGCATAATTTTTTTTTTTTTAAGACACGATGAGTCCACGGATCATCTTAATTACTAATGGGATTCAATACCCAAGCTAGAGTACACAGAAAGATACAGTAGGGACAAGACAGGGAACCTAAACGGAAGGCACCACTGCTTGAAGAACCTAAGTGTCAAATTTGTAGAACTTCCACAGAAGCTTCATTTTTGAACGCCCATGAGAAAGCAACAGCCCTGGAATCAGCTGTAACTCTCTCGGGAGGCTGCTGTCCAGCAGTCTCATATGTAAAACGTATGATACTCTTCAGCCAAAAAGAAAGAAGTAGCCATAGCTTTCTGTCCCTTACGGTCTCCTGAGAAAACGACAAACAAAGAAGAAGACTGACGAAAGTCCTTAGTCGCCTGTTGATAAAACCTTAAAGCACGGACCACGTCCAAATTGTGCAGAAGTCTTTCTTTCTGAGAAGAAGGATTAGGACACAAAGAAGGAACAACAATCCTGAATAATGTTCCGATCAGAAACTACTTTAGGAAGAAATCCTAATTTAGTACGTAAAAATACCTTATCCGAATGGAAAAAAAAGATAAGGAAACTCATACTGTCAAGAGCTCTGACACTCTCCGAACAGAAGAAAACACAATTTATGCTTACCTGATAAATTTATTTCTCTTGTGGTGTATCCAGTCCACGGATCATCCATTACTTGTGGGATATTCTCATTCCCAACAGGAAGTTGCAAGAGGACACCCACAGCAGAGCTGTAATATAGCTCCTCCCCTAACTGTCATAGCCAGTCATTCGACCGAAAACAAGCCGAGAAAGGAGGAACCATAGGGTGCAGTGGTTACTGTAGTTTAAATTTAAAAATTACCTGCCTTAAAATGACAGGGCGGGCCGTGGACTGGATACACCACAAGAGAAATAAATTTATCAGGTAAGCATAAATTGTGTTTTCTCTTGTAAGGTGTATCCAGTCCACGGATCATCCATTACTTGTGGGATACCAATACCAAAGCTAAAGTACACGGATGAAGGGAGGGACAAGGCAGGAACCACTGCCCGTAAAACCTTTCTCCCAAATATAGCCTCCGAAGAAGCAAAAGTATCAAATTTGTAAAATTTTGAAAAAATATGAAGCGAAGACCAAGTCGACGCCTTGCAAATCTGATCAAAAGAAGCCTCATTTTTAAAGGCCCAAGTGGAAGCCACAGCTCTAGTGGAATGAGCTGTAATCCTTTCAGGAGGTTGCTGTCCAGCAGTCTCATAGGCTAAGTGGATTAAGCTTCTTAGTCAAAAGAAAAAGAGGTTGCCAAAGCCTTTTGACCTCTCCTCTGTCCAGAGTAGACAACAAACAAAGCAGATGTTTGACGAAAATCTTTAGTAGCTTGTAAGTAAAACTTTAAAGCACGGACCACGTCCAAATTGTGTAACACAAGGATGGAACAACAATCTCTTGATTGATATTCTTGTTAGATACCACCTTAGGTAAGAACCCAGGTTTGGTACGCAGGACTACCTTATCCGTATGAAAAATCAGATAAGGAGAATCACATTGTAAGGCAGATAGCTCAGAGACTCTACGAGCCGAGGAAATAGCTACCAAAAAAAGAAAAGAACTTTCCAAGATAAAAGCTTGATATCTATGGAAAGAAGAGGTTCAAACGGAACTCCTTGAAGAACCTTAAGAACCAAGTTTAAGCTCCATGGTGGAGCAACAGGTTTAAACACAGGCTTGATTCTAACTAAAGCCTGACAAAATGCCTGAACGTCTGGAACATCTGCCAGACGCTTAACTAGCTGACAATCCTTTTTCCAAACCTTCTTGGAGAAAAGATAATATCCTAGCAATCCTGACCTTACTCCATGAGTAACCCTTGGATTCACACCAATAAAGATATCTACGCCATACCTTATGGTAAATTTTCCTGGTGACAGGCTTTCGTGCCTGTCTTAAGGTATCAATAACTGACTCAGAGTTGCCACGCTTGATAAAATCAAGCGTTCAATCTCCAGGCAGTCAGCCTCAGAGAAATTAGATTTGGATGGTTGAAAGGACCCTGAAGTAGAAGGTCCTGTTTCAGAGGCAGAGACCATGGTGGAAAGGATGACATGTCCACTAGATCTGCATACCAGGTCCTGCGTGGCCACGCAGGTGCTATCAGAATCACCGATGCTCTCTCCTGCTTGATCTTGGCAATCAGTCGAGGGAGCAGAGGAAACGGTGGAAACACATAAGCCAGGTTGAAAGACCAGGGCGCTGCTAGAGCATCTATCAGTGTCGCCTTGGGATTCCTGGACCTGGATCCGTAACACGGAAGCTTGGCGTTCTGGCGAGACGCCATGAGATCCAGTTCTGGTTTGCCCCAACAATGAATCAGTTGTGCAAATGCCTCCGGATGGAGTTCCCACTCTCCCGGATGAAAAGTCTGATGACTTAGAAAATCCGCCTCCCAGTGCTCTACACCTGGGATATGGATAGCTGATAGGTGGCAAGAGTGAATCTCTGCCCAGCGAATTATTTTTGAAACTTCTAACATCTCTAGGGAACTTCTCGTTCCCCCTTGATGGTTGATGTAAGCTACAGTCGTGATGTTGTCCGACTGAAATCTGATGTACCTCAGGAGTTGCTAACTGAGGCCAAGCCTGAAGAGCCTTGAATATCGCTCTTAGTTCCAGAATATTTAATGGAAGTAGAGACTCCTCCTGAGTCCACGATCCCTGAGCCTTCAGGGAGTTCCAGACTGCACCCCAACCTAGAAGGCGGGCATCTGTCGTAACAATTGTCCAATCTGGCCTGCGAAAGGTCATACCTTTGGACAGATGGACCCGAGATAGCCACCAGAGAAGAGAATCCCTGGTCTCTTGGTCCAGATTCAGTTGAGGGGACAAATCTGTGTAATCCCCGCTCCACTGACTGAGCATGCATAGTTGCAGCGGTCTGAGATGTAAGCGTGCAAACGGCACTATGTCCATTGCCGCTACCATTAAGCCGATTACTTCCATACACTGAACCACCGAAGGGCGCGGAATGGAATGAAGAACCCGGCAGGAATTTAGAAGCTTTGATAACCTGGACTCCGTCAGGTGAATTTTCATTTCTACAGAATCTATCAGAGTCCCTAGAAAGGAAACTCTTGTGAGTGGGGATAGAGAACTCTTTTCCTCGTTCACTTTCCACCCATGCGACCACAGAAATGCCAGCACTACGTCCGTATGAGACTTGGCAATTTGGAAGTTTGACGCCTGTATCAGGATGTCGTCCAAATAAGGGGCTACTGCTATGCCCCGCGGCCTTAGGACCGCCATAAGTGACCCTAGAACCTTTGTAAAGATTCTTGGGGTTGTAGCTAATCCCAAGGGAAGAGCTACAACTGGTAATGCCGGTCTTAAAAGGCAAACCTGAGAAACCGATGATGATGATCTTTGTGTATCAGAATGTGAAGATAAGCATCCTTTAGATCCACTGTAGTCATATATTGACCCTCCTGGATCAGTGGTAGGATGGTACGAATAGTTTCCATCTTGAACGACGGAACTTTGAGGAATTTGTTTAAGATCTTTAGATCCAAAATTGGTCTGAAGGTTCCCTCTTTTTTGGGAACCACAAACAGATTTGAGTAAAAACCCTGTCCCTGTTCCTCCTTTGGAACTGGATGGATCACTTCCATAACTAGGAGGACTCGTACACAGTGTAAGAATGCCTCTCTCTTTATCTGGTGTGCAGATGATTGTGAAAGGTGAAATTTCCCTTTTGGGGGGAAGCTTTGAAGTCCAGAAGATATCCCTGGGATATAATTTCCAACGCCCAGGGATCCTGAACATCTCTTGCCCACGCCTGGGCAAAGAGTGAAAGTCTGCCCCCTACTAGATCCGTTCCCGGATAGGGGGCCGTTCCTTCATGCTGTCTTAGAGGCAGCAGCAGGCTTTTTTTACCTGCTTACCTTTTTTCCATGTCAGGTTTGTCTCCAGACCGTCTTGGATTGAGCAAAAGTTCCCTCTTGTTTATTATTAGAGAAAGTTGATACCGCACCTACCTTGAAGTTTTGAAAGGCACGAAAATTAGACTGTTTGGCCCTAGATTTGGACCTGTCCTGAGGAAGGGCATGACCTTTTCCTCCAGTGATATCAGCAATAATCTCCTTCAACCAGGCCCGAATAGGGTCTGCCCCTTGAAGGGAATGTTAAATAGCTTAGATTTTGAAGTCACGTCAGCTGACGATGATCTAAGCCATAGCGCTCTGCGCGCCTGTATAGCAAAACCAGAATTCTTAGCCGTTAGTTTAGTCAAATGAACAATGGCATCATAATAAAAGAATTGGCTAGCTTAAGTGCTCTAAGTTTGCCAAGTATGTCATCCAATGGAGTCGCTACCTGTAAAGCCTCTTCCAGAGACTCAAACCAGTACGCCGCAGCAGCAGTGACAGGGGCAATGCATGCAAGGGGCTGTAGGATAAAACCTTGTTGAATAAATATTTTCTTAAGGTAACCTCTATTTTTTTATCCATTGGATCTAAAAAAAAAAAGCACAACTGTCCTCGACAGGGATAGTAGTACGCTTTACTAGAGTAGAAACTGCTCCCTCCACCTTAGGGACTGTCTGCCATAAGTCCCATGTGGTGGCATCTATTGGAAACATTTTTCTAAAAATAGGAGGGGAAGAGAACGGCACACCTGGTCTATCCCATTCCTTATTAATAATTTCTGTAAACTTTTTAGGTATTTGGAAAAACATCAGTACACACCGGCACTGCAAAGTATTTATCCAGTCTACACAATTTCTCTGGCACTGCAATGGTATCACAGTCATTCAGAGCAGCTAAAACCTCCCTAAGCAACACGCGGAGGTGTTCAAGCTTAAATTTAAATGTAGAAATATTAGAATCAGGTATCTTTCCTGAGTCATTAACATCACCCACTGACTGAAGCTCTCTTTCCTCAGCTTCTGCATATTGTGAGGCAGTATCAGACATGGTTCTTAAAGCGTCAGTATGCTCTGCATTTTGTCTCACCCCAGAGCTATCTCGCTTACCTCTAAGTTCAGGTAGTCTGGCTAATACCGCTGACAGTGTATTATCCATGACTGCCGCCATGTCTTGTAAAGTAAACGCTATGGGCGCCCTAGATGTACTTGGCGCCATTTGAGCGTGAGTCCCTTAAGCGGGGGTCAAAGGGTCTGACACGTGGGGAAAGTTAGTCGGCATAACTTCCCCCTCGTCAGATTCCTCTGGTGATACATTTTTTAAAGACAGAAAATGATCTTTATTGCATAAAATGAAATCAGTACATTTGGTACACATTCTAAGAGGGGGTTCCACCATGGCTTTTAAACATAATAAACAAGGAGTTTCTTCTATGTCAGACATGTTTATACAGAATAGCAATGAGACTAGCAAGCTTGGAAAACACTTTAAATCAAGTTAACAAGCAAATATAAAAAAAAACGGTACTGTGCCTTTAAGAGAAACAAATTTTGTCAGAATTTGAAAAACAGTGAAAAAATGCAGTAAATCAAACAAAATTTTTACAGTGTGTATAATAGGCTAACAGAGCATTGCACCCACTTGCAAATGGATGATTAACCCCTTAGTTCAAAAAACAGCTAAAAAAACCACGAAATAGACGTTTTTTTAACAGTCACAACCAACTGCCACAGCAAGCTGTGGCCCTACCTTCCCCAATAAACGACTTTGGAAAGCCTTTGGGCCCTTTAGAGATGTCCTATAGCATTCAGAGGGCCTTTGAGGGAAGCTGGATGTCACAGTTTGTAATTTTAACTGCACCAACTGTAACTTTTATACTACAACAGTGAAAATTGTTTCTAGTCAAAATTTAAGCCAGCCATGTGGAAAAAACTAGGCCCCAATAAAGTTTTATCACCAAAGCATATATAAAAACGATTAAACATGCCAGCAAACGTTTTATATTGTAAATATCATAAGGGTATTACCCCTGGGAGTAAGCATGATACCAGTCGTTATTAAATCACTGTATTCAGGCTTAACTTACATTAATCCGGTATCAGCAGCATTTTCTAGTGTTTTCCATCTCTAGAAAAAATTATAACTGCACATACCTGATAGCAGAATAAACTGCACGCCATTCTCTCGCTGAAGTTACCTCATCTGTGTAATCCCCTCAGACATATGTGAGAATAGCAATGGATCTTAGTTACAACCTGCTAAGATCATAGAAACCTCAGGCAGATTCTTCTATTTACTGCCTGAGATAAAATAGCACAACTCCGGTACCATTTAAAAATAACAAACTTTTGATTGAAGAAAATAAACGAGCTATATTTAACCACTCTCTCCTACAACGTCCTAGCTTGTTGAGAGTTGCAAGAGAATGACTGGCTATGACAGTTAGGGGAGGAGCTATATTACAGCTCTGCTGTGGGTGTCCTCTTGCAACTTCCTGTTGGGAATGAGAATATCCCACAAGTAATGGATGATCCGTGGACTGGATACACCTTACAAGAGAAATAGCAACAAGAAATAAAACTTTCCAAGATAACAACTTAATGTTGAGGGAACGCATAGGCTCAAACAGAGCCCCTTGAAGAACTCAGAGGACTAAATTCAGACTCCATGGAGGAGTAACACAGGCCTGATCCTGACCAAGGCCTGACAAAATTATTGTACATCTGGGACATCTGCCAGACGTTTGTGTAACAAAATAGATAAAGGCAGAGATATGACCCTTTAGGAAACTTGTCGATAAACCTGTCTCCAAACCCTCTTGGATAAAAGGACAAAATTCTAGGAATCCTAACTCTACTCCATGAGTGGTCCATGGATTCACACCATCCATATCTTATAAATTTTTCTAGTGACAGGCTTACAAGCCTGAATCATGGTCTCAATGACCGAGTCAGAAAAACCCAGCTTGGATAATATGAAACGTTCAATCTCCAAGCAGTCAGCTTCAGAGAAACCAGATTTGGGTGAAGGAGGAGCCCTTGAACTAGAAGGTCCTTCCTCAACGGAAGTCTCCAAGGTGGCAGTGATGACAAGTCCACCAGATCTGCATACCAAATCCTACGAGGCTAACCCGGTGCTATGAGGATCACCGATGCCCTCTCCTGCTTGATTCGAGCAATGACCCGAGGAAGAAAAGCAAATGAAGGAAGTAGCTGGAGAACACTTCCGGATGGAGTTCCCACTCCCCCAGATGAAAGGTCTGCCTGCTCAGGAAATCCACCTCCCAGTTGTCCACCCCTGCGATGTGGATCGCTGACAAGCAGCAAGAATGGGCCTCCGCCCGCTGAATTATTTTGGATAGCTCTGTCATCGCTAAGGAACTCCTCGTTCCTCCCTGATAATTGATGTAAGCCACTGACGTTATTTTGTCAGACTGGAACCTGATAAACTGGAGCGAGGCTAACTGAGGCCAGGCCCGAAGAACATTGTAGATCGCTCTCAGTTCCAGAATGTGTATAGGAAGAACAGACTCTGGCTGAGTCCAAACCCCCTGAACCCTTAGGGAGCTCCAGACTGCTCCCCTAGAAGGCTGGTGTCTGTTGTCACAATCACCCAAGATGGTCTGAGAAAGCAGGTTCCCTGGGAGAGATAATCCAGAGACAACTACCATTTAAGAGAATCCCTTGTCTCCTGCTCCAGTAGTATTCAAGGAGACAAATCTGTATAATCTCTGTTCCATTGCCTGAGCATGCTTAACTGCAGAGGTCTTGCACTGAGCCAATGAAGGCCGAGGAGTGGACTGAAGGACAAGACAAGTATCGATAATCTTTGAATTCCTGACTTCTGTCAGAAAAATCTTCATTGATATGGAATCTATTATGGTTCTTTAAATTTCAAAAGAGATTATTTACGTCAAGCCAGGTCCCAACAAGGTCTTCCCCTTGTAAGGAATTCGCTAAAAGCTTAGACTTAGAGCATACATCCATAGAACAAGGCTCTAATCAGAACGCTCTGTGAGCTGGGACAGAGAAACCTGAAACCTATGCTCCCAGTTTGATAACTTGAAGGGAAGAATTTGAAATAAAGGAATTAGTCAATTTGCTTTTAACCAATCCAGGACTTTATTCAGGGAAGTTTCTGACTTGGTAGAATCAGGCCAATATGCCGTTGCACTAGTGACGGTAGCAAAGTGCACAGCTGGTTGCCATTGTAAGCCCTGGTGTACATCCCTTTTTTAATTTTTGTCCATAGGACCTTTGAAAACCCAACTATCCTCTAAGGGTATAGTAGTTATCTTAGCTAAGCTGGAAACTACTTCTTCCACCCTAGGGAATATTTGCCCAGGCTCCTTAGCTGAGTCGGTTATGGGGAACATGTTTTTAAATATAAGGAATGCTTACTGGACACACTAGGATAGATTACGACAGTAGTGTCAGTCGCCCAGGGTAGCTAAAACCTCCTAAAGTAACAAATGGAGGAGTCCAAGCTAAAATACTGAAAGAAAAACAACCTCAGGATCAAATAGATATATTATTCATCTGAGTCTGAGAATTCTCTCTCAGATAATCCCGAAGTATCTTCCTCTTTCAGTTAACAGGGAAGAACCATTCGGAATAGCAATTACTGAAACCCTAAATGATTGAAAATAATTCCTTTAGTAATGTTTTCTACCATGTGGGAAAAACATATAATGCATGAAATGCAGAGTAACTCCGGGTGGAGTGTGAGAGGAAACGCAGGACACTGCATGTGGGCCATAAAAATTTTGTGAAACACTATAGGAGAAATTTGTGGCATAGATTGACCATTGTCAACAGACACCTAAACAGCAAACGCCAGAGAAGGAGTAGGTTCAGAAAAAGTGTGACATTTTTTTAATAAAAATTGACACATAAAAAAACGTTACTGTCTCTTTAAATTGAAAAAGTAACTATATTGTGTGTGCTCTTGTTCCATCCTATCACAAAGGATGAATTAAACAAATTAACAGTTGAAATTCCTTTAATAAAAATTAACAGATAAAAAAAACATTACCGTCTCTTTAAATTTTAAAAGTAATTTCTTATTTCTGTGTGCAGAAACAAGCAAATTAGCATGTCAACATTGCTGTCCATAGACATCGCCATGACATTAAGGAAACAATGTCTTGTGCCGCAATTCCAGATGGAAATAGCAAGGAACCGCAGGGCACTGCATGTGAGAGAAAAATCAATGCACAATTGCAAATAAAATCAACATATGGCAAGTGGCACTGTCGCTTTAAATGTTAAAAAGAAACATTATTATGTCAAACATTGAAGATGTATGAGGAACTTTCCATCTATTCCCTCAGTTTGACCCAGCTGAAGAGTCAGACAACCTGCCTACACCAAAGCTGAACTTATTGTAGCGCTGACTGAAAAGCAATCATTTAGACAAAAATTCTCTCTGCATCTTCAGATAACCGGAAGTGACAAGAAGGAAGTGTCGCTCTGTACGGCGCCATCCTCCACTCCTAGCACATATCTAACTGTCAGGAGGGAGGAGAGAATGCCTTGGCGCAGTTTAACAACTCCGCCCCTGGTGGGCGTCATCCAATTTACCTCCCGGTCACCATTGTTCTGAGTAAAGGCGCCGGGAGTAAAAGGCTAAAACTTAAGTCTTAAGTGAAAAGATGCGACACCCCTTCTAACGCGGCAACACCGCACACACTGAACCTACACTGGTAGCCTATATGAATAAAAGGCAAACGTAATCTCCCGGTCGCCATTGTCACCCCCGGGATCAAGCAAATTGACCAGCAACATGTGACTAAGTTGCTCAGTCCTTTAGTGTCCGGTTTATTTATCTGTGCCCAGCAGTGTAGGGGTCCATGTAAAAAGCAATGCAAGCCCAAATATAAATGTAAGCAGATATACTGTCTCTTTCACCCTAGCAGCCTTTATTATTAGCCAGGGGAAAGAAAGACAAGCCAGTGCCTGCGTCCTAACTGCCTAAATATCCCCTGCTAAAACTAGGGGACTCTGAATCCAAGTTAAATTAGGTTTTTTTTCAAATGCAAGTTTAAGAAAGTGCCCAAACTTTCTCTGAGATCTCTACCCCCAGAAAAAAGGTTAGCACTTAACTCATGTTCTGCCCGGCAGTAAGGCAGTTCCCAGGTTTATGAGGTCCTCTCCCTCCCATGGACCTGGAAAGAAAACGAAAGTCCTGAGTAAAATGCTTCAGGTTTTCTTAGTCAGGGCAGCATCAGTATGGGAGGCGCAGTGAGAATTATGTCCCATCAGTTCCCATTGCTCTAAAGCCACCAAAAGTTCTACTGTAGAGACTGGAATGGACTACGGCTACACCCTAGAACAAAGCAGCACACTCTGGCACTACTTTAAAAATAATAAACTCTTGATTGAAGAATCTAATCTAACACCTCACTTTACCTCTTCCTATCACTAACGTAGGCAAAGAGAATGAATGGAGTGGGAGGGTAGGGAGGAGCTATTTAACAGCTCTGCTGTGGTGCTCTTTGCCTCCTCCTGCTGACCAGGAGGTGAATATCCCATTAGTAATTAAGATGATCCGTGGACTCATCGTGTCTTAAAAAAGAAAAGTGTTTATATGCACATTATTTAATATTTTGCTTATTTTATTTTTTAAACTATATAATCACAAATTCTCATTTCATCTACAGTTTTAGATATATGTGACACCCTTAGACAATTCACTGTATTTTTAGTGGACTAGATTTTGTTAAAGGGACACTCAAGTCAAAATTAAACTTTCATGATTCAGATAGAGTATGCAATTTTAGACAACTTTCCAATTTACTTCCATTAACAAAATGCAGTCTATTTATATTTACACTTTTTGAATCACCAGCTCCAACTGATCATGTGCAAGAATTCAGAGAATATAAGTATATGTATTAGTGATTGACTGATGGCTGTCACATTATACAGGAGGAGTGGAAATAGACAACTGAAATTTGTCAGAAAAAGAAATCTACTACTCCATTTAAGTGCTAATGCATTGTTTGTTTATCTTGTATTTGTTGATTATGCAAATCTACTACTATACATACTGGTCCTTTAAGGGTGACTACAATCAAGTAGTTCAATAATATATCTATATAAAAAAAAGGATTACTTCACAACATTAACATTTTGCATCTCTCAATATGTTAGTTTTTGAAAAATCATACATAAATAAATTACTACAACATATTGCTTTTATGAACAGTAGTAGGAAAACATTCAGTTGTTATAGATGCACAGAATTGACTTTCCCAAAGAACCGTATCTAAGTTCACACCCATTCAGACATCCTGACCACATGTTTAAATAGGTTTCTTGAATAGACCTAATCAATCTAAGGTCTAAACGGTTTATAGCGTGTTTTCTTGGTAGTATTGATATAATATATCGAAAATGATAAATATATACACATTAGCATTCAGAAATGGTGTGCAGAGTCTTATTAAGAAATATATAGTTTAGACTGTAAATTGACTGGACACTGAGTATCATGGCTCTCAGATGATGGTGTCAAATAGAATAAGGGCTGAAGGCAAAAAAAAGGATCTAAGTGTGTTCTTTTGTTTTTTTTTTTAAAGTGGAGCTTAAAGGAATACTAAACCCACATTTTTTCTTTCATGATTCAGATAGAGCATGACATTTTAATCAACTTTCTAATTTACTCTTATCAATTTCTTTGTTCTCGTGCTATCTTTATTTAAAAAGCAGGAATGTAAATCTTAGCAGCCAGAACATTTTAGGTTCAGCACCATGGATAGTGCTTGCTTATTAGTGGCCGACATTTTGCCACCAATAAGCAAGCATAACCCAGGTTCTCAAACAAACATGGGCCGGCTCCTATGCATCATATCCCTGCTTTTTAAATAAAGATAGCAATAGAACGAAGAAAATGTGATAATATGAGTAAATTAGAAAGTTGCTTAAAACTGTATGCTCTGTCTGAATCATGAAAGAAAAAAAATGGGTTTAGTGTCCCTTTAAAAGGAACACTAAAGTAACATTTTTTGTTGCAATTAAAATAAGGGACTGCTAGTAAGAATTACATTCTATATGTTTTTCCGCCCCTAAAATGGTTATGTTCCTGACACTGGAAAAAAAAAGTTCTGTTCTTATGGGACCTTGTCATTGTACTATTAGAACTGTTGTAGCTTTTCTTAATGTCCCTTTAAGAGCCTGTGAACGACTATATTCCAAAGACCACTTGTGTGCTGTTAGTTCGATTACAAGAAAGAAAAAAAAAAATATATAAAAAAAAAAGTGTGTAAAGAAAGCTAGCTATATTTAGAGACAAATTTAGGTCCTCACTGGGAGAATAAGTAAGTAATCACCAGGGGGCTCATCATACCATTAGAATAAAAACAAATGTAGCAAGTCCAAACTTGCATAAAGCTGTGTATTAAAATAAATTTATGAACCGTCTAAAAGATATATAATGTTTGAGTAGCTGAATAAATGTTAAAATAAATAGTTACAAGGAAATTAAAAAGGGACAGTCAAGTCAAAATGTAACTATCATGATCCCCAAGGCAGAACATAGTGCGATCTGCGATAATATCGCAGAAAGTGGAGCCTGCCTGCAGAAAGAATGGCCAGTTCTGTTAAGCACATCATTTTCTTCAACAGTTTTTTTTTTTTTTTTTTAATTATTATTATTGCGCATAGCAACCGGCACATTTTTACTTTCACATTATTGGCTGCTGCTCATGAAATTGATACATTTTATTAGATGCTTTGCTTATAACTTAAATTTATTACTTTAGCCGCCAGAACTGCTTCTGCGACTGAGGTAAGTGTGCAGCCAGGGATGCGCGTTAATAATAGCAGAAAAACCCTTGTAGTGTAACCCTTCTCCTCCCCGGCTCAAAGTGTTAATAGCACCGCACAGTGAAAAAAAAGTGTTATCCCTGCTGCGGTCTGCTTGTGAAGACTGTTAGATTAAAAGTGATGTGTGTGGGCGGAGTTTTGGGAATTGCCGATTCCCACTTTTGATAATCAATCACAATTGCCAAATTAGACAAGACACACAACCAACCGGTATAAGCTTTCACAGTAGTGTTGTAAAAAAAAAAAAGAACATGAAGGCTGAAGCTAGCACTGCTTAAAACTGAGGCGGTCCCCACTCTCTACTGAAGCCCGCACCCAGGCTGTAAACATTTTTTTGTGAATGTGAGCGCAGCCTTCATGTTCTTTTTTTTACAACACTACTGTGAAAGCTTATACCGGTTGGTTGTGTGTCTAGTCTAATCTGGCAATTGTGATTGATTATCAAAAGTGGGAATCGGCATTCCCAAAGCTCCGCCCACACACATCACTTTTAATCTAACAGTCTTCACAAGCAGACCGCAGCAGGGATAACACTTTTTTTCCCTGTGCGGTGCTATTAACACTTTGAGCGGGGAGAAGGGTTACACTACAGCGGTTGTCCATAGCGCGACACTGGAGTGCTATGTTTTCTGTGTGGTATCATAAAGCATATAAAGTCACAGGCAGCAGATGTATTATATACCCCCTGGGGCTGTTTGTATGTTTTAACCTTTACAAACAGCCCCAGGGGGTATATAATACATCTGCTGCCTGTGACTTTATATGGTTTATGATATCACACATAAAACATAGCACTCCAGTGTCGCGCTATGGAGGGAGGGGCGAGTGTCAGTGTGCAGGAGCAGAACACCAGTACGTGAGAGACATTTACAGATCCCCCCCAGCTGCCTTTTCTGCAAACACTTGTAACCCTTCTCCTCCCCGGCTCAAAGTGTTAATAGCACCGCAAAGGGAAAAAAAGTGTTATCCCTGCTGCGGTCTGCTTGTGAAGACTGTTAGATTAAAAGTGATGTGTGTGGGCGGAGTTTTGGGAATTGCCGATTCCCACTTTTGATAATCAATCACAATTGCCAAATTAGACAAGACACACAACCAACCGGTATAAGCTTTCACAGTAGTGTTGTAAAAAAAAAAGAACATGAAGGCTGCGCTCACATTCACAAAAAAATGTTTACAGCCTGGGTGCGGGCTTCAGTAGAGAGGTGGGGACCGCCTCAGTTTTAAGCAGTGCTAGCTTCAGCCTTCATGTTCTTTTTTTTACAACACTACTGTGAAAGCTTATACCGGTTGGTTGTGTGTCTTGTCTAATTTGGCAATTGTGATTGATTATCAAAAGTGGGAATCGGCATTCCCAAAACTCCGTCCACACACATCACTTTTAATCTAACAGTCTTCACAAGCAGACCGCAGCAGGGATAACACTTTTTTTCCCTGTGCGGTGCTATTAACACTTTGAGCCGGGGAGGAGAAGGGTTACAAGTGTTTGCAGAAAAGGCAGCTGGGGGGGGGGGGGGGGGGATCTGTAAATGTCTCTCACGTACTGGTGTTCTGCTCCTGCACACTGACACTCGCCCCTCCCTCCATAGCGCGACACTGGAGTGCTATGTTTTCTGTGTGATATCATAAACCATATAAAGTCACAGGCAGCAGATGTATTATATACCCCCTGGGGCTGTTTGTAAAGGTTAAAACATACATGATACAACTATAATGAAATGATGCCAAAGTCAGAGCAAAGCATCAACGGAAACAGACTATATTTAAATTGCAGTTTAGTTATATTATTGTTAAGTATAACACTGGTATATTAGGGGGGTATGCATGAAGAGAGTAGACCAGGGTGATATTGATATGCAGGGGGGTATGCATGAAGAGAGTAGACCAGGGTGATATTGATATGCAGGGGGTATGCATGAAGAGACCAGGGTGATATTGATATGCAGGGGGGTACGCATGAAGAGACCAGGGTGATATTGATATGCAGGGGGGGGGGTATGCATGAAGAGACCAGGGTGATATTGATATGAAGGGGAGTATGCATGAAGAGACCAGGGTGATATTGATATGCAGGGGGGTATGCATGAAGAGACCAGGTTGATATTGATATGCAGGGGGGTATGCATGAAGAGACCAGGGTGATATTGATATGAAGGGGGTATGCATGAAGAGACCAGGGTGATATTGATATGCAGGGGGGTATGCATGAAGAGACCAGGGTGATATTGATATGCAGGGGGGTATGCATGACGAGACCATGGTGATATTGATATGCAGGGGGGTATGCATGAAGAGACCATGGTGATATTGATATGCAGGGGGGTATGCATGAAGAGACCATGGTGATATTGATATGCAGGGGGGTATGCATGAAGAGACCAGGGTGATATTGATATGCAGGGGGGTATGCATGAAGAGACCAGGGTGATATTGATATGAAGGGGAGTATGCATGAAGAGACCAGGGTGATATTGATATGCAGGGGGGTATGCATGAAGAGACCAGGGTGATATTGATATGAAGGGGGTATGCATGAAGAGACCAGGGTGATATTGATATGCAGGGGGGTATGCATGAAGAGACCAGGGTGATATTGATATGCAGGGGGGTATGCATGACGAGACCATGGTGATATTGATATGCAGGGGGGTATGCATGAAGAGACCATGGTGATATTGATATGCAGGGGGGTATGCATGACGAGACCATGGTGATATTGATATGCAGGGGGGTATGCATGAAGAGACCATGGTGATATTGATATGCAGGGGGGTATGCATGAAGAGACCATGGTGATATTGATATGCAGGGGGGTATGCATGAAGAGACCAGGGTGATATTGATATGCAGGGGGGTATGCATGAAGAGACCAGGGTGATATTGATATGAAGGGGAGTATGCATGAAGAGACCAGGGTGATATTGATATGCAGGGGGGTATGCATGAAGAGACCAGGGTGATATTGATATGAAGGGGGTATGCATGAAGAGACCAGGGTGATATTGATATGCAGGGGGGTATGCGTGAAGAGACCAGGGTGATATTGATATGCAGGGGGGTATGCATGACGAGACCATGGTGATATTGATATGCAGGGGGGTATGCATGAAGAGACCATGGTGATATTGATATGCAGGGGGGTATGCATGAAGAGACCATGGTGATATTGATATGCAGGGGGGTATGCATGAAGAGACCATGGTGATATTGATATGAAGGGGAGTATGCATGAAGAGACCATGGTGATATTGATATGAAGGGGAGTATGCATGAAGAGACCATGGTGATATTGATATGAAGGGGAGTATGCATGAAGAGACCATGGTGATATTGATATGAAGGGGAGTATGCATGAAGAGACCAGGGTGATATTGATATGAAGGGGAGTATGCATGAAGAGACCAGGGTGATATTGATATGAAGGGGGTATGCATGAAGAGACCAGGGTGATATTGATATGAAGGGGAGTATGCATGAAGAGACCATGGTGATATTGATATGAAGGGGAGTATGCATGAAGAGACCATGGTGATATTGATATGAAGGGGGTATGCATGAAGAGACCATGGTGATATTGATGTGCAGGGGGGTATGCATGAAGAGACCAGGGTGATATTGATATGCAGGGGGGTATGCATGAAGAGACCAGGGTGATATTGATATGAAGGGGGTATGCATGAAGAGACCAGGGTGATATTGATGTGCAGGGGGGTATGCATGAAGAGACCAGGGTGATATTGATATGCAGGGGGGTAATGCATGAAGAGACCATAGTGAAGTGATTTCTATTTCAAAATGACCTGCAGAAAATTTTTAACTAAAAAAAATCTCATCGCAGAAAGTGAAAAAAAAGTTCTGCTTCTGGGATCATGATTTAAATAGGCCATGCAATTTTAAACAACCTTCCAATTTACTTTTATCATCAAATTTGCTTTGTTCTATCTGTATTCTTTGTTGAAAGCTAAATCTATGTAGGGTTATATGCTAATTTCTAAGCCCTTGAAGGCCGCCTCTTATCTCAGTGAATTTGGACAGTTTTTCACAGCTAGGCAGCACTAGCTCATGTATGTCATATAGGTAATGTTGTGCTTACTCCCGTGGATTTACCTAGGAGTCAGCAATGATCGGCTAAAATGCAAGTCTGTCAAAAAAGCGGAAATAAGGGGGCAGTCTGCAGAGGCTTATACACAAGGTGATCACAAAAGGTAAAAAGTGTATCAATATAACTGTGTTGGTTATGCAATACAGGGATTATCTATCTTTTTAAACAATAAAACATCTGAAGTAGACTGTCTCTAACTCTGCATATTAACAATTCCCAGTTTAATAATATGTAAAGCACATAATAATCGTATACCTTTTTCTATAAAGATTTTCTTTGGTAGCGATGTTCTGCACTACTAATTACTCAAACATATTAACTCAAATCTGATCCTAAATAGTAAAACACCACTGTAACTTTGCTACGCAAATGAAATTAGTTTAAACAGTATAATATGGTAGGAACATATTTCAAATACTTAGAAAACTACCAGTTTAAAGTAGGAAAAAATAAAATCCTCAAGATTTGGAATTTAGTGTATGTATTGGAGATAGGATACTGCTTAAAAAATCATATGTATAAAAAGGAGCACCATAGAATACTAGAAGGGTGATGCAATCCGTTATGCCCATTACACTCTCATACATAAGCACTACTTTGTTGAATCTCTCACAGTAAAGAATTAAAATTGTACTTATTGTGAATCAGATAAAATATAATTAGACCAGGAGATGCTCACAAAAGGAAGATGTCCCACAAACCAACATCAGACCATAAGGTTGCAAAGGGGTCAGGATAGTGAGCCTTCATACTTTAAAGAACATAAATGACCCTTCTGCAGATACAATTTTTTATCCTTTTGAAAGCATCTGGCACTTTCTACTACTTCAAATGTGGACTCCATTAGGTGTGTCTGAAGCAAACACAGCACAGATTTGAGGGTACTTAAAGGGATATGAAACCCAATTTTTTTCTTTCACGATTCAAATTGAGCATTCAGTTTTAAGCAACTTTCTAATTTACTCCAATTATTTTTTCTTTGTTCTTTTGGAATCTTAATTTGAAGAAGTAGACACTAATCAGCAAGCGCTACACAGGGTTCTGAACCAAAAATGGGCTGGCTCCTAAGCTTACATTCGTTTTTCAAATAAATAGAGATACCAAGAGAATGAAGAAAAATTGACAATAGGAGTAAATTAGAAAGTTGCCTAAAATTGCATGCTCTATTTGAATAATGAAAGAACAAATTTGGCCATTGGGAAGTACCAGGGGCAGCAGTGTCTTTGGTGTTTTCAAAAGGAAAGAAATATTTCACTTTTTGAATGAGGTTAGCTGCAATAGATTTGCATACTCTTAAATTTGGATGCATGTCACTGTCCACCAATACAATACAACTGTTGGAGCCATCCTTGTGAACTAGTGAGCAATTAAACCTTCAGTGTTAGCTGTAGATAAACATGAACTTCTTGGTAGTTTCAACAGAATTTTAAATTACTTTATTTTGAGTTCAGATTTTAACTGCTACTCACCCATATATGAGTGATAGAAAAAGTTATATTTCCAGATTATATATATATATATATATATATATATATATATATATATATATATATATATATATATATATATATATATATATATATATATATCAGTTCAAAAGTTTTTGGCTCCTAGATTTTGAAGAAATGTGTCAAGCCCTGGGTTTAATGTCTATTTAAGTGGAAAGTTCCTTAAATCTTGGGCTGTTTGTGGCCATCATGGACCGAAATTGGATAACCCCAACATATATAGAAGTTTATGAGGAAGAGACTGATATGTTTAGAGAGAAAAAAAAATTGTATTAAGCTGTAAATTAAACAGTTCACTTCAACATCGTCTATGACAAAGTTTGTCAAACTTCTTAAGCTAGTAAAACGGTTTCCGAATTTGTTATTGGGGTCTACATATAAAATCCTCTCTTTGGAACTGATGATCAAAAACTGGCCAGCATGGAAATTATGCAAATACTTTGGGGTTCTTTTTTGAGAATCATATTGTAATGCAGGTGTTTCTTCACATTCAGAACTCTGTATAGTGATATAAACAGCTCTCAATGTATCATTTGCCTTTCTAAAATTGTTTGAAGGACCTTGTAGATAATCACGCCAGACTAGAGAGCTTTAGTTCATCAGGCCCTTAGTCATGCATAAGATACATTTGGATAGCTCTAAAGTGTTATACAAGTTTATCAAACACCATGATATAGAATATTGTACAGTATACGCTGTATTCCAAATACTGTATACTGGAACCATAACTAAAAAGAACAAAAATAAATTTGTGATAAACCAAAACTACTTAGTAGGTGTCTCCTAAGTTTTATAAATTAATGTCTATCTAATTTTTCCTCATTGGTTTTAAAAGTTCATAAATAAAATACATGCATGTTAAACATCTATGACTGATGTCTAAATCCACCCACTAATAAAAGACGGAATAAGCTAAACAGTAAGATGGCAAAACGTATAAAAATGTATAGGAAATTATAAATATGGGTGATTACTGCAAATTTAAAAAAAAAAAAAAATGATAAAACTAAAACACTGTAAAAAAAAAAGTTGTCAGAAATAAATAAGAAAGCCAATAAATATGTGCCATGATTCAGGCATAGTCATTGTTCGCATCTAAAGCAGCACTGGTTTCATCAGCTACATGTCTAAGAAATGCTGTCATCTACTTGAATCACAATGATTATAAAAACTCTATAATTAAAAATATTTATTTATAAATGTACCAACAAACTAATTGACTATTGAGTTTATTTAAAATATTTTAATGAATACATCAATTATAATTAATTCTATATTATGCTTTGGACAGCATACTCCACCATATACCTTCCTACTGTGCCCTACATTCTAAGATTTGATACATTATATACACACAGAGATGGGCAAAATATATGAAAAACATTTCAGATATAGGTGACGTTATACAGTAGTACATTACAATACATTACATATTTACAATTAAAACACAAAGGTCATTAGAAGTGAATTTTTAGGAGCGTAGGTTTATTGGCTTTAGGTTTTTTTGTTCACCTCTATCTCTGCTTGTGGTATACATGGGTCGTACTCGCCTATTCAAGAAATGTTGTTGCCTACGAATCACGATAATGCAGCATTAGCAGATAAAAAAGCAAAATAACCAAGAGATCAGGTACTTTTACTTCTACTCGGTACACTTAGAAACAGGAATCAACTGCCTGATCTGATCCAAGGACCCAGTTAACACCCCTCACCCGTAGCTGTCTTACAGATTGCCTGACAGAAAAAAACACCACCACCTCGCGTGGGCCTGTTTGTGAGGGTAAACACACTAACCTTCAGAAAGGCAGCTATCCGGTGACAGGCCCGGCGGCGGCAGAGGGAAACTCTCAGTTGTAAGGAGAGCTCTGTTCTCCTCTATTGCCGCAGAGCGAGTGAAAGCGTACGTCATCCGACTAGCAAACTGACAGGCTCAGCAGGGGGAGGAACCAGATGGGACTAGGATGCTAGTGGTCTGATAAATCATCCAATGGCTGACTGGGACAGGTGACTCGTCATGTAGTTACCATAGTAACAAGCCGCTAGGTAAGTAGAAGAAGGGAACGCGCGATCTCTCCTCACTTGCCAAGAACCAATGATCGTTGTTGGTTTGAGGTGCGGGGATGTTAAGATAGAGGCGATGCTCATATAACTTAACAGGCCATGAACCGTAAGAAGGCAGACAGTTCATACAATAACACACAGGCAAGTGAGTTTGTAGGGGATGTAAATCCAAAATATTAGCATATGTCAATGTTCTGACAAGAGTCAATGACTTAATCATATACTGGTGTATCGAAGTTATTAAAACATACGAGTCAAGGTTCGTGACGGTACATGTGTCCGATGTAATATAACTTTGAAACGACACAAACAGACAGACTAGATGGTTACAATGTAGTAGTTATGTCATATTATAGATATTATACACCTGTGAAAGTGAACCTATTTTCCTTGGCCTCTCATAACATCCAATGAAGCTGCTTATGGAGTTCTCACTTTCCTGACCCGCCAAAAACTACTGTCCAGGAATTTGTAGTCAGGAATTTATATCACATTCGTGTTTCTGCATAAGCCTTCACCTCTAAATGGTTGGGAAGGGTATTCAGTATAGATTTGATGTGCATTACTCACATCACCGTTATAATATGTCATTTTTTTCATAGCATCAATGTGTGTATGGGAAGAAAGGAGTAGTATAAATTCCTTTTTTTTTTTTTAAACGTGGGTAGAGGGAGTAATGTATTCTAGGATAGAAATATTCAGAAGCATTTTAAAATGGACACTGTGGGATAGCTGCACTATTAATTAAAAGGACTATTGCATAAGTACACTTATTAGTTCTTTAAAACACACAAAAATTCAGAGAAATTAACCTCTTCCACCAAAGAATATATTATATTATTAAAGTGCTATAATAATTGAAAATTATTCATTAGATTATGTAATTTTAATATCGACCGTGCACTACTGTGTTTTTAACCTCGGCACTACTGAGTTTTTAACCCCTGCAACGGGTCAAACACACAGTAAAAGTACCACTCGGGACTAGCAATCAGCAGTGCTTGTTCCACATTTGAACTATGGCTTGGTGCTGTAGGTATCCCAATCTGACTAGCGAATGGTTTCATATCTTTTTTATGAATATGTTAAAAAAAAAATTTGTTAAACAAGATACATGGTACTGTTAATATAATTGTGATACATAAACAATATATTCAATTATATATACACATCAATAATAATAAAAAAAAAAGTTCACTGTAGAAAATTGTAATTACAGTGTTTTCTTTCCTTTTAAACTGCCCTACACCCACAATATTTAAAGGGCCATAATAATCCAAAAATTACATGCTCTAATTCGTTAGAGCCTTTTTATTTTAACTACTGTGTGTTTAATTCCAGCAAAAGGGATAAACACACAGTAAAAATACGTCTCTGGACTTGCAGAGCACTGCTGGTCCCAAGCAGAAACTGCAGTTGATCCAATCTGCAGTGCTAGTCGCATGACTAGTGAACTAGTGGAAATTTAAAACCGTGTGTGTGTGTATATATATATATATATATATATATATACTGTATATACACACACATACAGTACTGTGCAAAAGTCATAGACCACCATTAGATTTGTTGTTTTTGCAAAGTTTTTATGACCATCCATATTTATTTTTCGGTCTCTTTTGTCAGGGTATCTGTGCATGTCAGTAGATAATATAAATATATATATATATATATATATATATATATATATATATATATATATGATAAAATAAGTATACAATCTATCAAATATTACATTTGAAAATACTTATTTTATTACTGGACACATTCTATGTATTGAAATTCTGAGGTCATGAGACTTTAGATGCCTGGCTGACCACAATTCAATCCTTCACCACTCAATATTCAAAATTACACAGGAGATAACAAAGGTTTAGAGCTTTGTAGAAGATAAGGCCAGTGGGCCACTTCAAAGTAAATATTAGCATTTTGAAACCCTCAGATGTGTAGGTCTATATATGGAGTTTCCTGTCTTTGATGGGTAATGAACTCACAGGCCCCCCTGTGGGGAATAGACGATCCATCTGTGGGAATGGTTGAATCTACAAACATGTTCAAGGATATGTAGCTTTTGCCATCTACATGTTAAATTGTCCCTGTTGTGTTGAATCCACAAATTCTAGACGTTACGTCTAGATGAAAATTTTGCCAAGCAGAAACATATATTGCATTGTGGCTAGGGATGCACCGAAATGAAAATTCTAGACCGAAACCGAAACCGAAAATGCAGGATGCCCTTGGCCGAAAACCGAAACCGAAAATGACTTTTTCCACCAAATTATTTTAAAAGTTTTTTTTCTATAATGTTATTATTAATATAAGACTTTTTATTATATATATAATATATATATATATATAATATATATATATATATATATATATATATATATATATATATATATATAATATATATATATATATATATATATATACACACACACACAGTATATATATATATATATATATATATATATTATACACATACTTTTGAACATTTTGACACAATCCTAAATCAGCAGGCAGCATGGGGTTAAGAATTAAGACATGGGACTGAGGCACACAGAGGAATGCAGGAGATGGTATTACAAGTGTACTGCTTGTGGATTGTAGCCCAAACAATTACAGTTCTGTCAGTGTGCAAACGGCTCCTACATGTTTATATTCACTCTTATCTGGCAAACAGCTCGTTATGCAGTTCTAAGGAGGAGGAGGGGACAGCTGCTTGTAATGACTCCACGCTGCAGCCCGCTCTGTTTACACAGAAGTCTCCTAATCTTGCCGTGTCAGGTGAAATTTATGACACTTGCCTGCAGAGCCATATAGTTACTTGTAACGGATCGTCCTGTCAGTGAATGTGTGAAAGGCTCATACATATATTTACCCTTATCTGGCTCCCTGTCTAATCGTGACTTTATTTGAAAAAGCAGCTCATCCTGCAGGACTCAATGAGCTGCTTTTTCAAATAAAATCACAGTTAGACAGGGAGCCAGATACGGGTAAATATACGTATTAGCCTTTCACACACTCACTGACCGGAGGATCCACAAGTAACTATACGGCTCTACAGGCAAGTATCATAAAAGTCACCTGACACGGCAAGTTCCTTCTCATGCCGCTCTGCTCTGCTTCAAGACAGGGAGTGAACAGCCCAGCCCACAGTGCCGCACCCCCTCTAACCGCGAGGCATTCTGGGGCATGTAGTTCATTTGAATATGGCCTGGAAATAACCCAGCCACACGGGGCTAAATTTAGGATCAGCTTGCAACTGGTTATAGCGGTCGGTGAGGCACGGGGGAGGACACTTTGGGGGATAAATATCTGTCTGCCAGGGGATGATTTCGTGGGGCATAAGGGTTAATTTACTTTTACATAGAAGATGCAATTTTCGGCCGATTTTCCCCTCTTTCGGCCGAAATGGGATAGGCCCATTTTCGGCCGAAAATTTCGGTGGCCGAAATTTCGGTGCATCCCTAATTGTGGCTGTTAAATTCATTTTAAAATACATCTGGGATAATTTTCAATACTGCATAAAAATGTACAACTCCATGGATCTGAGAGGTGCATTCCAGTTTTGTAATAAATTAAATTTATAACTGCAAATAGATGTATAAATGTTTGACATTTTTAACAACATTATTTCTTTCATTTCAGACCTGCACCTGGTGTTTCATGCATTCAAAATGTATTAGAAATATGAAATATACTACATGCCTATTGAGATACAATACAATGCCAGATATCTAAGGGACAAATTGGGATATATATGCTGAATTTCAGTAAATACAGTAAATTTAAAATATGCTCCAAAGATTTCAGAATAAAAACATTTGTTTCATTATTTTACAGACAGCAAGATGTCCTATGAATATTAGCCATAAACATGGATATATGTGGATATTTTCTATTTTAACATAGAAATTGATAAAACACTGGTGTTTGGTGTCAAATTGTACATTTTCTGTTATGGTAAATGAAATATAGATGCTGCCAAGAGAGGTTTATTAATACAAAAAGTCATAGTATGTTAAATAATCACTTTATAAAAATAACTAGATTGTAAGCAATATTTGATGATGGGCTGCATTCCTGGATATCTGCTGCCACCTATAGATCAGAAGCGGTATTGCAGCCAAGAGGCATTTGGCTGCTCAGGGAGGCGTTTCCCAAAATAACCTATGAGATGTTCAGATCCAGAGGCAAATCAGAGACAAGCTCCGCAAGGGTGAATCAGAGACAAGCTTACGAAGGGCCTATCCTATTTCACTAATGATTAGAATAAAAAGGGGTGGGACTATATTGCGTGATATAACCCCAGGCAAGAGAAAAAAAAGAGGCTGGCTGACTATTTCTATATACAGATAAGTCCTGAGACAGCGCTCATTTAGCCAGACACAAACGTAAAATGTCAAAAGCCTACAATGGGGGTATCACAGTATAAACATCCTGAATGCTGATGTAACACAGTACCTTGGGGGCTCCAGTCGCCAACCGCAACTTCTCTCTGTACCCTCCTGGTCTCAATCAGTTCCCAAGTGAGTGTGACAATCTCCTCCCCTTGGCTTCTTTGTCACTACCAAAGTGACCAATGTAACGGCTCCAAACACAGCAACCACAGAGGTGCTCCCCGCAAACCGCCTGCAGACCTCCGCAAGTCTGCAAAATCACCAGCAGCCACAAGAGAAAAAAAGGCGAGTCGGGGCCACAGGTAAAAAGATAATACTTAGCTTTTATTGCCATACAAAATATAAAAACACTCTCAGTGCATAAAAACAAAAGAGCTAGGACAGCAGCGGTCTGACATGTTTCAGCTTCTCTGCCTTACTCATAGACTGTGCTGTGTACTGGCTCACAGCCTTCTTAAATCATGTAATTACACTGACATAAATCTGTTGCCACAGTTAACTCTTGCATTGCTGGAAACAAACAGTGCTTAATCTATTAGTTCAAACAAGTACATCACATGAATCATTCAATATGGAAATGTAAACAGTAATTCAGAAGTTCAACACATATTATACAGATCATATTAATGGGAAAAATGTAATACTGAGATTCTGTAGGGAAAAAAGCGTATATTAAGTGTCAACTTTACATTAAGGACTACTATTTAAATACACTGTATTAGACTCTACAAGAAATCTCTCACTAAGTCTATACCATACAACTATATGGAGCTCAAAATACAATCCCCAGATCATTTGGCAAAAAAAAAAAAAAAAAGTTTAACCTTGCTACATATCTGTATATACATGTATGCGAATATTCCTCTACTATTCAATACACCTTGTTAGACTATACAAGAAATCTCTCACTAAGCCTATACCATACTGCTATATGTGTTCAAAATACCACCCCAGATCAATTGGCCATAAACAAAGAAAGTTTAACCTTGCTACATATCTGTATATACATGTATGTATATATTTCTCTAACCAGACAAAAGTTCTAGGAAAGAATAACCCAGCTACATATCTATATACTGTGACTTAGTGACTTCTGTTGCCACAGTTAACTCTTGTATTGCTGGAAACAAACAGTGCTTAATCTATTAGTTCAAACAAGTACATCACATGAATCATTCAATATGGAAGTGTAAACAGTAATTCAGCAGTTCAACACATATTATACAGATCATATTAATGGGAAAAATATAATACTGAGATTCTGTAAGGAAAAAGCGTATATTAAGTGTCAACTTTACATTAAGGACTACTATTTAAATACACTGTATAAGATTATACAAGAAATCTCTCACTAAGCCTATACCATACAACTATATGGAGCTCAGAATACAATCCCCAGATCATTTGGCTATATAAAAAAAAAAAAGTTTAACCTTGCTACATATCTGTATATACATGTATGCAAATATTCCTCTACTATTAAATACACCTTGTTAGACTATACAAGAAATCTCTCACTAAGCCTATACCATACTGCTATATGGGTTCAAAATACCTCCCCAGATCGATTGGCCATAAACAAAGAAAGTTTAACCTTGCTACATATCTGTATATACATGTATGTGAATATTTCTCTAACCAGACAAAAGTTCAAGGAAAGAATAACCCAATTACATATCTATATACTGTGACTTAGTAACTTCAAAATTATGGATGTTATATTGATTAAGCAAGAACTTATACCTAGGTTGGAGGTAAAGGTATACCAAAACTATATGTGCGTCCTATATCTGCTTAACGCCAACAGTTAATTAAATCTGTTTGTATGTTTAAACCTTCAGGTATTCTGGTCTTAAGTTTAAAGATCCAAAATGCCTCGCGCATGCGTAGCACTTTGTCTCTATCTCCTCCTCTCTTTGGTACTCACACCCATTCAATGATCTGCCACTTCAGGTTATCAATGTTCCCGTCATGGCAGAACTTGAGATGTCGTGCTACCTGTGAATCTGGATCATCCGATTTAATATCATAAATGTGCTCTTTAATTCTCTTGCGGGCCTCCCTAGTGGTGAGGCCAACGTACTGCTTACGGCAATCATTACATGTAACAAGGTACACTACATATGTGCTGCGACAGTTAGTACAGGCATCAATGGTAAAAACCCTTTGCATGTTTGATGACTGAAAGGTTTTACCTGTCATGGTGTACGTACATGCCTTACATCGGGTTGCACCACACCTGTAGTGGCCCTTGCACTCCAGCCAACTGCTGACTTTTTCTGTGTCTGATTTTATCTCACTGGGAGCTAAGATGTTCCCTAAGGTTTTAGCCTTCCTAGGGATGCATTTGCATCCTTTCTGTACCACATCAAAGAGATCCTCATCCCCCTTTAAGATGGGTAAACATTCCTTAATGATATTTGCAATTTTATCAAACTGTTTACTGTAGTTGGTTACAAAAATAGGACTGTTTTTCATATCTGTTTTGTTAGTATCCCTGTGAGTTTGTAACATATCACTTCTGTTCATAGCTGATACCACATGATAGGCCTTAGTGATCTGTTTTCTAGGAAAACCTCTTTTGAGAAATCTCTCTTTGAAATCTTTAGCTATTTCGTGGTACTCTGACAATGAAGAACAATTCCTTCTTAAGCGAATGAATTCGCCTTTGAGTATACCAAGACTCGTATGTTTTGGATGCATGCTCTTTGCATGTAAAATACTATTACCTGCAATAGGCTTACGATGTAACTTGGTAGCAATTTGACTCCCCTCACTGTAAAGGGTAAGATCAAGGTATTCAATACTGTCTTCATTGATAGTACTAGTGAAGCTAAGACCCACATCATTGTTGTTAATATAATCCACAAAATCAATACTCTCCTGTATTGACCCTCGCCAAATAAGTAGGAGGTCGTCAATGAGCCTCCTGTACATCACAATACTTCCCCTCTGGTGGCACTCCTCTCCATATACATGGGTTAGCTCCCACCAACCCATGTATAAGTTAGCAAAAGATGGGGCGAAAGTGGCCCCCATGGCTGTACCTCTCTTCTGGAGATAGAAGTTGCCACCAAAGGAGAAGTAATTCTGTGTTAACAGGAAGTAAAGAACCCTCAGAATGAACTCCTTATTAATACTGCTGTAGCCTGTATAGTTATCAAGGAAAAAAGCAATCGCAATCATGCCTTTATCCAAAGGTATGCTCGAATATAGGCTGACCACATCAATGGTCAGCCAGGAAAATCCTTTCTCCCAAGAGATGTTTTCCAACAGAACCAACAAATGTTTAGTATCCTTCAAAAATGAAGGAAGGATTCTAACAAGTGGTTGTAAAATATCTTCCATCCATCTCCCCAAGGGTTCCAACAAGGATCCAATGCCCGAGACGATTGGACGTCCCTGAACATTGTCAAGGCCCTTGTGTGTCTTGGGTAGATGGTGGAAGATGGGTGTCCTTGGATTTTTGACCCACAGGAAAGCTTTTGTATCATCATCTATGATGCCCAGTTCATGGCCATCATCCAATATCTGCTCAAGACTAAGCTTAAATGCATTGGTGGGATCAAAACTCAGTTTAGTATAAACTTCTGTTTGACTCAGTTGCCTCTCTGCTTCAAGCATATAATCACATTTATTTAGGACAACTATATTCCCACCTTTATCACTTTTGCGTATGACAATATCTTGTCTTGCCTTAAGTCTTTCAATAGCCTCTAACTCTGTCTTGGTGAGATTATTGTATCCAATAGGCTGTACTGTAAGTGTTTCTTGTAATTTAAGCAATTCAGCCTCCACTCTTCTATGGAAGGATTCCAGATACACTCCCCTTTTTCTAGTTGGATAAAATTCAGAGGTAGGCTTAAATTTAACATCTACCTGCTCATCCTTGAGGGATTCCATTTCTAAATTTAATAAACTTAAATAATCAAGTGCCTCATCGAATCTAACATAGTTTTTATCAGTTGTCTCTAAAACCCTCTCTGATGTTACACAAACATTATTATTTTATCATTTTTGAAAAATTTCCTGAGAGTCAAATTCCTCACAAATTTATTGAGATCAAGCAATGTTTCAAAAAGATTAAAGTTTGTAGAGGGCACAAAACTTAATCCATATTTCAAAACCCTCTCTTCCTCTTCATCCAATACCATGCTAGACAGATTTAAAATTGTTAAATCTTGTACTTGTTCTTGTATTTCTGTTGCTGTGTCTGGGGCCTCAACGTGTATCTGCTGGTTCCTACGTTTACCTCCCCTTTTGTGGGGCCGCCTCCCCCTTTTGGGTTCTGTTGATCTTTCTGAAAAACCTGCTTTCCCAAAACAGTATTATTAGCATGTAAAATATTAGAAGGTTGTTGTTGATATGTAGATGTACTAGCTGCATACAAAGTATTAACATTCGATTCTAGATACTTATTCTCACTAACCCTGGATATACAGGGAGTGCAGAATTATTAGGCAAGTTGTATTTTTGAGGATTAATTTTATTATTGAACAACAACCATGTTCTCAATGAACCCAAAAAACTCATTAATATCAAAGCTTAATAGTTTTGGAAGTAGTTTTTAGTTATAGCTATTTTAGGGGGATATCTGTGTGTGCAGGTGACTATTACTGTGCATAATTATTAGGCAACTTGACAAAAAACAAATATATACCCATTTCAATTATTTATTTTTACCAGTGAAACCAATATAACATCTCAACATTCACAAATATACATTTCTGACATTCAAAAACAAAACAAAAACAAATCAGTGACCAATATAGCCACCTTTCTTTGCAAGGACACTCAAAAGCCTGCCATCCATGGATTCTGTCAGTGTTTTGATCTGTTCACCATCAACATTGCATGCAGCAGCAACCACAGCCTCCCAGACACTGTTCAGAGAGGTGTACTGTTTTCCCTCCTTGTAAATCTCACATTTGATGATGGACCACAGGTTCTCAATGGGGTTCAGATCAGGTGAACAAGGAGGCCATGTCATTAGATTTTCTTCTTTTATACCCTTTCTTGCCAGCCACGCTGTGGAGTACTTGGACGCGTGTGATGGAGCATTGTCCTGCATGAAAATCATGTTTTTCTTGAAGGATGCAGACTTCTTCCTGTACCACTGCTTGAAGAAGGTGTCTTCCAGAAACTGGCAGTAGGACTGGGAGTTGAGCTTGACTCCATCCTCAACCCGAAAAGGCCCCACAAGCTCATCTTTGATGATACCAGCCCAAACCAGTACTCCACCTCCACCTTGCTGGCGTCTGAGTCGGACTGGAGCTCTCTGCCCTTTACCAATCCAGCCACGGGCCCATCCATCTGGCCCATCAAGACTCACTCTCATTTCATCAGTCCATAAAACCTTAGAAAAATCAGTCTTGAGATATTTCTTGGCCCAGTCTTGACGTTTCAGCTTGTGTGTCTTGTTCAGTGGTGGTCGTCTTTCAGCCTTTCTTACCTTGGCCATGTCTCTGAGTATTGCACATCTTGTGCTTTTGGGCACTCCAGTGATGTTGCAGCTCTGAAATATGGCCAAACTGGTGGCAAGTGGCATCTTGGCAGCTGCACGCTTGACTTTTCTCAGTTCATGGGCAGTTATTTTGCGCCTTGGTTTTTCCACACGCTTCTTGCGACCCTGTTGACTATTTTGAATGAAACGCTTGATTGTTCGATGATCACGCTTCAGAAGCTTTGCAATTTTAAGAGTGCTGCATCCCTCTGCAAGATATCTCACTATTTTTTACTTTTCTGAGCCCGTCAAGTCCTCCTTTTGACCCATTTTGCCAAAGGAAAGGAAGTTGCCTAATAATTATGCACACCTGATATAGGGTGTTGATGTCATTAGACCACACCCCTTCTCATTACAGAGATGCACATCACCTAATATGCTTAATTGGTAGTAGGCTTTCGAGCCTATACAGCTTGGAGTAAGACAACATGCATAAAGAGGATGATGTGGTCAAAATACTAATTTGCCTAATAATTCTGCACTCCCTGTAGAAGGAAGATCATTAGACCTCAAAATTCCTCCTACAGCCCCAGCAACTTGTTGCTCACTACGAGCTACAACAGGTACATAGTTAGACTCAACGAGATGATTATGTGCATTGGATATATTTACATATGCTCCTTGATTACTGTATAATCTGTATAATATGTGTTGAACTGCTGAATTACTGTTTACACTTCCATATTGAATGATTCATGTGATGTACTTGTTTGAACTAATAGATTAAGCACTGTTTGTTTCCAGCAATACAAGAGTTAACTGTGGCAACAGAAGTCACTAAGTCACAGTATATAGATATGTAGCTGGGTTATTCTTTCCTAGAACTTTTGTCTGGTTAGAGAAATACATACATACATGTATATACAGATATGTAGCAAGGTTAAACTTTCTTTGTTTATGGCCAATTGATCTGGGGTGGTATTTTGAACACATATAGCAGTATGGTATAGGCTTAGTGAGAGATTTCTTGTATAGTCTAAGAAGGTGTATTGAATAGTAGAGGAATATTCGCATACATGTATATACAGATATGTAGCAAGGTTAAACTTTTTTTTTTTTTTTTTTTGCCAAATGATCTGGGGATTGTATTTTGAGCTCCATATAGTTGTATGGTATAGACTTAGTGAGAGATTTCTTGTATAGTCTAATACAGTGTATTTAAATAGTAGTCCTTAATGTAAAGTTGACACTTAATATACGCTTTTTTTCCCTACAGAATCTCAGTATTACATTTTTCCCATTAATATGATCTGTATAATATGTGTTGAACTGCTGAATTACTGTTTACATTTCTATATTGAATGATTCATGTGATGTACTTGTTTGAACTAATAGATTAAGCACTGTTTGTTTCCAGCAATGCAAGAGTTAACTGTGGCAACAGATTTATGTCAGTGTAATTACATGATTTAAGAAGGCTGTGAGCCAGTACACAGCACGGTCTATGAGTAAGGCAGAGAAGCTGAAACATGTCAGACCGCTGCTGTCCTAGCTCTTTTGTTTTTATGCACTGAGAGTGTTTTTATATTTTGTATGGCAATAAAAACTAAGTATTATCTTTTTACCTGTGGCCCCGACTCACCTTTTTTTCTCTTGTGGCTGCTGGCTGACTATTTGCTGAACTTTTGACTGACAAACTGCTGCATTGGGATCCAGTCACTATAAGCAAAATTGGGCTACCTTTTCTTATCCATATTGCAATACCCTTATTCATATGAGGTGAAACAGGAAGTTCTGGAAGCTGAAATATCGATTTGGTTATTTTTGGTGAAGGATACGCGATTGATAAATATATATATAATATTAAAATCAAAGGTATTTGGTAACTATAACTAAATTGCAGTTAGTAATTTTAAAAGGGCACTTTGTATTTTAGCTTGCATTCATAATCCTGTGTAGTTTTAAGATAGTTTTTTTGTATGCTAAGTAATTAATTGTTTGCTAGATAAAGGCCCTTTCTGCAGCATATTTCTAAAGCAGGCTTATTATTATTAAGAATAAATGCATTTGATATATATATATATATATATATATATATATATAAAGGTATATACATATATTTTAGAATTGGTCTTGATTGTAGTTAATTAAGAATTTATTTCAGCTCAGATAAATTGGCATAGGAATTGGTTGTTTGCACAAGTAATATATATATAATTTCTGATGTTTTAAATTAGTGTTATATATGATCAATTGTAGGCTAAGTAGTTTAGTTATACTGGTCTGAAAGTTAGTGACCCATACTGTGGTATTTCATTGTGGTGATGTAATGCAATTCAATTGTGAATTCTAAAGGTATATCTGGTTTGCTTTGCAAAGAATATTGTAACAGTTTAAACTTGTATAGTTTGATTCATATATGGTTTTCTATAACTATAATTCAATGTGTTTATACATTTAACTAATATAAAGAATTTAGGAAGTTATATTAATTTTAATTGTTTCGTAAATGCATTTTATTGGGGGTTTGTTTTAAAGAATAATTATTAAATATATTGTATTATAACCTGATAATATACTGACATATTATTTTGAGGCACACTGCATGAGATATTATTAATATTTATCACATTGATATGATATATTTGTAGTAATTAGAAATTATTTAAAAAAATAAATAAAAAAAATTCTGATTAAATATTTGAAAATTAATATTAATATCTTGAAATATAATTTTTTTTTCTTATAAATTGATTTTTCATATTTCAAAATTAATATTAATATTTTTGATAATATAATTTTTCTCTTGTTGGTCAAAATTGTATTAGCGTTTTAATTTAACTAAATACTAAGCCAATATAATAATGTCTGTTGCTTGAAGTGAATCATTTGAATATGTACATAGTGTTGAAATATGTTCCCCAAGATTACCCCTTACTCAGGGGGAGGTCCTTAAGATGGACATTATAGGCCACATTAAAAAGAGGTGTAATATTGCGGGTGATTTAAATGATTATATGGATATGCTTGCAATTAAGGCCCCTCGTAATATTACGAGGCCCCTCGTAATATGCATTATTGATGAAATGTCGCTATACCTCTATAGAGAAGAAATTGCAATTACAGGAGTTAAACGATAATATTCGGTCATCATGCAGATGCGAAGAGAATTTAAATATAGCCGAAAATGAAATTGTTACATTTAAACAAGACATGGCCGCCTTAGATAAGTATAACCTAAATTTACTAGCCAAGATATAAGATTTTTCCAACATTGGTGTGTCCGGTCCACGGCGTCATCCATTACTTGTGGGAATATTCTCTTCCCCAACAGGAAATGGCAAAGAGCACAGCAAAAGCTGTCCATATAGTCCCTCCTAGGCTCCGCCCACCCCAGTCATTCTCTTTGCCGCTGAACAAGCAGCATCTCCACGGAGATGGTGAAGAGTATGTGGTGTTTAGTTGTAGTTTTTTATTCTACTATCAAGAGTTTGTTATTTTAAAATAGTGCTGGTATGTACTATTTACTCTGAAACAGAAAAAGATGAAGTTCTGTTTGTGAGAGGAATATGATTTTAGCAGCAGTAACTAAAATCGTTTGCTGTTTCCACATAGGACTGTTGAGATGAGATAACTTCAGTTGGGGGAAACAGTTGGCAGACTTTTCTGCTTAAGGTATGACTAGCCATATTTCTAACAAGACTGTGTAATGCTGGAAGGCTGTCATTTTCCCCTCATGGGGACCGGTAAGCCATTTTCTTAGTCTCAAACAGAATAAATGGCTTAATATGGGCTATAAAACTGGTAGACGCTTTTATGGGCTAGATCGATTGCTTTATTTGGGCATTTTATACAGCTTGATGTTGAAATTCACACTTTATATCTTTGGGGAACGTTTTTTTACGTCAGGCACTGGTTTAGACACCTTCCCAGTCAGGAAGGGCCTTCTATGTAGTAGGCAGAGCCTCATTTTCGCGCCATTACTGCGCAGTTACTTTTGAGAGCAGGACATGCAGCTGCATGTGTGTGGATCTGGAAGTAGTTGAAAAGGTTCCTAGAAGGCTTCATTTGGTATCGTATACCCCCCTGGGTTTGGTAAAGTCGCAGCAAAGGCTGTAGCTGGGACTGTAGAGGGGTTAAAACTGTAAACGGCTCAGGTTTCGTCATTTTAAGGGTTAAAGGTTTGAAGTTTGGGGTGCAATGCTTTGAATGCTTTAAGACACTGTGGTGAAAATTTGGTTAAATTTGAACAATTCCTTCATAGTTTTTCACATATTCAGTAAAAAAGTGTGCCCTGTTTAAAATTTAAAGAGACAGTAACGGTTTTGTTTTAAAACGGTTTTTGTATTTTATTGACAAGTTTAAGCCTGTTTAACGTGTCTGTGCCTTCAGATAAACTATGTTCTGTATGTATGCCCCAAGGCAGAACATAGTGCGATCTGCAATAATATCGCAGAAAGTGGAGCCTGCCTGCAGAAAGAATGGCCAGTTCTGTTAAGCACATCATTTTCTTCAACAGTTTTTTTTTTTTTTAATTATTATTATTGCGCATAGCAACCGGCACATTTTTACTTTCACATTATTGGCTGCTGCTCATGAAATCGATACATTTTATTAGATGCTTTGCTTATAACTTAAATTTGTTACTTTAGCCGCCAGAACTGCTTCTGCGACTGAGGTAAGTGTGCAGCCAGGGATGCGCGTTAATAATAGCAGAAAAACCCTTGTAATGTAACCCTTCTCCTCCCCGGCTCAAAGTGTTAATAGCACCGCACAGGGAAAAAAAGTGTTATCCCTGCTGCGGTCTGCTTGTGAAGACTGTTAGATTAAAAGTGATGTGTGTGGGCGGAGTTTTGGGAATGCCGATTCCCACTTTTGATAATCAATCACAATTGCCAAATTAGACAAGACACACAACCAACGGGTATAAGCTTTCACAGTAGTGTTGTAAAAAAAAGAACATGAAGGCTGAAGCTAGCACTGCTTAAAACTGAGGCGGTCCCCACTCTCTACTGAAGCCCGCACCCAGGCTGTAAACATTTTTTTGTGAATGTGAGCGCAGCCTTCATGTTCTTTTTTTTACAACACTACTGTGAAAGCTTATACCGGTTGGTTGTGTGTCTAGTCTAATCTGGCAATTGTGATTGATTATCAAAAGTGGGAATCGGCATTCCCAAAGCTCCGCCCACACACATCACTTTTAATCTAACAGTCTTCACAAGCAGACCGCAGCAGGGATAACACTTTTTTTCCCTGTGCGGTGCTATTAACACTTTGAGCGGGGAGGAGAAGGGTTATAATACAGCGGTTGTCCATAGCGCGACACTGGAGTGCTATGTTTTCTGTGTGGTATCATAAAGCATATAAAGTCACAGGCAGCAGATGTATTATATACCCCCTGGGGCTGTTTGTATGTTTTAACCTTTACAAACATCCCCAGGGGGTATATAATACATCTGCTGCCTGTGACTTTATATGGTTTATGATATCACACAGAAAACATAGCACTCCAGTGTCGCGCTATGGAGGGAGGGGCGAGTGTGCAGGAGCAGAACACCAGTACGTGAGAGACATTTACAGATCCCCCCAGCTGCCTTTTCTGCAAACACTTGTAACCCTTCTCCTCACCGGCTCAAAGTGTTAATAGCACCGCAAAGGGTAAAAAAGTGTTATCCCTGCTGCGGTCTGCTTGTGAAGACTGTTAGATTAAAAGTGATGTGTGTGGGCGGAGTTTTGGGAATGCCGATTCCCACTTTTGATAATCAATCACAATTGCCAGATTAGACTAGACACACAACCAACCGGTATAAGCTTTCACAGTAGTGTTGTAAAAAAAAGAACATGAAGGCTGCGCTCACATTCACAAAAAAATGTTTACAGCCTGGGTGCGGGCTTCAGTAGAGAGTGGGGACCGCCTCAGTTTTAAGCAGTGCTAGCTTCAGCCTTCATGTTCTTTTTTTTACAACACTACTGTGAAAGCTTATACCGGTTGGTTGTGTGTCTTGTCTAATTTGGCAATTGTGATTGATTATCAAAAGTGGGAATCGGCATTCCCAAAACTCCGCCCACACACATCACTTTTAATCTAACAGTCTTCACAAGCAGACCACAGCAGGGATAACACTTTTTTACCCTTTGCAGTGCTATTAACACTTTGAGCCGGGGAGGAGAAGGGTTACAAGTGTTTGCAGAAAAGGCAGCTGGGGGGGATCTGTAAATGTCTCTCACGTACTGGTGTTCTGCTCCTGCACACTGACACTCGCCCCTCCCTCCATAGCGCGACACTGGAGTGCTATGTTTTCTGTGTGATATCATAAACCATATAAAGTCACAGGCAGCAGATGTATTATATACCCCCTGGGGCTGTTTGTAAAGGTTAAAACATACATGATACAACTATAATGAAATGATGCCAAAGTCAGAGCAAAGCATCAACGGAAACAGACTATATTTAAATTGCAGTTTAGTTATATTATTGTTAAGTATAACACTGGTATATTATGGGGGTATGCATGAAGAGAGTAGACCAGGGTGATATTGATATGCAGGGGGGTATGCATAAAGAGAGTAGACCAGGGTGATATTGATATGCAGGGGGGTATGCATGAAGAGAGTAGACCAGGGTGATATTGATATGCAGGGGGTATGCATGAAGAGACCAGGGTGATATTGATATGAAGGGGAGTATGCATGAAGAGACCAGGGGGATATTGATATGAAGGGGGTATGCATGAAGAGACCATGGTGATATTGATATGCAGGGGGGTATGCATGAAGAGACCAGGGTGATATTGATATGCAGGGGGGTATGCATGAAGAGACCATAGTGATATTGATATGCAGGGGGGTATGCATGAAGAGACCATGGTGATATTGATATGCAGGGGGGTATGCATGAAGAGACCAGGGTGATATTGATATGCAGGGGGGTATGCATGAAGAGACCAGGGTGATATTGATATGCAGGGGGGTATGCATGAAGAGACCATAGTGATATTGATATGCAGGGGGCTATGCAGGAAGAGACCAGGGTGATATTGATATGAAGGGGGTATGCATGAAGAGACCATGGTGATATTGATATGAAGGGGGTATGCATGAAGAGACCAGGGTGATATTGATATGCAGGGGGGTATGCATGAAGAGACCAGGGTGATATTGATATGCAGGGGGGTATGCATGAAGAGACCAGGGTGATATTGATATGCAGGGGGGTATGCATGAAGAGACCATGGTGATATTGATATGAAGGGGAGTATGCATGAAGAGACCATGGTGATATTGATATGAAGGGGAGTATGCATGAAGAGACCAGGGTGATATTGATATGAAGGGGAGTATGCATGAAGAGACCATGGTGATATTGATATGAAGGGGAGTATGCATGAAGAGACCAGGGTGATATTGATATGAAGGGGAGTATGCATGAAGAGACCATGGTGATATTGATATGAAGGAGGTATGCATGAAGAGACCATGGTCATATTGATATTCAGGGGGGTATGCATGAAGAGACCAGGGTGATATTGATATGCAGGGGGGTATGCATGAAGAGACCAGGGTGATATTGATATGCAGGGGGGTATGCATGAAGAGACCATAGTGAAGTGATTTCTATTTCAAAATGACCTGCAGAAAATTTTTAACTAAAAAAAATCTCATCGCAGAAAGTGAAAAAAAGTTCTGCTTCTGGGTATGTATGGAAGCCAATGTGTCTCCCCCTTCAAAATTGTGTGATAATTGTGCCATAGCGTCCAAACAAAGTAAGGACAGTACTGCCACAGATAGTAAAGTTGCCCAAGATGATTCATCAGATGAAGGGAGTAGACATAGTTCTACATCATCTCCTTCTGTGTCTACACCAGTTTTGCCCACGCAGGAGACCCCTAGTACTTCTAGCGCGCCAATGCTTGTTACTATGCAACAATTGACGGCAGTAATGGATTACTCCATAGCAAATATTTTATCCAAAATGCCTGCATTTCAGAGAAAGCGCGATTGCTCTGTTTTAAACACTGTAGAGCAGGAGGGCGCTGATGATAATTGTTCTGTCATACCCTCACACCAATCTGAAGTGGCCATGAGGGAGGTTTTGTCAGATGGGGAAATTTCTGATTCAGGTAAAATTTCTCAACAGGCAGAACCTGATGTTGTGACATTTAAATTTAAATTAGAGCATCTCCGCGCACTGCTTAAGGAGGTGCTATCTACTCTGGATGATTGTGACAACCTGGTCATTCCAGAAAAATTGTGCAAGATGGACAAGTTCCTAGAGGTTCCGGTGCACCCCGACGCTTTTCCTATACCCAAGCGGGTGGCGGACATAGTGAATAAGGAGTGGGAGAAGCCCGGTATACCTTTTGTCCCCCCTCCTATATTTAAGAAATTATTTCCTATGGTCGACCCCAGAAAGGACTTATGGCAGACAGTCCCTAAGGTCGAGGGGGCAGTTTCTACACTAGCTAAGCGCACTACTATTCCTATCGAGGATAATTGTGCTTTCAAAGATCCTATGGATAAAAAATTGGAGGGTTTGCTTAAAAAGATTTTTGTACAGCAAGGTTACCTCCTGCAACCTATTTCGTGCATTATTCCAGTCACTACAGCAGCGTGGTTCTGGTTTGAGGAACTAGAAAAGTCGCTCAGTAGAGAGACTCCGTATGAGGAGGTTATGGACAGAATTCACGCACTTAAGTTAGCTAATTCCTTTATTTTAGATGCCGCTTTGCAGTTAGCTAGATTAGCGGCGAAAAATTCAGGGTTTGCAATTGTGGCGCGCAGAGCGCTCTGGCTAAAGTCTTGGTCAGCGGATGTATCTTCCAAGACAAAATTGCTTAATATCCCTTTCAAGGGTAAAACCCTTTTTGGGCCAGAATTGGAAGAATAAGTCTAATTTTCGTTCCTTTCGCAATTTCAGGAACGGACCGGCCTCCAACTCTGCAGCCTCTAGACAAGAGGGTAATGCTTCGCAAACCAAACCAGCTTGGAAACCGATGCAAGGCTGGAACAAGGGTAAGCAGGCCAAAAAGCCTGCTGCTGCTACCAAAACAACATGAAGGAGTAGCCCCCGATCCGGGACCGGATCTAGTTGGGGGCAGACTCTCTCTCTTCGCTCAGGCTTGGGCAAGAGATGTTCAGGATCCCTGGGCACTAGAAATAGTTTCTCAGGGTTATCTTCTGGAATTCAAGGAATTACCACCAAGGGGAAGGTTCCACATGTCTCACTTATCTTCAAACCAAATAAAGAGACAGGCATTCTTACATTGTGTAGAAGACCTGTTAAAAATGGGAGTGATACACATCCAACTGTGGAACAAGGAATGGGGTTTTACTCAAACCTGTTTGTAGTTCCCAAAAAAGAGGGAACTTTCAGACCAATTCTGGATTTAAAGATTCTAAACAAATTTCTCAGAGTGCCATCGTTCAAAATGGAAACTATTCGAACGATTTTACCCACAATCCAGGAGGGTCAATTTATGACTACCGTGGATCTAAAGGATGCGTATCTACATATTCCTATCCACAAAGATCATCATCAGTTCCTAAGGTTCGCCTTTCTGGACAAACATTACCAGTTTGTGGCTCTCCCATTCGGGCTAGCCACTGCTCCAAGGATTTTCACAAAGGTACTCGGGTCCCTTCTAGCGGTTCTAAGACCAAGGGGCATTGCAGTGGCACCTTACTTGGACGACATTCTGATACAAGCGTTGTCTCTTTCAAAGGCAAAGGCTCACACAGACATCGTTCTGGCCTTTCTCAGATCTCACGGGTGGAAGGTGAACATAGAAAAGAGTTCCCTGTCTCCGTCGACAAGAGTTCCTTTCTTGGGGACAATAATAGATTCTTTAGAAATGAAGATTTTCCTGACAGATGTCAGAAAGTCAAAACTTCTAAACGCTTGTCAAGTTCTTCACTCTGTTCCACGACCTTCCATAGCTCAATGCATGGAAGTAGTAGGGTTGATGGTTGCAGGAATGGACATAGTTCCTTTTGCGCAAATTCATCTAAGACCATTACAACTGTGCATGCTGAAACAGTGGAATGGGGACTATACAGACTTGTCTCCAGTGATTCAAGTAGATCAGAAGACCAGAGACTCACTCCGTTGGTGGCTAACCCAGGATCACCTGTCCCAGGGAATGAGCTTCCGCAGACCAGAGTGGGTCATCGTCACGACCGACGCCAGTCTAGTGGGCTGGGGCGCGGTCTGGGACTCCCTGAAAGCTCAGGGTCTATGGTCTTGGGAAGAGTCTCTTCTTCCAATAAACATTCTGGAACTGAGAGCGATATTCAATACTCTCAGGGCTTGGCCTCAACTAGCAAAGGCCAGATTCATAAGATTCCAATCAGACAACATGACGACTGTTGCTTACATCAACCATCAGGGTGGAACAAGGAGTTCCCTGGCGATGAGAGAAGTGACCAAAATCATAAAATGGGCGGAGGATCACTCCTGCCACCTATCTGCGATCCACATCCCAGGAGTGGAAAACTGGGAGGCGGATTATCTGAGTCGTCAGACATTCCATCCGGGGGAGTGGGAACTCCACCCGGAGATATTTGCCCAGTTGACTCAATTATTGGGCATTCCAGACATGGATCTGATGGCGTCTCGTCAGAACTTCAAGGTTCCTTGCTACGGGTCCAGATCCAGGGATCCCAAGGCGACTCTAGTGGATGCATTAGTAGCGCCTTGGGTCTTCAACCTAGCTTTTGTGTTTCCACCGTTTCCTCTCATTCCCAGGCTGGTAGCCAGGATCAAACAGGAGAGGGCCTCGGTGATCTTGATAGCTCCTGCGTGGCCACGCAGGACTTGGTATGCAGACCTGGTGAATATGTCATCGGCTCCACCATGGAAGCTACATTTGAGACAGGATCTTCTAGTACAGGGTCCATTCGAACATCCAAATCTAGTTTCCCTCCAGCTGACGGCTTGGAAATTGAACGCTTGATTTTATCTTAGCGAGGGTTTTCGGATTCTGTGATAGATACTCTGGTACAAGCCAGAAAACCTGTAACTAGAAAGATTTACCATAAAATATGGAAAAGATATATCTGTTGGTGTGAATCCAAGGGATTCTCATGGAGTAAGATCAAAATTCCTAGGATCCTTTTCTTTCTCCAAGAAGGTTTGGATAAGGGATTATCAGCGAGTTCTCTAAAGGGACAGATTTCTGCTTTATCTGTCTTGTTACACAAACGACTGGCAGCCATGCCAGATGTTCAAGCTTTTGTTCAGGCTTTGGTCAGGATAAAGCCTGTTTACAGACCTTTGACTCCTCCCTGGAGTCTGAATTTAGTTCTTTCAGTTCTTCAAGGGGTTCCGTTTGAACCTCTACATTCCATAGATATCAAGATGTTATCTTGGAAAGTTCTGTTTTTGGTTGCTATTTCTTCTGCTAGAAGAGTTTCTGAGTTATCTGCTCTGCAGTGTAATCCACCCTATCTGGTGTTCCATTCAGATAAGGTTGTTTTGCGTACTAAACCTGGTTTCCTTCCAAAGGTTGTTTCCAACAAGAATATTAACCAGGAAATAGTTGTGCCTTCTTTGTGTCCGAATCCAGTTTCAAAGAAGGAACGTTTGTTACACAATTTAGATGTAGTTCGTGCTTTAAAGTTCTATTTAGAAGCAACAAAGGATTTCAGACAAAAGTCTTCTCTGTTTGTCGTTTATTCTGGCAAGAGGAGAGGTCAAAAAGCTACTGCTACCTCTCTTTCCTTTTGGCTGAAAAGCATCATCAGATTGGCTTATGAGACTGCCGGACGGCAGCCTCCCGAACGCATCACAGCTCACTCTACTAGGGCTGTGGCTTCCACATGGGCCTTCAAGAACGAGGCTTCTGTTGATCAGATATGTAAGGCAGCGACTTGGTCTTCCCTGCACACTTTTGCCAAATTCTACAAATTTGATACTTTTGCTTCTTCGGAGGCTATTTTTGGGAGAAAGGTTTTGCAAGCCGTGGTGCCTTCCATTTAGGTAACCTGATTGGCTCCCTTCATCCGTGTCCTAAAGCTTTGGTATTGGTTACCACAAGTTATGGATGACGCCGTGGACCGGACACACCAATGTTGGAGAAAACAGAATTTATGCTTACCTGATAAATTACTTTCTCCAACGGTGTGTCCGGTCCACGGCCCGCCCTGTTTTTTTAATCAGGTTGATGAATTTCTTTCTTTAACTACAGTCACCACGGCACCCTATGGTTTCTCCTGTTTTTCTCCTGTCCGTCGGTCGAATGACTGGG
The DNA here is from genome assembly GCF_027579735.1 of Bombina bombina. Taxonomy (NCBI): domain Eukaryota; kingdom Metazoa; phylum Chordata; class Amphibia; order Anura; family Bombinatoridae; genus Bombina; species Bombina bombina. The sequence goes on from NC_069500.1 coordinate 190,799,645, forward strand.
GTGGGCGGAGCCTAGGAGGGACTATATGGACAGCTTTTGCTGTGCTCTTTGCCATTTCCTGTTGGGGAAGAGAATATTCCCACAAGTTATGGATGACGCCGTGGACCGGACACACCGTTGGAGAAAGTAATTTATCAGGTAAGCATAAATTCTGTTTTGCATAAGGAACTCGCACAAAGCCAGAGAGAATTAAGTGGTTTAAAAAGGTTGTATCATCATAATGATAACCCCACTATTAGCAATGAGAATAATGCAGATAATTTTAAATCTCTTAAAGAATACATCAGAAATGAACTGCAGAAATTAAGGGAATAATTTAGATAAAGGAACCCTATTGGGTCAGAAAAAAACTTCCCAAATAGACAGTCACCTCATGTTATAAATTCAGGGAACTGCTATAACTCAGCTGAGGAGGGGGAGGGCATCTCTAGTACAGAGTCAGAGGGCGGAGCCAGCTACCCAAATAGCCCACGTAGTACTAATATACATAAGGGGTCTCCCCATAGTAAATATAGGGCAGATAGGGGGTACTCCAGCCCCAAAAATAAGATCCCTAGGAGAGCCCAAGATACGTCTAATAAGATATATGACACCCCTAAAATAATTACTTTCTTAAAGGATGCAGTACCTAAATTTCCAAAAACGGAACCACTTCTATAATTGACCACTTAGAGACCTATGAAAATGCTTTATCCATAATGATCCATTATGTTACAATTGAGCAGTTAAAAATTTAATTTCTGTCCTGGGTATTTGAAGGTAAATATCACAAATTCTTTGCTTCACTAAAGGATATGAATATTCATTCCTGGAATGAGACAAAACGACAGTGCAGAAAGGAATTCGGGCAATATCGCACTAAAACTGCAGCGAAAATAGCTGTATACGGTTTAAAATGTTATGCAAATTAAAGCCCTATAGAATTCCTTTCTGTACTAAAAAGTGCGTACAGTATGGCTGAAGATTACCCCATATTTGAATGCTCAGAATTTGTGAATTTATTTTTCGAAGCATTGCCTGTGCCCATCAAACTTAATTTAGCTAGAGATTTTTATGAGAAATGCTCATTGGACTGGCTGATCAAAGAGAGTACAAAGTTATACTCTATTCAGCAGTCCAGTGAACAGGGGGTTAAAAGGGAACCGAAGCCCAACCCCAAAATTGTGGCAGAAACTAGGGTGTCACCTAGCCCCCTCAATCTGGAGTCTAAAAAGAAAACCTATGTGGAGGTGGCCCGAGAAAACAGGCCATCCCCACAAAGTTTTAACTCTGCCCCTTCCCCAACACGGGCTGAGGCGCAGAGAGATTATGCTCAAGATGGGGAGCATACCCAGGTAAATAATTATTCCCAAAGAGATGAACGCCCACAAAATAATTGGTATCCCCGTAAAAAGTGGCGAAAATACTCTCAGGGTAACCAGACACCGAAGTAAATACTGCTCCCCAAAATATTAACGCTGAACAAGTTGAACCCCAAAGACAACCACGTCAAAATAGGAACAAAAGATATGATTCTGAGGGATCCCAAGGATCCAGGAATCAGTACCCTGGGACATAAAAAAATCGGTCCATGGGTAAAGATAGCTTGTCCATTCAAGTGGGCCAACTCAGTACGCACGTTAGTCAATTATGTACACTATTTACTAGTATGAGTCAAGTTTTGACAGCTCAGAACCCTAATCCTTTTTTAGGGGTACAGTCAGTGGCCAGCAGTGGACTTCAGGCACAGTCATAAATACTGCAATATTACCTGAGATAGGGGGGAAGAGATTTACCAAATGGAATGATAAATGACAATAATAGTACTAATCATGTTCTCTCCCCACAGACCGGAAACGGACGATTTAGCTGTGATGACGAGCAACCTCAGCCTGAAAGCTCTAACAAATCTTTTCCTTTGCAGTATTCTCTTAACCTTATTTCCACAAATGCAGTACACAAGAACCCAGTCGACCCTATTATAAAGGGGAATGAAAGTAGTTCTGCATCAGGTAACACGGCAGATTCAGGTAACACGTAGCGAAGCCCACACATGTGTGATAATGCCAATTTTATGTGTGAAATGATAGACACTGCAGGGAGATATTATGTATTAGCTGAGCTCCAGGATTCAGTCTCCAACCCTATCATGGGATTGATTGACACTGGATCTCAGGCAACTGTTTTTTCCCACAGGTACTACACACAGCTAAATGAGCTAACACCCCACAAACCTAAAATAAAATAATTTTATGGTTCTCTAATAGGTGTTTGGGGTGACGCTCTAAAAGTCTACGGTACTGCATGGTTAAAATTGAAAGTGGGGAACAGGGTAATAAGACACCCTGTCATTATAGTGGATCTGCCAACTTACTGATCGTTTAATTATTGGTAGTGATCTCCTGAAGCGATTGAGCACCATATTTGATTGCATAAATAATGTAATTTGGTCACAAGTAAAAAGGCCTATTAATTATGAACGATCCGTTATATCTCGCACCCGACATAACTGTCACGTGGTGGAAGAGAAGCCAGATGCTGTGGAGATTCATTTTAGGAATGACTCTATACCTGAAATCGCTATCCTAAAAATAGATGATCAGACTCCTTTAAGTGGCTCTGATGGTAATACTTTTAAAATTTCGCCTGGAAAGATAGAAAATATTTCCTTAGACGGCGATGTATTAACCATATCTCTCCACAAGGGGGACCATAAAATCCCTAAAGGGGAAGGCCACACTCAATACCTCGCAGGAATTGAGAGAGTTAAGGATGATCTATTTATCCCTATGCAAGTGCATGGCCTGGGCAAAACCAAATATGCTAAATTGAACTTAAAACAGGAAGCTAGCTATATAAGCGAAGGCTTATTAGCGCAGATAGCTGAACCTAAGGTGATTAAATATCTTTCTCCCCAAGACCACTGTGTCCAGGACCTGGATGACAGGTCTGAAAGTTATAACATCACAGCTAAATGTTTATGATCTATCTCTATAGGTAATGAATCAGCAAAACACTTGTTTTTGTGTTTAAAATACTCCTCATAATCAAATATACATTGGCAATGATCTCCTATATAGATATGCCATACAAATAGATTTGGTTAACTCTTGCCTCTGGAGCTGGTTAAAGAGGGACCCTGAAGTATTTCAGGATGAAACGCAGCCCTGAAATCAAACCTGCAAATGCCATATGCTGTGAATATGCAGGCGTCTAACGATGTTATAATCCCTGCTGGGGCTGATAAATTCCTCTTATCCTTACAGGTAAAGAGAGGTCAGAAATTAAAAACTTCTGAAACACTAATTTGCCTCTCCCATAGAATGCATCATCTGGGTATAACAATGACCCATACTCCTATGGTAAATATTGAAACTATTCCAATACATGTTATTGTGCATAACATGACTCCAAAGGATATAACCTTATCCAAGGGAACTACTATAGGATATGCGCTGGAATCAAGTTATTACACTTTTGGATTCCAGAATAATGTAATTGGGCTAATACCTTAAAGATACTTAACTGAAGAACAATTAATAGAACATGCCTTTGCATCTATGCCAGAGGGACTATTTACAATTCAGTCTATTATCCCTTCAGCTCAGAGGAAGGCATCTGTAAAATTGAAGAAGCCTCTCTAGTATTTGATCAGCCGATCAAAGATCAAGAATACCCCAATACCCCATGGGGGCAATGTAAGTTATAATCAAGGGGACCTCACCTCTTGGTTGGAAGAAGCCTATGAAATAGGACAGTCTGAAATCTTTCCACGATTTCAGCAAATAATCGAAGAGCAAATATCTTTAGCTAATGGCTGTTCCTGTGATGATGAATGCCAACAGCTATGAGAACTCCTGATGGAGTACAAGGATATTTTTGCTAGGGATTCTTATGACTGTGGGACTCCAGACTTGCACATTGCAAGAATCATCCAAACAGATCCCAATGCACCACCTGTCTTTGTTAAACAATACAGACTTCCTTTAGCATCATATGATTCTCTTGCAGAAATCATAAGGAACTTGGAAGAAAGAGCTATTATCAGACAGGTGCATAGCTCTTATAACAATCCTATTCTAGGTGTTCTTAAGCCCAATGGACAATGGCGTTTGTGTGCTGACTTATGACAGCTAAACAAACGAGTGTACATGTCTGGCTGGCCTGTGCCATATATTGACCAGTGCCTAGCGCAGATGCAGGGATCTAAAATATTCACTGCCATTGATTGTGCACAGGGATCTTGGACCATAAATGTGGTTTATGCGCCCCCTCTTTTCTATCTCATTTTTATTTTCAAGATTGTATACAGTTTTCCTCATGAGTGAAAAATATGAAAATTTGTCGCCATTTTCTAATAGTCATAGTATTTTTTATTCATATAGAAAAATTGAACTAAAAAATTGTACCTAATAATGGAACACAACAATATGTAGAGCATCTGAATAGTCTTAATGAAATACAGCAGAATCAATGACTTCATTAAGACCTAAAGGAAGCAAGGACTGGTATCTGTATATCCAATGGGTCTCCCTTTATCTGTTTGGGAAATCTATTGTAACTAGCACTACGGGGAATGTTCTCTATGGGAGTTTTTCTCATAGGACAAATACCACTTGAATGTTCCATAGCGGTGCGTCTTGAAACACTATTTTTTAAAGACTTTTTTTTGTCACATTCCTTAGATCTCCCCAAACTGCATAAGGGTAGAGTTAAACCCCCTGGAAGACCAATAATAGCGCGGATTAACAGCATTACTGACAAATTGTCAGAGTATATTGACACTTTTCTGCTGAAATATGTGTATAGGTTACTCTCTTACATCAAAGACACCACAGATTTACTCAATAAATTAAATTATATTAAACGTAAAAAAGAGCTCTCTATGGTTGTCTTGTGATGTGAAAGTGCTTTATTCCAACATCTCCCATGACATAGGTATTGAGGCAATTCGGACCTACTTAGAGAGGGATTTATATATGCCAGATATTTAAAAATAATATTTGATTATCCTTATTGATTATATACTTAAGCATAATTACTTCCAATTCCTAGACAAATTCTATCTACTGATCAGAGGAACAGCCATGGGCACCAGATTTGCCCCTAGTTTTGCAAATCGTTTTATGTAGTTTTTTTTGAAGATTTGTATATATATATTATTCCAAATGGAGGGGCAATCTGGTGTTCTATGGCCGTTATATTGACGATTTGAGAATTTTTGCCCACACAATAATAACAGTATGGGGATTAATTTTACCTTAAATATACAGGAAGAGCAAATTGAGTTTTCTTTCTAATGACACAATGAGTTCACGGATCATCTAATTACTATTGGCAATATCACTCCTGCCCAACAGGAGGCGGCAAAGAGCACCACAGCAAAGCTGTTAAATATCACATCCCTTCCCTCTAACCCCAGTCATTCTCTTTGCCTACGTTAGAGCAAGGAAGTGGTAAAGTTAGGTGTTAGTAATAGATTCTTCAAGCAAGATTTTATTATTTTTTTAAGTAGTACAAGATTGTGCTGCTTTGTTCTGGGGTGTAGCCGTAGTCCATATCAGTCTCTTCAGTAGAGCAGTGGTGGCTTTAGAGCAATGGGAACTTGTGGGACATAATTCTCACTGCGCCTCCCATGTAATTTATCCTGCCCTAATCCTGATAGCCTGAGTAAGATTACTCAGTCTTTATCTTTTTCTCCACAGGGCTATGTGAGGGAGAGGACCTCTCAAACCTGGTGAGCTGCCTTGCTGTCTGGCAGATTTAAGAGGTAAGTGCTGACTTATTATTCTGGGTCTGGGAAATAAAAGGATCTCAGAGGAAGTTGGAGCACTTTATTTACTTGGGACATAAATCCTCATATAGATAAAAGGAGGGGACTTATACGACAGCACTTTAGGCAGGCACTGGGGCTGAGGAGATATTTTAGGCTCAGTGTGAGGTGGTTTTTCACTGCTCCCGGCGGCTTAACTTTAGCATAAGATGCCGACCGGAAGATTTCTTTTTGAGACGCCCACGATGGGCGTAGCTATGTGAGGCGGCAATTTGGGTTGCGCGCCACTTTCTCAGCACTTCCTGATATCGGGAGGAATGAGAGTGTTATAAACAAATTCCTCAGAGTGATAAGAAATGCGTTAGGACTGGACAGCGGTTCGTTATCAGCTACAGCTGAGTTCCGGATCTTTTGCTGAGGGGATTGTAGCTGGTGTCCGCAGGGCAGGTAGGCACCTCAGCAAAGTTAAGCTGAGGTGTAGAGGTGTTCTGCAATATTTGTTTAGCTATTTAGCCCTCTCTGCATACAAAACTAAAAAAGTTACGTTTTAAAATTTAAAGAGACAGTAACGTTTTTTTCTGGTTTAAGTTTATTAAAAAAATTAAGCTTTTTATTTGATTATTTCATCCATTGTGAGTCAGAATTTTTAATTTTAATAAATATATATATTTATTCAGATCTGACTGGTCAGTAGAAAAATATTCATTTCTGTCAGACAAACTGACTTCAATCATGTGTAATTCTCCCCCCACTGAACAGGTAAAGTTATTCAAAAGGCAACATTTGCTCTTAATTGGAAGTGCAAACTTATTGTTCAGCTCTTCCCCAATTTAGTATGTAAAATTATTCTAAAACACCCCAATGAGGGAAATAAACATTTGGCTTGTTAAACTTTGACAACCATCTCAGGATACCATTTGTCTTTCAAACTGGAAAGGTGTGAGATGATCTCCAAAGTGACATGTTTTGTGAGAATTTCAGCATTACTCTCAGGTGCAAAAAGACCCCATGTGGTGAGTAAAAGATGAAGAGTCTGGGAACTGATTTAGAAGAAAAAGCAGTGGGGGTTTTAAGAAAAAAAAATGGCCTTTAACAAAAAGGCACATTTTTAAAATGTAACTATATATATATATATATATATATATATATATATATATGTGTGTATGTGTGTATTGTGTGTGTATATATACATGCATATTTTGAAAGCATGAATACATTAGCCTCTGTGTTTTTAAAGAATATAAATAGATATTTGTGGACTAAAAAAAATAAATATTAATGAAACTTATTATTTTATTTCAGGTGGACCATGGGCAAAATTACTGCATGCAAGAATTGTGGGAGACATAGAGCATACTATATTATGTGAAAACATATTAGATATAGAAATGCCAGGATACTGATAAAATTGTAATACATTTTAAGCTAATAATTAGCAGTATTAAATTGCCTTAATATAATACAATGTTAATAATATAACATATTTGGTATCAGAATAATCAGAAAAAATAATCTAATACTACCCATCTATAATTGGGGTTATATATGATTAATGCAGAGAGTGTAATCTGATTAAATAACCATTTTATGAGAATAATTATCTTGTTAAAAATGTTTAGAAATGTTAAGGTGAATTTGTTTTGTTTGTATGTATGTCTACTGCCACCCAGTGTTATGTTGCGAGAATTGCAGCCATAAGATGATTGGTTGTTGCAAGGATGCATCTCCTTGGTAACATATATTTCCAGATGAACCAATCCGAGACAAGGTTTCCGTTTTGGGCGTTTCCAAATTTACCCATGATGGAAAACTGATATAAAGTGAATGCAGGATAGAGAAAAGAGAGATTTCTGCTAAGCTAAACTTGTAACTGGTTTGTTGGGCGCGAAATACCACTTTACTCAAGCAAAGCTAATCTACCTTTCTCATTGATTGCGATATACAATTATTGGTGATCTGAGGTAAAATAATTCCTATTAAGGAATATTGGATATCGATTGCTCTTTACCCTGGTAACATATTCAAGGTTATTGGTAAGACTATTAGTTAAATTATAAGTCACTGCAGTTTAAAGTACAGTTGAAAGATTTAAAGAAGCAGTTTGTATTTCAAGTTAATATTTCATAAACCTAGGTATTGTTTAAATAGCCCAGTAAACTAAACAAGTATTTTGACGTGCCCTCCATGGTGGAAGTATTTTCTGTACCAGATAGGGCTACAGAGATTAATCCTAAGGAATGGAAGAGACCGGGTGTCCCTTTTTCTCCATCCCCTATTTTTTTTTTTTTTTTTCATGAATTTTATTTGGTTTTTAACATAACATATAATAATTGGAGACTCGCAGGTCTCCTGCTCAAAGTGACACATTTTCTAGAAATTAAGGATTCTATAAGTCCAAAGTGACACAATTTCTAGAAATTAAGGATTCCATAAGCATATTAATACGATGGCAGAAGTATACAAGAAACATGCATAGACAAAAAAAAAAAAAAAAAATGAAAGAAGAAGTACATGAATACTGTTATAAGTGTCTAGGTACTAAAGGTTTTGACAAATGTAAATTCCTCCTATGACACAAGGGGACACTCTTGGCCCCCTAATAAGTTAGTAAAATGTAATGGAGGAAAACTGAAGCTATAGGTGGTCACTCATGGACCATTAATGTAATAACATTGCCACTTTTGGGCTATCTACGCATAATAATTAATAACAGTAATAGGGGAACAGATGGAAGACACAGTTAGAAACAAAACCACCCTTCGACTTTAGCGCCCGCTGGTACATAAATCAGAGGAAGTAAAACTATAGTTTAATGCCAAGAGTATAACCAAATGTGTAACCTGTAAAAAAAAAGGCCAAACCTCACAGTAAATGTAGAATGTAAAGCAACACCTTGATACCATATTTGATAATTACAATAGAACTCTATGTACAAAGTGTACATTCCCTAGCAGGTGAGGTTGTGAATTGCCCTGGGAGTCAATAGCGAAATTGGGCCTCTTAACCATTAAATTGCATGACAATTAAAGTTGAAAAATGTAATGTAAGGGACAAGGGAGCATATTATGTGAGTGCAGGATTATTTGTTGAGCGCAGGTGACTCAGTTATGCACTTTACAATGACAAGAGGAGGAAACTTAATTGGCACTAAAAAAAACCAAAAAAAAACACCCTGTAGACAGAGAGTAATATAAAACATGCAGTTTCAATACATTCGCTTTATGAGATCCTTGGTGTAACATGAGTCCTGGTAACTCTAGTAATAGATGTTATTCATAAACGGCTCTATCCTGTGGAGACACAGGTAAGACAGGCTGACAGCGTGAGAAATGCAAACAAATAGTTATACGTAAAAGTCACAAAGGAGGGCCTCAAATATCGAGATTTCTGGTTTTTGAAAAGCCTTGTTAGACCTGAGCTACTAGGCTTATGGCAGTTGCGTCTCGCTGCTAATGTCTATAATCAATACAACCGTAGGCTTCTGTGATGTTAGGACTCGAGTTGGTAAAAAACATCAACTAGTATGAAAGCTTCCCTGCAGAACTTAGCGGGCAGTTGTGGGATTTTGAAGGGCCCTCTAAGAAAGGGAAAAGTGCAGCTCTCTAACCTATGCCCACTCTGCTGAATGAAATAAAGAGTCTTACCAGCATGTTTCTGAACAAGTGAGGGCGAGGCTGCAGGAGACCAAGGGTCCTAGCTTTCGGTAATCCCCTTCCACTAACTGCGTCTTTATTGCTAGAGATCAGGGGTTGTGACCCAAAAAGAATATCCAGGGTCAGAGACCCTGGGTTACGCCATGCCTGACTACTGTTCATCTGGGCGTACTCAAGTCCGGAAACGATTTCCTCTCTGATCGCTGCTCCAGCTTGCACTGAGACCAGGGGTGGTCGAGTCGGCATGATGCTCCTAGTTAATCTCGACAGCTCCGGTGAAGCAGAAACAGAGATGTTCCGTTTTTTGGCAGGGACCCCAGCTGCACCTCCAGGGTTGCGATGAGCAGCGTACTCCTTTAGCAGATAAGGTATAGACATTGCCTTCACCTTTGTTTCAGAATCAGATGATGGACTTATGATGTCTAAGTCCACAGTGACCGGTATATCTCTTAAGGCTGCAGGGCTCTCAATTCGGAGCTGTAAGGTAGGTATAAATCTCCATCCGGATGTTTGAAAGATGCAGCTCCCACTGCTAAGCCTCGGCAGCGTATGATTCAGCTCAGCTCCATTTGGGAATGCGGATCTCCTCTCCAAACTGATCGGGTGCCCCATCGGTTCGCCAGGCGGCTTACACACAGTGGCTAGGTCACTGTTTGGGGAGTTTTCACCATGGAGTGAACTTTGCGGATGTTTGGTAGATAGAATCTCAGCAGGCGTTTGGATCAGATACCTTAGGGATTCGGCTTGTAGCTCCTGCGACTCTCCTTTAGCTCTTGCACATATGCCTTTTAGGGAGGCAAATTCCCCATCTAGAATTGCGCGCAGCTTACTGAAGTGGGATTCCAGCATGGCTGTAACTTCCCGGCGGTTCAGTTTAGGTTCCAGCGCCATATTTAGAGGACAGTGCGTGAGTGTTGTGTAGAAACGTTATGCCCCTTTTCTCCTTAGGTAGTAGTATTTCCGATGTCAGGAACTATGTAACAGGTTATTCTCCTTCTGATCCTTATTCAAGAGTTATCAGTATCTATGCACTGAAGGTTGTGTAGTAAATAGTACTACTCGTAACCCCGGTCTCCCAGGGGGGGGAATATGCGAAAGCCCCAGCTCCAGGACCTGCCAGACACTTAATAAATGCGGCAGCCTTGAGGCCTAGCTGCAAAACTTTGACAGAGCGGTCAATCCATAGAGTTTCCCCCAGGACTGTCAATTTTTTGAGTCTTATAGTATCCCTCTGGCCCTTATCTACAGAATTAGAAACCTTTGAAGAGAAAAACAATAAAATATTGTAGAAAACACTGCAGTGGAACCAGGAGCTCCCACAAAACACGTCCTGTCTCTGCAACTGTAGGCTCCGCCCCCCCTATTTTTAAAAAGATGTTTCCTATAGCAGACTCTATCAAGGAGTCTTGGCAGATGGTACCCAAGGTGGAAGGGGCAATTTCCACGCTAGCCAAGAGAACTACTATTCTCATAGAGGAAAGTTCCTTTAAGGATCCGATGCATAAGAAGTTAGAGGGATTGCTCAAGAGAATGTATGTACACCAGGGTTTACAATGGCAACCTGTGGTTTGTATTGCTACTGTCACTAGGGCGACAGCATACTGGTTTGATGCGTTGTCTGATTCTATTCGGACAGACACTTCCCTCGATGAAATCCAGGATAGGATAAAGGCTCTTAAGTTGGCCAACTCCTTTATTACAGATGCTTCCCTTCAGGTTATTAAGCTGGGAGCTAAGATTTCCGGCTTTGCCATATTTGCTCGCAGAGCGTTATGGTTAAAATCTTGGTCTGTGGATGTGTCATCTAAGTCTAAACTTTTGGCGATTCCTTACAAGGGAAAGACCTTGTTTGGACCCGGTTTGACAGAGATAATTTCTGATATTACGGAAGGTAAGGGACATTCCCTCCCTCAGGATAAGAGAAATAAACAAAAAGGATGTCGGAGTAATTTTCGTTCCTTTCGAAAGATAAGGTAGGAAGATCTTCAGGGGCTTAGTGTTAGGTTTATTTAAGGGGGGTTTGGGTTAGATTAGGGGTATGTGGGTGGTGGGTTGTAATGTTGGGGGGGGTATTGTATGTTTTTTTCCAGGCAAAAGAGCTGAATTCTTTGGGGCATGCCCCGCAAATGGCCCTTTTAAGGGCTGGTAAGGTAAAAGAGCTTTTCTATTTTAATTTTAGAATAGGGTAGGGCATTTTTTTATTTTGGGGGGCTTTGTTATTTTATTAGGGGGCTTAGAGTAGGTGTAATTAGTTTAAAATTGTTGTAATATTTTTCTAATGTTTGTAAATATTTTTTTATTTTTTGTAACTTAGTTCTTTTTTATTTTTTGTACTTTAGTTAGTTTATTTAATTGTATTTATTTGTAGGTATTGTATTTAATTAATTTATTGATAGTGTAGTGTTAGGTTTAATTGTATTTAATTGTAGGTATTTTATTTCATTAATTTATTACTAGTGTAGTGTTAGGTTTAATTGTAACTTAGGTTAGGATTTATTTTACAAGTAATTTTGTAATTATTTTAACGAGGTAGCTATTAAATAGTTATTAACTATTTAATAGCTATTGTACCTGGTTAAAATAAATACAAAGTTGCCTGTAAAATAAATATAAATCCTAAAATAGCTACAATATAATTATAATTTATATTGTAGCTATATTAGGGTTTATTTTACAGGTAAGTATTTAGCTTTAAATAGGAATAATTTATCTAATAAGAGTTAATTTATTTCGTTAGATTTAAATTATATTTAACTTAGGGGGGTTTTAGTGTTAGGGTTAGACTTAGCTTTAGGGGTTAATACATTTATTATAGTAGCGGTGAGGTCCGGTCGGCAGATTAGGGGTTAATAAGTGTAGGTAGGTGTCGGCGACGTCGAGGGGGGCAGATTAGGGGTTAATAAATATAATATAGGGGTCGGCGGTGTTAGGGGCAGCAGATTAGGGGTACATAAGTATAACGTAGGTGGCGGCGGTGTGCAGTCGGCAGATTAGGGGTTAAAAAATTTAATCGAGTGGCGGCGATGTGGGGGGACCTCAGTTTAGGGGTACATAGGTAGTTTATGGGTGTTAGTGTACTTTAGAGCACAGTAGTTAAGAGCTTTATGAACCGGTGTTAGCCCAAAAAGCTCTTAGCTCCTGACTTTTTTCTGCGGCTGGAGTTTTGTCGTTAGATTTCTAACGCTCACTTCAGCCTAATCTGCCGACCGGACCTCACCGCTACTATAATAAAGTTATTAACCCCTAATCCGCCTCACTCCCGCCTCAATAACCCTATAAGAAATAGTATTAACCCCTAATCTGCCCTCCCTAACATCGCCGACACCTAACTTCAATTATTAACCCCTAATCTGCCGACCGGACCTCGCTGCTACTCTAATAAATGTATTAACCCCTAAAGCTAAGTCTAACCATAACCCTAACACCCCCCTAAGTTAAATATAATTTTATTCTAACAAAATAAATTAACTCTTATTAAATAAATTATTCCTATTTAAAGCTAAATACTTACCTGTAAAATAAATCCTAATATAGCTACAATATAAATTATAATTATATTGTAGCTATTTTAGGATTTATATTTATTTTACAGGCAACTTTGTATTTATTTTAACCAGGTACAATAGCTATTAAATAGTTAATAACTATTTAATAGCTACCTAGATAAAATAATTACAAAATTACCTGTAAAATAAATCCTAACCTAAGTTACAATTAAACCTAACACTACACTAGCAATAAATTAATTAAATAAAATACCTACAATTAAATACAATTAAACCTAACACTACACTATCAATAAATTAATTAAATACAATACCTACAAATAAATACAATTAAATAAACTAACTAAAGTACAAAAAATAAAAAAGAACTAAGTTACAAAAAATAAAAAAATATTTACAAACATTAGAAAAATATTACAACAATTTTAAACTAATTACACCTACTCTAAGCCCCCTAATAAAATAACAAAGCCCCCCAAAATAAAAAAATGCCCTACCCTATTCTAAAATTAAAATAGAAAAGCTCTTTTACCTTACCAGCCCTTAAAAGGGCCATTTGTTGACGTTGAGGGGGGCAGATTAGGGGTTAATAAATATAATATAGGGGTCGGCGGTGTTAGGGGCAGCAGATTAGGGGTACATAAGTATAACGTAGGTGGCGGAGGTGTGCAGTCGGCAGATTAGGGGTTAAAAAATTTCATCGAGTGGCGGCGATGTGGGGGGACCTCAGTTTAGGGGTACATAGGTAGTTTATGGGTTTTAGTGTACTTTAGAGCACAGTAGTTAAGAGCTTTATGAACCGGCGTTAGCCCAAAAAGCTCTTAACTCCTGACTTTTTTCTGCGGCTGGAGTTTTGTCGTTAGATTTCTAACGCTCACTTCAGCCAAGACTCTAAATACCGGCATTAGAAAGATCCCATTGAAAAGATAGGATACGCAATTGGCGTAGGTGGATCTGCGGTATGGAAAAGTTGCGGCTGCAAAGTGAGCGTTAGACCCTTTCCTGAATGACTCCAAATACCAGCGGGCGGTAAAAACCAGCGTTAGGAGCCTCTAACGCTGGTTTTGACGGCTACCGCCAAACTCTAAATCTAGGCGTCTGTGTACTGATGCAAGACTTAAGAACCTGGGGTGTATCAGGCACGACTTGGAACATCGAACACACAGGCTTCTTAATACCTAACAGTAGCACAACATCGTTGCTCTCAGATGTAGCTGACAACATTTTGTCCCCAGAGGCTAAATGGACTAAGCTTGAAGGCCCTCTTGCATCGCACCCCCCTGCTTTGCAGACACAGACAGGCAATTCACCAGCATTATCCCCAGTACAGGCTGCGACCCCTATTTCGGATAATTTGCCCACAACTTACGATTTGAAAGCCTGCTTGTCTGTGGCAAGAATTACGGAACCGCCATTTCCCCGTGGTGCTCATGCAGAAACCTCTCCTGATTGTGGCGCAGTGGAGATGAAACGCGGTAACAAAAAGCTGGGCCGAGGACTTCCTGCTGTAGGCGGAGCACACAGGTAGCACAGGTGTTAGCTCCCGCTCCAAGTACGCGCTGCTTGGAGAGAATCATCTACCAGCGGTTTGCAGATTCTTCCTTGGCCATGGAAATCATATATCCGGCCCGGATTTTGGCTCCTGTGATCCCGCAACAGAAGTCCCTAAAAGCAGCCTGAGGGGTGCTTGTTGGCTTAAGCACACTGCTAATTTAACCAGATACCTGGACATACCACACCTTGCCTACTATACACAGTTTAAGAAACAGTTAAGGCGGTCTGTGTCATCTACAGGTGGAATCAAGTGCACTGGATCTATTCTGTACATACAGGAGCTTCCTCAGTCACCACTATTTGAAAGGTGCGGTGGACAGACATACAGGGCTCGGTCCCTGGTTAATCTAGAAACAGACTCGGACTGGTATTACTTACCATGTGTGGGGGTCCCGCTTGTCCGATCCTAGTAATTGGTTGCTGTCTCCAGTGCACCCGGACGACACGAAGCGGAGGAATACAGAAGGGCGTGCAGCGCCTCTCGACGTCGGATCCTGTTGTCAGGTACAGAGGAGAACCTGGAGGGGCAAACGTGCCAACTTACCCACCCACGCATGTTGCGGCCTCTTGTGAAGTAACGCTGGAGCGTGAAGTCCGGTAGAGGCCGCGCGGACTGGCAGGTCATCAGTGTGGGCGGAGGTTTTTTTCCTTTGGGTCTTTTTGCAACGCACTTCCAGAGCATAACGAACACCGGACCTGGTGTAGCGGTGCGTGCCGTGGTGTTGGGATTGGAGTCCATCGATTGAGGGTCCGGTTGATCGCTATTTTCCCCCTCTAAACACAGCCAGGTATATGAAGTTGCTGGTGTTTGGCCCCGTCCACACGCCGGCAAACACTCTGTGAGACGGTCGGTATAAGAGCAATGCTGTGACAGGTGGAGTCTATATAAAAGTGGAGTGGACAGACTGTAACGTGCACTAAGCCCGGTGAGCTGTTTAATTATGATTATAACACCCAGAAGTATACCAGAAAAATTCACTGGGTTATAGATTAGACTGTATGATATGATATGACTTTGAACGGTGCTCAGAACTTTTGTCGTTGACCTTGCTGGGGTTATATTTTGTGTGGACTGGGTCACTGGATAAACCACTACAACATCCCTGATCTTAGACAAATTTGGTTGTGTGTTAATACTGAGAAAATACGGGATATACTGTGGAGCAGTGGAACTCCATCTGGACTTTTATGTTATATTAGAAAAAGTCGTTTTAAGAATGTCCCAGAAGGAAGCAACTACCTTTGTTAAAATTGTGATCAGTTTATTATTAGTTTTTTTAGGTTACGTATAAGATTTAAATTGATAGAGTGCTAGTTTAGGCATATCACAGAGTATCCTTTTCAGTTTAATCAATAAGGATATAAGTTCTATCTGCTAGATCATTTAGTTACACAATAGCAACTGTAGCAAAGATAATATAAGGTAATTTATTTACAGCCTTGTTTGTTGCCTTTTTCCTTTTTACAGCAGACAGCATTGTTGTGTTTAGAAGGAATGTTCTGAAGGCAGATAATACAGTTTCCATACAAGAAAAAACTTTCTTTATTTGCATTTGGGGTTTAGGCCGTAGTCTTTAGCTTTTACTGAACTGTGAAAAGTTGATAACAATGTCTTTGCAGGTTGCCTTTAAGATCTAAACGACTTGATTTTGAATTGTGTCATATTTCAGAGTACCCTATCTGGTTATTTAAGTTCTATCCGTCAGAATACCTGAATTATATTATAGTAACTGCTGCAAAAGCTATATAAGGTAATTTAATCACAACTGGTTTGTCTTTCATTAATTGAAAATAGCACTGGTTTCAAACTGATGCCCTTGAAATTAGATAGTACAGTATCACTATAGGGATGATATGCACTATCAGTATTATAGACTAGCCCATAATTCTCATAAAACACGATTGGGTGTGTGCTTTAAAGTATTTTTGTTAGTTTTAAAAGAGCACATATACTAAGCACTCGCACAGAATTTAGAGGTTCCTGCTAAGGCAGGGATATATAGTATCACTGAGTAATAAGGAAGTGTACGTGGAGTTTAGATAGATGTAATATTTTACATTACCTGAAGCTCTCTATTTGAGAGATCTCCCATACATAGCTTTGGGTCTGCTTTTTGACACAATTTGCCCGGTATAAGGTCTATAGATACAGCCTGGCATGTATATTCACTAACAGAAGCTGACTAGTGCGAGTTCCGCTTCTTTTCATACAAACACATTTATTATTTATTCACTTTAGGGCATAGATTAGTGTGCACATAGTTATAGGTGTTAGTTAGAGCATATAATAAAAGTTCAATCAATATAGTGTGTGCAAGGTAATTGATTGCTGACAGGAGTATGTGAGTCTTTAAATTTTTGCACGTAACATATTAATTGGAAATTTACATAAGGACGTTGGTTAGTGGCACAAACAGCTACAGGTTAGGTAAATCCTTTGGACAGAACCTTTTTTTTTTTTTCTCTCTCTTTTCTTCTGTTATGTGTGATCAGTCCACGGGTCATCATTACTTCTGGGATATAACTCCTCCCCAACAGGAAATGCAAGAGGATTCACCCAGCAGAGCTGCATATAGCTCCTCCCCTCTACGTCACTCCCAGTCATTCTCTTGCACCCAACGACTAGATAGGATGTGTGAGAGGACTATGGTGATTATACTTAGTTTTTATAACTTCAATCAAAAGTTTGTTATTTTACAATAGCACCGGAGCGTGTTATTGCCTCTCTGGCAGAGTTTGAAGAAGAATCTACCAGAGTTTTTACTATGATTTTAACCGGAGTAGTTAAGATCATATTGCTGTTTCTCGGCCATCTGAGGGAGGTAAAAGCTTCAGATCAGGGGACAGCGGGCAGATGAATCTGCATTGAGGTATGTAGCAGTTTTTATTTTCTGAATGGAATTGATGAGAAAATCCTGCCATACCGTTATAATGACATGTATGTATACTCTACACTTCAGTATTCTGGGGATGGTACTTCACTGGAATTACTCTGTAAAAAATACATTAGACCTTTTAATAGGTATTTATTATGTTAAACGTTTTTGCTGGAATGTAGAATCGTTTGCATTTTCTGAGGTACTGAGTGAATAAATGTTTGGGCATTATTTTTCCACTTGGCAGTTGCTTGTTTTAATTGTGACAGTTTCGTTTCTCTCTCACTGCTGTGTGTGAGGGGGAGGGGCCGTTTTTGGCGCTCTTTGCTACGCATCAAAAATTTCCAGTCAGTTACTCTTGTATTTCCTGCATGATCCGGTTCATCTCTAACAGAACTCAGGGGTCTTCAAACTTCTTTGAAGGGAGGTAGATTCTCTCAGCAGAGCTGTGAGACTTATATATTGACTGTGATTAAAAACGTTGCTCTGTTATTTTTACGTTTCAAATTTAATTATTGTTACTTTACTAATGGGAACAAACCTCTGCTAAAAGTTGTGTTGTTTTCAAGGATTGATGCTATAACAGTTTTTCAGTTCATTATTTCAACTGTCATTTAATCGTTTTAGTGCTTCTTTGAGGCACAGTACGTTTTTGTTAAATAGATTGTAACCAAGTTGCAAGTTTATTTGCTAGTGTGTTAAACATGTCTGATTCAGAGGAAGATACCTGTGTCATTTGTTCCAATGCCAAGGTGGAGCCCAATAGAAATTTATGTACTAACTGTATTGATGCTACTTTAAATAAAAGCCAATCTGTACAAATTGAACAAATTTCACCAAACAGCGAGGGGAGAGTTATGCCGACTAACTCGCCTCACGTGTCAGTACCTGCATCTCCCGCCCGGGAGGTGCGTGATATTGTGACGCCTAGTACATCTGGGCGGCCATTACAGATAACATTACAAGATATGGCTACTGTTATGACTGAAGTTTTGGCTAAATTACCAGAACTAAGGGGCAAGCGTGATCACTCTGGGGTGAGAACAGAGTGCGCTGATAATACTAGAGCCATGTCTGATACTGCGTCACAGCTTGCAGAGCATGAGGACGGAGAGCTTCATTCTGTGGGTGACGGTTCTGATCCAAACAGATTGGATTCAGATATTTCAAATTTTAAATTTAAATTGGAGAACCTCCGTGTATTACTAGGGGAGGTTTTAGCGGCTCTTAATGATTGTAACACTGTTGCAATACCAGAGAAATTGTGTAGGTTGGATAAATACTTTGCGGTACCGGCGAGTACTGACGTTTTTCCTATACCTAAGAGACTAACTGAAATTGTTACTAAGGAGTGGGATAGACCCGGTGTGCCGTTCTCACCCCCTCCAATATTTAGAAAGATGTTTCCAATAGACGCCACCACACGGGACTTATGGCAAACGGTCCCTAAGGTGGAGGGAGCAGTTTCTACTTTAGCTAAGCGTACCACTATCCCGGTGGAGGATAGCTGTGCTTTTTCAGATCCAATGGATAAAAAATTAGAGGGTTACCTTAAGAAAATGTTTGTTCAACAAGGTTTTATATTGCAACCCCTTGCATGCATCGCGCCGATTACGGCTGCGGCAGCATTTTGGATGGAGTCTCTGGAAGAGAACCTTAGTTCAGCTACGCTGGACGACATGACGGACAGGCTTAGAGTCCTTAAACTAGCTAATTCATTCATTTCGGAGGCCGTAGTACATTTAACCAAACTTACGGCTAAGAACTCAGGATTCGCCATTCAGGCACGTAGGGCGCTGTGGCTAAAATCCTGGTCAGCTGATGTAACTTCTAAGTCCAAATTACTTAATATACCTTTCAAAGGGCAAACTTTATTTGGGCCCGGTTTGAAAGAAATTATCGCTGACATTACAGGAGGTAAGGGCCACGCCCTGCCTCAAGACAAAGCCAAAGCTAAGGCTAGACAGTCTAATTTTCGTCCCTTTCGGAATTTCAAAGCAGGAGCAGCACCAACTTCCACTGCACCAAAACAGGAAGGAGCCGTTGCTCGTTACAGACAAGGCTGGAAACCTAACCAGTCCTGGAACAAGGGCAAGCAGGCCAGGAAACCTGCTGCTGCCCCTAAGACAGCATGAATCGAGGGCCCCCGATCCGGGACCGGATCTAGTGGGGGGCAGACTCTCTCTCTTCGCCCAGGCTTGGGCAAGAGATGTTCAGGATCCCTGGGCGCTAGAGATCATATCTCAGGGATACCTTCTAGACTTCAAATTCTCTCCCCCAAGAGGGAGATTTCATCTGTCAAGGTTGTCAACAAACCAGATAAAGAAAGAAGCGTTTCTACGCTGTGTACAAGATCTGTTATTAATGGGAGTGATCCATCCGGTTCCGCGGTCGGAACAAGGACAAGGGTTTTACTCAAACCTGTTTGTGGTTCCCAAAAAAGAGGGAACTTTCAGGCCAATCTTGGATTTAAAGATCCTAAACAAATTCCTAAGAGTTCCATCGTTCAAAATGGAAACTATTCGGACAATCTTACCCATGATCCAAAAGGGTCAGTACATGACCACAGTGGATTTAAAGGATGCTTACCTTCACATACCAATTCACAAAGATCATTACCGGTATCTAAGGTTTGCCTTCTTAGACAGGCATTACCAGTTTGTAGCTCTTCCATTCGGATTGGCTACGGCTCCAAGAATCTTCACAAAGGTTCTGGGTGCCCTTCTGGCGGTACTAAGACCGCGAGGAATTTCGGTAGCTCCGTACCTAGACGACATTCTGATACAAGCTTCAAGCTTGCAAACTGCCAAGTCTCATACAGAGTTAGTTCTGGCATTTCTAAGGTCGCATGGATGGAAAGTGAACGAAAAGAAGAGTTCTCTCTTTCCTCTCACAAGAGTTCCATTCTTGGGGACTCTTATAGATTCTGTAGAAATGAAGATTTATCTGACAGAAGACAGATTAACAAAGCTTCTAAATGCATGCCGTGTCCTTCATTCCATTCAACTCCCGTCAGTAGCTCAATGCATGGAGGTGATCGGCTTAATGGTAGCAGCAATGGACATAGTACCCTTTGCACGTCTACATCTCAGACCGCTGCAATTGTGCATGCTGAGTCAGTGGAATGGGGATTACTCAGACTTGTCCCCTACTCTGAATCTGGATCAAGAGA